>NC_141921.1:6023214-6625535 GCF_057802395.1 Ceratotherium simum simum
AGGATGGAAAAGTAAGCAGGAGCTGGTGTACCTCTCAGGCTTTTGAACGTTGTAGGCAGTAGTGTTTTGTTCTTATTGGAATAGACACTCACTCTAGATACAGATCTGCCATCCCTGTATGCAATGCTTCTGCCAAAACTACCGTCCAAGGATGTATAGGATACCTTATCTACCATCATGGTATTTCACACAGAATTGCTTCTGATCAAGGAACTCGCTTCATAGCAAGTGAAGTGCAGTAATGGGCCAATGCTCTTGGAATTCACTGGTCTTACCATGTTCCAGCACCCTGAAGCAGCTGGCTTGATAGAATGGTGAAATGGCCTTTCATAGACTCAGGTAGAGCACCAGCTAGGTGGCAATACCTTGCAGTACTGGGGCAAGGTTCTCCAAGAGGCTGTAAATGCTCTGAATCGGCATCCAATATATGGTGCTGTTTCTCCCATAGCCAGGATTCACAGGTCCAGGAATCAAAGGATGGAAATAGGAGAGCACCACTTACTATTACTCCTAGTGGCCCACTAGCAAAATTTTTGCTTTCTATCCACATTACCTTATGCTCTGCTGGCCTAGAGGTCTTAGTCCCAAAGGGAGGAATCCTTCCACCGGCAGACACAGTGATTCCATTGGACTGGAGGTTTAAGATCACCACCTGGCTACTTTGGGATCCTCGGTCCTCTAAATCAACAGGCAAGGAAGGGAGTTACTGTGCTGGCTAGGGTGATCAATTCTGACTATCAAGGGGAAATTACTACTCCACAATGGAGGTAAGGAAGAGTGTGTCTGGAACACAGGCAATTCTTAGGCCATCTCTTAGTATTACCATGCCCTATAATTAAGGTCAATGGAAAACTACAACAAAGCAATCCAAGCAGGACTACTAATGGCCTAGACTCTTCAGGAATGAAGGTTTGGGTCTTCCCACCAGGTAAGGAACCATGATCAGTTGAGGTGCTTGCTGAAAGCAAAGGGCATATGGAATGGGTAGTGGAAGAAGGTAATTATAAATACAAGCTATGGCCATGTAACCAGTTAGAGAAATGAGTATTTCTTCCTTATTTTGTTATCAATATGTTTCTGTGTGTGCATGTGTATGTGTGTGTATTGTGTAACATAAAATGGATGTATTAACTATATCATAGTATTTAAATATTAAAAAATTTTTTTTCCATTCTTATTGAGATATAATTGACACATAACATTATGTAAGTTAAGTATTGCTAACTTTACATCCTGGTATTTAAGATACAGGATATCAAGGAGAAGAGTAAATGTCATCCAAGGAGTTTGCATCCTCTTCTGGAGAAAGGGTCACTGTGTTTTCAGGTGTATGTAAGATAGTTGTATCATGTTAAGCCTAAGAATGACCTTGTTATTGTCCTTATTTAGAGATTAAGTATGGTTTAAGGAGATGTGTATGGGTGCCAAGTTGACAAGGAGTGGACTTGTGATGGTTAATTTCATGTGTCAGTTAGGCTGGGCCACGGTGCCCAGGTATTTGGTCAAACGTTATTTTGGATGTTTCTGTGAGAATGTTTTTGGGTGAGATTAACAGTTAAATCAATGGGCTTTTTTTTTTTTTTTTTTAAAGATTTTGTTTATTTTTTTATTTTTTCCCCCCAAAGCCCCAGTGGATAGTTGTGTGTCGTAGCTGCACATCCTTCTAGTTGCTATATGTGGGACTCGGCCTCAGGATGAATGGAGAAGTGGTGCCTCGATGTGCACCCGGGATCCGAACCTGGGCCACCAGCATCGCAGCGCGCGCACTTAACCACCAAGCCACAGGGCCGGCCCTCAATGGACTTTGAATAAAGCAGATTGCCCTCCATAATGTAGGTGGGCCTCATCCAATCAGTTGAAGGCCTTAATAGAACAAAGACTAACACCCCCTGAGCAAGAAGTAATTCTGCCAGCAGATGGACTTTTGACTTGAACTGCAACACTGGCTCTTCCTTAGGTTTCCAGGCTGCTGGCCCATCCTGCAGATTTTGGACTTGTCAGCCTCCATAATTGTGTGAGCCAATTCCTTAAAATAAATCTCTCTATATATACATACACATCCTATTGGTTCCGTTTCTCTGGAGAACCTTGACTTATATAGATGCCCCTCAAACTATGGGGCAAGCTGACCTTCTCCTTAGCATTCTCAAGCAGATAAATGGGGAGAGAGAGTTCAGAGTCACCTGATGGCATTCCTGCACAGCTGACTATTTAAACACACTTAAACACAAGGAAGAGGGGCCTTTGTTTTCATGTCCCCCAATCCGTCCACCTAAGTCGAGGGCCAACAAGGGACCTCTGGGAGCCCATTCTCCCTGAAGTCGGCCCTAGGGAGTGAGTCTGCTGCTTCCTCCATAAACAGAAGACATGCCTCTGATGTTTAGCCCAGGTAGACCCTTCCATCAGAGATCACCTGGACCATCATTGTCAGTTCTCAGATGGGGAAACTGAGACCCAGAAGAGGAAGAGACACACCCAGGTCACACAATTAATTACATTTAGAACTAACATAATTACGTATTAGAACAAAATCTTGTTGCCAGGTTCTTACTCTAGTGCCCTGGACAAGAATACGCCATATTGCTCATCTGTTTTATGTCAGTTTGTTTATTGTCTCCCTCAGAACAGGCCCCTTCACTGAAAAGCACAGAGCTAGAAGGGAGCTAGCCCAGCCCTTTGCACTCAAAGGGTGAGTTTTTAAAATATTCAAGGGATGATTACTGATCTAAAGGACTTGACTGTCCCAGCAAGGTAAACACTTAGATTAACAGGGTGATAACAGGTTGTAATTCATAATGGCACAAGGTGGTTAACAAAAGCTTGGAAACATAATCCATGACAAGTACTCTTTAAATGGTTATAACTCTAAACATTGTGTTTCCTTTTGTATTCTAATTGCAGAGGTGTTCAAAATTAGTCACATAGTACAGTAAAGATTTAATACCATTCAGGCTATTACCAGAAACACATACGAAAAATTAAAAGGCTACACTGACAGTTTAACTGGTGATTGAGGAAGTTTGGGCTTCTATCATCTCTTAAATATTTTCAGGTATACTCAAGCTTAAAAGTGAGGTCTTGGGCCAGCCCCAGTGGCCAGAAGTTAAGTTCAGCACACTCTGCTTCAGTGGCGTGGGGTTGGGTTCCTGGGTGTGGACCTATGCTGCTCTGTTAGCAGCCATGCTGTGCTGGTGGCCCACAGACTACAAAATAGAGTAAGATTAGCACAGATGTTAGCTCAGGGTGAATCTTTGGGAAAAAAACAAGTGAGGTCTAGGTAAGAGACTCGAGCTTTTCAGGCTTTTATATTGAATAATTCTGGGGATTTTCTGTCTTTCCTCAAATCTAACTGCTGAAATTCTAAGTCTACCAGACATTATATGCTGTGAGAACTGTATTGGGTATTTTATCAAGTCAGGGTTAATGAGATATAATTAAAATCTATATATCTATGGTCCCATCTTAAAATGGGAAAAAAGCTGTTGAAATCTTCAAATAATTCTACTATTTTTATTGCTACTGAAAATGTTTTGCAATTTAACTTTGTTATTATATATCTTCAGATTGAGTGATTTCCTTGTTGAGAATTTTCATGCCTGTGGGAACTGTAGTGATGTACCCTTTTTCATTCCTGATATTGGTTATTTGTGCCTTTTCTCTTTCCTCCTTGATTAATATTGCCAAGGGTTTATCAAGTTTATTCTTCTCTGTACAGACTCCACTTTTGGCTCTGTTGATCCTCTGAGCTCTACTCAGCTTCTCAGCCACTCCTTTTTCAGCTTTCTGCTCAGCTCTACAGTCTCTCAGCTGCTGCCTTACAATTGACACATGCCTCAAGAGGAAAAGTGGTGTCTCTGGTCAGGTCAGGCTCACCCATCTTTGCCGCCCTCCTCTCCAGGACATTGGCCCCTCAGGGTGGCTGCCTGTAGAGCTCTTGGGTGACTTCAAACAGGTTTTATTTTCCCTAGTGTTTATCTACTTTTTCTAGTTGATTTTGACAGGAAGGTCAGTTGGCAACAAGCTAGTCTGCCATTGCTAGAAGTAGAAATCTTTTTTCAGAAAGTTTTTATCTCTTTAGAAAAATATGAGGATATAAAATTCAGAAAAGTAAGAGGAAGCTGACTCCAGGTGTAAAGAAGTGCCCTCGTTATGTCCTTCAACTAAGAGCCTAAAACCACAGGTGTGGTTAACTGATAATGTGTTTATTGAGATGTTTCATTTTGTGTCCCTCCTACCCAATTTTATTTATTACACAACCAACAGTAATAAAGAAAAGCAATTAATTACCCACAGCCTCATTCTTCCAACACACCACTGTTTTTATTCTTGATTTTTGGATATTTACCCTTATAATATGTTCTTTGTGCATAATTTCTATCTATGGTATCATAACCTGTATGATTTTTTCACTCAACATTATTTCATAAAGATATTCTATGACAATTCTAATTTTAATAGCTGTGTACTTAAGCTGAGTTGCCTTACATACTTGTTTTAAACGTATATTTCCTATACAAATTGCCTGTATATCTACTTATTTGACAGAGGTCTTTATTTTTAAAATTGAGTCTATCATAAGTACTTTAAAATGGCTTTCTTTTAAAATCCATGTTATTTTATTTCCCAAGGTTTTATTTTATTTTTTTCACACAGTTAAATCTATCACAATGTTTCCTTTGTGACTTCTTTAATTCCTTTTTGATTTCTGGGTGTGTTGTGAGGGTGTTTCCAGGATAGATTAGCATTTGAATCAGTGGACTGAGTGAAGAAGATCGTCCTCACCAGTGGGAACGTGAGGTGCTCCTTGTTCTTGAGCCTTCAGGTTTGGACTGGAGCTACACCAGCGGCTTTCCTGGGCCTCGAGCTTGCAGACAGACTTCTCAGCTTCCATAATCTTGTGAGCCAATCCCGCATAATAAACCTCCTTCTAAACATCTCTGTATATCCTATTGGTTCTGTTTCTCTGGAGAACTCTGGCTAATAGACCCATAAAAAAACTTTTTAAACTCAGTTGTGGATACACTAGCTATTTGATCAAACCAATCAATGAGGAATTCATGGCGTGTGGAAAAAAATCTGTTCCTTTTAACTTAACGACTAACCTAACATTTGCTTTTTGAAGCATTGCTCAGAACTATTGGAGAAAAAGAACTGATGGCCTGAGCATGAAGAGCTTACTGCCTGAGAGTCTATGGCTGGTGGAAAAGAGTGCACCTTTTGAGGGGTCTGAAGGACCAAGTTCCTGCATCTCAGACGTGGGTCCTGGTCATCTGAGCGGGCAGGCCTCTGGGTCTCTGGTTACAAGGAAGCAATGGGGAATGGGGCTAGGAAGGGTCTCTGAATGGGGGTGGGGGAGGAGGCAGTGACTTCACCCACAGCTGAGAACACCTCTGGAGAAGGCCCTGGCCCCTCTCTGGACCCTGTGGCAATAGACTCCTGATTTCGGCTGTACTCTGTGTGCACTCAGCTCTTCCGAAGTGAGGAAGGCTAAGCTCAATTCCAGAATCCTCCAACTGCTGCCATTTTTACTTGTGGACGTCTCTGTGGGGGCAGGCCTCCCCACCTAAAGCCCTGAGTCAGCAGCTGGACAGAAAAGAGGGTAACTCTCAAGACACAAAAATAATGGACTGGCCCAGCCTCCTAGGTGTGATGGGATTATTAAAAAAAAACATTTTCCAGTGGAAGCTGTTTTTCCTCTCTGGGTCCTCGGGTCTCAGTTCTCTCTGAGGCCCTCTGCCAATTTCAGTGGACAAAGAACCTTAATAGGAATAATGTGCAAGTGTGTACATGTGCTCTGGGTTAGTAAGAACCTCACAGAATTCAACCACACAGAAACCTCAGTCAGAATTTTTTTAAGACTGTATGAGAAAAAAACAAATGATGACAAAAGAAGCTGATGTCAAGAATCTGGGGGTTATTTTGGTGAGGAAGATTGGCGCTGAGCTAACTTCTGTGCCAATCTTCCTCTATTTTGTATATGGAACGCCACCACAGCACGGCTTGATGAGCAGTGTGTAGGTCCACACCCGGGATCCAAACCTGTGAACCCTGGGCCACCGAAGTGGTGCCAGTGAACTTAACCACTATGCCACCAGGCCAGCCCTAAGAATTTGATATTTTAAAAATTACACACAACTTCCAGCTCTATAGTGAGATCAGGGCTTCTTAATGGTGACCCAGAGGCAATGCAAAAATCCCATCAAAGATGATAAGTATCTGCAGACAGGCCAATAAAATTATGGCCTTTACAACAATTTAGGTTTGAAATAAAAGAGGTACTTGGTCAAATACAAACATTCTAATTATTTGCAGTTAACGGAGTTAAAGGGCAAACACTAAAGGGACAGACCCCCAGAGAGGTTGGATGGATGGCTATAGACAGCTGTCAGGGTATTTACGTGGATGCCTGACAGGTGGGGAGGGATATGCTATAGATGGACAGAGATGACACATAGAAGGTAAATGGTGGAGGTGTTGGGTAGATAGACAAAGGTATACATAGAGAAACAAAGCACAGGGCAAGAGGGGAACAAGATGATTATTCAGCTTCTTCACATATTGAAAAGGGATGAAAAACTCTGTCCTCCAGGGACCCTGGTTGCCTGGCTGAGATGCCTCTTTCTCCACTCCTGAAAGGACTCCTTAGAGGAGAAGGGTTCAAGCCCAGCTGTGCACCCAGCTGTGGGATGAGGAGCTAGGGTGAGGTAGCTATACCATTTTTCCCTTCTCCCCACCCCTTTTTATGTCTTCCAGCCCATTTAGCCAGGAACTAACTGACTATGAGTTTGTTATTTACAACAGCAAAGCCCTTTCCCAAGCACTCTGTTATGCTTTGGTTGAATTCCTGGATGTTCTTGCTGGAGTAGCAGGTGACATTAAAAGTTAGGTGTCATCCTGTACTGAATACGCAATTCCAAAGCCACTGGGCACCAGTGGCAGGAGAGCCCCCAACTTCAAGGCTGGGCTGGCCAGCACCTTGTGGTGAGGATGTTGGGATTCATCCAAAAGTAGGCTGAACTGAAGAAGAGGCCATGTAGTCAACTCCCTTTGGAGGCAGCTCCAGTCTGCAGGGTGAACAACGTCTGTGGGATCCCTGTCCTGTGGATGGAATGAAACAGATAGAATGGAATCTCAGAGGACACCCTCAGGAACCAGCTCCAGACTTCCTTCCCAGGATGATTTCTCATTTCTCTCCTCCAGGATGCAGTTCCTCTGGCCAGGCTTTCTCTTCACTTTCCCTCGGCATACTTTTATCATCACCTGGAATACCCTTTCTATCTCCTTATTGCTTGTACAACTCTTATCTTTCTTTCAAAACCTCATTCTATCCACCATCCCCTTCAGCCCTCCCTGACCACTGGAGTTCTCTCAATAATTGCTCCCTCCTGTCAACTCATGTCACTCCCCATCAGACCCCTTCACTTGCCACTCAGCTGCATAGTGGTGCCTTGAGTCATTTGTCACTTCGCAGATTGCGTCATGCCCAAAGTCTCGCATCAGCAGCTCACTTTTGGTGTGTAATATTCTGTCGTCCCAACATGACAGTGGCAGTTGAGACTTCCCATGCTTTCCCACTGAAGTGTCCCTAATGAGCGAGGAAAGGGAAGGAGTTCCTTGGGGAGGTTCAAGGACATAGCCCACATGGGATTTCTGTGCAGTCACTGACTCTATCTCTAAAATTAGTGAGGATGTTTTGTTCTATGTCATAACATATCTATGTTTGTTTTAACATCAAAATATTTTTCTTCAGGTTGTATAAGCTTGAATAAGTTATTCTACCTCTCTGAGCCTCAGCCTCTTTATCTATGAAAGGGAGATAATAGTCCCTACTTCACAAGGTTTATGCTGTAACATATTAAAAGTACCTAATACAAGGCTTGACTTCTGAAATATTGGTAACTGTAACTTCTTTTTTACTCAACTAAACTGTAAGCAAAGTCTTCCCCACGTTTATGGGGATGTAAGGAAAATGCTCTTGCTTGACTGATCAGCTTCATCCAAAACACTCTTCTTAGCTACATTCCAAGTGGGGGTGGCCGTGTGAAATGAGATGGAAGCAGAATTCTGGGTGGGAACTCCAGGAAAGCTTTTGCCTTCTTGATAGAGAAGGACAGACTTGGCTGGCAAAGCCCTGTTTGTCCCTCTTTGCCCTTTCCTGCTTCTTTCTGCCCGGAAGATGCTTGGCAGCTCATTGCCACCTTGCAGCCGTTGGGCTACAAGCAAACATGCCAAGGGTGGCGGTATGAAAAGACAAAAGGAGCCTAGAATACTGAAGACTTTGTAATGGAGTTGCTGCACCAGCCCAAAGTGCCTTCCCCCTGCCTTCTTGCCTCTGAGACAAATAATTTGATATGTATCATCTCTATCTGTCTATATCATGTCATATGTTTAAGCCAGTGGAATTGGGTTATTCTGTTAATAGCAGCCAAACCAATTCCTAATTGATGCACTATCCCTTGGAGTATGAGGCATTGCATCACTAAGTTTACATAGATATAGTCCATGAAACTTCAGATGGACAAAATGTGGCTATAGGGGTCAATTTGTAAGCCATTGTCAATTCTCATAGAGGAGCCATAGTAGTCAGAAGGCCAATTTTCAACTTAAGATAATACTTTAAAACTTAAGAGCTGAGTGACGTCAGCATCATGGTGGAGTGAGTTGTTCCCTTTGTCTTTCCCCTCTAAGTTACAACCAGACAGACATCCACTGACCACCAGAGGATTTCATACACAGCACAACAGGACACATAAGAGATCCAGGTATCTATACAGCTGTAGGTGGGTGGACTGGTCCCCAGAGAGGTAGTGGAACTAGGGGAACAACCCCCAACCACAGATGCAATCCAGGGCACAGATCCCCATAGTGGCCCAAATGCCTGTGAGAAAACAGGCTCGAGCCTTCCGGTGGGGGTGGAGAGTGTGGATCAGAGCGCTCCCTGCCCTTCTCCCAGAGGACTTAGTCTGCATACCCATGTGTTATGAGAGGTTCAGGGGATTGGATCAGAGACGTAAAAGAAACTTTCCACTCCAAACAAATGGACCAAAGGTATATTTTATTATATAGAGGATAGTAAAGGCGATAGTCCGCAAACAGATCCAAATAGGTCAAATATTAAGAGGGAAAAACACCAGCTCAATCAGAAAGGGAAACACCAGATCAGCTGAGATAGCAGCAGATTCGAATAGGTCATATAATAAGAGGGAAAAACATCAGATGGATTGGAAAGGGAAACACCAGATCGACTGAAAGGAAATGACACAAATCAACCGGAAAGAGAAACACCAGGTTGACCGAAAAGAGAACACATCAGATCAAGTACTTCACAATAAATCAATTACTCACAACATCCACGCCCCACTGACAGGAGAGCCCTGTCAATCGACACGGCTGGGAGGGAATCACATGTCCTGGGCAAGGCGTCCCTTCCACAGGGGGAACTCTCACCAGACCTCGGTTTCCAGCAGTTTATATAAGCAGTTACTGAGTTTACAGAGCAAGCATTCAGTGTTTCCATGCACAAATGGTTATCAGTGGTGTATGTTTACTGAGCCCCCTGGCTATCGTCCCAGCCCAGTAGTTGTGTACATGCATTGTTTTCTCTGCTTATCATCCCAGCCCGGCACAGATGGCCAGTCTGTCCCGTGCTACGACGCCCAAAGGACATTGAAATTCCTACAAATTGCAACTATCTCCGTGGGAGAGAGGCCAGTTCCCGGGAAAAAGGCCAGTTCCCACCACACAGAAAGCAGCTTTATATTTCTTTGTGTGCTGGTGGCTGTAGGTTAATAGAACAGCCAAACATGGCTGCACTCATGTCAAGACACCATGAGCTGTCCTGGCAGGGCAGAGAGTGTGGATCGGATTGCTCCCTGTCTGTCTACAGCTCCAGCGTGTGTGCCACCTTCCCCTGCCAGGCAGTGGCCAGATCCTTCCAACAGTGGAGGTAGTATACAAAACTCAGATTTTCCCCTGCTGGGGTGGGCTGCTCTGACCTGAATTTTAAAAACACACCAGCTAGCACTAGAGACCAGAGGCTGCACAGTGAGCAACAACAAAAATCTTGACCTGCTTAGCCTTTGCACCTCCTCTAGCAGCAGCAGGTAGAACCTGTGACTAGAGGCTTCAGGAACTGCAGCAGAACTGGTGACCCAGCCCCCAGTGGCAACATCCCCAACACCAGCTCCACCAGCAGCAGGGGCTGCACACAATTCCCTGGATCTCTGGGTTCCCAGCAGTGACAGAGACACCCATGAACCCAGTACCCCTGGCTGAGGTACAACCAGCACCCCCAAACAACCCAAGAACAGCAACACAGGTGGTGCACGGGGCAGCAGCATCAGAGCCCACAGAGAGCCAGTGGAGGAACACAAGACCCAGGCCACCCCAGAAGCAGTAGAAGTGCTTGCAGCCTGGCAACCCTGGTGGCGAAACTTGAGACTAAAGCAAAGGCACCGGCAACCCTGGAGGCACAAATGGCACAAGGAGGGCAGACGACGTCCTTGGCAGAGGCAGTGGAGAGAGGAAAGTATAGGCTCTCAAATACAATGAGAAGCAGCACAGAACCCAAGGAACCAAAGCCATACCCAAATAAGAAAGGTGGTTACTACCACAAATGTGCTGACAGAGGACCAATTCATCAAACACCATGAAGAACTACAGTAACAGAGCAGGACAGAAGCAGAAGGACAGCTCTCCGGAAACCAAACTCGAAGTCACAGAAGATTACAATCTACCTGACAGAGAATTCAAAATAGCTGTCATAAAGAAACTTGATGAGTAAACAATAAACAATAAACTCAGAAGGACAGTTCAATGAGCTCAAGAATAAAATTAGTGAACAGAAGGAGTACTTCACCAAGGAGATTGAAACTCTGAAAAAAAAACCAGACATAAATTCTGGAGATGAACACAATAAGTGAGATGAAAAATAATATAGAAACCATTAAAAATAGAGCAGACTATATGGAGGAGAGAATTAGTGAGCTCAAAGATAGAAACCTAGAAATGAGTCAGGTGGAGGAGGAGAGGGAACTAAGATTTTTTAAAAATGAAGAAGTTCTTTGAGAAATATCTGACTCAATTAGGAAAACAACATAAGGATCCTAGGTATCCCAGAAGGAGAAGAGAGGGAGAAAGGAGCAGAGAGCTTATTCAAAGAAGTAGTAGCTGAGAACTTCCCAAACCTGGGGAAGGAACTGGACATGCAAGTACATGAAACTAATAGAACTCCTAATTACCTTAATGCAAAAAGACCTTCTCCAAGGCATATAATATTAAAACTGTCAAAAGTCAATGACAAAGAAAAAATATTAAGGGCAGCAAGAGAGAAGAAAATAACTTACAAAGAACCCCCATCAGGCTTTCAGCAGATTTCTCAGCAGAAACCCTGCAGGCTAGGAGACAGCGGAATGATATATTTAAAATACTGAAAGATAAAAACTATCAGCCAAGAATACTCTATCCAGTGAAATTATTCTTCAGATATGATGGAGAAATAAAAGCTTTCTCAGACTAACAAAAGCTGAAGGAATTCATTTCCACTAGACTTGCTTTACAAGAAATGTTGAAAGGAATCCTCCCATCTGAAACTAAAAAGCAAAAGTTCACAAAACCTTGAGCAAGGAGATAAATAGACAGAATCAGAAAATTGCAGCTCTATATCAGAATAGGTTAATAAACAATTATAACACAAAAGATAAAGGGAAAGAAAGCATCAAAAATAACTATAACTAATACAATTAGCTCACAAACTCACAACACAAAAAAGAAGAATTTGTGACAACAGAAATATAGCAAGAGAAGAGGAAAGGGATGGAACCTGCATAGGCTAATGGAGATAAGAGGCTATCAAAAAAGAACTAGCGCATCTATGGGACCTTTTATACAAACCTCACGGTAACCACTAAACAAAAAATCAGAGAGGAGTCACAAAGAATAAACAAAGATAAAATTGAGAAAAGCATGATGGAACACCACCAAACTGGAATGACAGACAGAAATGCAGGGAAAAAAACAATGGAAATATAGAACAACCAGAAAACATAGGATAAAATAGCAGTATTAAGCCCTTATCTACCAATAATCACTCTAAATGTAAATGGATTGAATTCACCAATCAAAAGACACAGAGTGGCTGGCTGGATCAAAAAACAAGATCCAACAACATGCCACCTTCAGATAACACATCACAGCTCTAGAGACAAACATAGGCTCAGGGTGAAGGGATGTAAGATGATACTCCAAGCAAATGGCAAACAAAAGAAAGTGGGTGTAGCTATACTTATATCAGATAAAACAGACTTCAAGATACAAAAGACAATGAGACAAAGGTGGGCATTACATAATGATAAACGGACATTCCAACAAGAAGACATAACACTTATTAATATATATGCACCTAACACAAGAGCACCAAAGTATATAAAGCAACTATTAACAGACCTAAAGGGAAAAATAGACAGTAACACAATAATAGTAGGGGATCCTAACACCCCACTTATGTCAATGGATAGATCATCCAGACAGAAAGTCAACAAGGAAACAGTGGCCTTAAATGAAACACTAGACCAGGTGGACTTAATGGATATATATAGAACATTCTATCCAAAAACAGCAGAATACACATTCGTCTCAAGTGCACATGGAACATTCTCAAAGATAGATCATATGCTGGGAAACAAACCAACCTCCATAAATTTAAGAAGATTGAAATCAAGCATATTTTCTGATCACAATCATATTAAACTAGTAACCAACAACAAGAAAAAAGTTGGGGAAGCCACAAATATGTAGATATTAAACAACATGCTACTGAACTACCAATGGACCAATGAAGAAATCAAAGGAGAAATCAAAAAATACCTAGAGACAAATGAAAATGAAGACACAACATACCAACTCTTATGGGATACAGCGAAAGCGGTACTAAGAAGGAAATCTGTAGCAATACAGGCCTACCTCAACAAACAAGAAAAATCTCAAATAAGCAATCTTAAACTACACCTAAAAAAAAAAAACAGAAAAAGAAAAACAAAACCCAAAGTCAGTAGAAGGAAGGAAATAAAAATCAGAGGAGAAATAAATGAAAAAGAGACTTAAAAAACAATAGACAGGATCAATGAAACTAAGACCTGGTTCTTTGAGAAGATAAACAAATGGACAAACCCTTAGCCAGACTCACTAAGAAAAAAAGAGAGAAAGATCAAATAAATAAAATTGGAAATGAAAGGAGAAATTACAACAGATACCACAGAAATACAAAAGATTATAAGAGAATACTATGAAAAACTATACGCCCACAAATTGGATAAGCTAGAAGAAATGGATCAATTCTTAGACTCATACAACCTCCCAATACTGAATCAAGTAGAAATAGAGAATCTCAGTAGACCGATCACAAGTAAAGAGATTGAAACAGTAATCAAAAACCTCCTAAAAAACAAAAGTCCAGGGGGCCAGCCCCAAGGCGTAGTGGTTAAGTGTGCACGCTCTGCTGCTGGTGGCCCGGGTTCAGATCCTGGGTTTGCACCAATGCACTGCTTGTCAGGCCATGCTGTGGGGGCATCCCACATAAAGTGGAGGAAGATAGGCACAGATGTTAGCCCAGGGCCAGTCTTCCTCAGCAAAAAAAAAAAAAAAAAAAAGAGGAGGATTGGCATGGATGTTAGCTCAGGGCTGATCTTCCTCACACACACAAAAAACAAAAACAAAAGTCCAGGACCAGATGGCTCCTCTGATGAATTCTACCAAAGAGTCAAAGAAGATTTAATACTTATCTTTCTCAAACTATTCCAAAATATTGAAGAGGATGGGATGCTTCCTAACTCATTCTATGAGGCTGACATTACCCTGATACCAAAACCAGACAAGGACAACACAAAAAAGGAAAACTATAGGCCAATATTGCTAATGAACATAGATGCAAAAGTCCTCAACAGAATATTAGCAAATTGAATACAACAATACATTAAAAGGATCATACACCACGATCAAGTGGGATTTATTCCAGGGATGCAGAGATGGTTCAACATCTGCAAATCAATCAATGTGATACATCACCTTAACAAAATGAGGAATAAAAATCACAAGATCATCTCAATAGATGCAGAGAAAGCATTTGACAAGATACAACATCCTTTTATGATAAAAATTCTGAGTAAAATGGGCATAGAAGGAAAGTACCTCAACATAATAAAGGCCGTATATGACAAACCCACAGCCAACAACATACTTAATGGTGAAAAACTGAAAGCCATGCCTCAGAGAACAGGAACAAGACAAGCGTACCCACTCTTGGCACTCTTATTCAACATAGTACTGGAAGTTTTGGCCAGAGCAATTAGGCAAGAAAAAGAAATAAAAGGGATCCAAATTGGAAAGGAAGAAGTAAAACTCTCAATGTTTGCAGATGACATGATTCTATATATAGAAAACCCTGAAGAACCAACCAGAAAACTATTAGAAATAATTAACAACTACAGCAAAGTTGCAGGGTACAAAATCAACTTAAAAAATCAGTTGCAGGGGCGGCCCCATGGCTTAGCAGTTAAGTGCGCGTGCTCCGCTGCTGGCTGCCTGGGTTTGGATCCCGGGCGCACACCGACGCACCGCTTCTCCGGTGGCCGCATCCCACATACAGCAACTAGAAGGATGTGCAGCAATGACATACAACTATCTACTGGGGCTTTGGGGGGAAATAAATACATAAATAAAAATTATTTTTAAAAATCAGTGGCATTTCTGTACACTGATAACGAACTAGCAGAGAGAGAAGTCAAGAATACAATCCCATTTACAATTGCAATGAAAAGAATAAAATATCTAGAAATAAATTTAACCAAGGAGGTGAAAGACCTATACACTGAAAACTATAAAACATTATTGAAAGAAATCAAAAAAGACATAAAGAAATGGAAACCTATTCCATGCTCATGGATTGGAAGAATAAACATAGTTAAAATGTCTATATCACCTAAAGCAATCTACAGATTCAATGCAATCCCAATCAGAATCCTAATGACGTTCTTCACGGAAATAGAACAAAGAATCCTAAAATTTATACAGAACAAGAAAATACCCCAAATAGCCAAAGTAATCCTGAGAAAAAAGAAAAAAGCTGGAGGTATAACAATCCCTGACTTCAAAATATACTGCAAAGCTATAGTAATCAAAACAGCATGGTACTGGCAGAAAGATCAGACACACAGATCAATGGAACAGAATTGAAAGCCCAGAAATAAACCCACACACCTATGGACAGCTAATCTTTGACAAAGGAGCCAAGAACATACAGTGGAGAGAGAAAAGTCTCTTCAATAAATGGTGTTGGGACAACTGGACAGCCACATGCAAAAGAATGAAAGTAGACCATTATCTTACACCATACACAAAAATTAACTCAAAATGGATTAGAAACTTGAGGGTAAGACCTGAAACCATGAAACTCCTAGAAGAAAATATAGGCAGTACACTCTTTGACGTTGGGCTTAGCAGTATATTTTCAAACACATGTCTACTCAGGCAAAGGAAACAAAAGAAAAAATAAACAAATGGGACTACATCAGAGTAAAAATCTTCTGAAAGGCAAAGGAAACCATGAACAAAACAAAAAGACTACCCACCAACTAGGAGAAAATATTTGCAAATCATGTATCCCACAAGGGATTAATTTCCAAAATATATAAAGAACTCATACAACTCACAACAAACAAAACAAAGAGCCCAATCAAAAAAAGGGCAGAAGATATGAACAGACATTTTTCCAAAGAAGATATACAGATGGTCAACAGGCACATGAAAATATGTTCAACATCACTAATTATTAGGGAAATGCAAATCAAAACTACAGTGAGATATCACCTTACAGCCATAAGAATGGCTATAATTACCAAGACAAAAAATAAAAAATGTTGGAGAGGATGTGGAGAAAAGGGAACCCTCGTACACTCCTGGTGGGAATGCAAACTGGTGCAGACACTATGGAAAACAGTATGGAGATTTCTCAAAAAATTAGAAATACCATATGATCCAGCTATCCCACTACTGGGTATTTATCCAAAGAACACGAAATCAACAATTTAAAGAGATTTATGCATCCCTATGTTCATCGCAATGTTATTCACAATAGCCAAGATATGGAAGCAACCCAAGTGCCCATCAATGGATGAATGGATAAAGAAGATGTGGTGTGCATATACAGTGGAATACTACTTGGCCATAAAAAAGACAAAATCGTGGGGCTGGCGCAGTGGCGCAGTGGTTAAGTTTGCATGCTCCACTTCAGTGGCCCAGGGTTTGCGGGTTCAAATCCTGGGTGTAGACCTACACACCACTTGTCAAGCCATGCTGTGGCAGCGTCCCATATACAAAATAGAGGAAGATGGGCACAGATGTTAGCTCAGGGCTAATCTTCCTCAGCAAAAAGAGGAAGATTGGCAATGGATGTTAGCTCATGGCTAATCTCCCTCACCAAAAAAAAAAAAAAAGACAAAATTGTGCCATTTGCAACAACATGGATGGACCTTGAGGGTATTATGCTAAGTGAAATAAGCCAGATAGAGAGAGAGAAACACCACATGATCTCAGTCATATGTGGAAGATAAACACATGGACAAGGAGAATAGATTAGTGGTTACAAAGGGGCAAAGGGGTGAGGGGAGGGCGATTGGGATAAAGAGGCACGTATGTATGGTGATGGATAAAAACTAGACTATTGGTGGTGAACATGATGTAGTCTATACAGAAACTGATATATAATAATGTATACCTGAAATTTACACAATGTTATAAGCCAACATGACCTCAACAAAATAATTAAAAAAAAAAAAAAACTTTAAAAGCTGTGAAGAAAAACCTTGTGACCTTGAACCAATGAAACTTTCTTTGCCCCTGAGGAGCAAATCCAAGACAGTAATTCAAATAAACGTATAAAGGTTAATATAATCCTTTCTAAACCACAAACCTGGCAATAACAACAATAATATTAATATCTGAATGATAATTATGAGGGCTAACGTTTATTGTGTGATTGCTAGTTGCCAGGTACTTTGAGTCTTCTTAAAACTCTAGACTTCAGAATGAAGGTCGAGCTTCTTAGCCTGGCACCCCTTCATGATCTTGTTCCTAATTTCTTCTCTAACCTGGTTATTTACCCCTCCCGTAAGTGAACCCAAGTCTTTCCCAAAACATTATGTTATTTTATACCTCTTCTTGTTGTTCTGACTTAGTCCTATTCATTCTTTAAATTTGGTCCTAACTTCACTTCCCACTGTGCCATTTGCAGCAACATGGATGGACCATGAGGGTATTATGCTAAGTGAAATAAGCCAGATGGAGAGAGACAAACATTGCATGATCTCACTCATATGTGGAAGATAAACAAACACGTGGACAAGGAGAATAGATTAGTGGTTACCTGGCGGGGGGTGGAGGGGTGGCCCCTGACCAAACAATCTGGCTGAATCCCCACACACCCTGTCCTGGGCTCCCGTATAAAGCATTCCACGCCCAGCATTTATCATATGCTTTGTCATTGTTGGTTCTTTTTTTTGTCCTCTTCAGCAAGTTCAATGCCTGGCACAGAGTAGAAGCTCAACAACTATCAGCTTGATTGAATGAATCAGAATTAGCTGGAAAGCAGATTTAGGAAGAATCCTAGGCCCTAGGTCAGTGGTTCTCAGCCCTGGCTGAGCCCCAAATCACCTGGGTTGCTATTAAAAATATAAATGCCTGATCCCCACTCTTGGAAATTCTGATTCAGTAGATCTTGTATGGGGGCTGAGAGTGTACACTTCACAAGTCTCACTTGGGAATTCTAATGTACAATCTGGTTCAGATCACTGTTCTATACCTTTGCTATTCAAAGTGTAGTCGGTAGCCCAGAATCACCTAAGAGCTTGTTAGAAATACAGAATCTCAGGCACCACCCTAGATCTACTGAAACAGAATCTGCACGTTAACAAGACCCCAGGTGGCTCATAGGTACATTGAGAAACACTGGTCTCTTCCATTGGAACGGTACCACCTACCTCATACTAACAACAAACATTTGTCAACGACATTTGTACATTTGTCACTTTGTAATTTACAAAGCACATTTCGAATGGTAAAAGGAAAAGCAACCAAAAATTATTGACCGCCACCTTCTGCCGTGCGCTATACCTGTGTTATCTCCTTTAGTCCCCACAACAATGCTTTGAGAGAGGCAAGGATCACAACAGGTGTTCCTAGAACTCTAGGAGTTTGACCAATGGACTCTATCCAGGATGGGTTCTCAAGGCAGATATATGTCAAGATACCCTGCTAAGCCAGAGCAAGCTTGTGACTGTGACTAAATCCACGTGATTAACATGTACCTTCTTGAAGGGTCACCATATTGTTCACATTTCTTTTGGCCCAGAGATCCCAAGGTTCTTTGGTTTAATGTCAAAGCGCCCCTTAGAGTCAATCTGTTACCATATTTTTGAGGACTTGCCAGATGGAGTGCAACTGAGGCCCCTCTGTGATGCACCTAATGTCAGGTGGTCAGAATTTCCATCTCCCTCCCGTGGCTTTAAGTCAGCCGAACTGAGAAGTGGTCCTGACGTGATCTATTGGTCACCCACACTGTACTTTACAGGCTCCTTGATAATTTGAAATAGTGTGATATGAGATACTAATAAAGCATGTACAGCTTTAAAATAATGCAACTCTCCCGAATTAAAAAAAAATTAATCAGGATACACAATTTCAAAGCGAGCTATCAAATAAATTGTGAACTGTGTTTACATTCCTGCCGCACGGTGGCGCCACTTTAAAGGGTAAAGAGAAATCCTTGCCGGGTCCTGTCAGTCTTGTCTGAACCAGGCTGTGGTTTACACACGCCAGAGTTTCTTCCTAATTGTGATGGCTTTTATTTCATTTTTGTGTTTTAAAACCTCTTTAAATATCTTATAAGAATGTCATCCAAACATTCCAGAAGTGGTGGTGCTCCTGAGGGTGCTGAAAAGCACTGTGGACCATCAACGACAGTGGAAGGAGTTCAGATGTGATACAACCCCATAGTATGCTCCGCCATTCAGTTAGCAGAGAGCACACCATAGAATGTTCAGAGAGAATACTGAGAAGACAGAAGGCACAAGTATGCTACAGAGCCTACAGATCGAGGTTTTCCTAGAATGCATTTCCCTAAGAAATATTCCTACGGCAACGTGAGCACTGAGTGGTGGGCACTTGGATTCCTGCCTGTGTGGAAAGGATTTGTTTGTCTTGCGTTCTCAGCCGTGTGCTGGGAGATCCCTAATGACCAGACTATGGCTTAGCTGCTGTTTTGTTTTGCAGTTAGGCCCATGTATCATGGAGTGAGACTATCTGGGTTCGAATCCTGCTCCCACCACTTCCCAGTAGTGTGATTTTGGGCAAGTCATTAACTCTCCGCATCTCGTTTCCTTATCTGTAAAATGGGCACGTAACGGTGCTCAGCTCTATTGTTGTGTGAGAGCTAAATGGAGACAATCTATTAGGGGCTTAGCACAGTGCCTGGGACAGAGTAAGTGTGCATTGAATGTTAGCCATCCTTCTCCTCCTCAGCATCGCCATTTTCCCAGCTCAGGGCTGTGCGGAACCCCCAGGAGATGGCGAGTTCCCATCACCGAGAGAGTTCATTCTCCTTCATCTCTCTACATATCGGACACGTAACTGACTGTGCTCATCCCAGAAAATCAGTATGTTATTCAGTTCTTTGCCAAGCTCATTTTGAAATCCATGGGAAAACTTTTAGGTTTTCCTGAAATCATAGGAAAGGCTGTTATAGGCCTGTGAATCAAGGCTGACAAGATGTTGGTAGAGTCTTCAGGGACCTGTCTCTCCCCTTTGCCATGTCTACCCCTCCTTCTCTGGGCTTCTTTGACCTCCTCCTCATTTCCTGGAGCCTTCACAAGGACCTGCTGCCCGAGACACAGGCACACCATGACACAGCACCCCCTGAGCCAGGCGCAGAGTTCTCCCGGCCCCCTCCGCCAAATGTCAGAGAGCTGGGCTCCATCAGAGACTTCCTTACTCCTCCTCTGGAGGGCCTCTCGTCATCTTTGGGGGATAGGATATTTTAGGGATGAGTAGAAGGATGATAAAGGCTAGAAGGGGATTCCAGGGACATTTATCCTTCTCCTTGGAGTGGCATTTAGGTGGTAAGATTGGGGGGGCCAATTTTGAGGGCAGAGGTGGAGGTTGCTTCTGATTGGGAGACGCTGGCCTGGGGTCACTTAAGCAGCTGGGCAGGCCTAGAAGAGTGAGAGCGGGAGGGTGATTCCTTAGAGCTTCATCTCTCCAAGCATTGGAACTTTTTCACCTTTCCCCATAGACGTCCTGAAAGGTTTTAGCTATCAAATTGCATTTTTAAAACAATCCATTAATTCACTTCTCTATTAAACACACACACACACGTGCACACACACGGATGGGTGTATAAACAAGGGAGAGGCCTCAGGGAGAATCGCTGGAGTAAAAGGAGGGACAGGTGATATAAACCTTCCGGTGGTCTAGAGTTGGAAGTACTGGCCTGGAGAACACTCTGGAAATGGCCCTGGAGACCTGGACAGTTGCCCTTAACTCAGTCACTAATTTGCTGCCTGACCTCGGGCAAGTCACTTCTTTCAGCCTCAGTTTGGGAAGTGGGGGGATCTGACAGCAGGATCTCTCTGATCCCAGGTGAGAGGTCCCTCCTCCTGATGCTATTACATCCTGTCTGCCGTGCTCAAGTCCCTGAGAGACACCCAGTCTTTGTCTCTTCCGTAGCTCCTAGCTCAGCATCCAGCACCAAGTAGATACTTGGCATATCATGTGTTCAATGAGTAAATGACGAAAAGAGCTGCCATTTCTGGAGCATCTACCACGGACCAAGCCCTGAGCCAGGGACCTTTATGAACGTTGTGTATAATTCTAACAACACCTGGAGGTAGGGCTTTTTTTAAACATTCTGATGCAGGAAATTGCGTTGATCGTAACTCCTGGTTAATAGCTCATTATTGTCATTGGTGTGTGCAGTGCTCTTTTCTGGGTTTATTTTCCTCTCTCATCACTGGTCTCCAGGCCTCTTCATCTCCTCTCATGGCATTCATTCTAATGCATTTGACATAAGTCTGTAAATAGGCGTATCCCCTTATGAAATATGTTCTCTTCTTTTGTGTGTGCTTGTGTCTTTTATGTATGTCCATGGTATTGTGATACATGTGTTCTGCCTCTTATGTTTTTACCGAGCACCGTTTTGAAGACTCATCCATGTTGCTGTGAGAGCATCCAGTCCATTGCTTCCACCTGCCATTAGAATTCCACATTAGAATGTGGCTGCATCTGTCACCGTTTACTTATCCAGTCCTCTGGTAGTGGAAACCTTTGGTACCTCTGCTCTCTGCTGCCACAGATGCCACCACAATGAGTAGCATCCTGCATGTCCCTTGATATTCCTGTAAGAGAACTTCTTGGAGATATAATCCCAGAGCAGGATTGCTGGGTCACAGGGCACAGGCAAAGTCGAGATTATAGTCCCAACTTTAGAGCCGTAAAAACAACACTTAGATTACACAAACAGAAATTGGGGATCTAGGTTTCTTTTCCAGAATTTCTGCCTCCAGATCCTGGGCAGTTCCAAGGTGCCTCTATAATTAACTAAATCTGGTCCAATCGGAGTAGTTTCCTTGTTATGTGGTCTCAATAGTGAACTCAGATAAACCGACTGGTCATCTAGACACCTTGGCCTTAGCTATTAAGGGCATCCTCGCCACACTGGGTGCGTCGCCCTGAGACTGCGGCTGAGGAACTCTTGCTTCTTGAATTACTGACAATCTCTCGCAAGTTACAGCAAAAAGCAATTAAAAGCCTGTCCCACATGTATCATCTTACTTCTCATAACAACCCTGTAAGGCAGGAACAATGATCATTTCCATCTTACAGCGAAGGAAACTGAGGTTCAGCGTCATTTAGCTGTAAGGGGGCAGGGCTGAGACCCAAACCCAGGCCTCTGAGCCCAAGTCTAGTGTAACCTCCACCCCGAAGAGCTGGAAGCCTAGAGAACAGGCCTGCCTCTCACAGCCAGACATTTGGATGAGATCTCAAAAGCCCAGAACTTTGAGCCAGTTGTTTGCAAATCCTGTCTGGAGATGTTTGGCATTCAGCAGGGCCAGCTCCAGCCAGGAGAGACCCCAGCTGGCACACAGAAGGGACAGGGACGTGGCACCAGGGAGAGCTTCTCGCTTGGGCGATTCCAGAGCTGCAGAGTTCCACGCTGTGTCAGCTGGTGGCAGGAAGGTGCTGTGACCTGTACCAACAAGGGGACAATCTGGTTCCCCTCTCCTGGCCCTCTCTCCAGACGGTAAGAAATGTCAGTGATGGCAAAAGAGAAACAAATGTCCTCTGACAAATACCTCTGCTTCATTTTATTCCGTTTCATTCAGCTTGCAAAGCCATGTACTTTGAAAACTGTAGTTCCATTTGACAAACGTTTACTGTCTACTCTGTGCCAGGCAGGGTGCTCAGGCCTGAGGTTTTAAATGATTAAGTTCATGAGCCACAAGATGCTGAGCAAGGTACTTAACCCATCTGAGCCAATGGCGATACGATAGTACCTGCCGCACAGGGTGTTCGCAAGGCGAGCGCACGCTCAGCACAGAGTAAACACTCAACAAGTGGTATTGGTGGTATTACTCGATGTGAGAAATGAGGAAAGTGGTAAATATGCAGTGTTAGAGAGCCCTGGAGAGGGAACAATGAGTGGTCTCTGGAGAGAGCAGTGGAGGCGAGAGTAAGCTCTACTGAGTGGAGAGATGATATTTAGCTGGGCTGAGATGATACTGAGCTGTGGGACAAGTTCACCGGGGGAGAGGCACAAGGCAGCAGAGGGAAGAGCGTGTGTGAAATGATGCTGTTCCAGCCCTCTGCAAAGCGCCTTTACCATGTGCTTCTTTCCCCCGCTCTGTAGCCTGTGCAGATCTCTCTTGGGGCACTGCCAACCTGGCCTTGTGCGTATCTACTTCCAAGCCTGTCTTTCCCCTGGACCCTGATCTCCTGAGCCCTGGAACTATGTGGTCAGCCCTTAGCGCCGAGTCGTACACAAGGCCAGTTCTCCTTAGAGATTCGTTAGGTGAAGGAAAACCACAGAGGCCTAAAAGAGCCTGGACTACACGAGTAGTGGCAAAGAGTTCTGCACAGCTGGCATGTCGAGCAAATGCTGGGAAAGGCAGGGATCAAAGCTGGGAGTCTGCAGTGGTTAGGCTGTCAAGGACCCTGTGTGATGGGCTGGGGATTCCTCTGGGTGGCTCAGACTAGGGTGGTGGCAGTAAGAGGGATAAAATGCAGGAGTAGAAGGATCAGTCACTAGATGGATTAATGGGGGTAAGGGGTTAGAGGAAGAAGTCAGGGATGGCACTCTGCTGCATCCTGAACTGGCTTCCTGCTCTTGGATAATTTGCCATGTCTGCCAAGAGGTGACAAATATTCATTCAAACAGGGCCCCCAACATTCTGCTGTGGTTGATTGGTTCCCATCTTGACTCCCTGGCATGGAAGGTACTTGTACTAGTCAGGGTTCTCCAGAGAAACAGAACCAACAAGATGTGTGTGTGTATGTGTGTGTGTCTATATGTGTGTGTATATATATATATATATATATATATATAGAGAGAGAGAGAGAGAGAGAGAGAGAGAGAGAGAGAGAGGTTGTTTTAAGCAACTGGCTCACATGATTACAGAGGTGCAAGTCCAAAATCTGCAGGGTAGGCCAGTAGGCTAGAGACCCAGGCAAGAGTTGCA
Organism: Ceratotherium simum simum; assembly: GCF_057802395.1. Taxonomy (NCBI): domain Eukaryota; kingdom Metazoa; phylum Chordata; class Mammalia; order Perissodactyla; family Rhinocerotidae; genus Ceratotherium; species Ceratotherium simum. The sequence continues at coordinate 6,046,995 of NC_141921.1, forward strand.
GTTCAAGTCCAAAAGCTGCTGGTAGAATTCCTTCTTGCTCAGGGGGAGGTCAGTCTTCGTTCTGTTCGGGCCTTCAACTTATTAGATGAAGCCCACTCACATTATGGAGGGCAATCTACTTTATTCAAAGTCCACCAATTCAAATGTTAATCTCATCCCAAAACACCCTCACAGAAACATTCAGAATAATGTTTGACCCGATATCTGGGCCCAGCCAAGCTGATGCATTAAATTAACCATCATGGTACTCTAAGAATTCAGCCACATTCCTGACATGGGCAGTCCCTCATCCACAGCAGAGCTTCTCTCTCTCTCTCTCTGTCTCTGTCTCCCAATCTGTTAATTATTTTCACACTCCCACAGGGTCACTTTGGGGAAAATTTCAGGGGACTGTCTCCAGCCCTGTTTTGCCCACATAAGCCAGGCCACCCCATCTATTGCTGTCCTCTCATCCCAGTGGCCAGGACATATCTGTAAGGAAGCAGTTTCCATTGTCCTATCTTCAAGTTCATTGATCCTTTCCTCTCCCTGCTCAAATCTGCCTTTAAATCCCTCTAGTGAATTTTTCATTTCAGTTATTGTACTTTTTAGTTCCAGAATTTCTTTATACGTTTTCTCTCTATTTATATTTCCATTTCATACATCATTTTCTTGACTTTCTCCACATCTTCCTTTAGTTGTTTGAGCATCTTTAATACAGTTGTTTAAAAGTCTTTGTCTGATATATTTGTCATTAGATCTTTTTCAGGAACAGTTTCTGCTGATTTTTTTTCCTTTCAATGGGCCATACTTTCCTGTTTCCTTGTATGCCTTGTGATTTTTGTTTGCAAACAGAACATTGGAATCTATAACGTGGTAACTCTGGAAATCAGATCCTCCCCTTCTCCAGGGTTTGCTGGTTTTTGTTATTGTTTTTGTTATTGTTTTTGGTTTTTTGATTGTTGTAGACTTTGTGCTAAGGATCAGCCTGTGGTATAATTAAAGGTCTTAGATCTTTTCTGAGCCTTTCCCTGGGCACATGTAGTCACTTTCTAATTTTTCCAAAATATGAAGTTGTTTTTGAATGTCTTAGTCTTTAATGTCTGTCTCCCAAAAGACAAAAAAGAGAAAAATGAAGCAAGAGAGAAGGGCACTAGCTCTTTAAGTCCCCTGGAAGTCACTTCAGCTGCATGAGTAGGGGCTTGCAACTATAGAGAGAGGGGATACAACAACGGTGGCCTGCCTCTTTGCATCTCTGTGATGAGAAGAAGCAATCAGCAATCAGAGCACAGATCCCCAATATTTGGAAGATGGGATCCTTTTTGCCCACTCTGGCTCCTGCAGGCTGTGTGCAAGCTGCTCCAGGAACACATGCAAAGCTGTCCGTCATGTGTCTAGGGGTGGGGGGTGGGCAGCTGCTACTGTGCTAAGGGCTGAAATTGACCAAAATTAACTGCAATTTACCATCCAAGCCTTCCCCTGGAAGTTGCAAGCCTTGAACAGACTCCAGAGTTCCAAACGGTTACATCAGACAGATTCTGCCACTGCACTTGTTGTCTAGGTGGGGAGACAGATTCCTGGTGCCTCCTACTGCACCATCTTCCCAGAACCCCCTCTTGTGTTGAGTCTTAAAGGATTGTTTGGTTCACTAGATGGACTGAGAAGAGAGGGCATTCCAGGTGGTGGGAATGCACGTGCAGAGACTCAGACAGGAAAGGGTACGAGTGTGCTGGGGAAATGACGAGAATTTCCAGATGGACGGGGCAGGGGAAACAGGAAGAAGAGGAGGGAAAGCAGAGAGAGATGGAGACGAGGAGAACAGTCTTTTGCATTTCTGGTAAATAAATTCTCGTGGCAGAATTCTTGCTGATGTGCAAATTCAAAATTTTATTCAAAACATAGAATATGCAGTGATCAACCAAAGGCCCTGCATTTGAAGTGTTAAGTAAATTTCATTTGTTCAGCTTGTCTAAACACAGCTGTAAAAAGAGCTAAACAGAGCTTGAAAAGGATGTTTTGAACTAAAAAGGGCGAAGTTAGAAGAATCTATTGCTGTTTTCAGGGAAACTGTCTTCTTCGTGCTTTGGTGCCTGCCACCTTGCAGAGTTAACAGAAGTGGAGGATCCTGTGGTCCCGGCATCTCAAGGGCACAACAGCCCCTCAGGAGCCTCCGCTGAGGCTTCTTCTCGCAGGTCTGCTGTCTTCCTCATCTCTGCTGCCTCCAACCTTTCTCCCCAGTAACCACCCAACAGCCTGTTCATCCACAATCGAAACAACCAAGAGAATCAAGGAATCCCACAGGGGGGATTGAGAGCAGTTTGCATTCAATTTTATGAGCAGTAAATACTAAGGAAACAAGCTCCTGTTGGACATTTAGTTCAACAGTAGCCCCCAGGGTGGGTGTAGCCCCACAGCCAGCATTATCCAACTTCTGCCCATTTTGTGTGGCACTCGACACATTTCACAACAATGTGGAATTATAACATGCCATCTGCATCTTAAAGAATCATGAAGGTCTGTTCAGTGAGGGGCATATTTGAGGGCATTCAGACTCTGACTGAGTCAACCAGGAAGTTCAATTAACTAGAAAATTCCATTTTCCAAAGAATTCAGAATAACCAAGAGTTCATCAGAATCTCCCTAAAAGTATGTCTTCTGGACTTACTCCCCTGAACTTAATCTAAGAACTTGGAGCTGCAGCAACACGCTTCACCTTGACTTAGAGGGCTATTAATTCTCTTGACAATAATTTATTTAGCATATACTATGTGCGAGGCACTGCACTGGTTGTAGTGGTTCAACTTCATAGGCAGTGGTCATAACCAAGGAGTAGGAGCCCACGTGCACTCAGTTGAGCAGAATGGAGAGATCACTATGGAAATAAACAAAGACCACCAAATGAGAACAGACAGGGGCTACTGACTCAGAGCTTGCTATAGCAAGGGAGTCAACCACCAACATCTGCATTCGATAGAGAGCTAAAGGCAGGCAGGGGAGCAGAAAAGCTTTATAGTGAAGAAGGAAGGGAGGGGTTCAGCGGTGCACTGATTGGAGGTTTTTGGTAAAGGGAAGCTGGAAACAGCTGACTAGAAGCAGCACATCTTTATGTGATTGGTTTGGGGAGCATATTTGGCTTTCTCTGGCTAGTCCTGAGTTGAAAGTGGGGGCAAAGAGTAGGAAAGCTGACAGTCATTGACCAAGTCCTGACTGTTCTGGGCTGATTACTGCAGACGTTGTGGTTTCGCTTCCCAAGCTGGTTGCATCAGAGGTGGTGGGTCAGAGTTCAGTTGTCATATATGGTCTGGCTGTTGTCTGTTTATATATTCAGTCTCTCAGTACACACACATCCCTGATGTTCATTTTCGTTTTCAGACTATTCGAGACATTTATCAAATGGGACACAGGTAGAGGCAGAACTGGGGTAGGAAGTGAAGAGAGGAATTCAGCACAGTGATGGGCAGACAGCAGACATTTAATAAGTCATGGTTCTAATACTGAGGCTGGGAGACAAGTCTAGGACTTCAGACTTTTAGTATAGCTCATCCTCAATTCCCTTCACTTCATTCCATTCATTCAACAAATATTTCCACTTGTTATTGTTGTGTTAAAGTTATCTTCTGTTTCTTCCATTAGTTCTTCCCCCAATAACCATCATCGGTTCTGACGTTTCAGCTTGGTCTCCCTCCCCACAGTTTCTGAATCTCCCTCCCCCCCGTTTCTGACTTCTCTTAAATGGGTTATAATGGGTTGAATGGTGGCCCTCTCAAAAAGATATGTCCACATCCTAATCCCTGGAATCTGTGAATGTGACCTTATTTGGTAAAAGGGTCTTCACAGAAGTAATTAAGGTAAGGATCTGGAGATGAAGAGATCATCCTCAATTATCTGGGTGGGCCCTAAATCCAATGACAAGTAACCTTAAAAAAGTGAGTCATGGGCCTGGCCCCGTGGCTTAGTGGTTAGGTGCGTGCGCTCCACTGCTAGCGGCCCGGGTTCGGTTCCCGGGCACGCACCAACACACCACTTGTCAGGCCATGCTGTGGTGGCATCCCACATAAAGTGGAGGGAGATGGGCACGGATGTTAGCTTGGGGCCAGTCTTCCTCAGCAAAAAAAAAGAGGAGGATCGGCATGGATGTTAGCTCAGGGCTGATCTTCCTCACAAAAAAAAAAAAAGTGAGTCAGAGGGAGACCACACAGAAGCAGAGGAGAAAGCAATGTGAAGACGGAGGCGGAGATTGGAGTGATGAAGCCAGAAACCAAGAAATGCCAAGGATTGCAGGCGGTCACCAGAAGCTTGGAGAGAGGCATGGAACAGATTCTCGCCTAGAGCCTCTGGAGGGAGCACCACCCTGCTGACACCTTGATTTAGGACTTCTGCCCTCCAGAACTGTGAGAGAATAAATTTCTGTTATTTAAGCCACCAAGTTTGTGGTAATTTATTACGGCAGCCACAGGAAACAAATAGTCACCCATAGGAAGAAACTACTTTTATTCAGGTCAAATAATTGTGTGATTTTGAATACTGTGTTTATATAAACACTGTTAAAACCACATAAAATTTTTTTCAAAAGAAACAAAAAAAAATACCCATGATCCTCACCAGGCATATTGATTATTTCTATTTCTTCACATTCTCTTCCTTTCATTATACTTACGAGTATTGAAAACGAGTATTTGCAATTCTCCATTCTCACACAGCTTTATAATGGAGACATGTGGCTTCATTGTCTTCACCATTATGTTCGTGGTTGTATTTCATAGAGCAGAACTGCAAGCATTAATTACTTCATCACTCCTCTATTGTTAGGTATCCAGGCTATTTCCAAACTTTTTGTTACAGATGACGTTGCAAAGAAAGATAATAGCAATAACAACCACCATTTGCAGTGGGCCTCTGATGCCCCAAGTTCAGACACTTCGCCTCGCATGGTTTTATCTAAGCCTCTCAATCAATAATTCTTCAAAGCAAGAAAGAGTTTGTTTGAGGGGGAAGATGGGTGTTACAGATGAGGAACATGGGGCTTGGAGAGGTAACTCAACATGCCCAACAGCCCGTAAAGCTAGGAAGCAGGGCAGCCTGGATTGCAATTACGCCTGACTCCAAAACCCACACTTTGTCATTGTCATACTGCCTCCCAAAAGCTAATGCAGATAAAACTTAGTTTGCATCATATCTTCAAACTACTTTCCCAGGAGTGAGATGACAAGGTCAGGAGTTAATGCTTATCATGTCCTGAGAACGTACTGTCATGTCCCTGGGCTGGTTATTTTCCATTGCACCACCCACCTGCATCCACTCTCCATCCTTCTCTGCCCTGCTCTGTGACCCGGGAGGCCAAGCCCTGTGGACCCATCACCCAGGTGACTTGTCCTCCGGCTTCTGGTTGGGCAGGAGGAGAGAGTGGTTGGGTGCTTCTTACTCTGCCTCCACTGCTCGGCCTGCAGTTTGGACAGTGGCTGTGACCCTTCTCTGACCCATAGCTGCTGGCTTCAGTCCTCTCAGGCTCCAGTGGCGGTTCCTTCCTGCTCCTCCCCCTTCAGGCCTACAGGTGCGACTGGCTCCCCTGGTCCCAGAGACTTCACCATGCCAGGTGGATTCCCTTCACTCTGCCCACTCCTCCCTAAACACCCTCATTCTCTCCCTTGAGTTAACCTTTCGAGCACACCGTCTCCTTCCTGCAGAATGGTTGTGCTATTCACAAGTTTTCACGGCAGTGAATGATCCCATCAAGGCCTGAGATCTGGAAGGGCAAGAAAGAGTTGCTGGGCAGGAATGAGATTCCCTACGGAAATAGACTTTTCTGGGGCTTCCTGTCCAGTCCTCCAGCCGTGACTTCTGCGTGTAGGGTAGGCTCAGCTTCCCCATGGCGCTGGCATCTTTCCACAGGTGGATGCCTCATTTCAGTAGGGCCACCCTCTCCCAGGAATTGGGAATTGGGACCCAGAGATGGCTATTCTTCATGAGGGGGCTGAAGCCAAGGGGTCAGATACTGCTGGGTCTGGGACCAAGGGCCCACCATGGCATGTTGGAGGAAAATGATCTGGTGTGTACAGAAAGAGACAGAGGAGTGATGGAGATTCAGAAAGAGAAAAAGGCACGAGAGAGGAGATGGCTCTGGAGGGATGGAGAAGTAATCTGAACTCCTGACTTTTCAGTTCTTGGTTCTAGACCCTTGCGAAGCCCAGTGGCCTTCTGTCCAGGTTCTCTGAGGGAATCTCCGTTTTCTTCTCATAAATGCCCCTCTTTGTTTGAGCTAGTTTGAACATATTTCTGTGTAACCAAATTTTCTCTGGTGAAGACTCGTTTGCCACATGGCACGGCAGCTCACCTTGGCCTCGGGGGGAAGGCCCCATCCGAGGACCCCGTGACAGGTGAGCAGGCGTGGAGCCTGACCAGCTCCTGTTGCAGGAACCCTGTGGCGCTCACACCTAGAAGGTGCAGGGACCCCTGGACATCACGGTGCTCTCTGGTCTTGAGCGGTGGGTGCCTGTGCAGCAGCGTGCTCCAGCTTAGGCCTGCTGTCTGGGATGGGGAGGGAGAGGGAGGCTGGTTGTAACAAGGGCCCAGCAGTGGGTACCAAAGGCTACACACTGTGAGTACTCTTTTATCTGAAGGTCGTAATCAGTCAGGCACGCAAAGATGTTATTCACAAGGGTATTTATTCCAGCGCTGTATATAATAGCAAAAAATTAGAAACAAACCAACTTTCCACCTATCAGGGATTAGTTAACTAAATTGTAGAACAATTATGGAACAATTGTGGAATAGCCATATAATGTGCTATAAAACAGCCACCAAAAAAGGCCTTGGGGAAATTTGGTTATTCATATGAAAAGATGTTCAAAATATATTAAGTTAACAAGCAATATGTACAATAGCTAAAAGGTGGAAACAACCCAAGTGTCCATTGACAGATGAATAGATATGCAAAATGTGGTCTGTATGTATAATGGAATATTATTCAGCCTTAAAAAGGAAAGATATTCTGACACATACTACAATATGGATGAACCTTGAGGACATTATGCTGAGTGAAATAAACCAGTCACAAAACGACAAATATTATACGCTTCCACTTATATGAGGTATCTAGAGTAGTCAAATTCACAGAGACAGAAAGTAAAATGGTGGTTGCCAGGGGCTCGAGGGAGGAGGAAACAGAGAGTTAGTGTTTAAGGTACAGAGTTTCAGTTGGGAAAGATGAATGAAGAAGTTCTGGAGATGGATGGTGGTGATGGTTGTACAACAATGTGCATGTACTTAATGCCACTGAACCACACACTTGAAAATGATTAAAATGGTAAATTTTATGTTATGCATATTTTAGCACAAGGGAAAAAAGAAAAAAAAGCAATATGTGTGCTTCTGCAAAAAAATATTTAGACATAGAAAAACGTTTGGGAGTATGAACTAAAAAACTCTTTTTGGGTGTTAGACTATGGAATATTTTTATTTATGTTTTTCTTACTCTTCAGCAATGAACATGTATTACTTGCAGCATTTTCTTTTTTAATTGAAAAAGGAAGGAGACAGGTAGGATAGGCACAAGCTGACCTGGCCTGTCCGCGGGTGGGCAGTGGTGCAGGGTAGGGTGCGCCCCCACCTGCGTGGGTCACACAGTTGTGTTCGTTACGGGGCAGACACCGATTATCCCTGGTCGGCTCCCCACTGCCTGGGTGTAGAGCACAGACCCACGCTTCCACCCTTTACACGTGTGGACCTCCACGCAGACACAAGTCCACGGAGAACCACAGGTGCTGGGAAGAGTCTCCAGATCGCTCATGAATCTCATCGCCGCCTTACACTTTTCTATGCTTTGGCTCATATGGTACCTCATCTCACCCTTCTTCACTGCCCATCAATAAGACTTAGCTCAGCTGACTCCTCCTCCAGGAAGCCCTCCCTGACCCACCAGGCCGTTTGCAGCTCCTTCTTACCCCGTATTCTCCAGAGTTCCCTCTGTGTAGCACATGACACACAGACCGTGAGCTCCTTGAGGCAGTGTCACACCTCTGCAGCTCTGCCTTCTCTGTGCCCAGCCCAGTGCCCAGCCCGGGTAGGCGCTTGGGTTAGCTGAGCTGAACAGAACCCATCCCTCACCTGCGATGAAGCTAGTTTCCTGGTGGAGGTCATCCAATGCTAGCAGCTGGGTGTACAGCTCCATTTCCAACTCCATTTTGAAAATGATGGCAAATAATCTCTATTTTCCTAAAACAAAAGGGAGATGAATCATAAATCTAGATGGGTTTTTTTTGGTCTTGTTTCTTTATTTAGTCGTATAATGCTTAGAGCAGAAAGGTGCTGATGGAGGCTGTGCTCCTGCAGGGAAGTGAAGTTGTGGTATTGAGGAGGCACACGAGCCTGAGAGTCAGAAGACCTGTGGGGTGAAGGGTGGGGCTGGGTAGGGGCAATCCTAAGAGAGTGACTTCACTTCTCTGCGACTCAAGTTCCTCATTAAATTGCAGTGATAATCCCTGAGCAGACTACTTTGTAGGATTATTGTGGGAGAAAATGAAATAATGGATAATGGAAAGAAGGAGGGAAGGGGGGAGGGAGGGAAGGAAGGGAAAGATTGACAGGTGGAAAGAGATAGGGAGGGAGGAAGGGAGGGGAGAAAAGGGGGATGAAGGATGGAAGAGAGGGAAGGAGGGAAGGAGGAAGGGATACAGACAATGCTAGGTGACCAGATTTTCAGAGAGCCAGCTCCAGGTCACAGCAATACCAGACCAAAAAAAAAAAAAAAATATATATATATATATATGTGTGTGTGTGTGTATACACACTCATATACATATATATAATTACTTTAACATAAAAACATTTTAAAAGTGTTTATTTGAAATTCAGTATTCTGCATTATTACTTTTCTGTCATATAAATGCTATTATTTTAACAAAACAACAATGGGACTAGTTAACAGTGGCACTTAATAGTAATTAATAGTAGGATTAATGAAACAGCTAATATGTGTGAGAAAAATATAACAATTTTTTATGTTTCTGTCCCTGATACAGCAATTTACTTAATTTTTCCCAGCTTTATTGAGATATAATTGACATATAACATTGTGTAAGTCTAAGGTGTGCGACGTGATGATGTGATACACGTGTAGATTGTGAAGTGTTTTCCACGATCAGGTTAGTTGACACACCCTTTACCTCATGTAATTACCATTTTGTTGTTGTTGTTCCGGTGACATTAAAGCTGTTGTACAGTGGCTGTCACAGCCACTTTCAAGTCCACAGTATGGTATTGTTAACTGTAGTCACCAGGCTGTGCTGTAGATCCCCAGAACTTAGTCGTCTTATAACTGGAAGTTTGGAGCCTTTGACCAACATCTCCCTGTTTCCCCCACACCCTCAGTCCCTGGTAACCACCATGCTATTCTCTGTTTCTATGAGTTCAACTTTTTTAGATTCCACTTATAAGTGAGATCATACAGTAGTTGTCTTTCTTTCTCTGTCTGACTTATTTCACTTAGCATAATGCCCTCAAAGTCCGTCTATGTGTGTGTGTGTGTGTGTGTGTGTGTATATATACACCTCACATCTTCTTTATCCATTCATCAATCCAAACACCTAGGTTGTTTCCATGTCTTGGCTATTGTGAATCATGCTGCAGTGAACATGGGGGTGCAGATATCTCTTCAACATAGAGATTTCATCTTCTTTGGATATGTTTAACTTTTTAAAACTCTCTCTTGGACATTTAAGTTGTGTTGGCTCTATTTTTCCCACCTGCCTCTGGAAGTCTGTAGTCCTGGACTCTCCAGGAGCCCTGGTAAGGGAAACAGAAGTCGAAATTAGTTCAATCAAACATGTTAAACTTCAGTATCTCTGCTGGATCCCAGTGAGCCTCTCCTAGCAACAGGGGAATATTTTAGCAGGAAATTCTTTCAAATTGCATTTTGTGTTGGGTTTTCATCGTAAAACGTTTCCAGACTCCAGGTCTTCCTGTCTCATGGACCCCGTTCCACCATTTAAAATCTAAACTTGATAAGATAATCACCATTCAAAACTTGCTTGATTCCATTTTCAGCCTTTATTGAAAATATCCCAAGTGGATCATTGATCATTTCTAAGGGGAAAAGTAACTTTCTTGGCTTTTGTCCACGGATATCCTGTATTTGAATTTTATTTGTCAGTGTTTCCCACCTGGACTTGGGCTACTCAAGAGCAGGAAACCCATAATATGCCCACATGGTAAGTCCTCATCTAATTAATTAACCAATTAACTTATTTACAGACACTGGGGGTACTGAAAGCTGATGATAATGGATAATGCCTCTATTGCTACATTCTTTCAATATTTCTTACACTTATGCTACAATGCCAGGCATTGTTCTAGATGCTGGAGATACAGTAGGCAACAAATATTACAAAATGTAACCCCACCTACTCCCCACCAAAAAACCTTACAAAATCTTACCAGAAGCTGGGGCCCATAGATTTGCCTATTTTAAAAAATAGAAGGGGGTCCGGCCTGGTGGCGTAGTGGTTAAATGTGTGTGCTCCGCTGCGGCAGCCGGGGTTCAGTTCCCCGGGCGCACACTGACGCACCACTTGTCAGGCCATCCTCTGGCGGTGTCCCACATAAATTGGAGGAAGATGGGTACAGATGTTAGCCCAGGGCCAGTCTTCCCCAGTGAAAAGAGGAGCATTGGCATGGATGTTAGCTCAGGGCTGATCTTCCTCACAAAATAAATAAATAAATAAAAAATAAAATAAAATAAAGCATTATAAAAAAATAAGAAGAAGAAGGGGAGGAAGGAGGGAAAGACTGTGCCAGAGAACAGTGGAATAAGTGTGGATTAGGACTCAGAAGGCTTGGGTTTATTTTGAGCTTTCTAGCTGTGTGCCTTGACCTTTCTCTGCCTCAATTTCCTCATCTGTAAAATAGGGATATTGAAAATATCGAACAAAATTGTTGTGAGGATTAAATTAATTAAGACGTGTAAAGTGCTTAGAATAATGCCTGGCACATTTTGAATACCCAATAAATGTTAGCTATTTATTGTTGTTGCTGATATTATCAGCCCTGAGTAGGTCACATGACATCTCAGCTTCAGTTTCTTCTCCCGTAAAATGGAGGTTAACATTACTATCTCCTCGCGGGTAAGGCTCAAGTGAGATGAAGTAGGTAAAAGCACTTTGTAAAGTGTACACTCGGGACCCACAGCCTTGAGCGCGAGCTGTTGAGGGAGCCCGGGGAGACGAGGGTGACGAGGTGGAGGGGCAGAGTCATGAGGACTGTAAGCGGGTCCACCAGCCAACACTTGGCGCCAGGACTGTGGTCATGCAGATGTTTCCAATGAAACCACAAATCCAGATTTTTATGTAAGCTCTCTAGTTTTCAAATGTTGGCAATTAAGTCAGATTTTTGTAAAGCACTTTGAGAGCCAATCACAATAAGGTGCAGCCTGCTGGTTTGTGACCTGTTATAAACTTTTACAATTATTACTTAATAAACCAGGAAGGGGAAACTGAAAACAGCTGATGCAACAACTCAAGTGAAAAGCCAAGAAATAACTACCATTAATTGGGTGCTATGTGTTGTGCACATTATAGCATTTGATTCTCCCAGGAGCCCCAAGAGATAGCGTCGGGGGAAGAGGGAGAATCCCCCTCTGCCCCTTTCTTTAAGGTTCTTATGGCTAGCCAAATAATCAACAAGACAGGTTAGCAGGAGAAAATAATACCAAGTTTAATAACATGTATACATGGGAGAAACTCAGAAATGAGCAACTCATCCCTCTGTCTAAGCTGCTTGCTTAAGTATTGCAGCTAAAGGCGAGGAGCGTGTTGGGGGTGGGTAGTGGCCTGGGACTTCAGAGGGCAGGAGGACAATTCTTTTCGGGGTCATCTATAGATAATGTGGTCAGGGAGAGACAGAGTTTTTGATAAAAGAGGCTTGGTGCCTTTGCTATTGTAGTCTCTATCCTACATTATCTTTACAGCCATTATGATAGAAGATCTGTTCCAGGAAGGAGCCACCATATCAAATTCTTTAGGCAGTTAGTGGGGAAGGTCAAATGTCCTTCAGAGAAAACAATCAAGGTAAAGAGATATATTTCAGGGTGGCCAAATTTTGATCTCCCACAATAGTCATTAGCATCCCTAGTCTACAGATGAAGAAACTGATGCCCAGAGATGCTGAAGGACGTAGAACTGGTGAGAGGCCAATGGGGCTGGACCCACATCTCTGTGGCTCCCAAACCCAATCTCTTCTCCCTCTGATGATGTGGCAGGATTGCAGCTCCATATCAGCTGAGCCCACAGGCCCCTCGACTTCCCTGCAGAATTAAAATGCCAAGGCGATGGGCAGAGGCACTGGGCCCAGCGTTCAAACTCGTTGCCCTGCCCTGCTCCACAATGGGGGAAACCTACATGAAGACCGTTCAAGTTAGCTGTGTTCCATCATTCAGCGCCTGAATTAGTCCTTACCTAAAAGAGGGTCTTGGGCATTAGGATATCTTTTCAGTGAGACTTCCGGATCCGGACTAGGCAGCCTAAAGAGAAAGGAGAGAGAGGACATCAGAGTCTCCAGATCAAAAGGGTCTCAGAACCAGTCCCAAAAGCAGTGTACAAAAATGCAGCAAGGTCTATATACTAACACACTTTATGCTAATAATGCAAACCATAAGTCTCTACGTTGCTGTGGTTTAGACCGGTGGCTCCCATCACCCTCAACCCAATGCTGGGTCCCACCCCTAAACAATTACACCAAAACCTGGGGATTTGATGGGCCTTCGGTAAGTTTGAAAAGCTTTCCGGGTGACTAAGAGTTGCTGATCTACTGTCTACTAAGAGCATGCAGCAAACACTGTATTCATCCAACAGCTGTTTGCTGAGCACCTAGTGTATGCCAGACACAATATTAGTGGTGGAAACAGAGTGGGCAATAGAAAAGTGTTGTCCTTACCGTAGTCTAGTGGGAGGAGGAAGAAAAGCAAGAAAACAAAATAACATCATTTCAGGTATAATAATAATTGTTATAAAGAAAAATAAAACAGGTTAAGGGGATAGAGAGTGATTGAGGAACAAGGTATTTTACTGAGTACTTATTTCTTTTTTTAAATTAAGATTTATTTTTGAGTAGGTAATATAGTCACATGTTAAAAAAATCAAAATGATAAAAAAGAGATACCCTGAGAAGTCTTGCCTCTGACCTTGTATATTCCATCTTCTGGCCCAGTGTGTCTCAAAATATGACCTCCTGATTGGCAACCTGGGAACTTGATAGAAATGCATAGTTTCGGGCTCCATCCTAGACCTACGGAATCAGAAGATCTGGGAGTGAGAGCCATAATCTGTGTTTTAACAAGCCCTCCCAGCGATGCCGATCCATGCTGACGTTTGAGAACCGCTGCTCTAGTGTAATAAATAAACATCTCTCTTCATTTCCTATGTGTCCTTCCGGTGTCTCTTTTGTAAATACCAGTAACACAAATATTCATTCTCGTTTTCTCCCTTCGTACACAATTACTATTCTGCACCTTAGTTTTATTACTTAATATATGCTAGAGATCTTTCCATTTAAGTACATAGTTTATTATTGTCTATACATTCCTATCACTTCGTTGTGTGGATGTACCATAGAATATTTAACAAACTCCCACTTAATGACTGGAGATTATTTCCATCTTTTGCTATCACTGTTTGCTATCACCACAGTTAATAACCTTGTACATGTGTCATTTCACATTTATACAGGTCAGAGGATGAATTCCTAGAAGTGGGATGTAGGATCAAAGGTAAATGAATTCGAAAATTTCCTAGATGATGTTTGCTGTTCGCAGAGGTCTTTGCTTTCCCATCTGCAGTGGATGAGAATGTTTTGTTTCACCACAAATTTACCAACAGAATGTGTTGGATTTTTGCCAATTCGTTAAGTAAAAAATTGTAGCCTACTGTAGTTTTAATCTATATTTCTCCTATTTCAAATGAAATTGACCATCTTTGAATATATTTAAGGGCTGTCTGTATTTAACTGTGACCTGCTCATCCGTGTCTTTTGACCATTTTTTTCTATAAGATTGAAGGTCTTTTCCTCATCTGCTTCTACAAGCTTTTTGTATATTCAGGGTATTAATCCTTTGTTACAAATCGTTTTTCCCAGCTTGTCACTTGCTTTTTGACTTTGCTTATGGAATGTTTTACTTTAACTTTTAATTTTTAAATGTGTTTTCTTCCTAAAATTTAGTTCTTGAAAATCTAAATTTAGTAACTCATCCAAAGTCAATTACAAGGCTCACCAGGGCCTGTTGGAAGCAAATGACCAAGCTCTGATGCAGGCAACTGATATGCAAAACAAAATGTTAGTTTTTTATCTACAATCTTTATATGCAAACATTCATATAGTATTTACTCTGTGTCAGGAACAAATAAAGTGGTTTACTTTTTTGAGCTGTATTTTTTTCCTACAATTTTTCATTGCAAATAGATATCACTGTATACAACTATATATAATGGATTAAATATTTTTCTATGGACGGGGCCAGGAATACAACATACATTCCATTGTATAACTTTTTTTTTTTTTTGCTGAGAAAGATTCACCCTGAGTTACATCTGTGCCAATCTTCCTCTATTTTGCATGTGGGTCACCAGCACAGCATGGCCATCAATGAGTGGTGTAGGTCTGCGCCCGGGAACCCAAACCGGGCCACCAAAGCGGAGTGCGCCAAACTTAACCACTAGGCCACAGGACCAGCCCCCAGTGTATAACTTTTTTAAGCCCACACAGAACAAATTATTGTGAGAACCAAGCACTGATCTACAAGTGGAATTCTGTAATGCAGCCCATTTGTAGGTTCATAAGTGGGCTGGTACTTTTTATGTCTGTACTCAGTGCTGAGCTCTGTGAAGACAGAGACCAGGTCCCCCACAGTGCTCACCAAATACTTCTGAGAACAACTTACTAATTGATCAGTCATGGGGAAGGTGGCCTAATTGAGTGCATCACGTCTTTAAGTGTCCACACCCATGCACATGCTGTTCTCTTGGTCTGGTGTCCTTCTGTGTACCTATTCTCTGAAGCCTGAGCCGTAGCCAGCTCCCTAGGGCAGGGCCCCAAGCTGGGGGCCTTGTCACTTCTGGATCACAGCCCTCTGCACTGTTGGTCCTGGGAGGGCCCACACTAGCAGACGAAAAGTAGACAATTGCTGGCTATGGCCAGTATGAGGACTGGACTTGGAGCCCAGAGTTCATCTCAATCTGAGCCAGCTCAACACCTTTTTTTTGTGTATGTGAGGAAGATCGGCCCTGAGCTAACATCTGCCAATCCTCCTCTTTTTGCTGAGGAAGACTGGCCCTGGGCTAACATCCGTGCCCATCTTCCTCTACTTTATATGGGACGCCACCACAGCATGGCTTGACAAGTGGTGCGTTGGCACGTGCCCAGGATCTGAACAGGCGAACCCCAGGCTGCCACAGCAGAGCGCACACACACAACCACTTGTGCCACCAGGCCGGCCCCACAACACCTTTGACTAGGAAGCCTCCATGACCACAAAACTCTCTATGAGCTCAAGATAATCTTTCTGTCTTTGAAGCTTCTAGAAGGAGACGAAGAAAAGGGAAAATAATATTTACATCTTCAAAACTATCCCCATTGGCAGCCTGAGAAAACTGAGGCCCAGAGAGAAAAGGGACTTGTTTATGGTCACATAATTAATAGAGAGCTGGTCTAGAATCATAACAATAATAATGACAGTAATGACTAACAATTATTGAAAGTTTACTACAGGCTGGAAATTGCTAACCTATTCTAAGAGTGTACCCGTTGGATATGATGTGGTAAAGTCGGTGCAGCCACAGGAGGAAAGAGAACAAGGCTTGAAAGGAAGAAGTTTATTACACTCACAGATCCCAAAGGGGGTCACTGCATGCCCCAGGCAGGGTCACGGGGAAAGCACCGGTGTCAGGCAGGAGACAGAAAGGAGCGAGGGAAAGTATAGGCCAGAGCCTCTATTGGGGTTTCTGCAGGAAAGACAAGGCAGGGCAGGGTTGACAGTTTGGATAATTCTGCTGGGCTTTGGGCTACATAGGTGGACTCTAGTTGTCTGGTGCCTGGCCCTAGGATGACTTAGGGCAGGGGAAAAATTGGCTTGGTGTGTGTGAGTTAGACAAGGAGGTGGTTAAGGGGTATAGACTCAGGATTGCCTGGTTTGCATATGAGAGGTGTGCTCCTGGGCAGGCTGTTATTATCTTTAGGTATTAGCTAGACCTGGGAGGGGCAGTCTCTTCCTGGGTCTGTAAAGCCCCAAATGCCAGAGCATCAAGAATACAAGAAAAGGGGCCAGCCCGGCGGTGTAGCAGTTAAGTTTGTGCACCCCCCTTTGGCGGCCTGGGGTTCGCGGGTTTGGATCTGGGGCGTGGCCGGACACACCACTTGTCAGGCCATGTTGTGGTGGCATCCCATATAAAGTAGAGGAAGATGAACACGGATGTTAGCCCAGGACCAATCTCCCTCAGCAAAAAGGGGAGGATTGGCAACGGATGTTAGCTCAGGGCTAATCCTCCTCACAAAAAAAAAAGAAAAAAAAGAATACATGAAAATATAGTTAATGTAATTGGCCCTGTGATGAATGGATGCCAAATAGACAAATACAGAATCTAAGAAAACACAGTTAGAATGAGTTTTTCATGTGTAATGCTATTTAATGCTCATAATTGTTCTCTGAACAACGAGCTATTATTAGCCCCACTGGTTACTGATGAGGAAACCGGGCTCCTGAGAGGTTAGGTGACTTGCTCACTGTCAGCCAGCTGGTAGGGAGGTGGAGCAGTATTTACACCCAGATTCGTGTCACTCCCGGGCCCACTGTGCCACCTTAATGTCCCCCTGTACCAAGTCCCAGGGCTCAGAAGGGAGTGGAAGGAAAGGTGGCCACACCTCCCTCCCCCACTTCCCCCCACTCTCCTGGGTGCTCCGTGTGGATTGAAAACTCTTCTCTACAGAAGCCAAGTTCTCTGGTTTCTCCTTCACACAGGAAGATAGGGAGGATGGGTCCAAATCCTGGCTCTGCTACTTACCAGCTGAGCGTCCATTGGAAAGTCCATTTATTTAGGCCTGAGGGTCCTTATTTGTAAAAAAATGATGATGAGATCTTCCTCATGGGGTTGTTGTATAGACTGGATGAAATCATGTATGCCAAGGACTCGCACAGAATAGGTGCTGAATAAGTGGGTTTTCTCTTGGTGTGTGGGTTGAGACCAAGGCCTTCATCCACGTTGGGGGAGGTTATTTCTCTGAGGGTGCAGATGTCTCCTCTCCTAGCCTGGGAAAGCTATTCAGCATCAACCAGGGAGGAGGAGGAGGCACCCTCTCCCTAGGTATCTGCGGGCTGACGTCTGGGTAGGGAGAAAGTCTCACTCGCATTTGCCTGACCAGTCTGACTGCTCAGAGTCTATTGCAATATCGCAGTATACGCCTTTCTGTTGAGTCCAGACAGGACTGCAGGAGAAGCTGGCCGTGGCATCTGTTTCCGTGCTGTACACTCCACATATGTGGACATACTGTACCTTAGAAAAGAAATCTAGAACCCAAAACATTTCACATTCCTTTAGTACATACATCTACTTCTATTTGCGTACTGAAGTTTCCGAGGTGTGTCTGGCTTTGAAAGGCAGGAACTTCTTTCTCTGTTATGTTTTTGCTTCCTTATACCAAACAACAGATGACTTGAGTAACTGTTAAAAATTGTTAGTGTTCTCTGGCATCCCAGGAAAAGATGCTGCCCACTCAGTTAGATTGTCCTTAGATTCGTGCAAGGATGGGAGCCCAGCTGGGAGGGAGAGGTGCTGTGCAAAGAGGCTAACCACGTTTTACGTAGTATTTATTACCTCCCCAGAGCAAGTCTTTCAAGTATCCAGTCCCTGGACTTTCTCCCGGAAAGATATCAATATCAGACAAATAGAATTTAAGGCAAAAAATATTGCTGGAGATGAAGGGGGTCACTACATAATGATAAAATGATCAAGTCACAAGGAAAACTTATATGAAACTTAATAACACAGCCCTAAAATATATAAATTACAAATCAAAAGGACAACAAGGAGAAAAAGACAAATCCACTACTATATTGGTAGAGCCTAACATGCCTCAACCGGTAACTGATGGAAGAAACACACCCAAAAAATGAGTATAGATATTGAAGATTTGGACTAATGCATTCTCAAGTTTGATTTAATGGATATATATGTATATATATAACACTGCACCCAGAATCTGCAGAATATGCCTTCTTTCCAAGCACATCTGGAACATTTACGAAAATTGAACATTTACTGGGTCATAAAGTAAATCTCTACAGACTTCAAAGGATTACTGTCATGTATCCTCATTCCCTGTCTGCAATAGGGTTATTGGAAATGAATAACAAGTTTTTTCAACAAGTGGTGCTAGAACAATTGGATATCCACATGCAAAAAGATGAATTTAGACCCTTAACTCATACCACACACAAAAATTAATTTGAAATGATCATAGACCAAAATTTAAGAGCTAAGACTATAAAACTTTTAGAAGAAAACATAGGAGAAAATCTTCTTCACGTTGGATTAGGCATAGAGTTCTTAGATATGACACTAAAAGCGTGACCCATAAAAGAAAAAATTGATGAATCAGACTTAATAAAAAAAATTTTGTACTTTAAAAGTCATTATTAAGAAAATGAAAAGATAAGCCATAGACTGGGAGAAAATATTTGCAAATCATAACTTGGATAAAGGGCTTGTATCCAGAATATATAAAACTTTTACAACTCAAGAAGAAGAAAACAACCCAATTTTTTGAATAGACAAAAGATTTGAATAGACATTTCACCAGAGAAGATATATGAATGGCTAACAAGCACATTAAGAGATGCGCAACATCATTAGTCATTAGGAAAATGCAAATTAAAAACACAAGGAGATGTCACTTCATGCCCACTAGGATGGCTAGAATCAAAAAGACAGACAACATTAACTGTGGGAAAGGATGTCAAGAAATTGGAATCCTCATACATTGCTGACAGGAATGTAAAATGGTATATTCCCTTTGGAAAACAGCTTGGCAGTTTCTTAAAAAGTTAAACATAAATTTATGTTTAACAACCTAATAATTCAGCTCAGAGATATCTACTCAAGATAAACAAAAACATGTGTCCACAGAAAGACTTGTCTATGAAAGTTCACAGCAATATTATTCAAAAAAGCCAAAAAGTGGAAACAATGCAAATGTCCATTAACTGGTGAGTGGTATTATAACAAAATGTGGTATATCCATACAACGTAATACTGTTCATCAATAAGAGGAATGAACTACTGACACTTGTTACAAACATGGATGGATTTCAAAAATATTATGCTAAGTGAAAGAAGTCAAATGAAAAAAAGAACACATATTGTATGATCCCGTTTATGTAAAATGTCCAGAAAAGGCAAATCTATGGAGACGGGAAGCAGATTGGTATTTGCCTGAGGATGGAGGTGGGAATGGGGATTGACTAAAAATGGGCATGAGGGGTCTTTTGGGGATGATGGAAATGTTCTAAAATTGGATCGTGGTGATGATTGCACTCAGTAAATTTACTAAAAACTTTGAATTGTATGCTTAAAATGGGTGAATCATATGGTATGTAAATAGAGCTTTTAAAAAAAATAACAAAAAGTTAAGTAGGAATACCCTATGCTGGGAAGTTAAGAAACATACATATAAAAAAACCAAAAAGCAAAAACCCTTTTAGCAAACTAAGAATAAAAGAGAACTTCCTTAATCTGATAAAGAGTATCTACAAAAAAACTCTATAACAATAACAATACTTAATGCTAAAATGTTGCAAGCATTTCTCTTTAAGATCAGGAACAACATAGTACCCCAAATTGTGATTTTTCATTCAACTTTGTGCTGGAGGTCTTAACCACGACAGTAAGGCAAAAAGAAAATATATATAGATATGTATATATATATAAAATGTGTAAGGATTGAAATGGAAGTAAAGCTATCGTTTGCTAATCATATACTTGTCTACAGAGAACATCTCCAAGTATAAGGGAATTTAGTAAGTCAACAGGATACAAAATCCAGGTACAAAAAATCAATTCTATTTCTATACATCAGAAACAGAAAATGCAATAAAACAGGATACAATGTACAATAACATCAAAAAGTATAAAGTATATAGAAATAGATTTTTAAAAAAGATGTTTGGGGCTGGCCCGGTGGCATAGTGGTTAAGTTGACGTGCTCTGCTTCGGTGGCCCGGGGTTCACGGGTTTGGGTTCCAGGCGCGGACCTACACGCCACTTGTCAAAGCCACGCTGTGGCAGCATCCCATATAAAGTAAAGGAAGATGGGCATGGATGTTAGCCCAGGGCCAATCTTCCTTAGCAAAAAAGATGAGGATTGGCAACAGATGTTAGTTAGCTCAGGGCTAATCTTTCTCAAAAAAAAAAAAAAGATGTTCAACACTTATGGAGAAAAATGATAAAACTATTGAAACAAGACCTAAATAAATGGAAAGATAGACCATGTTCATGAATTGGAAGAATCAATGTCTTTAAAGATATCAAATCTATCGAATTGATAAATAATTTCCATGCAATTACAATAAAAAAATCACAATTTTTTTTCTGGAACTTAAGTTTTTTTTCTAAAATTTTTGTGCATTTATTGAAAACATACATTCCTGAATAGGAAGAAAAAGAGACTTGCCTGGCAAAGTATCAAGAATTATCACAAACTTACAGTAATTAAGACAGAGTGGTATCGGGGCTAGCCCAGTGGTGCAGCAGTTAAGTTTGTGCCTTCCACTTGGGCGGCCCAGGGTTCACTGGTTCGGATCCTGGGTGCGGACCTGGTCATCACTCATTGGGCCGTGCTGAGGTGGCTTCCCACATAGAAGAACTAGAAGGACCTATAACTAGCATATACAACTATATACTGGGGCTTTGGGGAGAAAAAAGAAAAAAAAAAAGAGGAAGATTGGCAACAGTTGTTAGCTCAGGGCCAATCTTCCTCAAAAGAAAAAAAAAGACAGAATGGCATCAACAAAGGTATTACAGACTAAACATATACACAGAACTTGATTTCATTGCAGAGCAGGCATTTTAGTGTGAGGTGAAAGCATGTGGCACTGGGACAATTAGCTAACCTTACGGAAAACATGACTTTAGACTCTTAACGTTAGTCTTTAACCAGATTATTTAGACCTATATGAGAAAAGTAAAAGTACATAATTCTTAGAAATTTATGTGCAAGTGTAACTTTATCAGGGTGGGGAAGATTTTTAAAACAAGACACAGACAAATCATAAAGAAAAAGATTGATACATTCAATTACCTTAAAAGTTATAACTTCTGTTTATCTAAAGATATCACACATAAGCCATAAACTGGGAAACACATATAAATGATAAACAGTTAACATCCAAATTATATAAGGAAGATCTATGAATTGATAAGAAAAGAAAAACAACCCAATTAAAAATAGCCAAAAGAAATGAGCAGGAATTTCACTGAAGAGGAAACACAGATGGCTCACAGACACATTAAAATATATTTAATTTCAGTCTTCAGGGAAATGCAAATATACGTCATAATGTAATACTATTTCACACCTACCAGATTGGCAAGAACAAAAATTAATCAATACCAAATGTTGGTGAGCATGTGGAGCAATGGGAACTTTCATACATTGTGGATGAGTGTATCAGTTGGTAAAAGTAATTTGGAAAACAGGCGGCACGACCTAGTAAAGTTGAACATCTGCATAACCTATGACCTAGTAATTCTATTGCTACGTATGTAACCTAGAGACAGTCTTGCACACATGCACTTGTATTCAAGAACGTTTATAGCGGCATTGTTCATAATAGGCAAAAATTGGAAAAAGCACAAATGTCTATCAATAATCTATGATAAATAAACAATATTCATTCATATCAAGGAATGCTATACAGCAGGAAAAAACCCAAATTATTAATCCACTCAATGACATTGAATCTCAAAAGCATGATGTTGAGTGAAAAAAAATGAAATGTGATTCAATGTACATAAGTTCAAAAATAGGCAAAACTATATATATATTCAAACCTATAAAGAAAAGCAATAGAATGATAAAACATAAAATTTGGGAGAGTGGTTACTTTTGGGAGAAAAGAAAATTAAAACTCCTCTTTTAGGAGGCGGAGTCAAGATGGCGGCGTAGGCAGACTCTGAACTCACCTCCTCCCGTGGACACAGCCAATTTACAACTACTCGTGGAAAAATTACCCCTGAGACAGAACTGAAAACTGGATGAGAGGAACTCCTGCAACAACGGACAATCCTAACTGAGGTGGAAGAGGCAGAGGCTCCCTTCTGGAGAGGAAAAACGCCGCCTTCACAAGCCGCCAGCTTCACGGCCGCCGGGAGCGACCCACAGGTACGCAGCCTCCCTGGAGGCGCGGGGTCCTGAGCCGGGAGCGCCCCCGCTGTGGGCATTTTGTGGACCCAGCACAATCGACACCAGGGGCATAATATCTGACTTTGCCTGCTACTAAAGCATTGGGGAGCACCCCCAGAAAACCCGGTTCACAAAGAAACTAAAACCGGCTCTTAAAGGGCCCGCGCGCAAACTCACCCATTTCAGGAAGCATCCTAAAATCACCAGAAAGAAAGGTGCACAGTGCTTTGGTGACGAGAGACTCACCTAATAGGCCTTGAGTGCATCTCGGTGAGGGGTGAGACCTCTCCAGGGACTGGGACATTGGCGGCGGCCATTGTTGTGGCCTGGTGTGGGCGTGCTAACACAGACACCATTGGAGTTCTCCCTGAGACCTGCTAGCCCAGGGTCTGCTCCACCCGCTAGAGCACCGATTTAATCCAGCTCAGCCAGGGCAGGCAGCCCACCCTAGAGACTGGCCCCACCCAACAACAAGCCCTCAGGCAACTTGTGGGCCTGCATAGATTGGTGACTGGATTCTCTGCAGCCTGGCAACTGAGCCGACTTGAGCGGGGCAGGGTGTGCACAAGGAGCGGGTGGAGAGTGTGGGGCGGTGGCGGAGTGTGTGGGGCTCCTGCCGTGGAGAGACTGGGTCCGCTTGGGGAGGTCAGAGCGCGCACACAGGGCAGGACTGTGTTGGCTGTGTGTGTGGACCTGTGGGCGGCAGGGCTTCTCAGCCGCAGAAGACTTGTGCTTCTCAAAGACCCACATAGGAGGTTTGCTCCACCTTCCAAAACCTGAAACAATTGGGTGCTCCTGTGCCTGAGGCCAGCCCCACCCAGCTGAAATCCTCAGAGGGCTGACAAGAGACCTAATAGGCTAGAGGCTTACAGCAATTGTAAGGCCCTGAGCCTAACAACCTGCCACGGTGGGGGCCTACTCACTTAAAAGAAATACTGCAACACAAATGTGGTATTAGAACTTGCAGCCAACTGTGCTGGGGCTCCCCACACCTGATAAAGAGACTGAAGGGCCCACAACAACTACAAGCAGCTGAGCATTACAACAGCTGGCCAGGAGCATAACTCAGCCTCCCTGGGCGCCTACAGGGAGAGCAAACAGGCCACAGCAGAAGGATACACGTAGCCCACATAGGGGTCACCCCTGGAACATTGAGAACTGAGGGAAGTACACTGGAAGCCTCCTAAGGCATCACTTACATAAGGTCACCTATCCAAGAGCAGGAGATGTAGCTGACCTACCATTAGGTAGGCACAAGCACAGGGAAAGAGGCTGGGGTTTTGTCCTGTTCCCTTACTTGGAATGTATTCTTTTGCCTCTTCATTTAAAGAGAGAATCCTAAAAGCCGCAAGAGAATGTCAAGTTACGTACAAAGGAAACCCCATAAGGCTATCAGCTGACTTCTCAGCAGAAACCTTACTGGCTAGAAGAGAATGGCACGATATATTTAAAGTGCTAAAAGGAAAAAACTTACAGCTGAGAATACTCTACCCAGCAAGGTTATCATTCAAAATGGAAGGAGAGATCAAAATTTTCCCAGATAAGCAAAAATTAAAGGAGTTTGTCACCAAGAAACCAGTGCTACAAGAAATGTTAAAGGGACTGATTTAAGGGGAAAAGAAAAGACCACAAATAGGAAAAATTATCTATTTCCATGATTAGAACGTAATGGATACAAATGCACAACAAAGAGGTTAGATATGATATCAAAAACATGAGGGAGGAGGGGAGTTAAAGAGTACAGCTTTCAGACAGAGGTCAAACTAAAGTGACCATCAATTCTGTATAGAAGAAGAAAGGAACAGAGAAGGACTACTAAAACACTGAGAAAAAAAAAAAGTTAAAAAATGGCAGTAAGTACATACTTATCAATAGCTACTTTAAACGTCAATGGACTAAATGCTCCAATTAAAAGGCATAGGGTGGCTGACTGGATAAAAAAACAAGACCCATATATATGCTGCATACAAGAGACACACTTCAGACCTAAAGACACTCACAAACAAAGTGAAGGGATGGAAAAAAATACTCCATGCAAATGGCAATGAAAAGAAAGCTGGGGTAGCAGTACTCATATCAGACAAAATAGACTTTAAAACAAAAACTGTAAAATGAGACAAAGAAGGGCATTACATAATGATCAAGGGAACAATCCAACAAGAGGATATAACACTTGTAAATATCTACGCACCCAATGTAGGTGCACCTAAATATATAAAGCAATTATTAACAGACATAAAAACAGAAATAGACAGTAACACAATAATAGTAGGGGACTTTAACACTCCACTTACACCAATGGATAGATCATCCAAACAGAAGATCAATAAGGAAACATTGGCCTTAAACGACACACTACAACAGATGGACCTAGTAGATATATACAGAGCATTCCATCCAAAAACTGAAGAATACACGTTCTTTTCAAAGGCACATGGAACATTCTCCAGGATTGATCACATATTAGGCCACAAAACGAGTCTCCATAAATTTAAGAAGATTGAAATAATACCAAGCATCTTTTCTGACCACAACGGTATGAAACTAGAAATCAACTATAGGAAGAAAATCAGAAAAGCCACAAATACGTGGAGATTAGACAAAATGCTACTGAACAACGACTGGGTTAACGAAGAAATCAAAGAAGAAATCAAAAAATACCTGGAGACAAATGAAAATGAAAATACAACATGCCAGAATTTATGGGATACAGCAAAAGCAGTTCTAAGAGGGAAGTTTATAGCGATACAGGCCTATCTCAACAAACAAGAAAAATCTCAAATAAACAATCTAACAATGCACCTGAAGGAACTGGAAAAAGAAGAACAAACAAAGCCCAAAATCAGTAGAAGAAGGGAAATAATAAAAATCAGAGCAGAAATAAATGAAATAGAGACCAAAAAAGCAATAGAAAAAATTAATAAAAGCAAGAGCTGGTTCTTTGAAAAGATCAACAAAATTGACAAACCTTTAGCTAGACTCACCAAGAAAAAAAGAGAGAAGGCACAAATAAGTAAAATCAGAAATGAAAGAGGAGAGGTTACAACAGACACCTCAGAGATACAAAAGATTATAAGAGAAAAACTATATGCCAACCAGTTCGACAATCTGGAAGAAATGGATAAATTCTTAGAATCATACAACCTTCCAAAACTGGATCAAGAAGAAGTAGAGAATTTGAATAGACCAATCACCAGTAAGGAGATCGAAACAGTAATCACAAACCTCCCCCAAAATAAAAGTCCAGGACCAGACAGCTTCCCTGGTGAATTCTACCAAACATTCAAAGAAGACTTAATACCTATCCTTCTCAAACTCTTCCAAAAAATTGAGGAGGGGGGGAAGCTCCCTAACTCATTCTACGAAGCTGACATTACCCTGATACCAAAACCAGACAAGGACAACAAAAAAAAGAAAATTACAGGCCAATATCACTGATGAACATCGATGCAAAAATCCTCAATAAAATACTAGCAAATCGCATACAACAATACGTTAAAAAGATTATACACCATGATCAAGTGGGATTTATTCCAGGGATGCAGGGATGGTTTAACATTCGCAAATCAATCAATGTAATACACCACATTAATAAAATGAAGAATAAAAATCACATGATCATCTCAATAGGTGCAGAGAAAGCATTTGACAAGATACAGCATCCATTTATGATAAAAACTCTGAATAAAATGGGTATAGAAGGAAAGTACCTCAACATAATAAAGACCATATATGAGAAACCCACAGCTAATATCATCCTCAATGGTGAAAAACTGAAAGCCATCCCTCTAAGAACAGGAACCAGACAAGGATGCCCACTGTCACCGCTCCTATTTAACATAGTACTGGAAGTCCTAGCCAGAGCAATCAGGCAAGAGAAAGAAATAAAAGGGATCCAAATTGGAAAGGAAGAAGTGAAACTGTCACTATTTGCAGATGACATGATTTTATATATAGAAAACCCTAAAGAATCCACCAGAAAACTTTTAGAAGTAATAAACGAATATGGGAAAGTTGCAGGATACAAAATCAACATACAAAAATCAGTTGCATTTCTGTACACTAACAACGAAGTAGCAGAAAGAGAAATTAAGAATATCATCCCATTTACAATTGCAACAAAAAGAATAAAATACCTAGGAATAAACTTAACCAAAGAGGTGAAAGATCTGTACACCGAAAACTATAAAACATTTCTGAAAGAAATTGAAGAAGACACAAAGAAATGGAAAGATATTCTGTGCTCTTGGATTGGAAGAATTAACATAGTTAAGATGTCCATACTTCCTAAAGCCATCTATAGATTCAATGTAATCCCTATCAAAGTTCCAACAACATTTTTCACAGAAATAGAACAAAGAATCCTAAAATTTATATGGAACAACAAAAGACCCCGAATAGCTAAAGGAATCCTGAGAAAAAAGAACAAAGCTGGAGGTATCACACTCCCTGATTTCAAAATATACTACAAAGCTGTAGTAACCAAAACAGCATGGTACTGGCACAAAAACAGACACACAGATCAATGGAATAGAATCGAAAGCCCAGAAATAAACCCACACATCTATGGACAGCTAATCTTTGACAAAGGAGCCAAGCACATACAATGGGGAAAAGAAAGTCTCTTCAACAAATGGTGTTGGGAAAACTGGACAGCCACATGCAAAAAAATGAAAGTAGACCCTTACCTTACACCATACACAAAAATTAACTCCAAATGGATTAAAGACTTGAATGTAAGACCTAAAACTGTGAAACTTCTAGAAGAAAACATAGGCAGTACGCTCTTCGACATCAGTCTTAGCAACATCTTCTCAAACACCACGTCTGACTGGGCAAGAGAAACAATAGAAAAAATAAACAAATGGGACTACATCAAACTAAAA
Source organism: Ceratotherium simum simum (assembly GCF_057802395.1). Lineage (NCBI taxonomy): Eukaryota > Metazoa > Chordata > Mammalia > Perissodactyla > Rhinocerotidae > Ceratotherium > Ceratotherium simum. The sequence goes on from NC_141921.1 coordinate 6,074,294, forward strand.
AGCTTCTGCACAGCAAAGGAAACCATCAACAAAACGAAAAGACAACCTAACAATTGGGAGAAGATATTTGCAAACTATACTTCTGATAAGGGCTTAATCTCCAAAATATATAAAGAACTCATGCATTTTACCAACAAAAAAACTACCAACCCAATTAAAAAATGGGCAAAAGACCTGAACAGACATTTCTCCAAAGAAGATATACAGATGGTCAACAGACACATGAAAAGATGTTCAAAATCACTAACTATCAGGGAAATGCAGATCAAAACTACAATGAGATATCACCTGACGCCCGTCAGAATGGCTATAATTAACAAGACAGGAAACAACATGTGTTGGAGAGGTTGTGGACAGAAGGGAACTCTCATACACTGCTGGTGGGAATGCAAACTGGTGCAGCCACTATGGAAAACAGTATGGAGATTCCTCAAAAAATCAACGATAGAACTACCATATGATCCAGCTATCCCACTGCTGGGTATTTCTCCAAAGAACTTGAAAACACCAATTTGTAAAGGTACATGCACCCATGTGTTCATTGCAGCATTATTCACAATAGCCAAGACTTGGAAGCAACCTAAGTGCCCATCAAGGGACGAATGGATAAAGAAGATGTGGTATATATACACAATGGAATACTACTCAGCCATAAGAAACGATGAAATCCAGCCATTTGTGACATCATGGATGGACATTGAGGGTATAATGCAAAGTGAAATAAGTCAGAGGGAGGAGGTCAAATACCGTATGATTTCCTTCATTAAGTAGTAGATAATAACAACAATAAACAAACACATAGGGACAGAGATTGGATTGGTGGTTACCAGAGGGGAAGGGGGGAGGGAGGAGGGTGAAAGGGATAATTTGGTACATGTGTGTGGTGATGGATTGTAATTAGTATTTGGGTGGTGAACATGATGTAATCTATGCAGAAATAGAAGTACAATGATGTACACCTGAAATATTTACAATGTTATAAACCAATGTTACTGTAATAAACAAAAAATTAAAAAAAAAAACTCCTCTTTTAAATAATCAGCACATGAGATGGTTAAGATCTATGCTCTTAATTGTGGCATCCTTAGATTTTACTGATCATAGCTTGGGGCCAAAGGAAGCACAACAGCCCTCTGCTAGAGCGAAATTGCCCTGACACACATCCCCTCCTAAGAGTTTGGATGCTGTCAGGAGCCAGGGAGCCAAGCCAGCCTTACTGACCCCAACAGGAGCTACACTCTGACCTTGACCTCGACCTCTTGACTCTTGAGCTAATGGCTCAAGATTCTTAGCACCATTGCCCATATTGTCTTCCTCAAGTGCCACATTCACCATCAACCAATCAATCTATCTATCTACCTATCTATCTATCTATGTATTAACAAGCCCTGGACTTAACAATGAGAAAGATGAGATTTAATTACAACTCAGAGCCAGTTCACTTTTGACCTTGGGTAAATCCCTTTCCTTAGCTGTCATCTCTTCCCTCCTCTGTAAAACATTGCTTGCTCTAGATCAGAGTTACTTGACCCTTGTGAACATATACTCTCTTTGGAGGAACAGAAAAGCTTCACACTCCTCAGAGATTATGTTGTGGACCTTAGGGAGGAACATTCCCTTCTCCCCAACATTGGGAATTTTCTTCGCTAGTGGTATAAAGCAGAAATAGCTCCTCTAGCCAAGATGGTTTTGTTGAGCTTCACTCTGTGGTTCATGGAGTAAAAGAAGAGGGGATTTCTGTTTATTTTCCAAAAATAAAATGATGATATTGAGTATGCTTTTTAAAGCAAAACCTCCCTGAGTCTCTGCCGGGCCCCTCTAGCGGTTGTGTGGCCTGCTCTTCCTCCCAGAGCGGAGCATCACTCAATCAGACGACCGGTCTGTGGTTGTGCCCAGCTCTGGTGTCTGGTCCGGGTGTGTGAGAAGGCCCAGGAGGGGAGGTCAGTGAGCTCCTCCGCTGAGCTCCTCATTCCTGCCCCTGGGAAGGTTCGTTCCCGGCCTGGAGAGTGTTCATGATCACTGCAGCTCCCACTTTAGCCAGGCTCGGAGTGAAGGATTCCACTGGCCAGCGTCTGCACCATTTCTTGTTTTTTGTTGTTGTTGTTTTGGGGTTTTTTTGTGAGGAAGGTTAGCCCTGAGCTAACCTCTGTTGCCAATCCTCCTCTGTTTTGCTGAGGAAGATTGGCCCTGAGCTAACATCTGTGTCCATCTTCTTCCACTTTATATGGGACGCCGCCACAGCATGTCTTGACAAGCGGTGTGTCGGTGTGCACCCGGGATCCGAACCTGCGAACCCCAGGCCACTGCAGCGGAGCACGCGCACTTAACTGCTATGCCACCGGGCCAGCCCCAGCGCCATTTCTTCTTCCCTGACTCTGTGAAGGGGAAATCATCCAAACACAGGCATACCTGATAACGTGGAGGGACCAGTTTATTGTGGGCTTTCCTGGTGGCCAGTTCTCAGCAGGATTTTCCTTAGTGTTGCCCAGATGAAAGTTTTCAGTGGTCAGCACCCTATCCCTAGATCTGGGGGTGGGTGGGCACTGTGAGAGAGAGGGTCTGGAAAAGATCATTGAGGGCCGAGAGCCCAGCGCCTTCCTGCCCTCACCCTCATCCCATCCGTTGCTTGACTCCATTCTGCTACAGGCCCCCAAGACATTGTCTAGCTATTGTTTGTTTCTCCCTGGGCACAAGGAGCTTATTGCCTCCACAGGTAGCCCATTCCATCTTTAAACATTTACAGTCGTCAGATTCCAACATGCTGAGGAGTTAGGCACTAGAAACAGTAATGTGGTGGGAAGGAGGGGGTCCAAGAGCTTTTGAATAAATTGCTCTCTTTGCTTCAGCTTTCTGAATTGGGGTCTCTATATCTTGCAACCATTTGTTGAGCGGTTAGTACATGCCAAGCTCTGTACTAATTATTTTTCATGTAAGATTCTATTTAAACTTCCCCAAACCCTATGATTTAGGTATAATTAATATCCTCATCATAGGCAAGGAACTAGAGATTCAGAGCAGTGAGGCAACATGCCTAATAGTCACCGGGCTAGTTAGTGGTGGGACAGGGATTTAAATCCAGGTTTGTCTGACACCAAAGCCCACGCTCTCCACTACCGTACCTGCCTGTCTCTCAGCCTCATCGTAGCTTCAAGAAGCAAGGAGTCATCTCTGAGCTGAGAAAGCTAAGACTCAGGGGATCAAATGACTTCCCTGAGAGCACTCTGCAGCATCGGAACAAGAACCTAAATCTTTGCCCTTCTCCTGACTCGTTCACCCTCTGCCCAGAGCCTCCAGTGCCTTGGTTCACTCTTATCCTGACTTGTTCCAGAAACCAAGGTTGAGTCCACTCCCTGTTCAATTCCTTAATCTGATTCCCTAACATCTGTGGTCCCAACTGCCCAAGATCAGTCTTTCCCCAGTTACTGGCCGCTATGGCTCTGCAGATAGCTGTCCTGTGTCCCCCATCTTGCCTCATTCAACGACCACTGACCTCAGCACCTTCCCAAAGGAAATGAGCGTCTGGCAGCCAGAGGCAGCAGGTAGCAAGAGCCTAGACACAGGTTGTGCAAGAGATGGTAGTGGTGGGGGTGTGAGGAGGTTGCTCTAGAAAAGGGTCTACACGGTTACTGCTGTGCAGGTTAGGAGATAGAGGCAAACTCTGCACCATAAAGGAGACAGGCTACAAAACAACAACAAAGTGTTTTTGGGTTTAGGGAGGACTGAGTAGGGAGGGGAAGACCCCAGTTCTGTCCCTGACTTGGCACCTGGTTTCCAGGTGGCCTGACCTAGGCTTCCTTCCCTCTCAGGGCCTCAGAGAGTGGACCAGAATGTCTCTAGGGCTCCCTGTGGGCTTTAAGCCTGGGTTTTGAACCCTGGCTCCCTGACTTGGTGGCTGTGTGGCCCAAACAAGCGCGAAGCAGTGGGCTGAGGAGTGGGCAATCACCTGGCCCAGGCGGTGGCCTGCAGGCTCTTCTGTGCCCACGGTGGGTGGGGCCTCAGCTGCTGCTGCCCTAAGGGGGAGAAGTAGACATCAGAGAAGGCAGAGCAACGAGGAACCTGGAGCAGCTGATCCTAAGTTCTGGAGCAGGCTTACAGGAGCTAAGACGTTAGACATTTCACACAAGAAAGAAAAGAAAGCCAAGGTGTATGCAGGCCTTGCCAAGAGATGAGTGACTAGGGTAACGTACTAGACATTTTGCCATGTCTGCCCAGCTTATCCACTTTTCTAACTGCTACCACACACAGCCTCAGGGTTACCATAGAAGCAGCAATTTTAAACAATGTGACCCTGCCCCCTGCTCCTACTGGTCACAGATGATTGGTCCAAGCTGGGCCAATCAGAACCTTACCTGGGAATTTTGGACTTGGGGTGAAACAGAGCTGCTGGTAGCAGTGTTTCCTTCGTGTGGACCAGGAGCAATAGCAAAAATGCTCCATTTCTCCATTAGAGAAAGAATAATGTAACACAAATACCACCAAAATGTAAGCTCTATGAGAGATTGTTGTCTCTTTCTATTTATTGCTGAATCTCTAGAATATGCCTGGCATGTCATAATAATGATAATAATGGGAACATGTATATAGTGCTTACTACAATCAGACAACTGTCCTAAGTGTTTCACACATGTAATTCATTTAATTCACATGATAACCCTACAACATATTATTATTCCAAAATTCCCTGGGAAAACTAAGACACAGAGTAACTCGTGTAAAATCACACAGATAGTTGGTCTAGGAGCCAAGATTCACAGACAATCATCTGGTTCAAGTCTGTGCTCCTAATCACTATCCTACACCACCTCTTAGTGAACATATGGTGAATGAAGATGGAAGAATGGATCAGGCATGCAGAAAGGAGAGCTGGTGAGAGAGAGAATTCTGTTCACAATCGAGAACCTCACTCAGGTGGTCTTTGCAGCTCAGTCCTACTCCTGCCCTTGGGTTCTGTGAAAGCCTTCCCATCCAGTCTTATAAACAGGACTGGTTTCATGGGCATCAGAAGAGTCCCATGCTTGGTTTAAAGCTCTGTTGTCACCACCTCTAAATTCTTAATAATTTTATCTTTGAACTTGTGTTTTATAAGCAAAGTCTGAGAGGACAATGGAACATGCATGTGAGCAGAGAAGAAACACACAATGTAAATGTCCACACTGCTCCTTGCCACTCCATTCGCATACAGTACATGCCATGCCCCATGAGCTCAGAATTCTGGTAAACTAGCGATGCGTGGGAGTTGGGCAAGACTCAAAGCAAGTCCAAGGAGAGCGTGTTATGTCTACAACCAAATAAGCAGAGGTCCTGACAGCCAAGAGAAACCACACTTTCCTGGAACCAGAACTTGCTTCGAACACAGAAGTGAGACCATGGTGTTCTAAGAAACACACATGACTGAGGAACCTTATATTCTTTCTTAACTTCCCTGTATTAGCCAACTCCTTATACCGGAAATGATATAGAAGAAAAATGAAAGTCAGGGAAATCCATAGCTCCTTTTCTTTTCAGTCCTTCCTTACTCCCAGTATGTGGAGAACATACTGGTAGAACGTATATGTATCTAGAAGTGAAATAAAGATAGTGGAATTAGTTTTGTGCAGCGCTTCTGCTGTTCTAGTTAAGAACAAAATCCACATACATATATGAGCTACTAAATACAAACTGTGTCATTTGGGTGATTCTGCGTGCAAGTTAAATGCTCTTCTATCTGCATTTAAAACTGGCTTTGGAAATATAAAGATGAATGGGAAAATTCATGCTAATAACAAATTTTTAATGTTTATTTACTTATGAATGACATTAAATAGCAAATAAAAAACCCCAGGATAAGTTGAAAAAGGAAGTATGGAAGAAAGAAAAAAGCTGTATTTTAGTACTTTCAATGCACTTTTTTCCCTGCTTTTTGAACAAAAAGCCCCACATGTTCATTTTGCACTGGGCCCACAAATTGTGCAGTCAGCCTTGCTTATAAATGCCCTCTTTACCTAAGCCAGCTTGTTTTAATTTCCTGTTATTTGCTAACAAGAGTCCTAACTAACTTGAGAACTTACTTTGAACTTGCTGGGGTTTTAACTCTATACTTTGCTCCAACTATTATATTCAAATGAGTGGAAGTGTGATGCAATGTATAGAACACTGGTTTTTACAGATGCAGAAACAAGGCTCAGAGAGGTTCACCAATTTGGGCAAAGTCACACAGCTTCCAAGGGAAGGATCTGAGATTTGAATCCAGCTCACTGTGACTCTAGAAAGTCCAACAGAACTTTCTGTGATCATGGAAATGTTCTGTACCTGGGCTGTTCAATATGGTAGCCACTAGCCACATGTGGCTACTGAGCCCTTGAAACCTGGCTAGTGCAACTAAAGAACTAAATTTTAAACTTTATTTAATTTTCATTCATTTCAATTTAAGTAGTGTGACTAGTGCCCCTGTATTGGACTGCACAGATCCAGAACTTGGGCCCTTACCCTGTACCCCGACACTTGACTGACTCAGTGAGCGTGGTGAGGGCCGAGTCACTCCCTGGCTCCCTCTGCTGCGTGGATCTTTGACAGAGCCCGGTGCAGAGTGGGTGCTCCACTAACAGCAGCTAAGTGGTTTCCTGGGTGCTCAGGCCCACTTACTACAGATGAGAAATCCAGACAGGAGGGGCTGGAAGGGTAGAAGGAAGGCGACCTGAGAGCCTGCCTCCGGAGAGCCGCTTCACCCCATCGTGCAGGCAAACATGGGAAGACCTGGCCTCGGCGGGGTCAGGACAGCCCCTCGTGACTAAGGCTCACGGGAATCCACACCCAGATGGGCTATCTGTCCACAGAAAACCTTCTCGGAAGGGCCCAGACTGCAGCGAGCCGGGGGACGTGCCAGGGAGGAGGTTAAGGCCTCTGGTATGTCTCTGGAAAGCAGCCAACAAACCGGGGGCTGTAGTCACCAGACACCAGCTGGGAGCTCAGACAGCTTAACCTAAACTCACTCTGATACGCGGTGGAGGCTGAGGCCCCAGGCCCGCTGCCCGCCCCAGCCCACGGGCCCACTGCAGGGTCTCAGATCCAGCTCGCACCTCCAGCCTGGGCCCCTCTTCCAGAACAGGCTCTCCTCTTGCCTCCCCCTCACCAGCACCCCGTGCTCTGGGTTAACTCTAGGCCTATTCAGGAATCCACTAGATGACCCCTCCTCCAGGAAACCTTCCTGCACCCACCGCCCTGGGCCAAGTCAGATTCTCTACTGCCCTGGAGAATCAGTTATCATTAGCCAACACATCGACCCTGCTGCTCTCCACCCTGGCACACCCTGCGCAGAGCTGCTGTGGGGAGAAACAGCTCGACCATAAACTCACGTCTGCGGAGTGGGGCAGCTGCACCTGCGCTTGGTGATTCGGGCTAGTTTTTGACAACACTGGTGATCTTCTCTGCCCGCAGCATCTTAATCTGTGCGGCTCAAATCTCCCAAGACGCATCTCCTGGGCTTCCTGCTGTCCATTCGTTGTAGCTGCTCTGAGGGGCAACTCTTTGCTCCTTGGGGTGCCCCCCAGTTCCCTACAATGTTGAGGATGACCCCTCAAGCTGTTCTCAAATGATACGGTAACAAAATGAGACAATTTTAGTCTCATAGATTTTTATTTCCTTGTCAGAGCCACTTAAAAGGGAACTAGGGTTAATCCCGGGTGGTGACTGCAGAAGGGCCTGACATAGTGGGAGGAGAAGGGGGAGGTGCTGTGTCTGGGGTAGTCGGGGAAAGCTTCAGGGAAGATGGGCATTTGGCCTGTGACTTTAGAGACAGAGGGAAGGACATTCTAGACAGAGGAAATAGTATGGGCACAGCGTGGAGGCCTGAGAGAGGATGCAGCACTCAAGGAAGCTAGAGGTATGATGAGCGGAGGAGGTGAAGAGCTGGAGAGGTGAGTGGAGGGGGTGGTTACTGGAGAGGTGAGCGGAGGGGTGGGGAACTGGAGAGGTGAGCGGAGGGGGTGGGGAGCGGGAGAGGTGAGCAGAGGGGGTGGGGAGCTGGAGAGGCGAGCAGAGGAGGGGGAACTGGAGAGGTGAGCGGAGGGGGTGGTTACTGGAGAGGTGAGTGGAGGAGGTGGACAGCTGGAGAGGTGAGCAGAGGAGGAGGTTACTGGAGAGGTGAGCAGAGGGAGGGGAGCTGGAGAGGTGAGAGGGGGAGGTGGTTGCTGGAGAGGTGAGCAAACACAAGCCTCCGAGGGCCTCAGACTCTTCCCTAAGGAAGCAGGGACTTCATCCTGGAGGCTGGAGTGTTCCAATGTGTGTTCCCCAAACACAGACCCATGGGATTCTCTGCTCCAGAAGAGGGCTGGGGTTCTGTATCCTCCACTTGGAGACTTCCTCCAACACACGTTAGTACTGTAAAGGCTCTGCTAAAGCTAATAGTGACCACTGTGAGTGTCAGCAAGGCACCAGGCAACACTCGAAGCACCTCGCGTGCATCACCATATTTGACCCACATGACAAGCCCATGAACTAGGGACTGTTGTATTCTTTCTATTTCACAGAGAGGTTAAGAAATTTGCCCAAGGTCATGCAGCTAGCAAACAGTAGAGCTAAGGTCTGAACTTGAGCGGTCTGGCTTGGAGCTGTCCTGGAGTAAAGAACCTGCTTAACTTTGTTTCATCTGCCTATCCACCCACCCCCACACCCCCAAAGCTGCTGGCAGAGAGCAGGGACTTCAGAAGCTTGGCATGCTGAGACGAGGGGTCCTTACAAAGCACTCAGCCCGGTCCTCTCGTTCCAAGACGGGCAAGATGAGGCCCAAAGAGGGCAAGGTCGCGGAGCTGCTTAACATGGGACCGGAATCCAAGGGTCCCCAGCACCCAGCCCCCTCCGCCCAGATTCCCAGCAGTTCCTTGGCCCCGTGCTCTCCATCCTCTTCCCCGTCCCCTGTGTCAGGCGAGGCAGCCCTTGTGCACCCCCTACCACAGACCGTGCTCCCTGCTGCCGCCTGACTGTCCGTAATGAGATTACAGGCTCCCGGTGAAATAGAAGAGTTAATTCCCTCTGGCTTTATAGGGCAGGCCAAGCCCTGAGAAATAGCAAAAAGAAAATCTTTCTCTAAAAACGCCAAATGTAGCTGATGATCCTCCAATAGCCCTCTTCCTTGTTCACCTGTTACAGTTCACCACTGCTTTCTCAAGTACTTTCTGGATGGGATGTTGCACAGCCCCAACGAAGTAGATGTTATTCTTAGGTCTGTTTTACGGATGGGGAGACTGAGGCACAGTGAACTTAAATGGCTTGTCCACACAGCTACTAAGTGGCAGAACTGGGAGTTGAACGTAGGTCCTTGGGCTCTGTCATCTTTAAAAATAATAGGCCCTGAGAACCTACCAGGTCCCCAGCGTTAGGCTTACAGCGGCCATGAAGGATGCACATCACAGCGAGTGGCAGAACCCAGGTTTGAACTCACGTCCATTGGATTCAAATCCTACATTCCCCACAGTACTGCTGAGCACCTCTGAACACATCCACCTGGTCAAGCGCTGGACACCAAACTCTGCTGCTTGCTGCCTCTGCGACCATGGCCAGGGGACTCTGGCTCCTGGGGTCTCAATCTCCCTTTCAGGCAAATGAAGGTCAAATTCCAGGGTTGTCGGGATGGTTCCCTATGATTCACAGAGGTAGAGCAACGAGAACAGGCCTGGCCCACAGCACATGCTCATTACTCAACCTCTTTCTGCCTCAGTTTTCTCATCTGTAAAATGATACAGTACTTATTTTTGGGGATTAGTGTTAGGATTAAATGAGTTAATACAACCAATGTGCTTCTAGAATAGCACCTGGTGCATAATAAATGCTTAATTAATGTTAGCAATTGCTGGTATCTGATTGCCTTGCCTTCAACTCTTTCTAGAACAAAGTGGGGGCAAAAATCAAACCAACCAGCAAATGTTCCTCTTGTTCCTCCCACCAGTCCCTGGTTCCCTCTCCTGTTTAAGAGCAGCACTTGGCTTTGAGGTCCGAACCCCCAGACCACGTGGCCTGCTCTAATTTCCCAGGCCCTAATCTGCTCCCAGCTCCTAATGATGCGCTTGGTAATAGGATTGTGGCGTCCCTCCAGGGCAGCCACGCAGGCCGTTGCCGTGGGGCTGGCCGCCGGTGCTTAGCAATCCTGACCACCTGCCCACTGAGGAGCCCGAGCCCCCAGCTGGGACCGTGTACCCCTGGCTGGCCTCTTGTGCATGGAATGGTGCCAGCGGGCTGGGCTCATCATGGTGCCGGGTGCCGTCCTGGCCCGAGGGAGGGATGTGTGCAAGCGGAACGGACTGCTCATCTTGTCTGTGTTATCTGTCACCGTGGGCTGCCTCCTCGGCTTCTTCCTGAGGACCCGGCGCCTCTCTCCACAGGTCAGCCACCTGGGGCGGCACGAGGCCCCATCCAGGAGGGGTGTGTGGTCTGAGGGATCTGGAGGTCACATTCCCACTCCATGGCTCCCCGAGCACACGACAGTGGGCAAGTCACTGCCTCTCTGGGTCCCAGCTTCTCATCTGTAACGTGGGTGTGATAGATACAGTGCAGGACTAGAGTGAAGTGGTTACAGACCAGCATCACTAGGCGAAGGAGAGGCGAGGATGCCTTGTTAGAATAACCACAGGGCTAAGAGCTGGGCGAGGAATGAACAAGTCCCGTAAGAACACAAAGCAGGCATCGAGGACACCCCCTAGAGCAGCTCACGTGAATAGAGACCAGACAGGGCCCTGTAGGCAGAGGGAACAGCAGGAGAGAGGCACAGGGCCATGAAAGATCCGGGGGTGTGGAGCAAGCTGCTCACGGCTGCTGAAATGGGCACTGTGAGGTGGGGCCCAGAGCACAGGGGCAGTCAGGCCTCTCTGCCCCATCACCAAGCTTGGACTTGGGGCAACCACGAGGAGGGGTGGCACGGTCAGATGTGAGTGTGGAGAGACCCCTCTGGTGCTGAGCGGAGGGCGTGGTAGTGAAGGGACAGTCAGGGGGCCAAGTGAGGTAGGTGCAGAGATGAGACAGGACAGCGGGAATGCATGAGGCAGACACGAGAACTGTTTCCAAAAGAGGAACCTTCCGGGTGTGGTGGCTGACTGGATGTGGGGCTGGGGGACCCGGGAGGCAAGGCAGGCCCCAGGGTTCTGGCCTGTGTAACTGCATGGGTGCAGATGCCTTGCCTGGGGAACATCCCTTTCCCTCTTAGCACCCACCTCCTACAGGAGACAGAGGGACACTCACACAGTGCTAAAGAAAAAATTATTCTGACACTTGTTAAAACGGCCAGGAAGACTTTATTCAGGACTGTTGTGATAGGTCAAGACTGTGGCCATAGGGAGAGAGCTCAGGCTCAACTCCGAACACAACAGACGGCTGGGGATTATAGCCCACGGGCAGAGTGAGGGGTCAATGGATGGGAAATTATAGGAGGAGACATCGAGGGGAGGGGGATTCTTGCTAAACCCATCAACCAGGATTCTCGCTGAATCCAGGGGGCTGCGAGGGGGGGATTCTCACTAAACTGACTTAGCAGGATTTTTGCTACAACTGGGCTGGGCAGGCTGGAGACGAGGCCCAAGGATAAGATTAGTCAAAAAGCAGGCTCAGAGTAGCCTGTCTAAAGTTTGGTCAAGAAGAGAGTCTTGTCAATGAGCTCCTGGAAGATTCTCTATTTCATGAAATTCCTCTTCCTGCAGTTCACTGATATCTAATATGATCTCTACGACTGGGGCTCACGGCATCAGATCTTGTCTTCCATTAGAAGGAAAACACTGCCTCTCTGGGAACTGAGTCCAAAGCCGCTGTCAGTTATTGAGGGAGAAGCATGGACTCTGGAGGCAGAGGAACCCTGAAATTTTACTCCACTAGTAAATGGCCGTGTGGCACTAGGCAAAATCCTGTCTCCTATCCGGGCCTCAGTTTCCTTGACTGTAAAATGGAGCAGGGGCACTGTATGTCTACTAGAATTCTTGTGAGGAGTAAACAAGGACTCCCCAATGCCTGGCAAGTGGTGGGAGCATCGTGAATGTGACTTCACTCCTCCCTCCCTTATCCACCTGTCCAAGTCCAACCACATCGAGAACCGTCTCAGATTCCATATCTTACAGAAATTCTTCCAGACCTGCCCACCTCTGGACTAATCCTTCGCTCCCACACTCACCCTACGCTCACCCCTCCCCTGGAACGCAGCTGCTGGCTGTCTTGCTTCAGAGCTGTTTGTGTCGGTGTCTACTTCCCTGTCTACTACCCTGGGAGACTTCCACTTGCTGAATATCCCCTGGGCTTTCTTGAACCAAAACGTGAGCCCAGCTCACTGTTGTCAAGAGTGAACCCTCAACTATTTGCTGAATTAAACTGAAAACGGCACACACAATATGCAATCTACTTTCTTTAATTTTCCTCAGCAGCAAAAATATATTTTCTGCAGGAAGATGACTTTGTGAAAACAAACTGGAATGCCTATTATTAAAAGCCAAACTCATCTGGGGCCTCTTTTGCCAAAGCTGCCTTCCCATCTGTTTGGAAATGCAAATGTGTTCTGGTCAGGATTAACCTGCCAGATAAACTGAAGGAAGGATGTGGAGTCTTAGACCAATTATTTGGCAGGACTTGGCTTTCTCAACATCTTACTTTGAAATCCAGGGGTTGTTGTTTGAGCTCTGCCTGTGACTCAGAAACTGAACCCTTCTTATTTTGTAAGCTTATGCAACAGGCAAAAACATAAACAATTCGCAAAACGGTAGAATGTCCTATTTGTGAAAAAAGCTTACAAAATCACAAGATTTTTTTCCTTGGACATGAGTATCTCATTAAAAAATATAGATCACTTTGACAGCTCCAGTTAAACCATGGTGAATTTACAATTGCATCCATTTTCCTTTCCTTCCTGGAATTCCACTAAAATTATAGTAATGGAATCTTTCAAAGATATAAACTCCCAAGAACAAAGAGAATATAAAGGACAGAGTTGAGAAAAAGAAGTCTCTTGAGGGACTACAATAAATTAGGCAAGATGGGAAGTGGATAGAGGTGAATGATCTCACTTAGTAGAGCACAGAGAGCTAAAATCTTGTGTCTGTAGAAGTAGATACCACATCCGTTGTCTTGGAGAACTCCGGAAGGTCTCTGGACTTGGAAGTACAGGGTGCTGGAGGAGGCAGGGGGGAAGCACAGAGTTGAAATCAGACACACTGGTTGGAATTTTGTAACTGGAACAGTTAGACCCTAGGTCCCTTCCAGTTCTTGTAACCAGGGAACTCCTCATCCACCCAGCTCTAGCCCCCTGCCTGTCCCAAGGAACCACAGAAGCTTGGCTTAGGGATATTAGATCCACATGTGTGTTGGGGGAGGGAGGTGGTGAGGCATCAAATGAATTCATAGACATCCACATTCTGAGTGTGGGATCCCTATAAGATTGCTGTCAGCTGGGTTTAGGCCCAGACCCACCCCCCAGCCAGAGGTAGGAAGAAACCTCTCAGGGAAGCCTCCAAGATCCCAAATTCTGCTATAAAGGAGATTCCTCCCCCCTCCCACCCTACCCCCAGCGAGAAAGCCAGATCATCACCCATCACCCTTCCTTAAGGAGCCCTCAGTCTACAAGTTCCACTGATGCACACAGAAGGTTAGTGCCTCACACTTACACATGAGCAGAAAGCCAAAGTCAAAGCTTCTAACATGAAAGACAGAGACTAAACAAACAGGAAAGAGGGCCTCTAATGAAGCAGAGACAGTGCAGGGAGTAGAAGAGAACTGTAAGTCTTTTTTTAAGTTCTTCGGAGACATGAGAGAAGATAGAGTGACCAGAAAACAGGGTAGGATGCAAAAAGAAGGAACAATCTGAGAACAAGAAAGAGCTTCTGGAAGTTAAAAATAGATGAGCCAAGATAAAAATATCAATAGCTAGGGCAAAGTTGCAAAAATCTCCCAAAAACTAAAACAAAAAGGGATGAAAGGAGAAAAAGAAAATATAAGAAAACTAGAATGTCCAACATCCAACTTTCCAACATCCAACTTAGTTTTAGAGAGAGCTAACAGAAAAAATGGAGAGAAAAATTTCACAGAAAATACAAGAAAGTTTCTCAGAAGTGAAAGGTATGTATAGCACTATGAATTTAAAAAAAAAAGAAAGAAGCAAATCTCATACCATGGTACATTACCATGAAAATTACAGAAAATTGGAGATAAACAGATGATCCTTAAATGGTTCTGAGGGAATAAAACAGGTCTCATGGAAAGAATAGGAAGTAAGAATGGCTCCAAACATCTTAAGCAGCACTGGAAGCTAGAAGACAAAGAGGAAATGCCTTTGAAATTTGGAGGGAAAATTCTTTCAAATAAAGAATCTTATACACGGCCAGACTATTATCAGAGGTAAGGGTAGAATAAAAGAATTTTTACTCATGTAAGGATTCAGAAGTTTCTCTCCCGCTCACCCTTGCTGAGGAAGCTACCAAAGGATATGTTCCAGCAAAACAAGGAAGTAAACCAAGAAGACAAGGGATCTAGGAAAGAGATCTCATACAGGAGAAAGTTCCAGAATGACAGTGAAGAAGAGACCCATGACAACCAATCTGTCCAAACGGGAACAGGAAGATGGAGAGCTCTTGGACTGGGGTTCCAGGAAGCATAGAAAGGGACTGATGTGCTGAACTATATAGAAAATACTACTGTTAGGCATTTTAAAAGAGATGTTAATACATTTGGAAGAAATTAAGGAGTGGTTCACAGAAAACAAGGCAAATGAAAAATCAGTCAATTATTAACTTCAGGAAAAAAATGAAGGTTGTACAAAAAAGGAGAAATGGTTGTAGCATATTACATGGCTCATCAGTGAACAATATTTTATGATCAAAATATTGTAAGCCCTGACTATTAATTTACCCAAAAATTGATATAATGATGAAATAGTAGGAGGAAAAAGGGAGTAGGAACTAAGTCCTCATCTGTCATGGCAGGGAAGATAACAGATGTCAAAAGATACATCTAGAAATAGTATTAAAGCACATTATTTAGAAATAACAATACTAAGGGAAACAGCTAGAGGAGTTGAGGATGTTCACTCCTGGGAAATGGGGGTTGGGGATAGAGCCGGGTGAGGAAAGGGCTGCCTTTTTATCATTATGGTGCCATTCAAATTAAAGAATATACACGTGAATCAAAATTGATTAAAAATACACAGCCATGATGGGTATATTTTTAAAAGTAGCTTTTCTAGTGCGTCAGAAATGGTAGCAGAAGGACTGGGAGGCCCGATTCCAGTCCTGCACTGTTGCTAACTCATTCTGCCAGCAGGTCACCTCCCTCTCTGGCTCAGATTCCTCACCTATAAAATGAGTCGGCTGGACTAGCCGATCTTTAAAACTCCTTCTCAGCACCAAAATTCTATGATTTGGGGCTTTTCAAAGCATCAGAGCATTCACCAAGTATGATGTGTGGCTTTGATTTTTAAAAAAAAGATAGTTGCAAGTCAAAAAATTTAAATTGGGTCGTGTTTGAAAGTCCACGTACTGGCCTCACCCACCATCTTACCCTCTGAGGAAAGCGGCCTCACGCTAGGGTTGCCAGAAAGAGCAAAATTGAATTAAATTAAATTTTAAAACAGCACACCCAGTTAAATTTGAATTTCAGATAAATAATAAATGATTTTTAGCATAAGTAAAGAACAAATATTTGCTGTTTCTCCTGAAGTTCAAGTTTAACTGGGCTTAGTGGTCCTTCCCATTCAGCGGTCAGGTTCCTCTGGAGACAGCGGGTTGGGCCAGGACTTGGCCCCTAATCCAGGGCGCCCTGGATGGGTGGAGCCAGCAGCCTATGAGGAAGCCAGCCATAAGAACTCTGCCCACGAGGGGCTCTATCCTGAGTGGTGTCTCACCAAGCCAATCCGATCTCTCCCTCAGCATTCTAAATGTTGGACGTGCAGCGAGGGGTTGGTAAGAAGCTGAGGCAGTGCAGTGTTGGGGGCGCTAGAGAATGGAGCCAAGGCAGAAGGAGAAACTGACTCAAGATGCCATGGTCTGTTTCTGAGTCCGTCTCCTCGTAAACTAGACTGAACTTCGGCGTAGGAAGCGGCCTAATTCATCTCTGGGCACCCAGGTTGATGCCTGACACAGCATGGGTTGGACGAATGTGTGAATAGCACGCAGCCCTTCCCTCCTGCTGCTTATGGCCCGCTACAGGAGACAGATTTATACCACGGATAGGCGGATGAAGGGTGCAGAGGTGGGGGAGCTGTGTTTACTCTGATTACTGAACGCTTACTCTCACCCAGGCGCTCTGCCAAGTCCTTTATGGGTATCCTCTCATTTAAGCCTCCCAATGACCCTATGAAGTGCTTATTACCCTCATGTTACAGATGAGAAAAACTCGGAGAGGTCCAGTAACTTGCGTAAGGCCACATAGCTAGTTATAGGTGGGCAAGATTAGTACCCGAGTCTGTTTGGCTCCAAAGCCAGAGCTTTCTCCGTGGCCTCTGCTGCCCATGTGCTAGACAGGAGAATGCGGATGAAACAGGGCTTTGAAGATTGTAAAGAGCTGAGCAACTGTGGAGTCTTCACCATCAGCTATAACCCCAGCTCTTGCTGTGTTTTCAGGAAATTAGTTACTTCCAGTTTCCTGGAGAGCTATTGATGAGGATGTTGAAGATGCTGATCCTACCACTGGTGGTCTCCAGGTGAGGAGCAGGGCATCTGGTGGGAGGTCTGGGGCGGGGAGGGGCAGGATTCTGTCCAGATTCTGTAGGTACCCCGCTCCTGCTGTGGGTGGCTGCCCTGTGGCTGCAGGCCCTGGGAGTGGTGTGACTGTGGGGCCTTCATAGGCCGTAGGCTGTGGCATGGGCTGCTGGAGTCTGGGGGGCTCAGGGGCACCAGTTATTTCAGTTCCATTTAGTGGACCTTTTAGTGACTTGAACAAGTGATTTGGAGTCACAGGACATGACCTGACTCCAAGGTAGCTCGGAGCCAGGGAGCTCAGAGATTGCTTCCCAGGGGAGCGGCTCTTTATGGTGAATGCAGCAGGGCATGGGGAGAAGATGACTTTGGAGACACTCGTGAGATGGTACCCTGGCTCAGCTGTGTACTTCACCAGCTGTGTAACCTTGGACAGGTTATCTACCTTCTCTGAGCCTCAGTTTCCTCATCTGTAAAAGGAGGATAATAACACCTACTCCAAAATGTTGTGGTGAGGACTATATGAGGCTGTACATTTGCACTTGCTAACCATTCAGGGGGCTGGATCACAGGGTGTGAGGGAGATGAACTTGGGGGTTCTTGCTCAATCATGAAAGACCTTAAATGCCAGGCTAAAGAATTCGGACTTTACCCACTAGTGTGAGGGCCACAGGAAATCATTGGAGATCACCTGGTCACTATCACTGATGTGCTAGGTGATCTTGGACAAACCCCTGCCTCTCTCTAGGGCTCAGATTTTCCTGATGTGTAATGAGCTGGCTGCTCCAGCTGGTGTTGAAGAGCCCTTTGCTCTGAGGCCATGGGTTGGAATCCTCACCTCCCAGGATTCTCTGCAGGGAGGGAAGTGGACAAGCTTCTGAGTCCTAGGGGTGTGGGGGGCTCTGTTCCCCGGGGCAGGGTCATCAGCCTCCTGGCCTCCTGGCTGCTGAGGAGTGAGCCAGCTCCTCTCCCTGTTCCCTCCGGTACAGTGGAGAGAATACTCCAGTTAACGGTACTTCCCGCTCCCTGCAGGGAGACTTTGTCAAGCACGGTTCAGCTTCTCGTGGGCAGCATTTAGGTCTCCCAGGACTCAGCCTTCAAGGCTCTGCTGAAATGCCACGTCTTCCAGAAGCTTTCCCTGGCTCAGCTCATTCTGGATGTTGTCTCCTCTTCATGCATCTTTTTTTTTTTTTTTTTTTTGTGAGGAGGATCAGCCCTGAGCTAACATCCATGCCAATCCTCCTCTTTTTGCTGAGGAAGACCGGCTCTGAGCTAACATTTATTGCCAATCCTCCTCCTTTTTCTCCCCAAAGCCCCAGTAGATAGTCGTATGTCATAGCTGCACATCCTTCTAGTTGCTGTATGTGGGACGCGGCTTCAGCATGGCCTGACAAGCGGTGCGTCGGTGCGCGCCCGGTATCCGGACCCGGGTCTCCAGTAGCGGAGCGCGTGCACTTAACCGCTAAGCCACGGGGCCAGCCCCCCTCTTCATGCATCTTGCACGGAGTCGGTGAATCTGCCAAGGTCACCAGTAGCCTCCATGTTGCTAATTCCAAAGGGCAGGCTCAGTTCCTGCCCTCCTGCCCTCTCCACGGCAGCTATACACTTGAGACGGCCTTGGCCACTCTTTCCCTCTTGAACTACTGCTCCCCACGGCCTTACACTGCCCTGGCTTTTGGCCTGCTCTCTGCCCCTCCATCCCAGTTTCTCTCTGCCATCAACCTCTAAATGTCGCAGTTTCTCAGGCCATTTCTTCTCTGTCCTCATGGCTTCAATACCCCACCTATAGGCCCGACACTCCCCAATCCAGCTCTCCCTCCCAGACCCCTCCCTGTGTGACATCCTCTCCTCTTGGCGTTTCATAAGCATTTCCAACTTAGCATAACCGACTAGAGGTTTTACCCAGCAAACCGGTTCTCTCCCGTCTTCTGCTTGTTGGTAAACAGTAGCTCCGTCTACCCAGTTGTTCAAGCCTCCTTGCTTGTTCCCTTCCCCTACAGCCAGCCCATCCGCACCCCCGCTGACTCTTCCTCCTCCTAGAACCCAGCTTCATCCCCACCACACATGTCCAGACTCCACAGTAACCTCGCTGGCCTCCTCACCACGGTTCCTGTCCCCCTCCCAGCCATTCCCACCCAGTGGCCAGAATGACCTCGTGAAAAGCCGACTGGGCCATGCCATTTGTGTTCCTAAAACCCTTCAGTGGCTCCCATGGCATTTAGAACAAACCCTTACTTCCTTAACCTGGTCTAGGAGGCCTTGCATGATCCTCCCCTGCCTGTGCCCACCTCCTCTCATGCCTCGCTCACTCCAGTCCCACTGGGCTTTTAGTTCCCTAAGCAGACCAAACCCTACCCCACCCCAGGGTCTCCACACATGCTGTTCCTTCTGCCTGGAACACACTTCCCCAACAGTTTACAGCTCTCCCTCCTCCTCTTCCTTTAGATCTCAACTCTCATGTCACCTCCTTAGGAAGGCCCTCCCTGCCTTCACCACCTTCACTCTCCCTTACTATGCTCTGTCCCCCGTCCCCCGCATGTCCCCCCACCCCCCACCCCAGCACAGCACTCATTGTACATTGTTATTCTGTATGTATTCAGTAGTCATTCTCTCTTTTCCACTGGGCCGTAAACTCTGTAAAGGCAGAGACAATATTCTGCTGAGGTTCCACTCAGGACTAGCCAAGTGCCTGGCGCATAGTAGGTACTCATTAATACTCGTCAAGTGGATTAATGAATGAATTCAACAACCACGCATTGTGCTTTCTGGGTACTTGGCCTGTACTGGGCACTGCAGATACAGAGATGAATGAGGTTCTGCCCCCGAGGAGCTCACAGGCTGTGAGGGAGACTGGCGAGAAAATAGACAATTACACAACACTAAATAAATGTGTTGATGGAGGAAGTACAGGACTCTATTTTTTTTCCATTTTTGCCGGTTTTATCACGAGGTAAAGCACAGGACTGGTGTTAGGCAGCTTGACCATCCATTACTCTTGACCATCCTGACTGCATTAAGTGTTGCCTCTTACTCAGAACAGAAACTTCAAAGGCCCTTGCGTGGACCCGGGATCAGACAGACCTGGGTTCCCATCCTGGCCCATTTCCTAGCTGTGTGGCCTTGGGTAGGACATTTAACAAAAAACGTCCTGGAGCCAGAGAGTCAGAGGCTCGGGTCCTAGACCTGCTTCCACCACAGATTCTCGTGTGATCTTGGGTAAGGCACCCTCACTCTGGGCCTCAGTTTACCCAGTTTACCTAGTGACTAAGGGCCCGCCCTACTCTCGAGTTCTGGCTCTCAAAGGCCTGGTCTCTCTCCGCCAGACTGAAGTGCTTTCTCTTGGTTGGAGATGGAATGTGGGGTTAACTTGAGAAAAGCCAGTGTGTGTTCATACATCTCGTTTGTTTATTACATAGTTTGGGCTGGTGCAGAGCAACCATGTCACTGAAAAGTGAAAGTGCTTTGAAATTTTCCTAAGGGAGAATTAAACCTTCTTGGGGCAAAAATGACACATTTCTGAGCCCCAAACCCCTCCGTGCCTGAACCCTTCTTCCTCTAGCTTCCACTGGTCTGTAATCCACCCACGCATCCATCGCCTACAGCTCCCTGAGCTCCTCCTCCTGGCCAGCCCTGTCCTCAAGGAGCAGCCACTCTGGCCTGGGGGTTGTCACTCAGGGCAGAGCAAAATCACCAAAGCCGCTTTGAAAATTCAAATGTCAAGCCTCACCTGTGCTTACCAAAGCAGAACTACCAAGAGGCCCAAGTAGGGGTTTGTTTTAAAAGCTCCACGAGTGTTCTAATGGTTTTAAAAAAACCCTGATGTCTTGGGATCAGGCCTTCTGGGGGGATAGCTAAGGAGCCTGG
Organism: Ceratotherium simum simum; assembly: GCF_057802395.1. Lineage (NCBI taxonomy): Eukaryota > Metazoa > Chordata > Mammalia > Perissodactyla > Rhinocerotidae > Ceratotherium > Ceratotherium simum. Next base: position 6,094,786 of record NC_141921.1, read on the forward strand.
CCTGAGGGCTCCTGCCCTTCAGTCCCCCGGGGCTCCGAGCTGGAACCCTAGGAGACAGGGGGTTCTGCAGTGTGATTGCTCCAGGGCGCTGGGAGGATGCACCTTAAGGCACATTTGCTTCCAGTTCCAATAACCTGCGAGTCTGGGGCCCAGAGCCTGGCACCCCTGACTCTAAGTGCTCCCACCTCTTTTCCAGGAGAACCTGCGGCTCCTTCTCTATGCCACGCCCCTGGAGTCAGGCTGGTCCCCTCATTAGTCCCGAGGCCTGCCACATGCTTTTCTGCCTGCATGCCTTTGCTTGTGCTGTTTCCACTTCCACGAATGCCCTTCTGTCCTCTTAATTGTTAAGTCCGGCTCTGTGTTCAAGACCTAGCTCAAGTTTCTGTCTATGCAATCCTCCCAGCTCTTCATTTATTGATGACTATTGATGATGACCTATCTTCACTGCTGACACTGCTTGTAACCCTGGATGTGCCCAGTATTGTAAGTTAAATGAATTCGCAGCCACAGCTGGCATACCACATTATGGGGTACAGACACCTTTCTTGCACAGTAGTGACATAGAAATAAATTAGCATTCCTATCTGGACTAGCCACTCATGTCACTGAACAAGAAGTGCCCCTGCCAAGGGGTAGGACCAGTCACCCCAATCCCTCTGTGGAGAAGGGCCATGTGCATCGCTGTGTTTTTATGTGAGATACTGGGAGGGGGTCAGTCTCATTTCCCCCTTGTTGTTCACACTAGCCTCTACCTGGTGGTCAGTGTAGCATATTTTTGCAGGAGATGGAAATCTAATAGACAAGCAAAGAGAGGTGATGAGATGGAAAGAAGTATGGGTGGTGATGGGGGGGGTGGTTGACGCAAGGGATGAAAAGATGTATGCCTGCCTTGGAGGGTCTCACCATCTGGCAGGGAGACAGACAGTCACAGGGACACTTTGTTCCAGAGAAGGGAGGCCCAGTGGGAGGGAGGTGGGGCCAGCCGGGCTGGGTTGGAGCCCAGCTCAGTCACTCTTCCCACAATCTGGCATCTTCCGGCTCTTGGGCCTCTTTTCTCTAGAATCCACTCCAAACCAGCACCTAGACTGAGCCCCTCCTCGGATAGGCACACCACAGTCCAGCTGAGTGCAACCTCCTCTTGGCCAGTGGTGGCTTCATAAGTCACAGGGAAGGAGGTGAGCCAGCACCACAGTGGGTGTGGCTGAGAATCTGCAAGAGGATCCAGGGGAAGCACAGGGGCTTTGGAGTCACTCACTAGTGTGAACTTAACCAAGACTCTTAGCATCTGAGCCTCAGTGACCTTATCTGTAAAATGGGAAGAACATCTACCTCCCTCACAGGGTTATTCTGAGAATGAAATAAGATACTGTACTTGAAGCACCCAGCATAGCTCCTGATACATTATGGATGTCACATGTTTTTCTAACTTATTAAAGCTTGACCAGGCTTCTCCAAGGCCCAGGCAAGATGTTTTACAAAACCCTCCACCTCTGCTTCTGCTCTCAGCAGGCAGCCCCTTTGGGTGACCTCTTGCTTCTTCATGCTGTTCCTTAGCACGTGCAGTTTGCTTGTCACTTCCTCTGGAAAGTCTCCCTTGACCCAGACACACTCAGGTGCCCCCTCAGCACTGATACAGACCTGCATGAGGCGCTCCTCCATCGAGTCCCGCAGATCTGTGTTCATGGTGGCCTTCGTGGGGCGGGACCAGGTCCCAAGCGTCTCCGCATAGCACACGTCCCCTGTGCCCAGAGCCTTCCCCCCACCGTGACTGTCGAAGCCTCCTCACTTTCCATGAATTCCAGTGCTTACTGCCTCTTGCTTTTCTCTGCCCTCACGTTCCTACCACAAGTCACGAGGCACAGCCTTCGCCAGTTGCCTCTCACACACAGACCCCTGGCTTCAAGCAGTTCATAAATTTCGCAACTTCACTGACAGTTGGAAGCGAGATCACAGGTAAGGATCACATTGAGAAGTGTAGGCCCTTCAGCCATCTCTTGGTTCTCTCTGTCTCTGTGTATCAGTTATCTATTGCTGTGTAACAGATTACCACAAACTTAGTGACTTAACACAACACCCATTTATTATCTACCAGTTTCCGTGGGTCAGAAGCCCAGGCATGGCTTAGTTGGATCCTCTGCTTGGGGTCTCACAAAGCTGCGGTGTCAGCTGGGCTGTGTTCTCATCTGAAGGCTTGGCCAGGGAAGAATCTACTTCTAAGCTCCTTCAGGTTGTTGACAGAAATCACTTCCTTATGGCTGTTTGTCCGAGGACCCAGTTTCTTAATGGTTCTTAGCTGGAGGTCACCCTCCACCTGCAGTTCCCTGCCTTCTGGCCCTCTCCAAAGGCAGTTCCCAACATGGCCCTTTGCTTCATGAAGGCCAGGAAAGGATCCCTCACTCTCTAGTCTTCTAAGACAAGTTCTTATGTAACATAATCGTGGAAGAGACATCCCATCACCTTTGCCATATTCTGTCAGTTAGAAGCAAGTCACAGTCCCACCCCGCTCAGGGAGGGAGATTACACAAGGGCGTGGGTCACTGGGGTCACCTTAGGATGCGTCCACGTCTTCCTCTCTCCCTTCACCTTCCTTCTCTCTACCCCGCTCGAGGACCAGCCAGAAATCCCGTCCTCCTTGTCCTTCCAAAGTCCCCTCCACTCGTGCCCTGTTCCTGGAGTGGGGTGGGGAGAGTCCTGCTCAGCTTCTGGTCCAAGTGGCTCATCAAGGAATTTCTTCTGAACAAGGACAACTCCCTCACTATACAAAGAATTCCAAGGAATATGAATTTCTCCATCTCTTTCACAGGGACAGCACAGTACATAGTAGGTACATAGTAGTCTGGTACATAGTAGGTGCCTAATAAATGCTTATTACGTGAATAAAGAGCAGTGGAAGAGCAGTTGGAGCAGAATTCAAGGAGGTTTCATGACCAGCATTTGAACTGACCCTTGGAGGATGGCCAGGAGCTGTCTTTTAAAGATGTTTTTGTACTTTAAAAAATTACGTAAGCAAATTGCAAACGTTTTGGATAACAGAAAAAACTCCTCCTATCATCCCACACCCCTAATTCTGCCACTGTTATCTTTTTTCCTATAAATGTTTGTTCTTATCATTCTTAGTAGTGAGCTCACCGGGCCCTGGGTATGGTCCTTGGCAGACTGGTTCAGATGCTCAACCTCCTCTGAGCCCAGATCTGTCCTCTGATGCTGGCAAGAGGCAACCAAATAAACCCAGTGCCAATTTATTCCTTCACAGAGGTGAATACAGTTGTCAAGGAGGACGGATGCACACAGCCTCTGGCCAGAGCGTTTCTCCCGTAGGCTCGCCACATGAGGAACCCACTGGTTAAATCTGTTTGCTGGCAGGTCAATTTAATTACTCAATGGTATAACCAGTGTGACTCCAGGTTTGCCACTTTGAGTTAATTTCTGAGGCCCCACCTGGTGGAGTCCCATCATATGTGCACTTAGGTGAATTCAATTACAAATGCTGCGAAAAAGAGAGAAAAGTAATTTAAAGGAGGCAAGAGCCTCCCCCATTCAAAGAGTTACGCCCCAGTGAGCGTCGTGGGAGAGGTGGGTCTGCTTTACACGAGCCGTCTCGGTCCCACCTCTCGAAGTGGGAGCATCTCCCTGCCACGACTGTGCTTCCAGGCCATGAAGAGAGGGTTGTTTGTGGGTTTCTTTACATCATGGCCTTTAAGTGTATGCTTAAGCTGGTGTTCACCTAAAGAAACAGCAACCCATTCCAAACCTGGGAGGAAAACTGTCTTGAATGAACTTATATGGAACTACACCTCCTGAACTTTATGGGCAACTGAAGAGATCTTCAAGCGCAAGTATAATATACTTGGTTTTTGCTTTATGGACCGACCTGAGAACTGAATGCTCAGTATGGTCCTGTTCCTCTGTGCAAGCAGGAAGCCAGTGTCTTCCTCTTGAGGCCTGCACCCCACTGGCCAAGGGCAGCTTATGTCATTCAGTGGAAGCTTCCGGCCAAGTCAATAAGGAGAGGACTGGAAGATCTGATCTTGCCACTAGCCTGTCACTCTGGGTCCTTCCACACGGTGTGGCTGTTGAACACAGGTCATCGCGTGGTCTGGTTCAGCCCACTCACTGCTCCCTGCAGGTGCATATCCCTGCTCCAGCCACAGGGCTGCCCTGCCCCGGCTCCTAGCTCACACCAGCGTGCTCAGTCATTGCTCCTCCAAGCACCTCCTTCACACCCTGAGCTTAGCTCCTGGGGTGATCCCTGAGTCCCTTTTCCCTCCTAGTGGCTTCGCTCTGGGGGCCTTTAGTGCCAACACCTGGGTCATGGGCACCCAGGTACACCCTGACCCTAACTTCAAATCGCGGGGAGCAGGGGTTGGGGTCTCAGTCTCTTTTCTCTCAGAAGGCCCCTGAGCCTCTCATGCAAATTGGTCCACCCTTCCATAACTCTGCAGATCTTAAGGCCTCAAGGAGGCGCTCTTCCCTCAAACCACAGTCCTTCCATTCTCCTGGACAATGATGCCTTCTTGCCTTACAGTTGCCATCTGAAAAATTCTTCTAAAAACAAAATCGGCTGCAAGGAGAATTGCTGTCTCTACTTATGAATATAGAAGCCTCAGACAAAATTTAGAAAATTCTGCCTCACGTTACACTGGCATAGGAACTAATAGTCTGATGGTTAGGAGCTGCCACAGCATTGTCACATCCTCAAACCAGGGCCCCTCTCCCGTGGGTGGTGCTTGGATGGTGCTCAGTGCTTCGCACTCTCGGCTCTCTTCTCTGGGCTCCACTGCAGACTGATCAATCCCATGCTCGTCACACCTTCTTTCATTAGAAAAGTCAAGCCTTCGGGGCCTGGGAGCCTCCCTTTCCCATTTTCTCCTGGGAATACCACTTGTTGCTACTCTGATCCCTTTTAATTTAGAGCTTAACCCAAAGAGTACTGGCAACTTTCTGTTCCTTTAAGTTCTTGGAGGATACCTTACTGTCACCTCCACAAAAATAAGGCTATCTGCGTCTCTCTTTTTTTTTTTCATTCAACATGATGTCATAAGAATTGTCCACGCTGCACCCTCATCTTCCCCATCCTGTTTCACTCTTCCACTCAGCGGCTGGGGCAGAGTTTGCAAAGCCCTTGTCCTGTCCTAGACACTCAGGATGCTGCTGGACACCCTGTTGGGGTGTCGCTGTACCCGGGACTCTGGATTGACCTCAAGTTCTGTTGTTTACCACACTCTCAGCCTCAGCCGTAAGACAGACACAACGCCGTTGGCAAAGGTACAAAGCAGTCCCCAGCAGGTCCTTATTTGGTGGCCCATGATAGCCGCACTGAGGCCAGAGTTTGCTTCTACGCTTGGGAAGTCAACTGAGCCTTGTTTTCACACCCCCCTAGACGAGAGTGACACAAGGAGCCCGGGCCGGGTCGAGCCAGCATCTGGTTCCAGCTAGGGCCTCCAATTCTCCACTTGCTTTTTGCCAAACCCTCCGCTCCCCTCATTCTTCAATTTCTTAAACCACGCATCATTCAAGGAAAACTGAATCCATGTGTTTGTGATTCACTGATGCTGAACATGGCAGAATGTTCTGTGAGCTCCACATCAGAGCAGAGAAACCCAAGTGTGTGTGTGGGTTTGTGTGTGAATGCGTGGTGTGTGTCTTTACACGTGCATATGGTGTGCGTGTATGTGCATATGTGTGTGCGCTTCGGTATGTAGTGTTTTCCTTTCTATTTCTTGTAAGAATTTTAAACTGATTTTTCTTAGAATCAGGAAATCGTGTTTGGCCAAAGAAACCCAACACTCCCTTCTCCCCCTTCCTGAGGAACTCTAGTTTGGCAGAAAACTCCCAAACACCCACGTTCTAACTTATTGGAGATGGTCCTGGGCCAAGCAGCCCTGAATGTCTGGTTTGGGAGCCAGTGTGCAGGGGCAGCTGCCCCGGGCTGCCCAGGACAGACAGTGGGGAGGGAGGCGGGAGGGGTGGACAGCCTGTGCTGAGGGACTTGGCCCTCAAGCCGTGGGGCAACCGTTCTCTGCAGAGCTCTGTCAACCTCTCTGAAGGGAGCCCTGGGATCTCTTTGGCCCTCTTGCCCAGTCAGCTGACCGCCTTACTCATCAAGAGGGGAAACATGGCCCAGCTGTGGGCTGCGGGTGGGGTCAGACCATCAGCCTGGTGACTCCGAATAACTCCCGAGTTTTGTCACCCGTCACAGACTCCCATGCTCTTTCCCCGTTCCAGTTAGAGAATTCCTACTCATCCATCAAGGATCCATTCAGCGGTCACCCCCTCTGGGAAGCCTCCCCTGACTCTCAGGCTGGCCTAGACCCTGCTTCTGGTCTTTCCCGATTCCAGCCATGACCCAGGGTTTTGTGTGGTCCAGCTGCAGGTCTCTCCACCCACCGGATGGAGCTCCTTGAGGACCGCAAACCCACCTCATTTATTTCTGGGACCCATGCCACCCAGAGCAAGTGTTCAACATGGGGCGGGCTGGGAACATATCTGAGTCTGGGGACATGGGTGAGGTTTTTTTTTGTGTGTGTGTGAGGAAGATCAGCCCTGAGCTAACATCCATGCTAATCCTTCTCTTTTTGCTGAGGAAGACCGGCTCTGAGCTAACATCTCTTGCCAATCCTCCTCCTTTTTGTCCCCCAAAGCCCCAGCAGATAGTTGTAGGTCATAGCTGCACATCCTTCTAGTTGCTGTATGTGGGACGTGGCCTCAACATGGCCTGACAAGCAGTGTGTCGGTGCGCGCCCTGGATCCGAACCCGGGCCACCAATAGCGGAGCGCGCGCACTTAACCGCTAAGCCACGGGGCCGGCCCGTGGGTGAGGTTTTGAAAAAGCTCCTGCTACCCTTTTCTGTGGAGGACCATTGCATTGGAAAGGGGCTCATTCAACCTGGAGAGAGCCTCCTTGGGCGGGCCCAGCCTGGTCCTTGAGGGGTAGACGCCAGGAGCCCTGCTGGTGGAGGGCGGGGAGACAGGAGACCTGTGTTCCCATCTACTCTGGGTGGGGCTCCTAACCATGGCCTGGCAGCACTGTCATAAGCAGCCACGACAGGCATCCCAAGGACGCCGTTCCTGGTGATAGAGGTGACAGTCTGCAACTGCAGAGCAGAGTGATGGTCATCCGTGGGGACACTCTGGCTCCCTCACACCTGACATTCTTTGCCTCGAGGGAGAGAAAGGGGCAGAACTTCAGCTCACGGGGAATCTGGAAGTGTACTTGACCCATTTTTCGCTTGGGAACGCAACCTTCATGGTGGAAAGCGGTCAGACCGTGAGCTCTCTGGGGGCTGCAGCTGCGGCTCCTGCAGCTTTTGCTTTCGATTCAGTTCAAGCTTGTTATTTGTGAGTCCCAGTCAAGCACTGTCCCAGGGCCCAGGGGCCTGGGAAGGAAGGACCTTCAGAGGGCAGTTGGGGATGCAAGGCAGCAGTGTCCCGCCAGGCCCACGCCTGTGGCTGTGCCGCCCCTCCCACCCCTCCTCCTGCACTCTGAGCCCAGCACTCCCTTGCCACCTCCCCCCACAGAACCTAAAGTGGAACCAAAGAGGTTTGGTCTGTGTAGCTCCAGAGGGCACGGCTGGCCCCATGTGGGAATGCTCTTCCCTAGGGGCAGATTTCATTCTGGCACCAGGAAGGACTTTCTAATAAGCATAGCTAGCCCACAATGGAGGGGCTGACTCAGGAGGTAGTGAGTTCTCTGTCTTCTGAGGTATGCAAGCAGCAGCAGTAGAGGAATTTCTGCTCTTGGGAGGGGATGCTGGGACCAGATGACCCAGACTTTAGTCAAGTGGGAGTCTGGGCATCCTGCCTCAGGTCTTAGGAGTTGGCTTGAGGGTGGGGATGTGACAGAGCCATCTGGAAAGCATAATTTGATGCTAACGTGGCACTTGCTGTCAGCTGCTGGGCCAGTCGTCTGCTTAGGGGAAAGAAGGCCATGACGCTTGGAGGGGCTGAGGGGACCGCCATGGACCACAGATGCCTCCTTCTGGCTGCCTGTCGGGTGGACTCCCCGCAGCTGCATCCGGGGGCCCTCCCTGACCAGGTCAGCTGAGGCCAAAGCCCAGGGACTTGGCCGTGGGGCTCAGCCCCTTCCTGTCTCTAATATCCCAGTGCCAGGATGTTGTGACCATGGATGTTGTCATGCTAGTAGACCAGGGTTCAAATCTGCCTACGCACTGTATGACTTGAGCAAGTTGCTCGCATACCTCCAGTGACTGGGAGTTTACTGCTTCTCAAGGTGGTCCCTTCCAGGGCAGGACGGCTCTGTTTACTAGAGAGTTGTTCCTGGGGTTGAGCTGAGATCTGCTTCCCTAAGGCTTCCCCATCACCCCCAGCGTTCCCCAGGTCTGCTCCCAGCTCCACAGCCCCAGCCCTCTCAGCTGCTTCCCCAGGCACACGTCTCTGTCACCTGCCACCTACCCCAGCTGCCCTCTGTGAGATACACACCTCCCTCCCCTGTCCCTGTCCCAGAGGGTCTCAACATTAGTGCAGGTCCCTGGCCTCCTCAACAAGTTCCCGAGGCTTCTGGCCCCACAGCTGAGGGCCCACCAGCCCTTCGGCAGCCCGGTTCCCCAGGTGACTCACCAAGCGGGCAGCAAACAAACCCCAAAGTCCCCTTCCCACGTGTGGCCACTGCGGCTCAGCTTCCCCTCCCACTCCAGAGTTTGTGTTTGCTGAGCTGTTGACGCCAAGTATGGCCCATGTGTCCATGTTCAGTGTCATCACGTCAGGATTGGCCTGTGGTCCAGCCTGCGGGGGTGCTGAGTCCCAGCGGCCTCCTCCAGCACGTTAGCTGCTCCTTCCAGCTTCCTGTCCTCTACAAACCCAAGCCACATGCTGTCAGTGGCCTTGGCCGAGCCGTTGATAGAAATGACCAGAAAGGAGAGGGCTGAGAGCAGAGCCCTGAGGTCCATCTCCAGAGACCCTCTCAGCTCCTCCTCACTCAGAAGAGGGCACTGCCTGCAATAGTCGCTCCCAAAAGGTCCCATCTGTTCCCAAGAGTTTTGGTGACAACCGCCTGAATGTCACACAGACACACAGTGCCCGGGGCAGTCCCCTAAACCTGGCCAGGGGACCAAAGCTGGTCCAGGTGACTTGTTCTTGGGGAACCCACAGTGGGTACTCGTGGACGTCAGAGCTCACAAGACATCCCTTTAACAATCCCATCTGGAATTCCACCTCACACACAGCAGCAAAGCTGCACTCAGACAAGGCCAGGCCCTGGGCTCTGAGGACCTGGAACTGAGCCAGATTCAGCCCCTCTCTGGAGGAGCTCACAGTCTGCTGGAGCAGGCGGTCACAGGCCAGACGATGCCATCACAGAGCGAATGCTAATAATTGGAATTTACTGGGTACTTATTCTGTACCAGGCTCTATTGTAGACTAGATTAACCCTCACTATAGACCATCGTTATCCCCATTTTATCCTCCAGGGGAAAGTGAGGCACACAGAGGCCCAGGAACGTGCCCCAGGGCTCCCAGCTAGCGATGGATGCATACAGGAGCTACGGGAGCTGCCTAGCCTGCCCGGAGGCTCAGGGAGCCCTTCTGAGTGAGGGCTTTTTCAAAACCTCACCCACGGACCGGCCCCGTGGCTTAGCGGTTAAGTGCGCGCGCTCCGCTATTGGTGGCCCGGGTTCGGATCCAGGGCGCGCACCAACACACTGCTTGTCAGGCCATGTTGAGGCTACGACGTCCCACATACAGCAACTAGAAGGATGTGCAGCTATGACCTACAACTATCAGAGGCGATGCCCCTGTGGAGACCTGAGAGATGAGTAGGAGCAGAAAGAGAAGACTGGAGAGGACAGCAGGGAGGGCAGGGCCAAGGGGACTGGGTTCCTTCGGTTTTCACTGCTCCCTTGGGCCCTTGTTCCTGCCAGCACACCCTGTGCCAAAGCTGGGTTGGGCCCGGGGATTCAGGGGTGAGCAGGTGGGCAGAGTGCCCTGTAACAAGCCAGGAAGCACAGGGAGCCCTAGGGAGGTGGGCGAGATGGCCGGTCAAGGAAGGCTTCCGGGAGGAAGTGACATCTAAGCTGACCTTGGAAAGGACAAGTGGAAATTTGTCAGGTGTGAGAGGTAGGGGGATAAGAGTTCCAGGCTGAAGGAACAGCCAGTGCACAGGTGGTTCAAGGAGCAGCAGGGAGAGCAGGGTGGCTGGAGCCGTGCAGGTGAGGAGGACGGGAGTGCCAAGGCCATGACAAGTATGGACAGTTCCTGAGGGTGACCGGGAGCCGCCAAGGACTTCAAGCGGGGACGGGCCCCCTGCCGTCTGAGAAGCCTGTCCGCCTGCACAGTGCGGTGCACAGGCAGCAGCGGGTGCCTCCCAGCGTTAGATGGGGTCGCGATCCCCCGCTCAGGTCAGGGGTTGGTGTGAGAATCAGCTGAGGGTCAGAAGGCGGCCTTTTTCTCCTCCATGAGGAGCCTGGCAGCTGCGGCCTCCCTTCCCCCGCCCCCGCGAGGGGAGCAATTTCCAGATTGAAGCGCACCGGGACCTGGATCCCAGCCAACTCCCCAGTCGCTGAAATCTCTTGAACCACAATCCCTGGGCTCTGAGTGGTGGCCAGATGGCTTGGGAGGGAGTCCCAGACCGCTGGGCTTCCTGAGACTCTTCCCGAGGGCCCTTGAGGATTTGGGGGCGCCCAGGAGCACCCAGCCATGCTAGGAGTTGGGATGGCAAGGTTACCTATTTTCCCTTCACCATAAATCAGAGCCGGAGGGGACATTTGAGGTCATCCTCATGGAATCTCCCACTCAATCTGGAAGCCTTGATCTAGCATCCTAACAGGTAGCCATCCAGGCTGCACTTGGATGCCTCCAAAGATGGGGAAGCTCACCACCGCAAATCTGAAGGCTGTAGCCACAGGGCAATTCACGAACTCTGCGAGTTGAACTAAAGAGGCATTACGTGGACTGAATCACATTACAGTTGTGGTCAGCCAAAACCAGAAGACCTTTTTCTCCTACAGGGGTTAAACCAGGTCTGTACCATGGAGAGGCACTGTGGGTGAGGGGGAAACCCTGCGGGGCTCTGAATCAGAAACCCCTGTTCCCGTCTTGACGCTACAACTGACCAGCTGGGAGGCTTGGCCGATGTCCCCACCTGCTGAGCTTCATCTTCCGTATCTGTAACTCCACCGTGCAGTCCAGTAACGTCGTCACTAGTCATGTGACTGAAGGTGACTGTTGAACCCTCGAAAGGTGGCCACTGCAACTCAGGAATGGAACATTTTTTAAAAATTTTAAAAATTTTAAAACGTGAAGCAGTTTTTATGAACATTTTTATACTGATTACACGTTGAAATAATATTTCGGATATACTAGGTTAAATGAAGTATTATTAAAATTAATTTCACCAAAAATGGATTTCACCTGTTTATTTTCACTTTTTTTACCGCGACTACTAGAGAATTTAGAGTGACAAGTGTGGCCCACATTAGAGCTCTATACAACAGCGCCGACTGAGAACGTTAGGGATCAAATGAGGTGGGCGGTCAGGTGTTTGGGGACAATTAAGTTCCAGACAGGTTATGGTTTCCCTGACTGCTGGGTACTCGAGGGGTTGTGTTTTCCATCACACAAGCAAGACATGTTCATTCTAGAAATGAGTGTGTGGAAAAACATTAAAAACAAAACAAAAATTACCCATAACCCCATCACCCCAAGACAGCTACCGTTAAACTTTCTAGAGTTTCTTCTGCGCATGTCCGTCTGACCTAACACTCCCCACTACCACCCTCGCCAGGCTTGTCAGTTCTCAGAGAGGTCACTCGAACAGTTGGCCCGAAAGTCTGGACCTGGAGGAGCCTCCACCAGCCAAATGGCAGGACCTCGAACCTGCCTTCTTGTGACCGTGAGCTCCGGGAGTGGCTGTTGTCTCTGTGGAATCAAGGCCCTCTGCAGACTTAGCCCCCATCCTTCTTGGCCTCTGCCCTCACCTGTGGTTGCCCTGGCACTGCCAGCCCGAGCCTGGGGGGGTCTGCCCTGTCGGTTATTGCCAGCAGTCCCGGCCCCACCTGCTCCCCTCTCGCTGCTCACCTCTTCAGCCAGGAAGAAAGCCCTCTCTGTTTGGGGGGAGGGTGGGAGGTTCCAGAGTGGAACTGCTTGGGTCGCAGGTGGTGGAATTTTTTCCATTTTATCCATCAGCCCTCTCCCTCCCAGAGCCCCTGGGGCAGGGGCCCCTTCTTGCTGTATCTAGAATCTGCGCTCCCTCCCTTCCCACATCTGGGTCTGCCCTTGAGCTGGAACCACCCCGTGTTAGACCTCTTCTTCCTCAGGGTGGCCTTCTGAGGGGCCCTTTGCCCCTGTCTGATGTGATTTTCATCTATACCCCTCTCCTGCATGATCCTTCAAGCACGTCTGTGTGTGTCTGGACCGCAAACCTGCGGAGAGGTCTCTTCCCAGGAGCTCCAGGGCTCCCTGCAGAGCCACAACTATCGTGTACCTTGCTTCTTCACTTAACGTTCAATAGGAACATCTTTCCAGGGACACTGTCACTTCTAACTCTGTTGCATGGATGTGCTGTAACTTTTAATCTACTCTGCATTGATGATTTCTTAAATTGGTCCCAGGTTTTTGCTCTTACAAAAAAGATCCCCTCGTTTATTTTGGTGTTCTCAAATCTTAGTTCTCCCTTCTCAAACATCCAGCAAATTCTGCTGGATGAGTTGTGCTGGACCCCACTCTCCCCTGTGTCCCCCTTGGCCTGGCACTCATGGCCACCCTCACTCCTGAGCTCAGTCTGTCTTTTCTGCCCCAAGAGTCACTGTGCCTCAAATATGCCCTGAGCTCTGGCCATGTTAAACAGCAGTGTCCCCACACTTTCCAGCCTCTCAGCCTCCCTGTTGAGAGTCCGCTCAGAGTCCGCTGTCCCACTGCCTGGCACACCTGCCGCATTTCCAAATTCTCCTCAGCCTCCAAGAACCAACTCAAATGCCCGCTCCTCCAGGAAGCCCTTCTTGACTCTCCTAGCTGCAAGCGCTCTCTCCCCCCTCTGAATAAAGATAGCACGTCCTTGTCCCCTCCCATATGGACTGATGTGTCCACCTTTTGCACTGGTTACTTGAGTCCACTTGTGTCCCGAGTGTCCATGTCTATCTCCTTCACATCCTCCACCCCCCGCCAGACCAGGAGCTACTCGAGGTTGGGGACTGATTCTGATTTCTTTCTGTGGGCACAGGGCATGGTACAGAGTGGGCATGCCCTAAAGGTTTGAATAAGTTGAGGCCTAAGTTCTGGTCCAGGTAGCCACTGGTGTTCTGTGTGACCTCAGGCAGGTCCTCCTCTCGGGCCATGGCTTCCCTGTGGCCTGAAGTAGTTGGACTTGGCCATGGGGAAGTCTGTGGTGGTCAGAGGACCGTTGGGCCCCAGGCTGATGTGCTGACCCTGGCCTGGGGATAATCTCTCTCGTGGACAGTGATTGCAGGGCACCCGCATTTCCCCTGGCCACACAATATCATTACGAGCCCTTCAGGATTTATGTCTGAGACCCACCCTAAGCCTGTCACCAACATACGGCGTCCTGGCAGACAAGGATGAATGGAGATTGTAAACACTGACTCATTCATTCATTCATTTATTCACTCCTTCATTCAGCAAACTACTACCAACCTGCACCCCAGCAGGGCCCTGTGCCTGGCTCTGTGGACCCAGGCCCAGCCCTGGAGGCACTTCCAGTAACCAGCAACTCAGTGAGGTGGCGCTGGGACAGAGGGCAGCACGGGGGTTGTGGGAGCCCAGAGAAGGGGCCTTCACCCTGCCTGGTGGTCAGGGAAGGCTTCCTGGAGGAGGAGACCCTTAAACTGTGTCTTAACAGCAGAGTGAGCCTTCGCTACAGCGAGCAGGCAAGAGCGGGTGCTGATGGGCAGCCGTTACAGCCTGGGGTCGGGAGGGAGGAGAGGCTCGCCCTGTGTTCAGTCCTGATGCTGGATGCTGCCTGTCTGTAGCCTAACGATAAGAGGAATGTGGATGGGGAAGGATTATCTGCTCTTGTTTACATGATTAAAACCAGACAAATACTTCCTTTATCTGAAAGAATGAAAGAGCTTTGGAGAAAAATCCTTTTGGCAGCAACGCACAAGCATTTCCTTAACTAATCTCTCTTTGTTCTCCTCCGACCCCGCCCCCTACCCCATGAGAAGAGTAGCTCCAGGCTGACCTGCAGTGGTGGTCAGAGAGCCCAGGTCAGGGCAGGCAGAGGTGGGGAGGACCCAAGAGGAGAGAGAGAACCACAGTCCCACGGAGGGGAGTCTGGGCCCAGGGACTAATCCAAGACAGCCACAGGGTGGCACCTGTCAGGGACAATCCAACCATGGCCCCATTTTATAGATGGGGATCCTGGGGCCCAAAGATTGGGGAGTGACTTGCTTGCCTGAGGTCACATAGCCAATGGGCAGAGCTAGGACTAGGACCCAGGTCACCAACCCCCAGCCCAGGGCTCTACCCCACTCACTCACTCATTAGTTCGTTCCACAAGCCTGCAGAAACCACCTGCTTGGTGGCAGCACCAAGAGTTCACGCTGGGCACTGGGGACCCACAGAGAAGTCAGAACTGTCCCTCTTCTCACGTGTCCTCAGTCTGATGAGAGAGACAGGTAAACAGACTGTGACAACCAGGGTCATGACAGAGGAGGCCGGGGCTGTGGGAGCCCCAGAAGGGGCTCCTAACTCTGGGGGAGAGGCCGGTAGTCCACGCAGATTTCACCAAGGAGGTGACACTGAGCTTGGTCTTCTCTAGTGGATAGGAGTCAGGACGCCAAACGGGAAACAGCACATGGAAAGGCCTAGAGGTGTGAAAGGCTTGGCTGGTGACCCTGGGCATAGGGGAGAGAGCAGAGCAGAAAGAGAGGCTAGAAGAAGCTGCAAGGACTGGATTATTGGGGGGACCCCCACGCCTGTACATTCCCTGCAGCACTGTGAGGGTGCTGGGCAGAGCCAGGAGGGGGGAGGGTGGGTACGCCTGAGTGCCTGGCCAGGGCCTGCCCCCACAGACCCTGACCCACATTGTTCTCCCAGCTTGATGTCTGGCCTCGCCTCCCTGGATGCCAAGACCTCCAGCCGCCTGGGCATCCTCACCGTGGCGTACTACCTGTGGACCACCTTCGTGGCAGTCGTCGTGGGCATCATCATGGTCTCCATCATCCACCCGGGTGGCGCGGCCCAGAAGGAGATTACAGAGCAGAGTGGGAAGCCCATCATGAGCTCAGCCGACGCCCTGCTGGACCTCATCCGGTAACCCTCGCCACTGACGCCCAGGCTCCACGGACCAGCCCCACACGTCTACCAGAGGCAGGATAGGGCATGGGGGCGGGTGCTCAGGGTCTGCTCTTGATTATTCGTGGTAACAAGGGGGCAGCCACAGAGGCCCCGCAAACAGCGTCTCAGCTCCCTCGGCCCCTGGGCCTCCCGCTGGGTCCACACCCGCTGTCTGCCTCCGCCAGGCTGGGAGCCCATGGCAGGCGGGCAGGGTCTGCTCCTCGGGCGCCCAGCGCGAGCACTCAGTCTGGCCCGGGGCAGGCGTCAGTGAGCGACAGTCCCTGACTGGACCTGCGGAAGGCCAGCAGTCACTGGTTCCCCCACTGCCTTTCTTCATTGGTCCCCTTTTTACAGATGAGGAATGAGGCTCAAAGAGAGGATGTGACTCGGCTTGTGGAGCCAGGATTCAACCCGGGCCTGTCTGACTCCACGGGCAGCGCTTCTCGCCCTGTGGCCCCCCTGCCAGAGCCACGCGGGCTCTGCTAACCATGTTTCAGGGACTGAGCCCTCTGCCCAGGAAAGCGCTGCAGACCCAGCGATCCGCCCACATCTGACTCCGTTTCCCGAGACTCCCTCCAGGCCACCCGTCTCCTCTGTCACTCATTCACCCTCCCAGCAATGCGTAAGGGCACTGCAGCCTGGCCCTAGTCCTGGAGGAGAGAGAGGATCAACAGAGACAACATGGGGGCGGGGTTGCGATGGGGGAGGCAGGGGCTGTGGGTGGGGGCGAAGAGCAGGGTCAGAGGAGGCAAAGCTGCCACAGTTAAAGGATGGAAGGAGTGGGGGGGCAGGGGTTCCCGGGAGGGCCTTCCTGGTGAAGGGAACAGCTGTGCAAAGGCCCTGAGCTGAGAGAGAGCAGTGTGGGGAGAAATTACAGCCCACCAGCGTGACTGGGGCATGAGGTGTGGGGGAGTGGACAGTCGTTGCTGGAGAAGTGACTTGGGGCTGGACCGTGAAGGGCATTGTGAACCAGGCTGAACATTGTGTTTTATCCTAAAGGCCACAGGAAATGGTTATAAACATAGGAGGGGCATGATTAATTCAGAAGGCTCACTCTGGCTGCCAGAGTGCTGGTGGGTTGGGGGGGTGGGGGTGGGAGGGGAAGACAGAGGCAGGGGCTGGGCCAGGGTGGTGGCCGAGGGCCTGGGGGCAGAGGGCACGCTGCAGGGCTGCTCAGGAGGTGGAATCAGCAGGAGATGGGCAAGGTGGAGGGGTGGGTGGAGGAGATGGTGGTGCTGATTGTGATGGCACGAAGGTTTCTGGCCTGAGCCCCCAAGCGGAGGGGCTGAGGCCACTGAGCCAGAGGACGGTGCTGGAGCAGGTGCAGGCTTCCCGGGGGAGACGTCAGCTGATGGTTGGCTAGTGGATGTGAATCTTGTGGGAAAGTCTGAGCTGGAGATCAGCAGGGAGGGACGTCAGGTCGTCCCTAATGGTGGAGGGGTCTCCTGGGACAGTGTGTGAGGAGAGCGGGGCCAGGCCAGAGGGAAGCACCACATTGGAAATGGCTTACTGGGCTCAATGGGTTACCCCGTTAAACTTGCTCTGTGGACTCCTTCTAGTTCCTCCCATTTTCTGGCCAACTTCAGATATAAGAAGTTTAGTCCGGTCTAATACTAAAACTCCAGACAGCTCCAATTTTTTTTGTGTGTGTGTGAGGAAGATCAGCCCTGAGCTAACATCCTTGTTAATCCTCCTCTTTTTGCTGAGGAAGACCGGCTCTGAGCTAACATCTATTGTCAATCCTCCTCCTCCTTTTTCTCCCCAAAGCCCCAGTAAATAGTTGTATGTCATAGTTGCACATCCTTCTAGTGGCTGTATGTGTGCCGCGGCCTCAGCATGGCCGGAGAAGCCGTGCGTCGGTGCGCGCCCGGGATCCTAACCCGGGCCGCCAGCAGCGGAGCGTGCACACCCAACCGCTAAGCCTCGGGGCTGGCCCCAGACAGCTCCAATTTAACACGAATCCTGCCCTAGTCTTTTGCATCTGAGTCAGACTCAGAAACCTGCAGTGGGAAGAAGATGGGACTGAGTTTTCCCTCTCCGGCTCCACCTACGCCCCTGTCGCTAGCACTGGGGCTGGAGCAGTGGAGAGAGCGGGGAGTGGGCTGGGAAGGTCCTCCCTCCCTGGTGGTGGAGTGAGCCGGGGTTGTATTTCCTCAGGGATGCTGTTGTGGGTTCTTTGGAGCCCCTCCTATCCCTGAGTCTCTCACCTGTTACTCTCTTGACTTAGGCAATCCCTGCTCCATCTAGCTGCTTACAACACCCTCCTCAGGCCTGACATCTGGTCAACTCTTCTGCTGGAGTCACCTCACCCCTCTGGGTGGCCCTTGTAGGCAGGGTCCCTTCTGCAAGGTCCACATCTGGCCCATGGGAAACATACAGATCCTTGCTGGAAGTACAGGCCTTTGCCGGGGTCTTTGGGCATGAGTCAGGCACCAGCTCCTACGCTCTTCAAATCCTAGGGGACCCAGCCGAGGGCTCTGAGTAGTTCTCTTGGATTAGAGTTGAGGAGAAACACTCCTCTCCTCCCCTGTGGGGACAAGTGCCCAGCACACAGTCTCTCTTCTCTCTCAAGAAACTCTCACCCTCTGTATCGGTTACTTATTGCTGTGTAACAAACCACCCTAAGACTTAGTGGCTTAAAACTACATCCGTGAATCAACAGATCAGCTGGGATGTTCTGCTGATTTGAACTGGGCTCAGCTGAGCTCACTCATGTGCCTACAGGTAGCTGGTGCTCAACTGGGGAACAGGATGATCTTGGCTGAGCTAATTCAGCTGTGCTACTTGTGGTCTGATCCTCCAGCAGGCTAGCCTGGAGTTATTTCATGGTGGTGACAGGATTCCAAGAGAGAGCTAGCCTGGGCATGTTCTTGTGATGAAGGTAGAGGAGCAAGAGAGGAAATAGAAACATGCAAGTGTTTTTTCAAGTCTCTGCTTTTATCAAGTCAGCTAACATCCTATTGGCGGAAGCAAGTCGTGTGGCCAAGCCTAGACCCAGGGTGGGAGGGGACAACAGTGTTACAAGGCAAAGGGCATCCATTAACTGGGACCATCGACGCTATCAATCTACCGCTCCCTCCATTTTCCAGGTTCTCTTTTATCCTTTGAGATGTGTGATAAACTGAGGATCACAAGAATGCTTGCAATTCTGTTCCTGTTGTATGGTTCTCACCCACGGGGGCTAGAGCCAGAAAGAGGGGTCCAGGCAGGGTCTGTTGCATCTGCACTTACTCGCCTGGTGATGTTGTCCTTACCGTGGTGGTGAATACTTCCTGCACGCTGACTCTCCCGAATTTTGTTTCCAGCCTGGAAACCTCTCACCTGCGCTCCAGATTCTTACGTTCGGTTGTCTAAAGGCATCTTAAAAGTGACATGTCCGAAGCTAAACTCTTGATTTCCCCCACAAATCTGTCCTTTCCTCAGTCCTGCCCGTCTTGGTTCCACGTCTCTCATTCTCTCATCTCCTGCATCCAGTTTGTCAGCAAATTCTGTCAGCTCTGCCTTCCAAAAAATATCCCAAACTTTGTCCCTTCTGTCCCCCTCTGTCACTCCCACCATCGCCCAGACCAGCATCACCTCTCACTTGAGTGTCCACCGTGGTCACCCTGCTTTCTCTCTGCTTCTCTGCAGTCTGTTCTCCCACAGCAGCCAGAGGGAGCCTTTTAAAAACCTGCTCACAGTCGATCACATGTCGACAAAATCCGCAGTATTCGCTGTGGCCTGCAGGCCCTTCCTGACCCGCCCACCACATGCACATCGGCCTCTGACCTCCGCTTCGACTAGCCCTCCCCTCGCTCCAGGCACGCTGGCCTCCATGCCATTTCTCCAAATGTCCTTAGAGTCCCGTCTTGGTGCCCTGTCCTCATCGCTGCCTCCGTCTGGATGGCCCTTCCTGCAGGACGCATGTGGCTCCTTCCCGCTCTCCATTCACACCTCTGCTCTGTGTCCTCTCTTCAGAGGGGCCCCCAGCCTCTGTCACTCTCTCTCCTCAGAGCCTTTATTACTACATGACATTATCATGTCCCTGTCTTTATTTCTTGTCATGGCTCCCCCGCCAGAATAAACTATGCTCCAGGAGGGCTGGATCTTTAAAAATCTGTTCCCTGCCATCTCCTGGAGCCTAGAACAGCACCTGGCACAGAGGAGAGGCTCAGTGTTTGCGAATGCAGACGTGGGACAGGGGGTTGGCAGTGGAGTTGGGGTCTGAAGCCATGAGAGGAGGTGGATGGGCACAGGCAGAAAGTGCGAGTGTGCGGCACGGAGGCCAGGGAGCCTTGGCCACAGCCGCACTGGAGGCTGCGCAGAGCACAGAGCAGGAGCAAGCTGAGGGCCAGGAGAGAACCAGTAGGGCAGATGTCCTGGAAGCCAAGGGAAGAGGAATTTCGAGACACTTCCTTTCTAAGATCCATTGTTTCTCAGATTTGATGACTATGATTCATCATTTCTTGGATTCTGTGATTCAAAACAGCCTTTGCTCGTGGTTAAAGGAGTCGGTGCTCGGGGAGCCCCGCCCTCCCCACCGCGGCCTCCCCTGCTGAGGGGCTGAGGGCTCTGGATCAGACACACGTGTCAGAGTCAGATGTTCCAGGAGCCGTTCCTGCTCTCGGTTGCTTTTCACGTGGTGAAAATTGATCCTTCTGGTTTGAGGTTCTTCCCCACCGCTCTCAACCCCGAGGCACGTGTTTTGCAAAGCTAGGTGGTTGGACCTCTCTGTCACCATTCCTTGGTCAGGGAGCAGGCTGCAGACAGAGATCACATGCCTCCTGGTACAGGGAGCCAGAACACTGGAGACATGAGGTCTCGTCACAGCTCCGCCAATAAGTCACTATGTGGCCCTGGGCAGCCAGCCCCCCTCTCCAGGCCTCAGTTTCCCCAGTGGTTTTCTAGATCCCTTCTAGCTCAGTGGTTCTGAAACACAAAGGCCTACACCAAGTGAGGAGCCTGCAGGGCATGAGCAGAAGCTTCTGGAGGGGGTTCTGGGAGATGAGGTTGGGAGGACAGTGCAGAGCCCAGCCTTGAAGACCAGGAATCCAGCCTGGGGCGTTGGCTGCTGTGCTTTAGGGACAGGAAGCCGGTGAGTTTGGGAAGGGTGGACTGGGGCAGGGCGGAGCGGACAGGATGTGACTGGAGGCAGGGGATGCCCCGGGCAGGGGTGCAGTCACTTCGTTCCATTCAGCCCACCTTTGTTAAGTGCTTGGTCTGGGCAAAGACACTGTGCTGGGCCCTGGGGGGGAGGGGCAAATACAAGACCCCGCATCAGGCTGCCCACCGTCTTAGGACAGAAGAGAAGAGTGCCTTGGACAGCCCCTCTCTAGACCCCTTCTCGCTCTGAGGTTCTGAGAGGCTGTGCAGAAAATGAGGATAGCAGGGGTAAGGGGACCAGGGGCCCCCTCACAGTCGCTCTGGCCCGGAGTGGTGCCCTCCAAGTGCTGATAACTGAACCAGAACAAGGACGACAGGGCAGGGCCCTGGGCACTGGGGCAGGTGTGACAAATGAAAAGTGAGGAAGATGTGGGGCCACCTGGACAGAGAAAGAAGGCCCACAGCTCACCTCAGGGGTGGGAAGATAGGCATCCAGATCTCAAAGATGGTTCCAGAGGAACACAACAGGCCGCGTCCCTGGGCAACTCGCCAAGACATGAATTCATTTCCCAGGGCTCCTAGCGGGGCCTCCAGAACATGACGTCTGCTCCCAGGCCAGCCGCACAGAAAAAAGCCCAAGCGAGCGGAACACGAATCAGAGCTGGGCCCCTCCTTTTTTTCCAATCGTATTAAAACACCAGAGAGATTAAGTAATGACTTGGCTCTATTTATAGCTCCCACTTACCCTCTCGGGGATTGGATGACACTCTCGGGGGCTGTGCTTGGAAAGGAACAATTCCCACCTTTGGGATCTGGGTTGGGGACATGAGATCAGGGTTAGTTTGGGACGTCACGGTGGGCACAAAGAATAGTAAGTGAGGCGAGGAGCTGGTGACCGGTGGCCTCGCCCCAGAGATGTGCAGGGAGGCCCAGGGCAGAGTGCGTGCCCACTTGAGTGGCATGGCCATTAATGTCTCCCAGTCACGTTATGCCTGCATTTTGTGTAAATGCCACCAGGAGCACAGGCCTCATGGGGCAAATAGGAAGACTTCCTGTGGGTGCTCAAAGCCAAAAGAAATTGTTGTAGATTTTCCCGTTTAATAATCAAAAGTATAATTCTGTATTAAAATCTGCATGATAAGTTCATTGATTATTAGTACGAGCCTGTGTATTTGTCAGGAATTGCTTTTGGCGACTAGTTAAGAGAGACCTGAAGCAGCAGAGGCTTAAGTAAAGTAAAAGCTTGCATTTTCTCCCAAATAGGCAGTCCAGAGGTGGGCCACTCATGGTCATTAGGATCCTCTACTCCCTCTACCGTGCTTAGCACTTGGCTTTTATCATCAGTGTGTCTCATGGTTCAAGAAAGTTGCTGAAGCTCTTGCTATTACGTCCATGTTCCAGTCAGAAAGAAGACAGTTGGAGGAAAGGATTAAAGGGTCCTGGCTGAGTTGGGCACCTTTTCAAGAGTTTTCCAGGAAGCGGCTCCCACTTACATCTCATTGGCCACCCCTTTGGCAAAAGAGGCGGGAAACAGGGATTGATGACAGGGCCTGTTGGTCCCCATAATATCCCAGGGCTTCTGTTAGTAAGGAAGGAGAGAATGAGGATGTTCTGCATTCAAATAGCCATCCTTGCCACAGCATACATTTTAAATTATTCTAATTTTAAATGAAGTTGTAAAGAAACATACATACTAGGTGTAAGTTCCATTCAGTTTCTTAGGACCTGAGGAAGATTTGCCCTGGGCTAACATCTATTGCCAATCTTCCTCTTTTTGCTTAAGGAAGATTCTCCCTGAGCTAACATTTGTGCCCATCTTCCTCTGTTTTGTGTATGGGTCACCGCCACAGCATGGCTGCAGACGAGTGGTGTAGGTCTGTGCCCTGGAACCGAACCCGGGCCACCGAAGCAGAGTGAGCCAAACTTAACCACTAGGCCACAGGGACGGCCCCTCTTAGGACCTTTTGAATGTTCTTAGTTTCTGCTCAGGCTAAAGCAGCCTTCTCTCTAAGTTTCATTAGAAAACTACCTCGTAAGTCACTCAAGCCTCCTGGAGCTGTGCCCAGGAGAGATTTTCAAGCTATTAGCCATTGGTACAGCGTGGGCCTCCTCCTCTCTGGTCTTGAGCACCCAGGGCCGGTGGAGTGTTGCATTCTGGCGGGCTGCACGCCCGCACGCCCCCAGCACTAACCCTGGCTTTGGGGCTATGGGCCTGGGTGATGTCAAAAGCCCTTGCAGGCAGCTACTGTTCTGGTAGCAGAAATCTGCTTATAACTCGTTGAAAAAAAGCCTCATTTGAGCTTCTAGCTCAGCTCCTGACTCCTGCTTCTTCTCTCTCTTGTGACAAAGCTGAAATTAGTGGGAAAAGCTGTGACCGTTCTTTCCCAGTTTTCTGCCCCGTTGGCTCATTCTAAGCCTCTTCCTCCTGCTGTACACTTACACTGGACCTGTATTTTAGCAGCAATGAAAAAATTATAGTTTCTGCTTTCCAACAGTGGTTACTGGGGTGTAAAGTTGAGAAATAATGTGCACTCATGTTCACGTATGTAACTCCATGTGTGTGTGAGCTGAGTCTTGAAAGAAAAGAGATTTGCCAAGAACGAGAGTAGGTGGGAAAGACGATCCAGGTAGAGGAGGCACATGGCGTGTTCAAGGAAGTGTCAGCACGGGAACAAACAAAATCTTTGTTAGCATCTCTGATTTAGAACAGATTCCTAGAAGCGGATCCTAAACACAAAGATATAATGCCTAAGACCCTTGATATGAATTGCAAATTGCTTTACAGAAAGTTGCTGCCAGAACCACGTGAGGGTGCCCCTGTCACCAGACCTCCTCAGCCTTGTGTATTGTCATTCAAAAAATTCTTTACTGGGGCTGGCCCCGTGTCGTAGCAGTTAGGTGTGCGCACTCCGCGGCCCGGGCACGCACCGATGCACCGCTTCTCCTTCCATGCTGTGGCGGCGTCCTATATAATGTGGAGGAAGATGGGCACAGATGTTAGCCCAGGGCCAGTCTTCCTCAGCAAAAAGAGGAGGATTGGCATGAAAGTTAGCTCAGGGCTGATCTTCCTCACACACACAAAAAATTCTTTATCAGTTTGATAGGTGAAAATGCCTTTAATTTATTGATGAAGCTGAGCATTTTTTTAAAAGCTTTTTTGGTGACTTAACGTTTCTTCTTTGACGAAGTGAAGTGCCTGGTCATGACTTTCAATCACTTTTTGTTGGAGTGTTAATGTTTTTGTGGTCCGTTTATTTATGCAGCAGATATTTACCAAGTGCCTCTTATGTGCCAGGCACTCAGGACTCAGCAGAGAACAAAGCGGAGGCCTGTGCCTTCCAGGGAGCTGATGTTCTGGTGAGGGAGACAGACAGTGAACTTGGAAGCAAGGACAAGATGTGTAAAAGCTCTTCAGAAATTTAGGATGATAGCACTTTGTCATATGGCTTCCCCAGTTTTTCATTTGCTTTATAATTTTATTTGTATTTTAATCTGTCTTAGAAAGCTTCTTAATTTTTTTAGCTTTTTATTTTGGCATAATTTTAGTTGTACAGAAAATTTGTAAAGATGATCCAGAGAGTTCCCATAGTCCCCTCACCCAGCCTTCTCTGGTGTTAGCAGCTTACATAACCGTGGCATGTTGGTCAAAACCAAGAAATTAAATTAGTACAACACTATTAACTAAATGACAGGCCTTGTTTGGAGTTCACCAGTTTTTCCACTAATGTCCTTTTTTTCTGTCCCAGAATCCGATCCAGGACACTAGGTTGCACTTAGGAAATTCTTAATTTTAACGTAGTAAAATCTATTGATTTTTTATTGTTCATTTTGTTCTTAGAGAGTCCTTCCATACCCTGAGATCTGATAAGATATTAACCTACACTTACTGCTAGCTTTTTATGGCTTCATTTCTTAAATTATTTATTTCTCTAAACCATCTGGAATTTATTTTGGTGCAAAGGGTAAATAAGGATCCAACTTTTATTTTTCCGAATAGTTGGTTGGCCGTACAGCACTCTATAACGAATCCTTCCTTTCCTCGCTGATCTGTGAAGCAACTTTCATCCAATATGAAATACTTAGATGGACTAAGTTCTGTTTCTGGGCCACAGGTTCCGTCACACTGATCTTTCTGTGGGCAGCTGTGTTGTTGTTGCACTGTTGTGACAGTTACACCTTCATGGTATGTTTCGTATCTGGTGGGACAAGGCCCCTCCTCCTTTAGCTTTATGAAAATAATATTATAAGAGAATAAAGGTCCCACTTATGTGCCAGATCATATGTTGGGCGCCACAGATAAGATATGAATGGCCGACTCCCGCCTCAGGGAGGCCAGTCTGGGGGGAGGCAGACACGTGACTGCAGCGTGCTGGAGCGTGAGTGACCCACAGTGGGGGAGCCATGGAGTTGGTCTGGAGCAGACAGAGAAGGCTTGGCCTCTGCTTGATTGGAGTAGGAGTTAGCCAGAGAAGCAGATAGGGCATTCCAGGCAGAAGGAACAGTGTGGACAAAGGCCTAGATGCTGGCAAAGTATGCATCATGTTTAGGGAACTGTATGCAATTGGTGTGGGAGCTTTAAGTCCTGGGGGTGGGGATGGCCAGAAGTGGGAAGAGGTGAGACGGAAGAAGGAGGTGGGGCTGCATCATGGAAGGCCTCAAGGGCCAAGGGATGTGTTCAGATGACCCCAAGGGCCCTCCTGGCCTGGAATCTGGAATTCTTCAATTCCTGACTCTCTTCCCAGGAACATGTTCCCAGCCAACCTGGTGGAAGCCACATTCAAACAGGTGAGTGGGTCCCTGGGAAATGGAGGGTGGGCAGGCAGGGCCAGCCTGGGCCCAGCTGGGAAGTGTCAGATTTACCCAGCAAGTCTCCCTATCTCCTGGGGGTGGGATGCTAAAGGGGAGGGGAGGTGGGGGAACCTAGAGCCTTAGAGCCTCCCGTGGCTACACTCCTGCCCTGGGTTCCAGCTTTTCATGAGGAAACATGATGAGGGTGGAGGGAAGACTCTGCTCTAGGTACGCCTATGCTCACACACAGCGCCTCATTCAGCCCTCACAGTAACCTGCCCTCAGGAGGGGTTAGCCTCCCTCCTGGATGAGGAGACTGGGGTTCAGAAGGATTCAAGGATTTGCCCAGGGTCAGACCATTAGAAATGTTAGTGCTAGTGGGTAAACCCAGGCATATTTGCTTTTAAGCCTGTTATCTCTTTCTTCTTAAAATAATCCTTTTTCCCTCTAATAAGAATAGTAATAACATTCACTATAAAATATTAGGAAAATACTAAAAAATATAAAGAAGAAAATAGAAATTCTCTCTAGTTCTGGCACCTAGCAATAGTGGTAGGAATGGGTCTAGTCTTTTTTCCTCTACATAAATACATTTTCAAAAATAAAATTAGGATCATGGTGCATATACAGTGTGCATCTTGCATTTTTTTTCACTCCAGTTTTATCATGAGCATTTTCTCCAGTTATTAAGTGTTTCTTAAAAAATACAATATTTGTGGTGCTAGAATAGCCTGTTGTAAGACTAGGCTGTAATTTATTTACCCATTTCCCCTTTTGATGGTCCTTTTGGTTGTTTTCAAAGTTTTACTGTTTTAGAAATTATGCTAAACATCCTTGTGCACCAATCTTTTTCTACACTTCTAACAATTTCCAATTCTTTTCCCCTTCTAAAATGTCAGCTGGTTGGTTGACTCAATCTAGCAAGCATTTCCCAACCCCCTTCCCTGTGCTGGGCCCTGAACTGGGTCTGGGAACACAAAGGAGATGGTTGAGGACTGGGGAGGAGTCTCCAAAATAAGGAACAGTGAGACCTTGAGCTAATCACTATATCGTTCCTGACCTCCTGGGTCTTCATCTATGAAATGAGGCAGATGGTGAAGGGCCGAGTGCTAAACTAGGGAGTTTGGATTTTATTCCAACAGTGATGGGGAATTATTGAGGGTGTGAGAGAAAGAGAGAACATCGTTCTATTTCATACCTACCTGGAATGCCCTTTTTCTTTTGGCAAACTCCTACCCATCCTTCAAGACCTAAATCAAATGTCCCCTTCTTTGTGAAGCTGTCTGACTGTCTCAGGCAGAATAAGTCACTCCCTCCCCAAAACTCTCAGAGCAGAAATCATGTCTGGTTCATTTTTGTATCCCCGGCACCCAGCACAGAGTTCAACATTGGGATGATGATGATGAGGGTGATGGTGGTTACAAAAGCAGTAATGGTTATATAAAGCTGACCATATTGTCGGCACTGTTGTCACACTGTCCTATTTAATCTAACGAGCTAGGTACTATTATGACCCTCATTCTACAGATGAGGACACTGAAGCACAGAAACTGTAGGTCCCAAATATTTCCTGAGTGGTCCCCT
Source organism: Ceratotherium simum simum (assembly GCF_057802395.1). Taxonomy (NCBI): domain Eukaryota; kingdom Metazoa; phylum Chordata; class Mammalia; order Perissodactyla; family Rhinocerotidae; genus Ceratotherium; species Ceratotherium simum. The sequence continues at coordinate 6,121,486 of NC_141921.1, forward strand.
GCCAAGGCTGACCTTATCGATACTGTGGTGTTGGGAGGACAGGAGACTCCCTTGTTTGGGCTCCTAGTGCCTGAAGACTGAGAGGGAAAGACCTAGGAACGCCCTGGGGGCCAAGGAGGAAAGGTAGGCAGCTCAGCGGCTCAATTCTTCCCAGCTGGGGCCTCATCTCATCAGGAAGGCTTGGGGCAAACTGAGCTTTTCAAATAGAAGGTTCCAGGCTCTATCAGGGGAAGGCAGGGCTGGCTGGCTGTTCAGTGGATGGATAAGGGATGGCTGGAAGGGATAGATGAGTGAATGGAGAATTATCCGGGTAGGTGAGGGTAGGTGAGGAGATGGACGGATGGTTAGAGAGGAACCCCGACGGGTGTAATGATGCATAGAAGGAAGAAGAGGGAAGAAGGGATGGAGCGAGGCATGGCTGGGTAGTGTGTAGATGGATGAAGGAATCTCAGTTTTCTTTTTGATAAAATATTGATAATAATCCCTGTCCTGCCTGCCTCACAGGGTTATTGTCAATCAAATAGTTCATGAGTGGATACAAATGCACATCCAAGATGTTGTTATTGTTGTTGTTGATGATGATATTAATAACAACGCTTGGCCCTGACTCCTTTCTGGTTGGGGTGTCACCCACCAGTACCGCACCAAGACCACCGCCGTTATCAAGTCCCCCAAGATGGCATCGGAGGAGGCCCGCTCTCGGCGGATCCTCATCTATGGGGTCCAGGAAGAGAATGGCTCTCATGTGCAGAACTTCGCCCTGGACCTGACCCCGCCGCCCGAGGTCGTTTACAAGTCAGAGCCTGGCACCAGCGATGGCATGAACGTGCTGGGCATCGTCATCTTCTCCGCCACCATGGGTACGTGCTGCCCACCGCCCCTCCCGCCACAGTGCCCTGGAGCCAGTCCCTCCCTGCATCCCTGCAGCCAGTAGCTGAATAATCTGGAGTCTCCCTGTCTATCTTCCTTTCCTAAGCAATGGAGAGGCTCAAGTCCCCATCCATTGCTGAGGTGTCTCCAGCCCTCCCCCCAGTTGGAGCCAGTATTCCTCACTCGGAATTCCCCATTCTTAGGTGCTAGTTTGCCTCGAGGGGTGTCGGCCCTCCCTCAAAGATGACCATGCCTCCTGCCCCCTCCCAGCAGCCTGTTCCTGAACTTTTTACTGAGGTCTGGGGATACCAGGGGGAGGGTACAATAAAGAACGGGAAAAATCTAAAAACTATCATCCATCACTGTTTATTTAAAACCCTTGTCATCCTCCCCCTCCCCACAGTCACAAGGGCTGCTCACGGCGCCTCTCTCCCCAGGCCTGTCTGGGCCGTGTCTTGGGCCACAGTTGGCTCCCTGGCCACAGCCTTCCCTTTGCTGTTCTTCTCTGGGTCCCCCGGCCCCCACCACAGGTTCTTTACCATGAAGCTCAACTTGCACAGGCCCCCGAGACCTGCAACTTTTTATTTTTATTTTTAAATTTTGTATTCTTTTTCTTAAGGAGGGCTTCAAACTGTATAAGCTTCAGATCCCACAAAACCTCTGGATATGCCCCCGCGTGCAGTGTCCCCCCACCACTGACACTCACGCAATATCATTTTTCTTCTTGGGGACAACTCCTAACCCATCTAGAACAATCTAGCTTGTCAGTCCCAATCTTGTCCTTCTAGGCCATCCCAGGGGTCATTATGACTCTTATTCTAAAATGGGCATCAACCTTCCCCATCGCCCCAGCCAAGGGCCTGGGAGGTCCTCTGCTGCTCCCTGACTTCTCCACAGGGCTTTCTTCTTAAGTAAGAAGCCTCACTGTCCTCCTGGTTACTCGTGCACAAAATCCGGGGGTCATGGTCTACCTGCGCCCTCTGCCTCAACCCACATCCATGTCCCGTCAGGTCTGCCCCTGAATTCCCTCTCCAATTCCTGCATGTCCCTCTGCCCACCGCCACCACCCTGGCTCAAGGTCCCGTCATCTCTCGCCTGGTTTCTGCAAAAGCTGCCTAAAGAGTGCCCTGTCCTGGTGTGTCCTCCTCATGGACAAAGTCCCTGCGTAAAGCCTCCTGTGGCTCTCCACTGCACTCAGAGTGGGGTCCAAACACCGTACACAGCCTGCAGGGCTCTGTGCCTTCTGGCCCAGCCTGCCTCCCGGCTCCTCCCAGCCTGCTCACTTCCCCCCGCAAGTGCCTTGCTTCCTGGAAGGCGCCTCCCTGAGGACCTTCCCACTTCCCTCAGCCCAGCTGCTCCTGCCCCTTCCTCTCCCCTGCACCCTTCTCATCCTTGGGGGCTGGTCTCTGTACAAGATCACGTCTTCAGGAAAGTCTTCCCAGTCCCTGACTGGTCAGTGCCCTGTGTTTCTCCTTCAACGTTTGACGCTACTGCAGTTAGGTAATTGTTTGTGTGATTGTTGAGTGTCTGCGCAGCAGCTGCTGTAAGCTCCACGCAGGCAGACAGGACAGGCTTGTCCTCCACTCGTCCCCACAGCCCACCACGGACTGGTGAAAGCAGGCGTTCAGTGGAATCTGTTGGAGAGACAGTGAATGGAGGGGTGATGATGGATAATGGGGCTCTTATCATCTTGGCCGAAAGGTCAGGCATGCAGAGGCCAGGACCTCAGTGACCGTGTGTGACAAGTCGGTGTTTGGAAGTGCCCTCAGCACACCTGACAGTCAGTCCCCAGTCCTGGACACCCTTCATCTTCCCCAGCCATCGCCTCTCTCTTAGAGGTAGACATCTATTCGTAGAGCAAACGAAATCCTGGAGACCCTTCAACTCCATTCACTGTTTACTGAACACGTGTAACTGTCCATTTATCAGTGTATATTTGTGTATGTGTACCCAGGTCAGCGTGCACCCACGTCTGTGTGCGCCCATGCTTGTGTGTATCCAGTTCTTCCTGTACCTGCATCTGTGTGAGCCCGCATCACTGTGTGTCCACATCTGTGAGTGCCCACATCTGTAGTGCCCACGTTTGAGTATGAGTGAGCACACGCACAGCTGCTCCAAACGTGGCTTTTTTTGGTCCCCTCAACCCAGCCTCCTTTCTTGTCTCCTCCCTGGTGCTGGGTTGGGACTGATGCTAAGGTCTCACTGGCCTTGCCTGTTGGAGGAAGCCCACTGCCACACCCTGGGCCCCATGCATACTAGTGCCCAGCCAGCCAGAGCTCCTGGGTGCCCCCAGGGAAATCTAAGTGGGGCCTGAGGAGGGGCAGGAATAGCCTAGGGAGGGACAGAGCCAGCAGGCCACCTGGCCCTGAGCTCAGCCAGGCTTCCACAGGCCAGATGGGCAGGGCTAGGCCCAGTGTCACCTCCAACTCGGGCCTCTCCTGCCCGCCCAGCAGGGCCCCCACCTCATCTCATCACTGCGCGGTAGCTGTTCCATGGACAGCATGGGCCCAGGGCTTCTTGGGGCAGGAAAAAGCCCCTCTCTGGAGTCCCACAGGCCAGGGTTCAAACCCCGGGCCTGCCTCCCTGGCTGAGTCAGTGGATGAGCCTCTCCGAGTGCAGTGACAGGAAGCTTTGTGAGGGCAGCCACAGTGTGTGTTTTACTTTTGCGTCACCAGAAGGGAGGGTGGTCACTTGCCACTGTTTCAGGAGTGGCCTGGCGTGCTCACTTGCCTGGAGTTCACCTGTGGAATAGTACACACCTGAAGGCCTCCCATGTGAGGAGAGCCCAGAGCCCCAAGGGGAGAATAACAGGGGCTTCAGGAAAGGCTTTATCGCTCATTCATTTTTTCATTCATTCATTCATTCAAGGATCACTGTTGAGCATCCACCAGGGGCCACCTAAGGAGATACGTTGTTGCCTCATGGAGCTGACCTTCTATTGGAGGAGACAGAAAAAACTAGAAAATAACAGTTATAAGTTGTAATAAGTGATGTGAAGGGATCAGAGAGGAGACAGAGGAGAATAAATGGGGAGTTTGCCAAGGGGAGTGGGGACGGGCCTCCAGGCCACGTGGAGAGCTGGGCGGCCAGTGTTTCAGGCATCAGAACTTCATAGGCAAAGGCCCTGAGGCTGTGAAGTGCTTGACTCTTCCAGAACTATGAAGAAGGCCAGTGATGCTGGGGCATGGTGAGGAAGGGAAGAGCGGGGCCAGAGGAGGTGGGAGGTGTCGACGGGGGTCAGCTCAAGGGCCTGAAGCAGCAGGGAGCTCTGTTACGGTCCAAGTGCTCAGGGGAGCCGCTGTTTGGCAGGGAGCATGTTTCTCTTAAGAAGATGGCACTTGCCACTGTAGAAAGCAGATTATTGAGGGGGAAGAGATGAGAGCCCTGTTGCAGTCACTGCTCTGGTCCCGTGGCGGGGGCGAGGAGAGGAGAGGAGAGAGTGCACAGGAGGCAGTGGTATATGGAAGCCTGCTGGGGAGTCAGCCAAGGGCTGAGACCCGTGTGTCCCGCAGGTCTGTCCCTGCCTTACCACCAGCATGTGTCAGCATGTGCAGCCGTCGTGCATGCCCGCGCCTCCGTCTGCAGCATCTATGATATGTGTGACCCCCCATCGTGTGTCCCTGCCCCTGCAGGCATCATGCTGGGCCGCATGGGTGACAGTGGGACCCCCCTGGTCAGCTTCTGCCAGTGCCTCAATGAGTCTGTCATGAAGATCGTGGCGGTGGCTGTGTGGTAAGCCTTGTGGGGAGTGGGGGTGTCCTCTTCTACCCCACCAGACCCCCTTCCAGCCCTGCCCTGGGCAGATGGAGGGACACCATGGTCCTAGCCTCCGCTCTCCTAGGAGTGAGCAGAAAGCTGTACGGGAGGCTCAGCCCTGGCCTGGGGCCTCCGGAGCTGCACGTGGTCCCCTGGATCCCCCAGCCCTGACCAGGCCTAGTTCCAGCCCTGGGCCTGCCACTTCTGGCCCGGTCAGGCCCACGGGAGGAGAGCTGAGAGCTAAGCCTGGCTCTGCTCTCCTGGCCCAATTTCCCCATCACATGGAGCCTCATCAGCTCAGTTTTTGCAGAAAGAAAACACTGCAAGTGAGAACCAGCTGCCACTTCTTGGTTCAGTGTTCAGACCTTAGGAATCTTCTAGTCCAACCTTGCACGGTCAAGATGGGGAAATGCAGAGGCCTGCCCAAGGTCATGCACAGGGGTTGTGGCATTGCGGGCTGAGACGTGGGCCTGCGGAGGGCAGGGGTACTCCTCAGAGGCCTGGATGGGAAGGCAGAGGGGCGAGAGGCTGTGCAGGGTTGGGCTGGTTGAGGGTGGTATATTAATGATGCCATGTGCTGGTACACAGTCTCCTTCTGTCCTCGCGGGAGCTCCGGGAGGTTGGGGGGGATCAGGCCAGGCAGTGAGGCAGTCGGTGCCAGGCTGCCTGGGACCCTCCCTGCCTGGCGCTGAGCCGGCTGCCCTCCCCAGGTACTTCCCCTTTGGCATTGTGTTCCTCATTGCCGGCAAGATCCTGGAGATGGACGACCCCACGGCTGTGAGAAAGAAGCTGGGCTTCTACGCAGTGACTGTGGTGTGCGGGCTGGTGATCCACGGCCTCTTCATCCTGCCCACGCTGTACTTCCTCATCACCAAAAAGAACCCCATCGTCTTCATCCGCGGCATCCTCCAGGCCCTGCTCATCGCACTGGCCACCTCCTCCAGGTAGCCCTGGGAAATGGGCAGGACAGGGGAGGTGGCAGTGGCTGCACTCTGTCCATCTGTCCAGCCATCATTTGTCCACAGCCATAGAAGCATGGAAAGTGTCAGTCCCCTCTTCACAAACTTGGGGGTAGCTATGGTAACAAGACCAATATTTGAAATGTAATGCTTGAGGCCCCACCTGCCTGGATGGCAGAAAGCCTTCACTGAGGCCTTCCTTTCCCTGACCACCCACATCCCTACGGTTCACTCGATCCACGTGGGGGTCGGCTTCCATACATCGGGGGCAGGGAGAGCTGAAGAGCGATGAGCCTGCAACTGCTGTGGCCTCTCGCTGCCACAGCGTGCTTCTGTTGGAGTCAGGCGTGCACTGTTTAGGGACTTTGCCTGTCTACTGTCGCTGGGACATCCTGACTGGATGCCCTGTCACAACCTTGGCAGTGTCACTAGCCTATGGGGATTTGAATCTTGGTTCCATCGCCCACTAGCTGTGTGACTATGGGCAAGTCACTTGACCTCCCTGGGCATCAATTTCCTCATATACAGACTGGGGACTGCTGTAGCCTCTGCCTCAGAGGGTTGCTGTGGGGATGAACGGCGATAACCCAAGAAGGGTGAGAAGGCCGGTCTGGGCTGCATGAAGAAGCACCTGCCCTCAGGATCCCAGACCGCAGCCGAGTACAGAAGAGCCCATGAGTTAGAGCTGTGCAAACCTGGCTGTTGATCAGCGGGGGGAGGATATGGTCATTCCTCTACGGGCATCTAACCTGTGAGGACAGGGTGGTCTGAGTGTCTGAGCTCCACACGGAGGAAGTCGTCCGTGTCTCTGGCGCCGAAGCCTGGCTCTTCCCTGCAGCCCTTACCTACCGCCTTCTCTTCCCGGGCCCTCAGCTTCCCAGTCTCTAAGACCTCCCTCCCTGGCAGCCACTGACCCCACCCCTGACAGCAGAAGCACCTCATGCAGGACTCAGGAAGAGCAGAGCCCCAGTGAGGAAAAGCCCCAGAGGCCTTGACCAGGAACCTCCACCCAGGGCCGAGGCCAGGAGGTGAAAAGGAAAGAGGAAGTCCCAGCGGCTGCCCCCCGGGCCACAGCCTGGGCCGGAACCATGGCCTCGGGCCCAGCATGTCTGGGCTCCATAGAGGTTCCAGCAAGTGGAAGGGGCTCCCGAGGCGTGGCCTGTGGGACCGGAAGGGCTCTGGGGCCACACCAACCTGAGCTTTAGTCCCCGCACTGCCACCAGGAACTCCAGGGAGAAACACAGTGACAGTAACAGCAGCAGCTCAGCGACTGAGTGCTCGTGATGTGCAGACACTTTAAGCGTTTACCGGTTGAATCCTCCCAATAGCCCTGTAATCTAGGTGTTGTTGGGGTGAGGACACTGGGGCGCACACAGGGAAGGAAGCTGCCAGGGCTGCTTGGCTAGCGGGAGGCTGGGATCAGAACCAGCAAGTCCGGCCCCAGAGGCCTGCTGGAAGCCACTTCATCCACGCTTGGCCAGCGGTGGGGCTGCGTCAGCACCTCCGCCTCTCTGGGCTTCAGTTTCCTCGTCTGTAAAATGGACTGAAAACCCCTCCCTCACAGAAGCTGTGAAGATCAAATGAGGGTGTGTGTGCAACACGGAGCCTGGTGCATAGTGGGTGCTCTGCCAGTGGTACCTCCCTTCCCAGCCTGTGGGGGGGTCTCTGTGGCCCTGGGCCTAGGCGGGTCTGGCTTGGCCGCTGATTGTACACCCCTGAAGGGTGCCACCTATGACTATTTTCAAAACCCCTTCAGCATGTTCTCCCCCTCGATGAGCCAGCTGCCTGGGGCGGAGGTGAGCTTCCCGTCACTGGCAGGCAGGCAGCCCAGAAGCCCTGACCCTCTGGGGGAAGGGTGGTGGGCAGACACTGGCCCCTCTGCCCACAGCTCAGCCACACTGCCCATCACCTTCAAGTGCCTGCTGGAGAACAACCACATTGACCGGCGCATTGCCCGCTTTGTGCTGCCTGTGGGCGCCACCATCAACATGGACGGCACCGCACTCTACGAGGCTGTGGCTGCCATCTTCATTGCCCAGGTCAACAACTATGAGCTGGACTTTGGCCAGATCATCACCATAAGGTGCACTCCTGACACCCCACACCCAGTGTGGATTGCGGGGTTGGGCGCTGGAAGGGCCTTCAGGATTCTCGAGCTCCCAGATCTGATGAGGTCTCTGGGACCCAGAGAGGGCGAGGGGCTCATTCCAGGCCACACAGCAAGTCAGTGCTGGGGCTGGGACATGTCCTGACCTCTGTGACTTGGGGCACGGGGCTCCTTCCCCAGCGCCGCCCTGCAGAGGGAGCTCCAAGCAGGCTGGGAAGCTGAGGCCGGGAGGAGGCCCTACAGTCTGGACACGCAGGGCAGGGAGGGCACTGCAGGCAGGCACATGGTGAGCAGAGGCCAGGGCAGGACTCAGCAACAGCAGAGGAGCCGCTGGTGTGGCTGGAGCTGAGGAAAGGATGCTGGGGTGAGAGGCAGAGGCTGAGGGGAAGGCCTCACATGCCAGCCTGAGGGCACGTCTGACCCTGGGGCCCAGGCCCCAGGGAGAGGCTGGGCAGAGCTGTGCAGGTGGACGATCAGAATCTCTGGGGGAGGCAGCGGCTCCAGACACAGGGTTTTCCACAAACTCCTCGGGAGGTTCTCCTGAGGCCAGGTATGGGGGCCCATGGCACCACAGGACCTTGAGCAGGGACGTGCCCCCCACCCCGAGAACTGCCCCATGTACTTCCTAACAACCACCATGTGGCTGTCCCCAGAGGCCCTGGCATTCTGGCCTCCTCCTTGGATCCAGGGCCAGGACAATGAGCCCTGCCCCTCCTGTTCCTCCTCGTCCTCTCCTTGACCCCTCCTGCAGCATCACAGCCACTGCAGCCAGCATCGGCGCAGCTGGCATCCCCCAGGCCGGGCTCGTCACCATGGTCATCGTGCTCACCTCTGTGGGACTTCCCACTGATGACATTAACCTCATCATCGCTGTCGACTGGGCTCTGTGAGTGGGGTTCGCCCCAGCGCACCCCCCCTGGGGCAGCAGCATTCAGGGTGGGCAAGGGAACGGCCGTGCTTTGGCCCAGTGGAGTGCCTTATTCGTTGATACTGGCTTACTTGCATAATTCGTGGAAGGAACCCAGTTTTCAAAAGTGAAAATGTGGGATCCCTTGCTCAAAAATTATAAAGAATTTCAGGAGGGTGAGAGCAGAGCATTAGACCAAGCCCAGGCCCTCCTCAGCACGGGCCCCGTGTGACTGCACAGTCACACACCCACAAAGCCGGCCCTGCATCAACCCGCCTCAACGTGGCCAAGGGGGTGGTGGGCTCAAGAGGCCCGGGAGAGCCTCGCTGTGGGCTCTGCCTGCAGCCGGTCCGCGGTGCTGCCGGCTGCGCACCGCCCTCTCCCAGCTCCCTACAGTACAGCGCCTGCTGCTCACCGCACCCTCGGCTCCCCAGGGACCGTTTCCGCACCATGATTAACGTGCTGGGTGACGCGCTGGCCGCGGGGATCATGGCCCACATCTGCCGGAAGGACTTTGCTCAGGACGCAGGCGCTGAGGTGAGAGCAGGGCCTCCCTCCCAGCCCCACGCCCAAAGGCCCCGAGGGTGGAGCCGGGGTGGGGTGGGCAGGGCACCGCATCTTCCACGGATGGGCCAGCGGGGCAGCCTTCAGCCAGTGCCTCCATGCCTCGGGCCTCGGTCTCCTCATCTGGTGCAGGGGGTAACTAATTCCTCCAACACTGGTTGCTGAGCACCCCCATGGCTGGCGCCGGTCGAGGCACAGGAGGAGCAGTGGTGAACAGCACAAGAGAAGGGAGCCTGACCTGGTGTGGGGTGGCGACGGTCCTGCCGACAACGATGCAAACATCTGTACGTCTGCACAGGGCCTCACGGTCTTCAGGCTCCTTCAGTAAACATGTGGCAGGGAGGACGATGAGGCCCAGGCAGGGAGCCACCAATTCCCTCACTGGACCCTGTGGGTCAGGTCCCCTTCTCTACTAGGACAGTCCCAGGGAGGCAGGACAGCTTGGAACTGGAGCCCAGAGAGGCCCTGAGACCTATCAAGGCCCCATAGCACGTCTGTAGGAAAACCAATCACGTGGTTCCCAACTCTGCTCGTTCAATCCTCCCTAGTGGCTAACCTCGGTCCCTCCTGCTGCTACCAAGGCCTGTTTCCCCTCCCCAGAAACTGCCACCCTTTGAGACCAAGCCAGTGAGTCTCCAGGAGATTGTGGCAACACAACAGAATGGCTGTGTGAAGAGCGTGGCTGAGGCCTCGGAGCTGACCCTGGGCCCCACCTGTCCCCACCACGTCCCCGTCCAAGTGGAGCAGGACGAGGAGCCAGCCACTACCAGCCTGGACCACTGCACCATCGAGATCAGCGAGCTTGAGACGAACGTCTGAGCTGGCAGAGCTGCAGAGGCCGAGGAAGCCTCCAGGGTTAAGGGCCGAGGGCAGGATCTCAACTCACTACTCACCTGAGCAGCGACAGGGGCCAGGTGCACAAGTCCTTCACACACTTGAGGGGCCGGAATTAGCCCCACTTGAAGGAAAATGGGGTCACGGGGGGGTGACGCATGTGGGTGCCCCAGCCAGAGAGTGATGGGTCCGCATGAGCCAAGCCCCAGCTCTGCGGTTTCCACCAGGTTGGCCTGTAGGGTGGCAGGCAGGGGTTATGGTCCCCACTTTCTGGATCATAGAGTCGAGGCTCTGAGAGCTGAAAATACTTGCCCCAGGTCTCAGAGCAAGCGATGTAAGGGCCAGTACTCTAACCCGAGTCTTTCAAGCCCTGGCCACTCCCTCCCGGAGGACAGGGGGCCTGCAGGGCCAGATGCCGAGAGGCTCTGCCCCTCTCCAGGAGGCCCGCAGCCACTACTGCTTTCAATTTGTGAAGACGTAACAACATCCTGGTCCTGCCTCAGCTGTGTCCCGGCCCAGGCCAGCCCCCCACCCTGCCCCACAACACGTGGCCTCAGACAAACAGCTCTCCCCAAGGACAGGCCCAGCCAAGGCCAAGACCCGCCGCCTTCCACGTGCCACAGCCCACCAGCCGCCCGTCCCACTGGCTCTCTCTGACAAGCCCATCGATGTGGAGACGAGGATGTCTTCACTGGGGCTGCGGGCCCTTAGAATCATCGGGGCCAGGCTCCCACAGGATGGTGGGCCAGCCAGGACCCAGGAGGCAGGCTCGCCTGCCCATGTGGCCCTGGAGTCAGCACTCCCCAAAAGCCTGTGGGATGAAGTGGAGTTAGATTTCTATTCCTTTCTGTGTTTGCAAATTCAGTGATAACTAAATAAAGGTATTTTGTTTTTCAAGTCCTGCAGGCTCAGCGACCATACTCTGGCCAGCATTTCTTTATTGGGCTAAGAAAGGCTGTCACAGTGCAGACTGGCCTTCTGGGCAGCCAGAGTATGGGCAAGCCTCTCCAGGTGGCCACAATATAAACAAGATTGCTCGTGTAACTAGAGTGCAGATAGGTCTGTCTGGGCTGAAAGTGGGAGGACAGGCCTGAGTGTCACACGCAGGAGGCAGAGTGCCCAGGGGCCTGTCCTGACAGCCACAGGGGCACAGCCGGCTCTGCCCCTGGCTTGGGCTCTGTTCTGCAGGCAGGCCCCGAGATCAGTCCCCACAAAAGGAACAAACTTTCTCAGCCGGTCTGGCTCCCTTTGGCGAACGCTTTGCTTTAAGGAGGGGGCAAGCCCAGGGACGTTTCCAGACTGTCTGCCTCCTTCTCTTCAGCCCCGGGGTGCCTCCAGGAGGCTCGCAGGGGACACGCAAAGGCCACACAGATTGTACGAGACACACTTTGGGGATGAGACGCAGCTCCAGAGTTTGTACCATGGAGCTGTGACAACATTGAAGCTGGGGGAGGGGACAGGCCCCCCAAGGTCACTCAGAGAATCAGGAGGCTGTCTGCCTCCCAGCCCCGCTCCTGAACTACCTCCCATCCTCCTCCCAGGGCCGCAGTGTGAGGAGTCCAGGAAAGGCCCTGACCCCAGGATCCCCTCCCACTGGAGGGCTGGGGGCTGTAGGGCCACCACAGGAGCACCCTTCGTTCTTTCACCTCTTCCCCGTGTCACGTCTCTAACGCCCTTCAATCAATGAAGTCTGCCCCACCACAAGGAAGGAATCTGCTCTATCAGGCTTGACAGGAGCCTGCTGTCAAACCTCCAGTAGTGGGGGGGGGGGGGGTCATACTTCCTGGGCATCGCCTCCCCACTGTGGGGCAGCTCTGCCTGTCAGAGGTTCTCCTTTGCTCTGAGCTGGGTGCTGCCTCCTGGTCCCAGCTCTGGCCCCGTTGGGGTGGTGGGTGCACTGGACACGTCTGTCTGCTCTTCCCTGGGCAGGCCTGCAGAGACTTGGGCCCCCAAGTTGGCTCTGTCCCAGCTCCCAGGCCTGCCTCTGGTGCCCTTCCCACTCCAGCTGTCCTCTATGGGACAGACCCCGTTGGTAGTGCCCACTCTGTGTACAGCCTACCCTCCAGGTGGGCCCTGAGCAGCCGGAAGCGGGCAGGTCCTTTGCTTGAATGCTCAGCCTCTGGGAGTGCAGGGTGAGCTCACAGGCCAGGGGCGACGGTCCTGGCCTGACCTGCTGATGAGCCGCACGTGCCTCCAGGCCTCCTTACCTGCAAATAAACCCTGCGTCCCTGGCCCCCTGCCGTGCCACTACTTTGTGCGCCCCGAGAACTGAACTGTGTGCTCACTCCTGCTGGTCAGACAGGCGCTGCCGTGCTTGTGTCCTACCCACCCCCGCCAGGCACCTGCCTGGCACTTGGCAGGAAGCACACACAGACACGGCCACGGGCTGCCAGACAGGGGTAATGCTTTTATATTAGTTTTTCTGTAACAAGAAAAATCAGCTTTGCAGTTTTTATCATTTTTTTTTCCTTAAAAAAGAATAAAAAACCAAAGGTACCCAGAACTCCCCGCAGGCCCAAAGAATAAACAAGGTGTCTCATCGGTGTGACTGGGCCCCTCCTCCTGGCCCAGCCCAGCTCCCGCCTCCGCCTCACTCCTGCAAGGCCCGGGCAGCCCTGGGAGACTGCAGTGGCCTCAGTGGGGCTTGCCCGGGGCATGGCAGGGAGTGACGATGGCCCCAGCAGGGCGGGCGGGCCGGGGCAGCAGTCCAGAAGGTTCCTGTCCCCAAAGGGAGGGAAAGGAACAAAAGCCAGCTTTTGCGAGTTCCAGAAGGCAGCAGGCACCTGGCTGCAGAGAGCTCAGAGATAACTCTGTGTCTTCTCCAGGAGATGGACGGACAGACAGACAGACAGGCAGATAGCTCGCTGTTCTGGCCAGTTCTGGCTGGGGCACGAGCTGTCGGTAGATAGGCCTCGGAGGGCTGTCTGCACGTGACTTGTGTGTGTGTGTGTGTGTGTGTGCGCGCGCGTGTGCACGTGTGTGTCCACAGGGGAGGAAGCAGGCACCCGTGCATGCCAGGGTGGGGTCAGACCCTTCCCACATCTGGATGACTCACAGGGCATGATGGCGGGGTGGGCTCAGGGCAAAGAGCGAGACCATTTGGAGGGCGACGTGTGGCTGGCTGTGTGTGGGTGTGCCGTGGTGTCTGCATGTGTCTGGCTGTGGAACGCACTGCAGGAAGGGGTAAGGATGGGCGACTGTGTGTTCAGCTGTGTCGGGGGCCCTGTGGGTACAGTGCTGGGTGTGTCCGCGAGCGGGGCAGAGTCGGGGCTCACAGGGCACAGGCACGTGCTGCAGAAAGTGGTCCGGCGGTCCATGGTCCTGCAGAACACATGGGAGAGTCAGGGGAGGCCAGGGCAGGCCCCCAACCATAACAAGCCTGGGGTGGGGCATTAGAGCTGGGGGGCCCACCTGAGGGGGCTCTGGGAGGGCCAGGTGACTGCGGGCAGGAGGCAAGTTGCCCCTGGGAGCCTAGAGCCAGCGGGCCGCCCGCTGGGAGGTGCTCATGGAGATGTGGCCGGGCCTGGTGTGGACTAGAGGGCCTCTCCCAGGGCCCCACTCAACTGACCTGACCATGGCCAATGTCCTCCAGAGGGGGCAGATTCTCTCCCAACCCAGGACTCTGCAGCCCCCTCGTGAGCGCCATAGCATCCTCACTGAATGACCAGTCACTCCTGTGGCTGACCCCTGGCTCTGCCTGAGGACAATGCCTGGAGAGAAGGGGCTCCACCTTCTTACCCCTGGGCCCCAAGAGCAGAGGAAGGTGATTCCTGAGCATGGCCTCTGGGCCTGCCCTCCACGCTTGGATAACCGCCCCCACGCACATTCTTCTCTATCACCAGCCGGACTCCTCTCCCCAACTCCCTCTCTCACCCACCCACCGGGTCCTCAACCCGCTTAAGGCTCCTTTCTGCCCCAGGCCCTACTTAAGTTCAACATCCTAAGAGCAGCCCAGCAGCCCCCTCCCAAGGCCTCCAGCTCTGCCACCCGGCTCTGTGACCCAGCTGGGTCGGCTCACTCTGATTCCCCTCTGCCCACACGTCTTCTCCTGGCTACTCGTCACCACCATGCCCACTCTCCAATATCCCCCTCCAGTGGCCCTGCCCCCCAACTCCTTCTGTCTGTACCTCCTTCCCTTCCCAGCCTGACCCCAGGATCCACCACTGTACCCATTCTCTTGCCAATACACTCAATTTCCTTGTTCTTTCTGAAACCCCAGCCCTGGATAGATCCAATTGTCCATCTTCTCCACACCCACCCAGTCCGCTGAGCACCCCTGCTTCCCTCAGGAAACAGAAGGCTGCAGGCATCGGGCTGACGTGACTTCATGTTCAGCCACCAAGCCACTAACCTGCGTGTGACTGCAGCCACTCCGTCCTCTGTCCCTCCTGCCACAGTGGAGGGAGCACTGACCCTCCTGCCCAAGCCAGTCCCTCCTACTGTTTCCACAGGGATCCTACACCCAGCTCTCCTCTCTTATATCCATAGCTCCTCCCTCCACACTGGCCCCTCCCCATCAGCACCCAAACCAGCTCTATTCCTTAAAAAAGGTATAACATGAACCGAGCCCTGTCTGAACTTCACGCCCCCATCTCACTCTCTCATCTCTCCACAGCCAAACTTCTTGATAGAGTTGTCTACACTCCCTGGATCCAGTGGCCCCCGAGGCTGCTCCCGATAAGGTCACAGATGACCTCTTTGTGGATAAATCCCGTCAGCCCTTGGCAGTGCTCAGCTCTATCCGCCTCTCAGCAGCATTGACACGGCTGAGTCCCCCCCTTCCAGAGAAGCCTGTGCATGGACGTGTAACATGCATGCATACGCATGTGTGAGCACATGTGCACACAAGGGCCTATGTGCATGGGGAGGCACGCGTGTATGTACTTGCATGCAAGTGTGCACGTGCTCTGCATCTGTGAATGGGTCATGGAGTGCGTGCATGTGTGTGCACATGTGCGGTGGGTTCTGCGAGTGTGTGCTTTGTGTGTGCATGTATAGGCATGTGTAAGAGAGCACGGGTACACGTGTTGGTGCACTCGTGTGTGTGTGGGAGCTTGTGCTGCATGTATGTGTAAACACCCTCTGTTCTCTGCTGTCGGTGGTTTTCCTCCCTCCCTCCCTCCCTCACTGCTCCATCTTACCAGCTCTGCAGGCTCCCCTCCCGTTGGCCACGCCCTGGCACTCACTCTCCCTGGGCAGGCTCCCCCAGCCTCCTGCTGCCTCAGTGGCTGTTTTAAGGCCGACAATGCCTGGATCCCCATCTCCCGCCCAGACCTCACTCCTGACCCCCAGACTCATACATCCAGCCCACCTCCGGGCAGCTCCCCCAGAAGCCTCCAGGCCCCTCAAACTCAACACTCCCCCACCATGCCTGCTCCTCCGGGTACTACTATCCAGCTGGAATTCCAAGCTGGAACTGGGGCCTTGTCTTCTCCCTCACCCGTGTCCAGCAGGACCACTCTGGCCCCTCAGGTCTGCCCCAACCCCTCCCAGGCCCATCTGCTCTTCTGCATCCTCACGGCCGGCCCCTATCACCTCTGGCTTGGCTTACAGCAGCAGCCTCCTCCCGGGCCCACATCCCTTCCCTGCTTCCACCATCCCAGCCCCTGTGCCTGTCTGTGCCCTGACGGCGGCACTCATCGCCCTGGAGACAGGCCCCGGGCACGGCCGGCACCCCGCAGGCTTGCTCTTATACCGAACCTCTCACCCAGGGCCTGGCACATACCAAGGGCTCCAAGAGGTTTGCAGAATGAACGACAAAGCAGGGGATAGAGGGTGACCTAAACTGGGGTCAGGGACTGGAAACTGGCGAGGAGAGGTGAGCGTGCCCCACACAGACCACCTACCTACGTCAGATCCAGTTCACCCTGTCACTATCGCCTTTCCTCGTCCTCCTCGTCCGTATCCTCCTCATCCTCCTCATCCTCCTTCTTTTCCTCCTTCAACCGGCCCCGGTCCTTGGAAATGTCACCAAACTCAAAGTTGCCTTCTATGTCCAAGACCTGCAGGTGCTTCAGCCTCCGGAAGGCGCTGTCCACCACGGAGCCCACGGCCAGCTTGTTAAACCTGTGCGGCCACCCACGCAGGGTCAGTGCCGGGAGCCCAGCCCTCAGAGTCCCCACGCATACCCACCCCAGAAGGTAAAGGGGAGGGAACGGGCCCTCCAGGAAGATGGCACAGCAAGAACCAAAGGAAAGGGGCTGAGAGGCACGCCGCATCATGGAGTCCACGCTGTCC
Source organism: Ceratotherium simum simum (assembly GCF_057802395.1). Lineage (NCBI taxonomy): Eukaryota > Metazoa > Chordata > Mammalia > Perissodactyla > Rhinocerotidae > Ceratotherium > Ceratotherium simum. The sequence continues at coordinate 6,137,720 of NC_141921.1, forward strand.
AGTGTGTGCGGCTGCAGCTCAGGGGACAGCGGCTGACCCCGGGCCTCCGTCTGTTCAGGAAGCGGAAAGCCTCCCTCTGCATACCCTCTCACTACCAGGTGGGAGTGGCGGACATGGCTGCCTCTCTCCGCCTGCCCTGAGGCCTAGGGCTCCTGGGCTGCCAGCCTGGGGTCGCCTCAGTGCCTGGTGCGGAGTGGCAGGCAGGCAAGGCCAGGGCCGAGCTGGGCCAGGGACACACTAAGGTTGCGGGAAGGCGGAGGCTGGGCTCGGATCTCAGGCCCCCTCAACATTCTGCACCTCAGTCCCCCGCAGGAGTCCAGGCACGGCTCACATCCCAACGTTGCCCAGCCCGGGCCTTCCGGGCCACAAAGCCCCAGAGAACGTGCATTCTGCCTTTCCCTGATCTGTCTCCTTCTCTCTGATTTGAGGGGGTGGGAGGTGGGGATGTCAGGAAGAACGACCCTGGTTCTGCTGTATGGAAGCTCCTCATCTCCTCAGGGAGCTGTGTCCCCCGAATCATTCCAAACCCGCAGAACCCAGCGAGAGACTGAACATCTGCTGTCACTTCTGTTCTCTGGGCCTCAGCTTTCCCAGCTGTAAATTGGGAAGATGCTCTGTGGGGTCCCTTCCTGCCACGGTAACATCAATAATGCCCATGTGCACCACTTGGCTTTGAACACTGACCTCTACCTGCAAGCTGTTCCCCTGTGCCTCGAATATCCCGCTAGAGCCAGGGGGGGCCCCAGGGGACCTCCTACCGGAGAAAGATCCCCTTGAGGTTGGGTGTGGAGTCGAAGGCATTGGCGGGGACGGCGCTAATCTTGTTGTTCTGCAGGTACAAGTACTCAAGCGACTCGGGGAGCCCCCCGGGGATGTCTGTAAGCTGATTCCCAGCGATGTCCAGCAGCTGCAGGGGTGAGCAGGGAAGTCAAAGCACTTAACATCTTGCAAAGCCCCACCAACCCCCAGCCTATCTAAATCTCACGATAACCCTGTGAGGTGAGATCTGTAACTGTCCCCATTTTCCAGATGGGGAAACAGAGGCTCAGAGATCTGTCCAAGGCCACACAGCCTGCACAAGGCTGGAACCCGGTGTGCCTGACTCCAAATCCTTGTTCTGATTGATATGTGTCCTACCCAGCTCCCTCTGCTTTCCCACAGAAATTCACCAAGACATCTGGGTGTCACAGTCCTTCCTCCGTAACGCACCTATCACCTCCATCAGACTAAAGACCCCAGAAGGGCAGGGGCCAGGGATCTTCCGGTCTTTGAATCTCGCCCCATTGGCCCTGAATGAGGGTAGGTGTGAGGGGCCGCACGGGTGGGGCTGCTCATTCGGGGACCTCAGGGGCCATGTGGACAGGGGCCAGGAGCAAGGGTGCCAGGCCCACAGGGACCCTGGCATGGCAGCCGCCCCAGGCTGGTTAGTCTCAGTGTCACCACGTGCCTAGAGTGCAGGAGGCAGGCAGCCAGGGAAACGGGGGTGGGATTCCCAGGGAGCAGAACAAAGCTGCAGTGGGCAGGAGACCTAGACGGGCACAGCCCGGCTCACTGCCCCTCAGGCCGTCAGCACACCCTCGCCCCGACACACACCTGTGTAGCCACAGGTGGGACTCCGGCATCTCTAAGCTCCTCTCCTTACCCCAAGAGCTGGGGCTCATGATCAGGAAACTGGGGGCCATGAATCCAGAGAGCCAGGTGGGTGGTGTCAAGAATCAGGAGGAACACAAGCTTCATGCCCCTTAGGGAGCCTCGCTGTCACTTCTCCTACCCAGCGGGGCTCCCCGCTCCCTGCCGTGTTCCCTCCACACAGCTCCAGCAGGCCCTCATTCATTCCAAACATCCTCAGTGCCCAGGGGGCGGGGGACACAGAACCCACTGACGCGCTGCCTCCGCCCCCAGGAAACCAGGCTGGCAGGGGAGATGGACACAGGGGCTGACAATGACAGCCGGTGGAACGGGGCTATGATGAGGAAGCTCGGGGGAGGGGCCCAACCCAGCCTCAGGTCAGGGGAGTAGACAGCAGCCAGCACAGGTGGGGGCTCTAGAGCAGCAGCAGCAGCTGCTTGTAGAAAGATCCAGCAGTGAGAGGAAGAATTCCCCACCACCAGACACCCCATCCCTGACTGAACTCACCCAGGCCCAGGGAGGTGTCTAACCTGCCCACCACTGGTGGCTTCCCTGAGGAGGTGACACCTGAGCTGAGTCCTAAGTACAAGCTCCAGGAGGGTGGTGACCCTCCATCTGTCTTATTCCCCACTTGGTCCTCAGTTCTAGAACTGTGTCTGGCACAGGGTGGGGGCTCGGTACGGGCTGTGGAATGAATGAGGAGGTGTCAACAGGGCGGAGAAGGTGCTACCAGCAGAGATGCCGGTAGGGACAAAGCCCAGTGCATCTGGGAAACTAAGAGGCTCAGCTGGGAGCAGGGCAGGGCAGGCCTCGGAGGCCACGGCAGGGACTCTGCTCTGGGTTCTCAGAGCAAGCAGAGCCACGGGAGGGTTCTGGGCAGGACTATAAGGTGAGCACGTGTTTTTCAAGACACTCTCCAATTGCATAAGGAGTACAGGAGTGGAGAGCTCCTCGGAAGCTGGGGTCCAGGCAAGAAATGGGGGTGACTTGGCTTGGGGCATGGGCAGCAAGGATAGAGGGAAGTGGACAGATTGAGAGAGGCGGTGGTAGAACGGACAGGGTTTAGTAACAACGGGCAGACGGGAGATGGCATGAGAAGGGGATGTCAAGGGCAGCGTCCAGATTTCCTGAGGGCACCTGGGTGGATGTCGCCCCCTTCAGCGAGTTAGAAATTGCAGCAGGAGGAGCGGGTGTGGAGGAGAGGAACAGTGGGGTTGGGCCCCTGGAGAGCAGGTCCCTGAGGAATACCCAAGAGGGGCTGGCACAGGGGGTTGGATCTGGTGCCAGTACTAGGCAGGGCCACCCGGGTGAGGAGCAACGGCTGCTCCCCCACTCCCACCTGCTCCACCCTCAGGGCTCTGCCCCACCTCCCTGTCCCCCACTCTCTGGGCTTCTCCCCTGCACCCCACTCAGACATCCCCATCCTGACAGCTGCCCCCACAAGCATGTACTGTGAGCCCGCCACGCCAGGGCCCTGGGTCCAGCAGTGAACACAACTGACTAAAACGCCTGCCCTCCTTCCAGCGGGAAGAGCAGGCCACAGACAAGCAGATGACCTGATGCCCCGAAGGGAGGAGGCTTATGAAGCAAAACAAAGCAGAGGAAGGTGACATCTGAGCAGAGCCCTGAGAAAGTGGCAGGAGCAAGCCCTGAGGACATCTGGGGAGAGGGGCCCAGCAGGGCAGCAGAGCATCCCCGACCTTGCGGCTGGGTCCTGTCCCCCAGGTGTCTCTAATGAAGTTCCCTCTTGGCCCCTCACCGAGTTGGGAGGTTTCATGTGTAACCAAAGAGGCTCGATTCCTGTGGCCAGATATCCCCCCTGACGCTGACCTGGCCTCGCAGCCACACCCACTGACCAGCTCCCAAATGCCTCAAGGAGACCCCCCAACCCCCTGCAGACTGGTGAGGGCAGCCGCCTCACCTTCCCCTCCCAAGCCCCGCCTTCTCCAGGCACCTACTCCTGCGCCTGCAGGTGGGGGAGCTTGACTTGCCCCTGCCCTCTAGTCCTCCTGAACCGTGGACGCCCCTACCTGCAGCCATGACCTCCCCTTACCCCCACAGCCCTCCTCAAGCCTGTACCTGCATGTGTCAGCTTAGCCTGGCCATACCAGCTGTGCTCTGCCCTTCACTCCTGTACCCGGGCTTGCCAGCCATCCCCTCTGCCTGACCCAGCCCCCTACCCTAAGGCCCAGCCTCCCCAGTGGGCACCTCCTTCATGGCCCAGCCCTCCTGCCCACCCCTCACCCGGGCCCAGCAGATGGGTAGGCTCAGGGCAGCCATACCAGTGGCACCCCACACAAGCATAGCCCTGCCCCCTCCGCTCCCCCTTACCTGCAGACCAGCGAGGTTGGCCCAGGCGCGGGGGCCCAGGGCCCGGCTGCGCAGCCGGTTGCCGGTGAGGTAGAGCTCACGCAGCTGGGCCATGCCGGCCAGCGCCCCGCGCGCCAGGGCGGCCAGCTCGTTGCGCTTGACCTTCAGCACGTGCACGTTGCGGGGCAACCCGGGCGGCAGCGTGCGCAGCCGGTTGCCGGACAGGTCCAGCGAGCGCAGCAGGCGCAGCTTGCGGAAGGCGTCGCGGTGCACCTGCGGGCTGGTGATGCGGTTGTAGCTGAGGTTGAGCTCCTCCAGGAAGTAGGTGGTGGCGAAGTCGTCGCGGCCGATGCCGGTGATCTGGTTGTGCAGGATCATGAGGGTGCGCACGCGGCGGGGCAGGCCGCTGGGCACGCGCTCCAGCGCGTTGTTGTACAGGTGCACCGTGTGCAGCCGCTTGAGGCCCTGGAAGGCGCGCGGGTGGATGCCGTGCGCGTGCAGCTGGTTGCTGTGCAGCAGCAGGTACTCGAGGCTGCGGATGGGGGTCAGCACGTCCGCATCCACGCTCTGGATGGCGTTCTTCTCCAAGTGCAGCAGCACCAGGCTGCGGGGCAGCCCCGCCGGGACCCGCGACAGGTTGTTGCTGGACAGATCCAGGTACTCCAGGCTGGAGAGCTTCCTGGGGGGTGGGGGTGGGGTGGGGGTTTAAGACCATCGGCAGGAGCCCACCTGGTGCTTGCTTCCACCATTATTCCCAAGGGAGGTGGCAGGGGAACTGCCTGTAATTCATCCCAGTTCTGCCACTAGCTGACTGGGGATCTCCATCCTCTCCAAGCCTCGCATTGGGTTGATTCAATGATATATTGGCATAGGAAGGATCTAGCATGGTTTCTGATACCTAGGAGTTTATTTGAAGACCAGTAGTTTATCTAAGGCTTTTTGTGGCTACACTTGGTCCTAAGAAATGAAAACATATTTGCCTTTGACAAGAATGCTTAAGTTTCTATTTTGTACCAAGAATTCTATCTTGTACCACTGGAAGTTCAGCAGGCCTTACCTATACATAGCACCTATTCTTGGGGACATGAAATGCCAGCAGAGGCCCAATCCTCCAAGTTCCTTCTCCAGGGAAACTGGCCAGGGGCAGGTGGGCGAGGATGTGTGTGAGGGGCCTGGCCGAGTGGGGGCTCACCAGAAGGTCTCGTTGTCCAGGCCCTCGTCGGTCAGGTAGTTGTTCTGCAGGTACAGCTCACGCAGGTTGCTCAGCTCGCTGAAGGCACCTGGTGGGATCTTCTCCAGCTTGTTGTTCTGGGGGTGGGATGGCGGGGAGGGGAACATGAGGGACAGCCAAGGGGCAGGGGCAGAGCCTTGGGATGAGGTGTGGAGAGGGGTCTGGGGGAGCCGTGGGGAGGGGGCCCAGGCCTGGAGCACTCTGGCTGTGGCGCTGATGGCCAGGCACCCAGGCTTTGCCTGCTTCTCCACGGTGGACGCTGTGCCCCCCGGCACGGGGCCCACGCGGGCCTGGGCTGTTCCCCGTGGCAGGTCCCTGCTTTTTCGGTGTCACTCCCCGCTCTGGCTCCCACCTTGAGGTGCAGCTTGTAGAGGGCGGGTGGCAGGTGCTTGGGCACATGGCGCAGGAAGTTGCTGGACAGGATAAGGATCTCGACGTTGCTGGAGCCGTTGAACATGTTGTCGGGCAGCCCGGCGTCCGCCAGCTTGTTGTTGTGCAAGTACACGGACCTGGGAACGAGGGGCAGGGCCTGACCCACCCAGGCCACGCGCCTGCCCCACCCCAGCACCAGCTCACCTGGTGAGGCTCCAGACCCTGCTCAGGTTGGGCCTGGGGCCCAGGGAGCCCTCCTCCCATTTGAAGAAACTCAGATCCCGCCTAACCCAGTCCCCACCAGCAGCTGAGGGGACCAGGGACCACCAGAGGTTGCCCCAGAAGTTAGTGGCAGAAATAGGATTTCCTGACCCCCAGTCCGTGCTCCTCCATTCCCTCCAAGGTTCTCAGTCATTCTCTGACAGTTGCAGCCCTGGTGTCCCTGCCTGTCAAGCCCACACAGCTGGCTCTGAGGTCTGTGGGACTTCCCGAATGGTCACTGTCCCTGCTGCCTTTGTCCCTGGTGCCCAGCACAGGGCATGGCTCAGAGGAGGTGACCTCTCATTCATTCAGCAAATATATAGAGAGTGTCCCCACGTGCTAGGACTGTTTCAGACTCTGCAGGTATAGCGGTGGACACAACCAACAAGACCCTGCCCTCCTGGAGCTGACATCCTAGAGGGAGAGAAGACAAAGAACAAGAGAGATCCATAGAAGTTGGAGCTCATTCTTGCAGTGTGGCCTCTCTTGGCCCTCAGCCTTCTCATCTGTGGGATGGGACCATGCAATGGCCCTAGCTCCCCGGGGGGATGGAGAAAATTGAGTGAGGTGACAGATTCAGGGACAGAAGTGGCACCAGAGGTTGTCAGAACCCCCAGCACCACCCTGCCCTGCTCAGACCCCTGTGCTCTGAGGCCTCACTCCTCCCAGAGCAGCTCTCAGCGAGGGATGGGTCTGCCTGTTAGAAGACGCTTCCTTCCACCAGGGGCTAGGGAGTGGGGGAAACAGCCTCACCCAGCTCCCCATAATTCCGCACATATCACCCTGTGTCCTCACCTCCTGGACTGATTCTTCCTCATCCTCTAGGTCTCAGCCTTCAGATCCTGTGACCCTGCAGCCCCTGGGCATCCCTCACCCCAGCCCTGAGCAAGGGGCATTGTGCCCACGCTGCACAGCTGGCCCCTCCACCAGGGCCTCTCTGCGTCCTCTCTGCCTAGCTCAGGGCCAGCAGCCTCTGACTCAGCCCCTCCCCCTTCCCCAGCCTGAGCCCAGGGCCCTCTCTGACCTCTGACCTCAAGTTTGGCTTCTGGCCAAATGTGAGCCCATAGATCTTGGTGAGATAGTTAGCAGCGAAGTCCACACTGATCAGGGTGTTTGGCAGGAATCGGGGTGCCAAGGTCAGCTGGAAAGGGAAGAGTTGGGGCAGAAAGACCAACGGAGGGGTGGAGGCCGGCTCTGGGTCCCCCTGCCTGCTGCTCACCCGGGCCCCTTCACTTGGTCTCCTCCCTGCAACCAGAGCCATTTTTCTAAAATGGAAACCCGTCCCACTGCCCTGATTACACAAAAACAGAAGCTCTATGGCTCCGTGCAGCCCTGAGCTTGGCATTCAAAGCCCTCCGGGCCTGTCCCCTTCCCTGCCTGTCCTCCTGGTCTCTCCCCTCATGGCTCCCCACCGCTGGCCCTCTGTCCAGCCACAGGGAGCACCCACGCTTCCTCAGACACAGCCCAGAGTCCACCTTCATTCATTCAACAGGAGGCACTGAGTCCACAACATTCCAGGCAGGGTTCCAGGAGCTCTCTGGGCCTGTCCTGGGGAGCAAGCCAGAGAAGTTCCTGCCCCCCAAAAGCTTACATCCCAGTGGAGGAGACAGTAAACAAAGACCGACAGTATCCGACAGTGATCACTGCCACCCAGGGGATTCAGACAGGCCGAGGCAGAGAGTGACGGGTCGGGTGCCCAGGGAACAGGTGACACTGAAGGCTGATGGCCACATAAATGCCATCTGGGGGGACAGCACCCCTGGCAGCAGGAGCAGCGAGTGCAGGCCCTGCGTGGGGGGCTGCCGGGTGTGGGGGCTGGAGTGGAGTGGGAGCGAGCGAGTGGGGAGACGAGTTAAGAAAGGCAGGTAGGCCCAGACCACCTCGTGGTCTTGTGGGCCACGGAAGAAGTGTGGCTTTCATTCTGGGTGGAAGGAGAAGCCACGGAAGGGTTTTAAGTGGAGAGAGGGCATGTAAGGGTAGAAATTGGGCATGATTTTTAAAGGTCACTCGGGCTGCTCTGAGGAGAAGGGGCAGCAAAGGAGGAGGCAGGGGCATCCAGGGGTGGGATGGTGGACATTTGGGGGTGGGGGGTGCTGAAGGCTGGCGGTGAGACTGGACGTGGTGAGTGAAGCCCTCCCAGATCTGTGCTCAGTCCAGTGGGGCTGTAGGTGGCTGGAGACCTTCCATCAGACATCCAGGGCAGATGTGGAGGAGGCAGCAGATCTTTGAGTCTCAGAGGGCTGGAGACTGCCACCGGACATGGCCATGATGAGGAAGGGCAGTAAAGCAGGGGGAGGGGAGGCATCGCCTTGAGAGGGTTCAGAGAGAAGGGCCGGGACAGAGCCCTGGGGCACGCCAGCGTTTTGAGGTTGCATGCCTTGTGCCTTTTCTCACGCTGTCCCTTGTACTGCAGTGCCCTCCCCCTCCGGGCCCCTGCCTGAAATCCTGCCACCTGTAGTGGCCCTGCTCAAATGCCATCTCCTCCAGGAGGCCCTGCAAGCGCCCCCTCCCCGTGGGGACGAGCTCGCCATCCCTTACACTCCCGCAGGCCTTGGCCTCTGTCCTCTGCCCACCTCTGTTATCTGACCACTCTGACGCCCTGGGTTAAGGTGAAGGGTCTGGGTCTGTCCCCCCAGGGCCGTGTCTGAGCAGCAATGGGGACCCAGCGGCCAGCCCACCAGGGTGAAGGTTCCCTGAGCTCAGTCCCCGACACAGGGGGCCGCGGCAGCGCCCCCTGCCCTGCTGCAGGCCCTCACCTTGTTATTGGCCAGGTACAGGTAATTGAGGTTGGTCAGATGCTCAAATGCCTCCTCCGGTAGCCCTTCAAAGGACAGGCATCGGTCAGAGCCCTGGATGAAGGAGACGCTGCAGGGGAGCACGCCAGCTCCAACCCCCCACGCCCGCCCCACTTGCCAGGAGAGGGAGGGCGCTCCCTGTGGCAGGAGCTGCTCTGACCCCTTCCCAGCCAGTCCCCGCAGGCCTGCCCAGGCCCCCTGCCTCCCCCTTGCTCACAGGGGCCCAAGCTCTGAGGAGCAGGTGGGAAGTGCTGCTGAGAGATGACTGACCCTGCACCTGCTCAGGGCCGCCCAGGTGGGAATGGGTCCCCATAAGTTCAGGCCACAGGGCAGACGACCCAGCCCGACCCTTCCCTGCCAGGAAGGAGTGCTCCCCTCAGGGGCAGCCCCAGAGAGTCAGAGACCCTTTTTATCCCCTCACTCCCAAGCAGGGCAGTGCTGTGGCCCCTGAGCCTCCCCACCACCTGGCCCCCCCCGTCCCATCTGGCTGATGTAGCGCCAGGACTCGACTGTCACTGGGAGCCCGGCCAGGCTGGCCCTTCTCCCGTCCCAAGGCCGGCCTCTGACTCTTGGTTCCAGGCTCCCAGACCCTCAGATGCTGGGACTCGCCCAAGTATCTAACGAGAGGGAACAGTTACATAAACTGTGTAGCGTCCCTCCACGGAATACCCTGCTGCCGCTGTGTACAATGATGGCCCCGGGAGCTCTTAGCAACGAGAGACATGCTGCCGAGCTAACGGCTCAGTGCAACAGGGCACTTAAAATAGTGATAATATCTGTACTCTAAGGTCAGCTGGGAACTAGAAAACACAAAGGAAAAAGACTGGAGTGGATGTGGTGGTGGTTGTGCAACTGTATAAACTTACTAAAACTCATTACATTGTACCTCTAAGTTGGGCAAATCTTAGAGTATATAAATTATACCTCAATAAAGCTGCTTTTCAAAAAAATGGAAATATACCAAAATGTCAATAGTGATGAACTCCAAGTGGCAGAATTGAGTGGGTTTTTTCTTTTCCATTTTATTTTCTATATTTCCAAATTTTCTATTATAATCATAAATTATTTTCATCCTTAGAAAAAATAACTTTAAAATTTGAGGACTCTGCAACTCTAATTCTAAAGGCCTCTGTGACCTGCAGAGTCTATGACAAAGGTCTCTGAAGCCCCTCCCCTGAGCCCCTCTCCCAGGTCTCAGGAACAGCCGGGGTGGCTTTTAGGCAACCACAGGGGACCCCTTGCCCGTGGAGCCCTGCTGCCAGCCTAGCCCTCCTCTTTTCCACACCGCAGGGTCTGCAGAGTGGGGCTCTCCCCACGGACACCCAGTCCCCTGCCTGGGGTCCCCGTCCTGGGCTCTGGGTGATCCCTCACCTCGGGAAGTCAGGCGGTTGTTCTGGAGGTTCAGAGTCTCTAGCCGGTGCAGCCGGGAGAGCTCCTCTGGGTAGATCTTCTCCAGCTGGTTGTTCTGGGGAGTGCGGGCAGGGTGGTGAGGAGGCAGCGGGGGGAGGGGAGGTGTGAAGGGCTCCTGCCCCACTAGAGGCCCGCCCCCACCCTCACCGCCAGTCCCGGGAGCCAGCCCTCTATTGGGCACCATCCTTGGGATTCTCCCCCCTGGTAGACAGACCCTGGGTGCTGGCTTTGAGCCAGACCCGAATGTGGGCGCTGGAGGCACAGCAGTGATCACAACAGACATGAGGGTCCTGCCTTCTAGGAGTATGTACACACACACACACACACACACAGGTATCTGCACAGTTAACACCTGGAGTGCCATCTCCTCTCTAGACCTGCTCCCTGTGTGTTCCCACTTGGTGACAGGCATCCCCAGCCTGTTCTGCCCAACCCCAAGCCAGAAACCACTTTTGGTTCCCTTTCTCGACCCTGTGGTCCCCACTCCCCTTGGGATGCTCTAAAACCTGGGTCAGGTGCCACCTCCTTCTGAAGCCTTCCTAGGTCAGATAGGGGGCTAGATTAGGAGCTGCTCCAGGCCTCATAGCACTAGTCCTTCTATCTCTATCTGTTATCTCTACCAGTTTAGTCTCTGCCTCCCCCTCAGACTGTGAGCGCCTCAAGGGCAGGGCATGTCCGAGTCCTCCCTACATGCCTAGCACCCCACACAGGACAGGGGCGTAGAGCAGGTACCCAGGAGACATTTTATGAATGAATGAGTGAGCGAATGAACCAGCCATAAGCACTGTCCTCGCTTGTCCCTTTCCCTCATAGGCTACCATGGCCTTGGGCTCCCCCACTGCCAGCGCAGACCCACAGGGCAGTGTGACCACGGGCAGGTCACTTTCCTTCGCCAGCCTGATCTCCTCTGGAAATGGGTGTAAAGCCTCCCCCTCCTCCAGGGCTACTGGGCCACACAAGGGTGGCCCAGTAGCCCTGGATGCACCAGTGCTTCCAGACTCCCCCATCTGGAATGCCATGTCCCACTTCTCCAGGTTCCAAAATCTAGCCTGTGCCTCTGCTGGGAAGAGCACTCTGTCCTCTTAGTCCTCAGAGCACTGTACTGGGGTCTACTTTGCTCTAACTTTCCTGGCCTGTAACGGTGTCTGAGGTGCCCTGACTGTCGATTCAGAGGGTCAGCTGCTGGGCGGGTCTGTGTCCATTTTGAGCAGGGCCTGCCTCTCCTTACCTGCCTCAGCCCAGACTCCTCCAAGTGAAACAAAGCAGGTTATAATAGCACAATGCTCTGTGACCGGGACATCAGAGGGGGGTGCCCCAGGGTGGAGCCAGACTCCCCGTGTCTGACCTGCCCTGGCACCCGTGTCTGGTGAAGCCCTGAGTACTGGGGGTTCAGGGAGCTGTAACTGGGGGGGGTCTGGGACAGGAACCACGAGTGCAGGGGCAGCCCCTGGTGACCACTGGTGCAGCGCCGGCCTCACCTGCAGGGACAGGTGGTTGGTGTGCTCAGGCAGGTCCCCTGGGAACTCACGCAGGTCGATGCCGCCACAGTCCACGACACCCTCCTGGGAGCAGGCACAGTCTCGGGGACAGTCGATGGTGGCTGGGCCGGGCCCCAGCGCCTCGGGGCTCAGGACCAGCACCGGCTCCTCCTCCACGAATTCCTTCTCTTCAGGGCTCAGGCTGTGAGTGTCACTTCGGCCAAACACAGGGGCCCTCACTGCGAGCACCGGTCCCAGCTGCAGCTGCGGCGGCACCAGCAGCAGGAGCAGCAGCGCCCTGCTCCGGGCCATGGTGCCTGTGGGGGGGCACATCAGACCCTCCTTTGCGCCACGGCTGACTGAACCTGTTAGGGACAGTAGGCGTGGGGCTGGGGCCCCCTGGACACAAGGCAGAGCCCACTCTGGACCCCGTCCACAGCACACGTCTGATCTGCTGACTGCCGACCTCCCCTCCCCACCTGCCCCACCAGGGCTGCCCTCCGGAGGGCTGGGGGTAAAGTGAAGCCCTGTCCTCAGGCAGGTCTGCAAAACCTTCCCCAGCGCTCACCAGGCCTGGCCCCAAGGAATCTGTGCCCCCACTTCACAGAAGGGAAAGCTGAGGCCCAGGAAGAACTGTGATGGCAGGGTTCGGCCCGGACTTTGCTGAGCTCCCGCTGCCCTGGCACAGGCAGTGTGGGGGGCCCTGTCCTCCTCCAGCAGCCACAGACCGTGGTGGGCCAGCAGGGTGCGTCCCAGCATTGCAGCCTGCCATTCTAGGATCTTCAGCACTTGGCCCTGCCTCTTCCAACTCTTCCACTCCCCTGCCCTGGCTATGCAGGTCTATTTCGCAGTTCCTCTCTCCAGGCCTTTGCACCCGCTGTTCCTTCTGCCTGGAATGCTCCCCCCCCGCTTCTCTTGTGCAATCAGCAGCTTCTCCAAGAACTATCTCCCGCGTTGCGTCCCCTGGGAAGACTCTGAGATGCCCTGGGCTCTCCGTCACTGTGTTCCCCCAGGGCTTGGCATGAGTTGGGTTGGGTTGGGAATACATGAAGGTGTCTTTCTCCCACACGGGGCTGTGAGCCACTCTGTGTCTGGTTGGAGGCCCAGCCCGGAGCCGGGCACCGAGCAGGCATCAGTGAATGGGGCTGCTGCTGCCCCAGGACCTCCCAAGTCCCCTTCCTGGTGTTTAAACCCTCAGCTGCCCTCACTGGGGCCTGCTGTGCTCACATGGCCCCGCCACCTGCAGGAGACTATTCCCCAGCATGGTCCCTGGGGCAGTAGGGAGGGGCGTACAGGGGGTGGCCTCAGGCCACTGAGGAAGATGCTGGGGTTCCACCATCCTGCAGCCCACGGGCCTGGCTTGGCTCAGGGCTGGTTCCTGGAGTTCTCTTTACTGGGACTCAGAAAACATCTCTGGGGGTGACAAAGTTGTGACAGGCAGTAGCTCAGGTACACTGACTCTGGAGTCCCACAGATCCCTGTTCGAGTCCCCCTCTACCACTTAGCGGCTCTGATCTTGCTGAGCCTCAGTTTCCTCATCTTGCAAAGCAGATAATATGTCTACACTCAGCTTCTGTGAGGAGCCAGCAAGATGACAGACATAAGGCATCTGTTAGGTGACGAGGCGCTGCCATCACTGCTGCCATGTGATCAGGAACGCAGGTGCCCGGCCAGCGGCCAGGCCTGGGGCACCCGCTCCTCAGTCTGAGGCTCCTCGACGGTTAGATCAGGGACATGACCCACAGAGCCATTAGAAGGGTCTCAGGAGACGCAGGGCCTGGAGGCTGGGTAAACTGGGAGCCTGACGATGGCACCAAGGTCTGGCTCTTAGCTGTGTGACTTTGGACAAGTTTTGTCACCCTCTAAACCTCAGCTTCCTCACCCGTCCCTGGGGTGGTAACAGAGCCATCCTAACGGAGAGACTGTGAGTCAGCGGGATGCACATACTGCATACAGTAAGTGCTCAATAAGTGTTAGCTCTTCCTACCACTGATCTCTGGTCGGTGGCCATTGCTCACATCCCAACCACACCACTGCCCGCTCCAGACCCCCCTGCTTCTTCCCCTGCCCTTGTCCAGACCCTGCTTGTGCCCTTCGCCCCAGCCCCAGGCCCGCCTCCTCCCAGGGGAGGTGCAGACTCCAGCCTCCTGTGAATTCCTGCTGTCCCGGGGGCTGCTGCGGTATTTCAGAGACCACTTTGCCTGGCTCACTGGCTCAGCCAGCTCTCCGAGGTGAGGCCCCATCTGCCCCCGGCCCTGTGCTGGGCACGGGGGACACAGATGAAGTGGGTAAGATCCCTGCCCTCAGTCTGGAGGGGGCGGCAGACCCCAGTACAGTAACCACTGTCCCCTAGACAGGGTGAGCCCTGTAAAAGGGTCCCTAGGCGCACGAGGCCCCAGAGGGAAAGGAGAGAGAGGGGAGAGAGGAGAGGCGAGAAGAGAGGGGTGGCAGCCCGGCTTGCTTGACCCTATAGGTCCACAAGGCCTAAGCAGCCTTGGGCCCCAGCCACCCGCCTGGCAGAGAAGCAGAGAGCCGAGCATACACACAGCTCCTGGCTCCAGGGAGCATCCTGCAGCCTGGTCCTGTGCCCACCCTACCCTGCTGCCCTCATCCCCTGACCAAGGGGGCACTAAATCCTCAGCCAGTCTACAGACCGTCATTCCCATGGCACATTATGACTCCCCAGCTATCTTAACAGCCTTCAGCCCCAGGAGCCACCAGCATTAGACCAGAGCCCCTCGCCCTGCCTGTCTGTCTGACTCCACAGCAGATCGGGACTCCGGGAGGCAGAGTGTGGGCACAGGCCCAGGCCCCAGATTCAATCAGGGCAGGAGGCCACCTGATTGGATTCTCCCCACACATCCTCTGCACTCACCAGACCAGCTATTTTTCCTCCCTCACCTTCAGTTTTGCGTCTGTAAAGATCTGTAAAATGTATCTGTAAAAATACTTACTTTATATTAACATTATAAACCATATTGAAAATGTCATCATCACACTTTATAGATGAGGGAGCTGAGCCCAGTGGGAAGGGCCAATGAAACACAGCTGTTAAGTGGCAAAGCCGAGCTCTCAGCTCAGGTCTTAACCACGGTGCTCTGGGGCCCGCCCCTGGGCAGAGCATAGCTGGACACGAGGACCCAGATGCCACTCGGGCTCCCGCCCTTAAGAAGCTCACACCTGCACTGTCCAATGTGCTGGCCACACGTGGCTCCTGAGCGCTTGAAACGTGGCTAAACTGAGAGGTGCTGTAAGTGTAAACTGTAGTGTACACGGATTTCAAAGACTTAGTAGAAAAAAGAATGTAAAATATCTTATTATTAACATTAATAATATCTCATAAAATCTCGTTTTTATATTGATTACATGATAATATTTTGAATATAAATACATTATTAATATTAATTTTGCCTGTTTCATTGTAGTCTTTTTAATGTGGTTTCTAGGAAATTTTCCATTATATATGCGGCTTGCATTGGTGGCTCACATTATATTTCTATTTGACAGCGCTGGTCTACACATTATGTATAAATTGAGTATTACAGTCCCAGTGTCATCCGAGGTGTGATGGAGGGAAGCTAGTCCAGAGGGGCCCAGAGGAGGCCTAACCTTGCCTAGGGCCAAGAAGGCTTCCCAGAGGAAGTGATGCCTTATCTAGCCAGGAAGGATGAGGATCAGGCAAAAGGGAAAGGATAATACAAGCAAGAGGGTCTGAATGTGCAAAGACCCTGGGGCAGGGGAGCCCATGTTGTGACCTCTACAAAGCTCACTAGAGTGTCTAGGTGGGGGTTGGGGACTGAGAGTGATGCAAGTGGGCAGTGGCCACAAGTCCAAGCCAAGAATGAACTTGAAAACCGGGTTAGGGAGAGTGACCCTTATCTTAGGGGAGATGAGAAGCCACTAAAGAGCAGGAGTGTGGCATAGGCAGGTGTATGGATGGACCAGAGGGGAGCTCTCAGAGGCTTGCAATGATGCAGGCAAGGGATAAGAAGCCAGAGAGGGAGGTGCTGGGTGGGCTGCAGGGATGGAGAAGAGGAGCTGGATCCAAAGGAAAGGGAGGAAGAACAGACAGAGCTTGCAGAGTGGTGACCCCAGTGCAACCTCCCTCTCCTCCCGACGTGGCCAGCCATCCTCAGGACCCTGGGATCCTGGGCAGCTCTGCTCCACCACCTAGTTGCTGTCTGACCATGGCCAAATCACTGACCCATCCGAGTCTCAATTTATTTGTTCTTCTAAGAATGTGGAGCAAGATAAGCCCCCAAGGCCCCTTCTATGTGCCCAGCCGTGTTGGAGCTGTGTGGGGAAGAGCAGAGGAGAGAGCAGACCCCTGGTCTCTGAAGTCCCCAGAGTGAGCACAGCAAATGCTGGGTGAGAGGGGCAGCTCAGTGTGCAGCAAGCTCTTCCTCACGCGGAGAGCTTTGGTGAGGGAAGTACATGGGTCCAACCCTGACTGCTGCGTGAGCCTGGAGGAGTCACTTCACTGCTCTGAGCCTCTGTTTACCAGTCCAGGCAATGGAGATGGGAGCGCCTCATGAAGATTAAAGGAAAGGGCGTGCTTAGCTGACGCTGGCACCCAGCACGGGCGACATGAACAGGGTTACTGTTACTGAGGAAGTACCTGGGACCCACTGCCTCCTCGCCCCCAACCCCAGGAAACCAAAGCTCAAGGCCCTGAAGGGGTTACGTGGGGGATTAAGGCAGGACTAGAAGAGGGAAGGGGAAGGAGATCCAAATCAGGAGGCAGATCTTCAGCCCCCAGAACCACCTTCCTCCTCCACTCAAATTCAGTAAAAATTTGCTGATCACCTGCTCTGTGCTGTGCCCCGAATGGCTGCATGTTACTGACTCTAATAGAAATCCCAAGGCTAAGAGTTCATCTTCCTGTTCTGCAGATGAGGAAACTCAAGCACAAAGGGGCTCCCATTGCTGCCCATCCCCAGCAAACCCCTACTCCAACGCCTCTGCTCCGGGAAGCCGCTCCTGTCCCCTTGGCTGGGTTAGGGAGTTCCTCGTGCTCCCACAGCACCCCTGGCCCACTGCACCCTTCAAAGCTCAGCTGAGCCTTCCCTGACTCCCCAGGCAAGGACTGGTGCTCAGGAAACTAAGGAATGAATTTGTGAAAGGCAGAGTTGGAAAAGATCTGCAACATTATCTGGTCGGCCTCCCTCGGTTTACAGATTAGTATTTAAAGATGAGGCCAGGACTAGAATCTGTGTCTTCTGACTCTTGTCCAGAGCCTTGAGCTGGTCTTGAAGGCTGAGTAGGAGTTCTCCAGGTGGACCAAGGGGAGGAGAGGCACTCCAGGCAGAGGGAAGGGCATGAGCAAAGGCAAGTGGGGATGGGGGAAGAGAGAGGTGTGTTTAAGGATGGGCAAACAGGGGATGGAGGTCCGAGTCTCCAAGGGCTTCAGCCACTATGCTAAGGTGTTGATGATAGGGAGCCATTGAGGGTTCCAGCCAGATCATGGTCAGAGCTCCTATGCATGACTCTACCAGGCCTAAAGGTGCAGTGATCAGTCACCCCCCCTCCCCAAGATTCAGATAGAAGAGACAAAGTATGTTCCCACAAGATCTCCTGAAAACAGTCTCGTGAATCTGACATTTCTTAACATGCACTCTAGGCTGGAGTAGACTGGGCCCTGGGCCCTAAAAGGGGACATGCCACCCAGGGGCTCTCCTGGTTCATACCAGTGGTGCCTCTTGTAGCCGGCTAGACCACAGCTTCACTTTCCCTGGCCGGCCTGAAGTCCAAGGGCAGACGCTCCGGTTGTGTGGGCCTGGATAGTTCCGTGATGCACTCCAAGCGCCGGGCGCGCATCCCTCTGCGCCTCCGGGACCAGAACGGTCGGCGCCGCACGCACGCTTGTGCCTGCTCCTCTCCTGAAGTTCAGGCTGCACCTGCCTGCCACCCCGCCCCCAGCCCCGGAGGCCGGCAGGCGCTCGCCGCCGCCGCCACCTCTTCCACCTGACGGCGCATCAGGTATTCCAACGCCACGATCTGGTCCCCCGCCCCAGGTCAGGCTGGCGGTTCAGGGACCTATAACCTGGGGCTTCCGCCGCATTACCGGGACGGCGCCGAGCTCGCGCCCCTCGACCCCCCCGCCCCCTTCCCAGTTCATCTGTCTTAGCGGGGAGGCAGCCGCGTAGAGAGACAGACGGAGACCTGGCCGCCAGCTGAGAGCTCTGGCTCAGTGTGCGCGGCGCTGGGCTGGGGAGCCGAGCCCCGAGCGGGTCCGGCGGTGGACGCGCGGGCTCCGCTTCACCTGTCCGCGCCCTGGGGGCAGATCTCTGCCCCTCTCTAGGCCTCAGTTTCTCTGTCTGCAAAGAGGTCGAAGGGCGGACTAGCTGGGATGAGCTGACGTGGAAAGACACAGGCATACTCTGCGCCCGGGCTCCGAGTACAGGGGTCCACGCCCCTCCCCAGTTCCACCTGACCCCCACAT
Organism: Ceratotherium simum simum; assembly: GCF_057802395.1. NCBI lineage: Eukaryota > Metazoa > Chordata > Mammalia > Perissodactyla > Rhinocerotidae > Ceratotherium > Ceratotherium simum. The sequence goes on from NC_141921.1 coordinate 6,155,648, forward strand.
TCCCTGTCGCCCGCCCGCGTCCTTCCACTCCCCCCTCCTATCCGCCCTCAGATTCTTTCCAGATGTGCGCAGCGGGAGGGGCCCGGGGGCTGGAACCAGCCTCCGGCCAGAGAAGAGAAAAGGCCCCTCCGGTCCCGATCGCGGAGGGGCCGCACCCCCGAGGGAGCGCTCTCCGGCCGTGCCCCCGGTGCAGGGCTGCGACCGAAGGGGCGCGATGCGGCGGCCCCGCCCGGGCGGCTGCGGGGGGGACGTCCGCACCAGGCGGGGAGGTCCGAGTCCGCCGCCCAGGCTCGGCCCCGGCCCCGGCCCCTCGGCCCACCGCCCGCCCGCGCCCCGTACCTGCTGCGCCCCCGCGCCGCGCCGCGCCCCGCCGGCCGCCCGCGCTCTCCCGAGTCTCGGCTGCGCTCCGCGGGAGCGGGCTCTTTCCATTCAAGTCGAGCCGTGCGCTCGGCGACGCAAGTTTTGTTGTGGGTTTTCTCCTCCCCGCCTCTCCCCCGCCCCCGCCCCGCGTGCATCTGCTGGACGCCGGCCTCCGGACACAGGCGGAGGGTCCCCACAGGCGCGGGAGGCGAGGGCCTGCCCCATCCCCGCGTTGGACTTGGCCGGGCCCCACTTCCCGGGGAGACAGGCGCCGCACCGACCCCTCTCCCCCTCTCCGCCCCGCCGGGGCCGCCGCACCCCCACCCCAGGGGCCTGGGAAGGCCGGGTGTCTAGCCCGCAACGCTTCCTAGTTCCCAGCCTTCCGCAGTGGAACTGGACCGCTTTAGGCCCCAGCACCTGAGAGGAGGGCCCGGGAGACGGCCCCTTCGACCAAATGCTTCTGAGCTCAGTTTCTTCTTCATGACAGAGGATTTTGCAACCGCTCCAGGCACGAGTACCTTTCCGTTCACCCTCCCACCCTGGGGTCCTGGGCCGTGGCTAACAAGGCCGCCAGCCAAGACTCTTGCGGGACCCCTTCCCGGAAAAGTTCCCCGCCTTCCCCATCCTCCCTACCCCCACGTTGGGCCTGGGCCCACAGCCTGGTGAGCCTTGAAGGACGGTAGATGGCCTGGGAGTAGAGTGCATGCAGATGCTAGTCGCAGGGAGACAAGGAGGGTGTGCAGTGAGCCCTCGCGGCACCATATTGCTCCCGGGAGCTGAAAACGTTTCCCAGTAAAGGAGCATTAACCACGAGCAGCTGAAGCAACACTATTTGGCGCCAGGGGCTTTGGCGGTAGAGAGCGTTGGGGCTGGGTTTAGGTGGTACTTGGCTCCTCCACTGCTGAACAAGGCTCTCCTCCATACCTGCTCTGGCCTGTGGGCAGCGCACCCACTGCTACCTTACCTGGCTGTCCTCCTGCTAGGGAGGGAGAAGGATAAATAACTCAAACTTGGGACCACTTGCTCAACCTAAACTGCCAAGAACCTGAATGAATGAATGAATGGCTCATGTAACGGCTCTAGACCTTTCACTCGCCTCTGCTGCCGCATCCTGGTTGTACTGCATGCATTACTCTCGAATCTTCACAACCCTACAAGAGAAGAACTGCTGTTGCCCCATTCACAGGTAAGGAGACAGCCTTAGAAAGGATAAGTGATTAACTGAGTAAAATGGCCAGGTTTACCCTTCCCCACAGCCCAAGTTCCCTCCCTGATGGAAATGGGCAGGTAACTTGAGTAGGCAAGTGCAGAGCCTGCATTTGAACCCAGGACTGTCTGTTTCCATTACATCAATAACTCAAGAACTTAGCAAGAAAGGGAAAGGGAAATATTTTGCCTTCTTTGGTCTCAGATTCCAGTTCTCTCTGAGCTCAAACTTATGAGAGTTGGTATGATTCACAGGATTGGACAGGGGCCAACACAGAGATGCATCTCATGTCTTCTCTACTTGGAGGCTACGTTCAAATGGAGCTAGAACAAGATTCTACTGGCTTGAATACCCATGAACTAAAAATCTTCTAGAAGGACAATGAGAACCATACTTAGCATACACTGAATGCCTACTAAGTGCCAGGCACCATGTTAAATCTTTAAATATCTTAATCATCTCAACCCTGTGGGGAATGTATTCTCTGTTCCCTGTAACTGCTGGGGCCAGCCACAGGGCACACCCACCCCTCCTCAGAGAAGCAGGCCCTTCTGTGGAATGCCACACCAGTGCCCACACACTGGTGTGTGGGCTCTGTGGCTGCCCAGTGCTGTAGACACAACCTACAATCAGTGTGCTGTCTGAAGTACACTATGGAGGAGTCACTTGGAGTGTCTCTGGTGGAAAATGGAGGCAATCCTGGTGCTCTAGAGGCAAATCCTCTAACTTTCAGAAGGGCCAAAAAGTCAGAGTTGAGTTTGAAATTTAGGTTTCCTGAATCTACTTGTGCTGCTTTGGCTCCTTCCTGCTGCCCCTCAACTTCAGCTCCTGTTTAATATTACTGTAGTGCACGGTGTCAAGTACAAGCTCTGGACCTAGCTTTGGGTTCAAATCCCAGCTGGGTTCAAACGGAGATAAAAGTCATACCTACACCTCACAGCATGTCTAAATTAAATGAGAAAATGGAAGTACAGGACTCCGCACAGCACCTGGCACATGGTGAGTGCTCAATAAACGGCAGCTGCTATTATTACAAAACTATCACCAAGACCTGACTAAACATCCAGGAAACATTATTAAAATAGAAATGACAAGTGGCAAGAATTAAACAGAAACCTCTGCATCGCCCAGGGTAAGTGTCTTCTAATTCAAAACAATAAGAAACAAGAAAACTCAAAAGAGGGAAAGAGTAAAGATACGTATGGCCAGAGAGAGCTAGGAGTGAAAGACAAGAAGGTTCTCAAGGGGGTTTGATCAGGAAAAAGGGGAGATAAGGAACAAGATAAGGGGAGATAAGGTGTTGTTATACTTCCTCATCAGAGAAGAAAATAACTCTTCTTACTTTGAGCTGAGGGCTCAAGACTTTTCCTTATTAAGTAGCAGAGTCCCAAATACCAAGCTATGGCAGCAGCTTCATTTTCTGGACATTTAGAAATCAAATCACATGGCGTTCTTTTGTGTATATATATCCATCTGAAGGATCTTGATAAAAGACAAGACATCAAAGAACAACGATGGAAACGATGGAAAAACCACAGGCCAAGTCAGGTACAGAAGAAGTCTCTAGGCTCCTATAACATCCCATAAAAACTCTTTATTATTGGACTTTTCTTGCTGTATATTATGTTTTTCATTTCTTTCCCCCAGTGAACTGTAAACCCTCCAGGGAAAGAACCTCATCTCATGTTCTGTAAGGTCCCTTTTTAGCCCTAAAATACCATCATTGTAGTAGGCAGAATGAACTCCCAAAGATGTCCACATCCTAATCCCTAGAGCCTGTGAATATGTTAGATTATATGGCAAAAGGGACTGTGCAGATGTGGTTAAAGTTATGGACCTTAAAATAGGGAGAGTGTCCTGAATTACCCAGATGGGCCTAATCTAATCATAGGAGCTCTTAAAAACAGAGAACTTTCCCTGGCTGGAGGTAGGAGAGATGAGGCAGAATGGGAGACAGATTTGAAACGTGAGGACTCAACTAGCTTTAAGGATGAAGGGAATGCAGGCAGCCTCTAGAAGCTGAGAACAACAGCTTCTGCTGTGGTGACAGTCCCACAGTAGCATGGAACTGACACATCCTGAATGAGCATGGAAGCAGGTTCTCCCCCAGAGCCTCTGGATAAGAGCCCAGGGCAGCCAACACCTTGACTTCAGCCTTGTGAGACCTGGAGCAGAGAAACCAGCTGAACCCATCTAGACTTCTGAGCTATAGAACTGTGAGATAATAAATTTGTCGTGTTAAGCCATTAAGTTTGTGGTAATCTGTTATGGCAGCAATAGAAAACTAACACAAACATTAATAACTAAAACTAGTCCATGGCACAACAGCATTTTCCCACACATCATCTCACTTAAGCGTCACAACAAGCATGATGGTATCACTGCCCCCTTATTTTAGGAGACTGATGCTCAGGAAGGATAAGTAACTCGCTCAAGTGACCAGCTAACGAGAACTTGAGTCAGAATTCAAACTCAGGTCTTCAAGTTCCCACCCCAGTGAGAGCTGTCTCCTACACTGCAGCTACCATTCTGTGGATTTAAGCTAAATGAAAAACGGACTTAAAAAAAGACAAAAAGTAAACAAAAAACTCAGGCTGCTTTCACACTATGAAAACTTAAAAATTCTTCAATACTCATTTCTTTCTGTTTCTTTCAAAGATATCTAGTAAGTCATGGAACAAGTCAGGGTATAAACAAGTAATATAACATTAAAAAGATATCAAGTCTTCTTTCTGACACATAGAAGAAAAAAAAAGTTTTGAAAATGGCAAAAGGAGAAATCCTCAAGAGTGGCTGTCAGTGAAATATTTTCTCCCATTCACCTGCTCTTGCAGCCACTGTTAAGGGACATCTTCCCAATGAAATGCCCTGTTTTGCCAGCTCGATTGAGGGACACTCTATGTTGGAGCTTCCAGGCCACTCATGACCAATATTTATTGTCAGGAAGTTCTACTGATTTTCAGTCTGAAATTTCCCTTTCTGTATTTCTTCCCATTACTTCTAATAACTAAGTAAAAGAACCCCTCCCTCTCTTTGGTCTTCCCATCTCTCAAACATTTGTGAACTCTTATCACACCTTGCCCTTGGTATCACTTTGCCACGCTGACGGTTCCTTTCAGCCTGCCTAAGTCAACCTTTCTCTTCTACTGCTGTGTCTTCATGCCTAAACTTCTTTTCCATATATTTCATATAATGAGGTGTCTAATCTTGAATAGTGTTCCGCACACTACAGAAGGTGCCATGTTCTAAAAGGTGAATTATACAATAACTTGCAAAGAAAAAGAAAATTTACCACTGATGGGTGGTTGGTTAGAAAACTATAACAATTACCGCTTCTCTGCCTGCAATTTAAATAAACAGCAGACTACAATGCATTTCCCCCAATTGTACATAAAAGTTTATGGCCACAAATTCAGTAACTAAAAGGTCAAGTGCTTACACATGCTGCTGAAAACAGCACTATGAATATTTACAAAGTATTTAAATGACTGTTAATAGAACGGATAAACTAAATGGCCATTATTTTTTGCAATAAGTTTTGGATATGATACATTAAAAAAAATTTTCTCCAAGAAGTCTGGCTAAAATTCCATACCAGATTAAACTTCCTGCCAGATGGAATCAAGACGCCACATTTCTTAAGGGCCAGAAATCTGGCCCAGTATTCTCTGTTCTAACCAAGAACTAGAGCTGTTTGTTTGCAGCAGTCTCCAGATAGATATTAAAACTGGACCTTTCCCGTAGATTTTGTAACTCTATTGAGAAAAACTTTAAAATTTGGCCAGATGGGGCTATGGTTCCTGATAGCACATCAATCTTTCAGGGCCCTCATTAGCTGTTTACCCCAAATTCCTTAATTCATATCAGTGTGGTCTCTAAACAAACTCAATCTTGCAGAGTAATTTACGCAGTAATTTACAATCTGGAGATTACCCTTTTTTTCTAGTCAATAACATTAAGCAACTTGTGTTCAAAAAGCAACTATGCCAATGGGCAGCTAGAACTGTAATCTTAGAACTGCAAACCTTCTGAAAGTTAAACTAAATACTTCTATATCCATTCACTAAGGTACAGATACTATTAAATTTTAATGATTCTTGAGGAAAATGCAAGCAAGTAGGCAGTCCATAAAAAATGCAAATTGTCCCCAATCCTTAAGCCAACAGATTATCTGAACTCAAAGGACTGTCACAAAATGTTTCAATAAATAAATTCCTTCATGTTAAAAAAAAAATCTCCAATAACATCTGTTGAGTGCCTACTATGTGGCTTGGCATTTTACAGCTAGAATTGCTAATCCTCACAACCAGCAAGGTGGGCATTACCTTTCCCTTCCTACAGAGGGAGAAACAGGCTCCCAGTCCTTACTCATTAGCTCGAGGTCCCGAAGCTGTGTACGTGCCACAGCTAGAACTAAACCCACATCTCATGGGCTCCAAGTTCTCCCACTATACCAGGCTACTCTAAATGTATTATTTTCTGAAACTGCTAAAGTTTCAGAAGATAAAGCTGTTAATTGTAGGATTTAATTTCATATTTCTTTTTTCTAAATATGGGGAAAACAAGAGTTTATATGTGATTGAACCTTTTACAAGATATTTTACAACTTAAAAAGAATTTTAATGATCATTGTCTAATCCTCATTTGTTCGAGAAACTTTTATTGATGCTTATTCTGGTAGACATTGTATTAATACTAGAGAGACAGAAATGAATAACATAGAGTTTCTACCCTCAAGGTGTTCACAGTCTAATGAGACTATTAAAAAAAAAATAACAGTATCCCCCTTTTGTAGAGGAAGAAACTAAAGGCTGGCAAAGCTTAAATGCCTCGCCCTTAGTTTGTTTCCAGGATGGAGAGGACCTGAACCGAGATTCTTCCCATCACACTTCAGTGACTCCCGCGCCCCCACCTCCACACTCAGTTTCCTAACCATGCTCTCCATTATTGTTCCTCTCCATATTCAGTAATGCTTGTAGAAATCTGCGAGTTTGAATTCATCCTGACAAGTATAGCAACAAGACTAATGATTTTAATGCATACAGAACCCACTAGGCCACTGTTTTTAAAAACATGTAATAACCCCACAAATAAACTGACTTTTCTTATTACTTTAGGCTGCTTCAATCTTAAGTTGCAAAAATTCCGAGAAGCTGCAAATACTTTCAAAGAAAGAGCAGGATAAGCGAGGCTAAAGGAGAATTTTTAATGTTCTCTTTCATCATCAGGGCAACAGAAGGTCATTCTAATAGAGAATGCATTTCTGTGAGGAGGTTCCTATCCTCAGAAATGCCCCTGTGAATATAAAATTGTTATTCAGCTTATCTCATTCATTCACTGAATGATAGTAAGCCAAGACTTTGTGCTGTGAGTATCAAAATGGATATGAGATGAAGCCCCTGCCCTTAAGGAGCTCTCTGTTGGTGAGAGAGAGAAACAAATTACTACAAAGGAATGATTAGCTCTATTTGTGGCAAACGGGGACAGCTTCCTGAAAGCTAAGGCATGAAAAGGAATTTACCAAGTAGATAAGGTGGGCAGGAGGGGGAGGGCAAGGAGAGAATGGTGACGGTGGGCATAGAGTACAGTATGTGCAAGATGACCTAACTTAGAATTAAAAGTATTAGCTAATGTGCTTGCTCCGTATTCATCACTTGGAAACTGAGCATATCACTACCACATGGAACTTTTGTTATTATTCATAGCTCTTTTTGAAACCAATTCTATCTAGCTTTTTGTCCCTACTACTCCACTGAAACTGATTTTGTGGTGATCACCAGTGACTTGCATGTTGCCAAATTTAATCCAGTAGACACCTTCAGTCATCATCTTACTTGACCTCACAGTAATAGGACATAGCTGACCGTTCCTGCATTTTGGCTATATTCTTTTCTCGAGAAATTCCCTCCACCTCTCTAGCCCCTCTTCCTCATCCCCTTTGTCAGATACTCCTCCTCTACCTGATCTCTAAAAGCTGAAGTTCCTCAAGGCTCACTCCAGCACCCCCTTACTCCCTCCACTCCTGTAGCTTTAAATACCACCCACATGCTCATGACTTCCAAATGTGTATCTCCAAGCTAAACCCCCTCTGAGCTCCAGTCTTGTAAATCCAACTGCTTCCTTGATATCTCCACTTGCAAATCTCTCAGGCATCTCAAAGTTAACAAGCTCAAAAGTGCAGCTTATTATTTCAACCACTCTCCCTAAAACCTGCTTGTCCCCTCGTCATTCCAGTTATGACCCACTATTCACCTGGAAGTCATTCTTGCCCCTATGTCCGGTCACCAAGTTCTGTCAGCTCTACCTCTGCCTACTTTTCCACATCTATCTCTGCCACCAACACCCTAGTCCAGAACATCATCTTCTTGCACCTGGACATCCACTCTCCAGCCCTCTATCCCCAGTACATTCTCCATACAGCAGCTACAGTGATAGTTGAAATCATTTTATTCCCCTGCTTACAGCCCTTCTGTGACGGTCATCAGTTCTTTCACAAATATTCCAACTCCATTCTCTCCTTCTGGTACATGGTAAGATTCTGAAGTTATATAGGGCATGTGACTTTCTTTGGACAATGAAATGGGAGCAAAAGTGATATGTATCACTTCTGGGTGCAAACTTTAAGAGCCCACGTGTACTTCACCTTTTTCTCTTCCTTTGCCATGATGATCACAATGCTCTCTGGAGAGCACATGCTCCATTAGCCTGGGTTCTACACTTAGGATATGACAGCAAAGTGGATATGCAGCATGAGTGAGAAATAAACGTACAGAAAGCTACACCTTCAACAGATCCCAAATGCCTTACATAATGATTCCAATATATGAATGGAATGATTCCAAAATTCCAATATAACTGGCTCCTGTGTATCTATCCAAACTCCTCTTGGGCTTGTCCAAGTCCCTTTCCACCCTTTTATGCAATGTTCTTTGCATGGTTCACTCTTCAACCTTTAGATCTCAGCTTAAATATTACCTCCTCGGAGATGTCTCCCTTAACTACTTTATTGAAGAAGGCCCCTCACTGTCATTCTCCATCACAGCACCCTGACCATTTCCTGCATGGCACAACACAGTCTGTAATATTATTAATCTCTTTGATTGTCTCTCCCACAAGACTGTAAGCACCACGGAGGGAAGGAAGGGCTCACCACTATCTCCACTGCCTACCACTGTACCCTCGATATAGCACCCTATATATGGTAGGTGCTCAATAAATACTTGTTAAATGAATGAACGAATGAATCAAGACTCAAAAAATGACACACAAGAAAACACTACAGACATCACATCACATATCACAGAGGCAAGAGGTGGTGGTGGTGTTGGGGACAGGAAGGGAACTCACATTTACTGAGTGACTATGATGTACCTGACAATAATTTAGGTACTTTAGATTCTCAATAACCCAAGGAGGTCAATATTAATATCTCCACTTTATAGGTTAGGCAATTGAGGCTCAACCTGCTCAAGTTACTGGCAAAACCAGTAAGAGCAGCAGTTTTAACTCAGCACTGTTAAGCTCTTTCTCCAAACCATGATGCTTCCCTACAAATTAAACAGCTACTGTATTTCATCACTAAGTAAGATTCTATTATACATGTAAATTGCACTTATATAGGAATACATTTCTACCCCAAGAACCAGTTTCTGTTTTTCTTTTTTATTTGTTTTGGTTTTTTTGGCTCATCCTAAAGCCTTTTTCAGGTATCTCTTGTTATCTGGGACAAGTGAAGGCAGAATGATGCAGCAAATCCAGACTACGGATAAATCAGACATTTTGTCAGAACTTTTTTCTTGAAGTCTTTTTCTTCTCAGAGTAAGAAGCTACTATGATTAGGAAGTAGGTCTGTGTTCTGATTTCATTCTGTGGGACTTGAGATCAACTTATATTGGCTTAATTTACTGTCTTACCCCATCACCAAATGCTATTCTGCTGGTCACAGAACAGGAAAAGCTGAATGGTCTAAGGAGATCTGATCCACAGTCCTGATCTGACTAGCACAGGCTCCAAGTATCTGAACACACAAATGAAACCATCTGGCTTCTTCCCTCTGACCACCTTAGGGTGAATGTGTTAACGATAGAAAGGTGGGGCCTGGATAACGCCCAAACGGTTCTGCTGGGCTCTGAGCAGACTCACAGGATTATCAGAGCAGAAGGGACCTTAGAGACCATCTACGCAAATCCCCTCTTTTAACAGGCTAGCAAACAGGTCCAGGCAGGTGGTTATTTATTTGCCTAAGAGAAGCAAGACTCCTGGCTCCTAGTCAAGTGCTCTTTCCACTACGATACTCTGCACCTCCCTAATCAAGAACTAGTGATATGTCAAAGTCATCAGTAGATAACATCTAGATAACACAAGAGTGTAAATTCCCCAATGTTTCTCTTACTCTCCATCATTTAGAAAACCCTGAGCAAAAAGAATATACACAGTAAAAACAAAGGAGATCTGGAAGAGCTATTTTAATTTTCTATTAAACATTCTTCCAAAGGCATTATTTTACGCCATATCTTGCTGGGTTATAAGAAACATTAGCATTAGAGAAACTAGGAAGAAAGATAAATTAAATGTGGAAATTAATTAAACCAAACTTATATGAAAAAGGACAATTACAACAAAGGACTGAGGGCTTTACAAATTTAATTAAATTAATATGAGATTATAATTTGAAAACTGTGCATCTCAAAGCAAATTTTATTTGTTCAATTATTTTTAACAGCAGCATTTTATGACTCTAATACACTGATTTTTCAAGAAGGAAACCCATTTAAAAATATTTTTATTTTAAAAATAGGCCTGTGTTCAGCTATAGATCATATTTCTTTTATTTTGATTTGGGAAGAAAATACTGTTTTGATGGCATGAAATGCAAAATTTAAAAGTTTTTTTTTTTTTTTTTAAAAACATCCCAGTACAGAATTTTAAAAACTCTTAATGAAAAATAGATTAAGGTCATTAAGTGTACAACACTAATTACTGGCCAGCTACTGTTTTTCTGTTTCTTCCCTAGTTCTCCCAAGGAAAACTTAAATCGAATCTTCAGCAGAATAATCCTTAAATATACTTTATAAGCAAAATGAGAGCTTTTGTTTACATAGTTTTTGGATTTTGCTGTTCCTAATTTTATTCTGAAACTCAATTTTACCCCAAACCATAATTACTGTATTAACTTTGTAATGCACAGTTGTATGCAATTCAGCAAAGCAGTAGTATACCATCAGGCTCCAATCAACCAGAGCTTAGGAAAAATAGGATTGGTCACACCCATTGAAAAACAAATCTGACGCTATTTGCCCATGTGTAGTTTCAGTCGAAGTTCTGACAAGGAAATATATGGATATCCTGATTCTCAAAGGTAGGCAAAGGGAGTGCTTCACAGCTTAGCTTTCTCCGGCTGAAGCTGAAGATTTTGTAACTTCATAGCCAGACCCATGTTGCCAGTGATTTTCAATTTGCCTTGAAAGAAGGCCTGTAAGTAAAGAAGAAAGAAAACTTATTATTTGGTGTTTTTTGTTTTGAGATTGGGGATATTTCTAGACTATCCAGCCCCGAGATCATTCATTCATTCATTTATTTTTTTGTGAGGAAGATCGGTCCTGAGCTAACATCTGCCAATCCTCCTCTTTTTGCTGAGGAAGACTGGCCCTGGGCTAACATCCGTGCCCATCTTCCTCTACTTTATATGGGACGCCGCCACAGCATGGCTTGCCAAGCGGTGCGTTGGTGCGCGCCCGGGATCCGAACTGGTGAACCCTGGGCCCCCGGAGCGGAGCAGGCGCACTTAACCGCTTGCGCCACCAGGCCGGCCCCCCAAGATCATTTATTTATCCTGGTCTCTAAAACTTTGTTCAAAATACGAAACTTGGCTTTCCAGAATAGATTTAGAACCAGATTCCCCAAAAGGAAGGATGTGTAAAAGCCATGCTTTACACAGAGCAGTCAAAAGGCACATCCTTCCCAAATGTCTCCTCTTAGAAACTGAGTCTGCCTTTACCTGCCTTCCTCAAAGGTGATGCATTTTCCAAATATTAGGCAAAGTGGGTTCATACTAGGTTGATTTTGTTTAAAAATCATTACATGTGGATCGGGAATATGAACTGAAATTTCCAGTAGTCTGCTGGGGGAAAAAGCACATGCATAGCACAGAAACTCGTGGGATTCCATACAATGTGGATGAAATGTCACCAATTTTTTTTAGGTCTACATGATTAAGGATTTATCCCCCACAGAGGGAGGCCAGGCAGCCTGCTGAGACTGAGGTGCTTGTGTTAACCTTTGGCTCAATCAGAAGAATCAAACCAATCCGAGGCACAGAACCACAATTTGTTCCGTTTAACAACTGCCTAGGATTAGATCACATGATGTTTGCTAAATTTATCATGTAACAAAATCCCAGGAGAACTTTAGAGAAAGAGCAAAACTGGGAACATAGCATGATTTCCCTGCTATGATCTCAGTCTTTTAACTCAATTATCAAAATACGGGAAGGCTAGATGAAAAAAGTTTCTGGTAGTCTCAGCTTTTTAAGCAAGTACATTAAGTCAGGAGCTCTCTGCCTCATCCATAGGAATGCGCAGAGCTCTTTTTCTACACCTTCTGGTAAGGGTGACTAATTCCCGTTTTTCCCCTCCTCTGTCTGGACAAACTAAATATTTCTTTCTATATGGCACACAGCCTTCTGTCTGATGATTTAAAGGTCAGGTGTCTCAGAACACAACATATTTAACATACGTCCTTTAAAAATACAGACCAGTAGTAGCTAGAAGAGAAACTCACCATCTTCCTCTTTTTTTAAATTAAAAGAGAAAATGACTTTTTATTTATTAATTACTATAGAGAAAACATGAATCTTCGTCCTTTAGAGAATCCAAACATAAGGATCATTTAATCTGGCCCCTAGGTGTTCTTTATGTGTGCTTTGCACTGAGAGTACACCGCTTTGTTTCAACTGTAGCCAAACACTGAAATGGTAATTTCTATTGCATTTAATGGTTTCCGTCAAATCCTCTACTGAGCATAAGGGAAGGCCATTAGCACATTAATAGAAAGGTCTGTCATTTTTATCTTTAATTCCTTTGGGTGCTAAGAGGTGTTCAAGAAAAATAAGCTGACACTTCGCTCCCCCAGATGGGCAGTAAACAGATAAACTGAGAGAATGAGGGGAGCTGATGTGTGAAGTCTGATCACCCTGCCAAGGAAGTGCACGGAGTGCACAGTGGATGAGGAGCAGTGGCGGGGGGAAGGAGGAGCACAGCCAGCTCCTATACTGGTGGCCTCTGTTTTGTCCAGACTTTTGGAGCAGGCTCAGTGGGTGGAAATGTCAGTGCCAATCGTGTGTATTCAGCTGAAACGTCACAGATGCAAGTCTCTCACTTGTCAAAGCATCAGCTGAAATATGCTTAGTTGCTTAGAAAAAGCATTTGAAAAGGAATACGAGTGGGAGTCAGATTTAGTTGTTGTATCCAATCTTTCCAATTACCAGGGGACCAGAGGAACAAGACCTAAAACAAATCAGGCTGCCGCATCAAAAATATAAGGTTACAATGGAAAGAAGCATCTTAGTTTCTTTTTTGTTATCTCTAGCTAAAGAAAGCTCAGTATATCAAGTCTGTTCAACACTGTGCAACTAAAGAGTATAGGAAGACCCTGACAATCTGGGGCCCAGGAAAATCTATACAAGGCATAAATATATTTTAGACAAATACAATTTAATCCAGCAACTGTTTACTGAAAACCTAAAAATGTCAGGCATAGTGCTAAGTTCTGGAGACATGAAGACAAATAAGACATAGTTTGTTCCTTTGAGACACTCACAATCTGATGGGGAAGAGAGAGGCACATTATGACTAATATAACGTGACAAGTGCTAAGCTAGCAGTCCAATAAGTGGCCCAGAAGAGGGACTGGCTACAGCTCCCCAACAATTTGGAAGGAGGTCTTTGGAGATAACATCTGAGCTAATTTTGAAAGACAAGGAGTTTGTCAGGGAAGGACAGTTCAGGCAAAAAGAGCATGGCAAAGACACGAAATGTAAGAGGTCTTACCTTTGTTCACACCGCTCCCTCCCTCCACCTGGATTGCTCCTACTCTCCATCTGCACTGCTAACTTCTGGTCACCCTTATGACTCAGCTCAAGTGTTGTGGCACCTCGGATATTCGGCTGCACTAAATCTTTTGATCTGTCTCGTACCAAATTGTGGATGGCCTGAGCATGGAAACTATTTCTTATTCATCTGGGTCTTTCCAGCACAAAGAACAGTGGCACACAGTTTGCTCCACAAACGTCTGTCATTTGTTAAGTGAACATTTTGGGGAACACTGAGTTTTGTGAGTTTGACCACTTTGCACTTGATGGTATGAGGCTGAGGCAGGAGATGAAGTGGAATGGGCTAAAAGACCCACTTACTAGAAAGATACAAGCCCCATCATACTTACCGACTGAGGATTCATTTTACCCGTCATCAAAGCCAGTAAGTCTGAGTCAGCCATTGTGATTGTGCAGTCGGCCTTCTTATCTAAAACAGAGATATGTAGGAGAAGGAAGGAGAAAAGGGGAGTGTTCAGTTTCACGTATACATTTTAGTCAAAAGCCACTGACTGCATCAGAATCACACCCAGTACCAGAGCAGTGTGGGGAAATGGGTCCTCACATACACCTCTATGTATGCAGCCTGGTAAAATGTGGCATAAATCACAAGCAACCTTGATATTTAACAAGAGGGAATTGATTAAATAAATTATGGTATTCATATAATGGGATATAATGCAGCCATTAGATGATATGGATCTACATTCACTGACCTGAAAAAATGTTCATGTTATACTGTTCATGATACTGTTATTTAAGCGAGTTACAAAACAAACTGTGAGCATGCTCCCATTTTTGCTTAAAAACAGATATTCAATTATATATGTACAGGAAAAACATCTGTAAACTTAGACACTAATACATTAATAATAGTTATTGTGGCACACAGACTCTACAGTGATCCCCATGATCCCTGCCTCCTGGTGTTCAGGCCTTTGTATGATCCCCTTCCCTCGAGTGTGGGCAGCACCTGTGACTTGCGTCTAGCCAACAGAATGTGGCAAAGGAGATGGGATGTCAGTCCTGTGGTTCTGCTACGTTATATAAGGCTCTGTCTTGCTAGCATACTCACTCTCACTCTCCTGCTAGCCTTGAATAAGCTAGCTGCCATGCTGTGACCTGCATATGGAAAGGGCCACATGGCAGGGTACCGGCCTTTAGGAGGTGAGGGCAGACTATGGCCTACAGCCAATAAAAAACTAAAGCTACCATTCTTATAGCTGCAAGGAAATGAATTCTGCCAGCAACCTGAGTGAACCTGGACATGGACCCTTCCCCAGTCAAGCCTCCAGATAAGAACCCAGCCCTGACAAACACCTTGACTGCAGCCTGTGAGACCCTATGCAGAGGACTCAGCTAAGCTGTCCTCAGCCAACTTACCATGGAAACTGTAAGGAAATAAATGTGTGCTTTGTTTTAAGCCACTAACTTTGTGGTAATTTGTTATGCATAAATAGAAAATGAATACAGTTATCTAGATCAAGGGTTAACAAACATCTTCTGTAAAGGATTAGACACTAAATATTTTAGTCTTTGTGGGCCACTAGGTCTCTATCACAACTACTAAACTTTGCTTCTGTAGTGCAAAAGCTGCTATAGATAATACATAAACAAATGAGTGTGGCTGTGTTCCAATAAGACTATTTTCAAAACAGGTAGCAAAGAGGGAGAAGAAATTTGCAATTCATATATCAGACAAAGAACTTATATCCAGAATATATAAAAAACTCCTATTACTCAATTAGAAAAGGTTAGATAATCCAATACAAAAATGGGCAAAGAAACAGGCACTGTACAAATGAGGATCTCCAAATGGCCCAAAAAGCACATGAAACAGTGTGCAATTTCATTAATCATCAGGAAAATGCAAATTAAAAGCATAGATGAGATACTACTAGTACATACTAGAATGAATGGCTAAAAAAAAAAAGATACCAGTGCTGGTTAGGACGAGGAGCGACTGAAAGGTCAGTACAATGCTGGAGGGACTGTAAAATGGTACAGCCACTTTAGAAAACACTTTGGAAGTTTCTTATAAAGAGAAACATATATATGCCATACGACCCAGCAATCCCACTCTTAGGTGTTTACCCAAGAGAAATGAAAACATATGTCCACACAAAAACCTGCATGTGAATGTTCATAGTGGCTTTATTCAAATTGCCAAAAGCTGGAAAAAACCCAAATGTGCATCAACTGGTGAATGGATAAACTACTCAGCAACAAAAAGGAGCAAACTACTGATGATACATGCGACAACATGAATGAATCTCCATGAAAGAAGCAGGCTCAAAAACTACATCCTGTATGATTCCACTTACATGACATTCTGGGAAAGGTAAAACTACAGGGACAGAAATCAGATTAGTGGCTGTAGGGACTAAGGATGAGAGAAGGGGACTAACTATACTTTTTGAGGTGAAGGAAATACCTATATCTTGATTTTTGGTGGTGGTTATACAACTATATGCATTTGTCTAAATTCATAGAATTGTACATCTAAAAAGGATAGATTTTATTGTGTGTAAATTATACGTCAATGAACCTGCCAAAAAAGAAAAACCTGACATTTCCAAGTACTGTCAAAAATGTGAAGCAAATGAAACTCTAATATAATGTGGAAGAGAATGTAAAATAATATATCTACATCAAAAAACTGTTTGGCTATCCTGTACCATATGACCTAGTATTTCTAATCCTGGTTATATGTGTAATGGAAATGAGTACAAATGTCCACTAAAAGACACATATGAGAATGTTCAAAACAGCTTTATTCATAAGGCCCCCAAATGGAAACACTGCAGAGATATATCAACCATGGAATGAATGAATGAATTCTGGTGCATTCACATGGTAAAAATGAACTATTGCTACATGCAACAATATTAATGCTGAGCAAAAGAAGCCAGACTTACAAGAGTAAACATTGTATGGTTCCATTTATACGAATTTCCAAAATAAATAAAATCAGTCCATGGTGATAGAATTCGGAATAGTGGTTCCTTCTGGGAGTGGATAGTGATGGGAGGGGACATGAGGGAGGCTTCTAGAGTGCTGGCAACATTCTGCATCTTGACCTGGGAGATGTATTCATTTGTAAGCATTGATGAAGCTGTACACTTCAGATTTATGCCCTTTATCACAGGCTAGACTTCAATATAAATTTTACACAAAACAAAAACAAAACAACCAGTGGTGAGGTGGATTTGGCCCACGGGCCACAGTTTGTCACCCATGATGTAGATGGTGGGATTACAGGAGAGTAATTTTTTCATTTTGTTTCTCTATCTTTTCTAATTATTTTTACCCTGAGTGTATAGTACCTATATAATACAAAGTTTTTAAAATATTAACTTTAATATCATCAAACTATAAAGAAAAAAAGGCTATACAATTAAGACTCTAATATCTCATTGCTAAATCAGCCATGTCCACCTTGGACAAATGAGAGGTTTCAAGTACAAAAAGAAAATTACACCAAGAAATCAAATTTTTCAGCAGTCAGTGTTTTAGGCAAACAATATAACAACAGTTCTCTAACAGCTGGCTCCTCCTCAAATTAAAGTTGGCCTCTCCCCGAAACCAAGTCACCTTCTATCTCACTATTCTGTTTTATTTTTCTTCATTGCCCTTATCTGAAACTACCTTACTTATTTGTATATGTATTTTCTGTGTGTATTTGTCCACCAGAATGAACACTTCACGGGCAGGGCCCTTGTCAGTTTTGTTCGCTGTTACATCCCCAGGTCCTTGAAGAGTGCTAGACACATAAAAGGCAATCAATAAATGCCTGGTGAATAAATAGGTAGATTATATATAGTTCAGAAGATTATCAAATTATGACCCAAGAGCTAATCAGATAATCTGTGCCTTAATAGAAGAGATATGGGTTGCTATGGTCTAAATGTTCGTGTACCCCCAAAAACTCATATGTTGAAGTCCTAATGACTTCATGGTATTAGTAGGTGGGGCCTTTGGGAAGTCCTAAGGGTGGAGCCCTAATGAATGGGATTGGTGCCTTATAAAGGAGGCTCCAGAGAGATCTCTAGCCCCTTCCACCATGTGAGCCCACAGCGCGAAGGCACTGGCTATGAACCTGGAAGAGAGCCCTCACCAAACGTGACCATGCTCGTGTCTTGACCTTGGACTCCCAGCCTCCAGAACTGTGAGAAATAAATTTCTGTTGTTGATAAGATACTCGGTCTGTGGTAGTTTGTTACAGCAATCCGAATGGACTAAGGGGTAAACTGTTAGAGAACAGCATGCCCATATTATTAAATAATTACAAGAAGATTGAAAATTAAAAGTTTTATTCTATATCTTGGAACTCAGGGATAGTCCCTAAAAAGACTGTGATTCAATGGCCATTCCATCTTTGCCTCTAACAAAATTTTCTCTTATTACTGGAAAAAAGGTCTGAAGCTTTGAAAATGAAAGAATTTACAGCTAGAAAATCCAATTCTCTTATAGATCTACAACCTCAAAGAGCAGGGAGGAAAAAAAGCTAGCAAATTGAGATAACAGAACTTGATTTATAATTGGACTTGATCTTAATATTGCAAGAAAGGACTCGCAGTCACTGAAAGGTAACTCTAGGAAGTGAATATCAGCCTTTACCGAGCTCTCACTATGCTGAGCGCTTCACATACATGGACTCATCTGATCTTTACAACAACCCTATGAGGGTCAGAGAAGTCAAACAAGTTGCCCAAGATCACACAGCTAATAAGTGACTGAGCTAGGTCTGAAAGTAGATTCCTGCTGCTAAAGCCCATACTCCCAGCTCCTAAGCTCTATGGCTTCCTCCTGTTACAGGAAGGATACAAACCTTCAACAGCTCAGTTTTAATTGAGCCTTCACCAATTCATCAGCATCTGGTGAATCTCAGATCTTTCTCAGTTCCCCAAGTTATTTTGAGGAGTCTTAGACAAGTCTGATGGGTTCGAGCAAAATTAATGTTTTATATATGGGTTGGGGAGAAAGCAAGGATTTACTGAGCACTTACTATGCATAAGCACTTTACATACCTTATCTCATTTAATCCCCACAACAACTCCATGGATAGAAATTATTCTCACCATTTTCTAGATGAGACCACTGGACTCAGGGAAGGTATACACCTAGTAAGTGACAGAGCCAAGGTCTGAACCCAGCTTGGGTATCTCCAAAGGCTATGTTCCTTCTACTGTACCTTGGGGATGGGAGACTCTGAGGCTTTCTATATCATGTTCTCCACAAAGAGGCAGGGTTGAGAACTCAAGTTAAGTGCAGAGAGGGCAGAATAAAGGAATGAAAGAACAAGTGTCATGTTAGATTAATCAAAGTTGGCTTCCTGGAGACATGCTATGTGAGTCGTTTCAAAGGAGAGGAGGGAGGGGCAGAATTCACGCAGAAAGGCACCTAGAGAGGAAGAAAATATTATGGAAAACTCACAAAATCTAAAAGTCCTTAATATAACCATCTATATAATCATTACCAAACTCTTAGAATATAAGCAAATGAGATACATTTAAGTAAATCTTACCTCATTAACAGTAAGTAAACCTCTCAACACTATGTACAAGCCAAAAGAACTAGCAATTCTCTTTAAGATGCCAGTTCAAACTAGGACAGGTTATCAATACTTTAACATAGCTGATCTCTAACAAATGGTCATTTGTTGGCTGATGTAAAAGGAGCTGGCAATTTCCAGGCGTAGCTTTTACCAGGTAAGTCCACATTTCAACACCACTCTTGGCTGCCAACAAGTGTCAGTTTCAGCAGAAATTTCCCTGCTCCAGGGTAAAATCCCTCCAGGCCTGGGATGGGGCACCAATGTGGGGAGAGCTCTGTACTGCCAGAGTACACATGCAAAGAACAAGGTTTTTCTGAAACTATGCTCAATAGCTTTCCATAAGCATATTATCTTGCATGACAAACACATACCAGTAACAAAATAGAAGAAATTTTTTTTTTAAAAAATCACCTTAACATCTGCCTGAGCATACTGGAATATAATACTGAAGTAAGGGCTGGCCCCGTGGCTTAGTGGGTAAGTGCGGGTGCTCCGCTGCTGGCGGCCCGGGTTCGGATCCCGGGCGCACACCGACGCACCACTTGTCCGGCCATGCTGAGGCCGCGTCCCACAAACAGCAACTAGAAGGATGTGCAGCTATGACATACAACTATCTACTGGGGCTTTGGGGGAAAAATAAATAAATAAAATTATTAAAAATTATTAATACTGAAGTAACTATTAACCTCAGTCATTAAAAAATTAGCACTATTTTCCAAAAATTCTTTTTATTTTTAAAAGCTAAAATCTAGATGAAATATTTAGTTTTTCTTCCTACACCACATTAGAGTGGCAGCCCATAGAATGCAAACATATAGTTATTTTTCTGCCCACTCATTTTGAGGGGGAAAAAAAGACTATATGAAATTCAGGTACTTTCCACAACAATGCCATGCTGCCCACACCAGATGTCCTTACCACCCCTCAGCCTTTCCCTCATTAATCTCTGGTTGATTCCTTATTCAACAGCACATATAACACTGCTATTAACATTTTCTCCTGTCTCCAAGCTCTAAATTCTATTCGAAGAGCTCTGTCAACCCCCTTTCTCCCTTAAAATGCCCCTGAATATTTATCTACCCTCTCAGAGAAAGAAGTATGCATCCCTCCTTCCTAAGGCTCACCCTCCTTCCACCTGCGCTCCTATGTCATCCTCTCCTCCAGAACCTCTCTCTGTAATGTATCAGTAATGAAACTCTACTATCTTTGATACACTTCCTTCTCCTACACAGCTTCCAGATCCCATCAACTTCACCCCAAATATCCCTGGCCATGTAACAACATCCTTTTTTCTCACTGCCAACACTCAGGCTATCCTTTCTGCTCACTTAGACAGTAGCAACATTCATCCTCCTAACTGCTCTCTCTGCCTCTGATTTCTGCCTTTCCAATTCATCAGGTCTGATGCACCAGCTTCATCTTCTACAACATAACTCTGACTTTCACTTTTCTACTTAAAAACCTTTAATGGATTGATTATATATCAAATCACTTTCAAAGTTCATAGCATGGTATTTTAAGTCCTCCAAAAAGCTAGTTCCCATCCATCATTATTTCTTAATTGCACCAGGCTCTCTCCTACAAGAGAAAGGTAACATACAATGTAGCTACCAGTTACTGAACGCTTGCTAAGCATCATTCATTCATTCTGCTGTTCATCTTTGAATTATTTATTTTATTGAAGGCCTACTATGTATCAGGTACTAGTCTAGGCACTGAGAATGAAGCAGTGAACGTAACATGCAAAAAGCTCTGCCTTCATGCAGCTTACAATTCAAGTAGGGGAGATGGACAATAAGCAAATAAATAAGCAAGATTTATATGGTGTATCAGATGGAGATAAGTGCTATAAAGAAAAATAAGGCAGAAAAGGACAACCGGGAATGGTAATGGGGGTGTGATTTTAAATGTGTGGTTAGGGAAGGGCTAACTGAGCAGGTGATAGTTGGGCAAAGATCCAAAGGAAGTGAGGGAACAAGCCATGAGGATATCTAAGGGAAGGAATTTCAGGCAGAAGGACAGAGGAGAAAGCCCTGAACTGGGAACACCTCACGTTTAAGCAATAACAAGGAGGCCAGTATGACTGGAGCAAAGTGAGGGAGAGCGTGGTAAGACAGACAAAACTCGGGCCAGGTCATGTGGTACCACTGTAAGAACTCTGAGCTGAAAGCCACTGGATGGTTTAGAGCACAGGAGGGTCACCATCTGACAAGTTTTCAAATGATCACTCCAGCTGGTGTGTGGAGAAGAACTTGTAGGGGGCAAGGTTAGAAACAGGGAGACCAGGCAAACAAATGATGGAGACTTAGACCAAGGTGGCAGGAGTAGAGGAGGACAGAATTTGCTGGTGGATTAGACCGTGGAGTGGGAGAAAGAGGAGCCAAGGATGACTTCAACGGTTTTGGTCTGAGGAACTGGTACGATAGAAGAGCAATTTACCGAGATGGAGAAGACAGTGGGAGGAGTACATAATTAAAGGGGAGTAGGAGGAAGATCAGTTCAGTTTTATACATGTTAACTTTGGGATACCTATTAAATATCTGAGTAAACTTGTCAATTAAGCAGCTGGATATACACCTTAGAGTTCAGCAGCTGAGTCCACGCTGAAGATATCTGGGAGTCGTCAGTGTAGAGATGGCTTTAAAAGCATGAGACTAGATGAGATCCCCAAGGAGTGAATGTAGATAGAGCTGAGCCTTGCAGCACTCCAACGTTGAGAAATTTGAAGATGAGGAGAAAACAGGAAGAGAGGCCAAGAAGGAACAGCCAGCAGGTAAGAGGAAAGCCTGGAAGTGTAATATCTTGAAGGCTGGGAATTAACCAATGAATTTAGCAACATGGCAGTCACTGGTGACCTTGACAAGAATAGTTTTAGGATAGTAATGAGGACAAAAGCTGACTGGAGTGGGTTCAAAAAAGACTGGGATGAGAGGAAGTGGAGACAGTGAGTATAGATAGGTCTTTTGAGGCCACATAACCATACACTAGACCACGTGCTTTACAGGTTAATTAAGAGATAATTCTCTTAATCCTTGCATCAACCCTATGAAATAGGTACCATTATCTTATTCCCATTTACAGATGAGAAAACCCGAGGCTCAGAGAAGTTAAATAATTTGTTCAAGGCCAGAATCTGTGAGTGGCAGGGCCAAGACCCCAACCCAAATCTAATTCCAAAGCTTAAGATTGGTGACTCTGCGATGAAGCCTCCTAATCTTTGGGAGGAGGCAGCGGTGACCTATTCCTGTTCCCAAGGATTCACTAGTTCTTTACCAAGGTCCTATACCTCTAAAGCCAGCCCTCTTGGGGAACACCACAGCAGACCCCCATTTTCTTCTGTGAGCTTGTCAGTGCTCCTATAAGTGAAGTCACTACTGCACTGACCTGAGTTAGGAAGCACTGAACCTTTGCCGTTCTTCACGTCCACCACCCAGGTGGCCTCTTTACCACCAGGGCCATCCTTCACCTTGAAGGCAAAAATACCACCGATTTTCTTCACAAATTGTTCCCCTTCCTGGAAAGAAAAATAACACTGGGAGTTATATTAAGTTCATTTCTCTGGCTTTTTCCCCAAATTAAATGTTTAAATAGATACATGACAGGAGCAGCTGGGCCAGCAGGCAGTCCCCAACCTCCCTTAGGATCTTTTACCCAGAAAAGTCTGAAAGACAACGAGGCAACAACTCCCTCATCTGCCAAATTTTTTGTTAAAAATGACTTTCTGGATACAACTGGTGGAAGGAAAAGAGAGGATGGAGGGTGGCACAGCAGCCTTTTCTACTGAAATAGCCTTCATCTCAGTAATTTCTGAAAGATTCACTCTGGCCTCTCTAAATGTAGGAACCCCACTCCCTCTTTTTTTCCACAGGTAAATTCCTTTACATATATTTTTGGTTTCCCACAATCAGAACTTAAAGATAAGTGGTTCTGAGATGGAAGTCTTATTTTGTGGTCAACCCATTTTCTGGACTAGTATAAAGAATTAGACAAGTAATATACCATCCACCACTTACTTTTGGATCTTGGGGAACTAAGCAGGAAAAATCACCTCAGATCCACATCTCTGTAGGTTGGTTTTCCTTCTCCCTCTCTCTCCCCTTCATTCCTACTCTGTTTCATCTTTCCTTACTGAAAAATTTATTGATTTAAACAATGATTCGCACCAGACATTGTTCTAGGCACTGAAATATAGAACTAGGAGTTAGCAGGGTAAATGATAATACACTATGACAATACACTGGGAAAAAGGGAAGCACGGGAGACTACAGGAGCACAGAGGGGGAGCTAAGCTAAGCCGGCTGGCAGCGTGAATAACGAAAGGATGACAAGAAACTCACACACCTTTTCAAAAACCGTAAACCAAAAACAACACAATAATTTTATTGCAATTATTTTTCTTTAGAGAAGAAACACATTTTACTGTGGGAAAAACAGAAAATATCGATAAGCAAAAAGAAGAAACTAAATCATTCATAATTTCACCACTCAGAGAAAATAATATTTTGATATAAATCCCCTCCATCTTTTTTCTTTGCATATATTTTTTAAATGGGATCATACTGTATACACTGTTTTGTAATCCACTTTTCTGTTTGATATAATTATTCTCATTACTGTGTCATCAAATATTTTTCTACATAATTTTAAATGACCACATATAGTCTTTAATTGTAGAAGTATACTAGACTTTATTTAACCAATACTCTATTGCTTGATATTTAGGTTAGTTCTAACTTTTGGGTCTTATAACAATGCTGTGAATAATAAGATTCTTACATCTAAATATTTCTACGTAGCCTCATTTATTTAAGGTTAAATTCCTAGAATTAAACTTTACTAATTAATAACACTGAATCTGCAATCAGCATAGGTTTGAATTCCTGCTCTGCCACGTATTTATATAACCCAGAGCAAGTTACTAAACCTCTCTGAATCTCAGTTTTCTTATCTGTGAAATGCAGACAATAACAGTAGCTACCCTCATAGAGTTGTATGGTATTTAAATACCCACAAAGCACAGAGTAATTGCTCAATAAATGCTACCATTTCTTTGTTGTTGTTATTTTACTTAATGATCTGTCTGCTACTCCTGTGCCAATATTATAACTTTGTAATGTAAGTTACTCTTTGGTACAGTAAATCTCCTTCATAATTCCTCTCTTTCAAACATTCTTGGCTATTCTTAGATTTGTTTTAGACATTTTTTCCCTCTACATGCACAATACAATCATTTAGTTAGTTCTTCCCCCAAAAATGCTCTTGGATTTAGATGGGTTTACATACAATATGTGGATCTGTTTGGGGGAGAAGTAATATCTTTACAATATTAAGTTCCCCTTTCCATGAATATGGTATATCTTCAAGTTTTCTTTGACGTCCCTTTGCAATATTCTGTCATTTTCTTCCCACATAGGCTTTTGTACATTTCTTGCCAAGTTTATTCTTAGGTATTTTATACTTATATTGCTCTTGTTAACAATATATTTTTTCATTATATTTTATGACTGGGTTATTGCAAATATATAGAAAATATATTAATCTTTGTATATTTATTTTGGAACTGGCTACCTTTTAAGTTCTCTTATAATTTCTAATAGTTTTTATCTCCCACCTTCTTTATTTCAGCCTGACAGCCCACAATAACTTATATCCAAGATTCTTCCTTTTGGTATCATAATATTCATTCTTTAGCAAAGATTTAAGTGTTTACTATGTTCAGGCACTGTGATAAGTACCTGAAATACCCAAATAATTATTATCCCTGAGGAGCTTGCATAAACTGACATCAGATACTAACCTCTGTTTCTATGTATGCAGAGAGCCTGGCCTAAGTTCTTTCTTCCTTTTTGTTGTGTTTTCTTTGTCTTACAACAGTTTTATTGAGATATTTACATACCATAAAATTTATCCTTTTAAAGTGTATAATTCAGTGGTATTTTAGTATATTCAGAGTTATGCAACCAACACCACTATCTAATTTTAGAACATTCTCATCACCCCAAAAAGATCCATACCCATTAGCAGTCACCCCCCATCCTCCCCTCCTGCTAGTCTCTGGCAACCATTAATCTACTTTCTGTCTCTGTGGATTTGCTTATTCTGGACATTCCATATAAATGGAATCGTAAAATATGTGGTCTTTTGTGACTGGCTTCTTTCCCTTAGCATAGTGTTTTTAAGGTTCATCCATGTTGAAGCATGTATCAGTAATTCATTCCTTTTTATGGCCAAATAATATTCTACTGTATGGATGTAGCACTTTTTGTTTAACCATATATAAGTTGATGGTTGTTTCCCCTTTTTAGCTATTATGAATAATACTGCTATAGACATCTGTGTACAAATTTTTATATGGACATAGGCTCTAATTTCTCTTAGGCATATATTTGGAAGTGAAATTGCTGGGTCATAAGGTGATGTTTAACTTTTTGAGGAACTACCAAACTGTTTTCTAAAGTGGCTGCACCATGTTACAATCCTAGCAGCAATGAATGAAGGTTCCAATTTCTCCACATCCTCACCAACACTTTTGTTTGTCTTTTTTATTTTAGTCATCCTAGTGGGTCTCTCAATCTTTTTCTTATACATAGATAACATACCTGAACTTATCTAGAATCAACCATGGGTCTTAGGACTCCAAAGAAGCTATTCTAAAAATATTTAGTCTAGGACTACCTATCTCAACAGTAATGGAGGCATTTTTCACATGTGGGTGTCCTCAAATCAACTACCTATATCTTCTAGTTAAATCAAGAAACCAAAATGATTGTCAGATTTTCAAAGTGAAAGAGAGGGCCAGCCTGGTGGCATAGTGGTTAAGTTTGCACGTTCCGCTTTGGCAGCCCGGGGTTCATGGGTTCGGATCCCGGGTGCAGACTGATACATCGCTTATCAAGCCATGCTGTGGCAGCGTCCCATATAAAGTAGAGGAAGATGGGCACGGATGTTAGGCCCAGGGACAATCTTTCTCAGCAAAAAGAGGAGGATTGGCAACAGATGTTAGCTCAGCGCTAATCTTCCTCAAAAAAAAAAATAATAATAATAACAATAAATAAATAAAGTGAAAGAGAAATTATCTTATTTTGGCTTCCCTTAAAAGATCTCACTCAAATCATTTTAAGTTAACTTTTGGAAAAATTCTTAACAACAATAATAATCTGTCAGGGGCTATCAAGTTTTCAAGTGCTTTTATTCCTTTAATCTTCATAAAACCCTGTAAGTAGCTGGACAGGTATTAATATTAGCTCATTGAGCAGAAAAAACAACTGAAGCTCATAAGGGTTAAGAACCCTTCAGACTATTCTCTATCCTGCTGCTAAGTAATCCATCCATCATAATCCATCTAACGCTAACATAATCCATTTAACACTCTCAGATTTGAATTTCTTAAATGGCTCCCCAAAGCCTACAGGATGAAGTCTGTCTTTACAAACCATTCAAGATTCTTCACAATCTGAAGGATATTTATCTATTCTTATCGTTAGCCACTTTTTCATCCTCCTCAGGCTTTATGTTCTAACAATATGATCACTTTGAATTCCATGAACATATATGCCTCCATGCCCTTGCTCATGCTGTGTCCTGGGTCACTCACCTCCTCCTATTCTCCATTCCCACCCCAACCTCATCAATTCAAGTCACAGCTCACATACTAACTCTTCTAGGCAGGCTTTTCTGTCTCTACTGGACACTTTGATGGCCCTTTGCACATGCAAAGGGCCATGTTTCTTGTTAAAGCAGTTATTTCTTTCTGGGAAAATTTTTCCATGTCAATCTTCCCACTAAACTCTTATGTTCCTTGAGGGGCAGGGACATATGGCTAGTAAGCAGTACAACCATAACTTAATCTCAGGTTGGTTAACTTCAAATTCAATGCTCTTTCCATCTGACCATACCATACTGCAAAGTAGGTTACATCAATACTTCCAACCTTTAGCCTCTGAAAGCAGTTTCTGCCACCATAAAAGAACTAAAAGAAAGTTCAAAGTCTTCTCCACTCCCTTAAGGTTCTGTGGAGACAATCTAGAAGATTGGGTTAATAATGCTGGTGTGCTGGGCCACCTAAGAGCCAGGCTTCCCTTGGGGCCTGCGGCCCATGAATGACTCCTTCCAGGTGCATCCATGCCATCTGCTTGCACAGTGCCTCAGGACTAGAGCTATGGCAGACACCAACAAGTTAGAGCAGAAAAATACTACCAAACATTTAGAAATTCTATGTGCATACTTGGAGAGAAATTCCTCCTGCCTCTTTAAGACAGATGTAGATTAATTTTGCACCTGCTGTTACTTTTCAGAACCAACAGATCCTCTTATAAAATCACATCCTTTGGTGAATAAAATCTTTTCAATTGAAGAGGGGTGAGAGAGGGTAAGGAAATGGACAAGGAGAAGAGAGTTAAAAGGGGAAAGAAAATACACATTTGTTGCGAAACTGGAGATCATTAACACTAAGAAAGTTCTAAGTGCCTTCTTGCAGGAAGAAAAGTACTTTTTTCTGAGTAGGCAAAAGGTCATGAAGTAGATCCTGTCGTACACTTAATAGGAACAAAAAATTAAGACCAAGTTCAAAGAAAGGCATTGGGGTATTGCTAACAAAGACAAAGTGGAAATAAAATCTCTTGCCAGGCTTCCTTTGCTAATGCAGAAAATGCATGAATTGACAAAAGATTCAAAGACTTTCACTTTCTAGTCCTGCTAACATTTAGAAAACTGACAATCGTGGGAAGGAGAAAAGAAATAAAGGGACAAGGTCCATGCAAGTGAGGTTATGGAGGGAGGAGAAAAGAATTAAAATGGGAGCAAGAGGAACACATTTGCAAAGCTAAACGACAACTGTGAAATAAAAATAGCATGGCTCTGTTAATCCCAATAATGAGGTATTCAATGACTGACACAGAGCCATACCTGATACTCTCCAAACTAGTTATTTTTATTTGATTTTTTTTAAACAGAAATGAAGTTGAAAAAAATGGGGCAATTTGGCAGAAGCAACTATCCTATGGGTTGCTCTGCACGTAAACACTGGTGGCATGAAAAATAAAATTTTCAAGCTGAGCTCTTATAGAGTCCAACTTCATTTTAGTGGACACTTGTAATGAAAGAAATTTAAAAAAGAATAATGAGATATTTTTTTCCTACTAGATCGGCAAAGATTTTTTTAAAACCAGCCAACATAGCACTGGAGAAGATGTGATGAAAAAAGTCACTCAAGAATTGCTAAGTTGGGGGCCGGCCCCGTGGCTTAGCAGTTAAGTGCGCGCACTCCGCTACTGGCAGCCCAGGTTAGGATCCCAGGCACACACCGACGCACCGCTTCTCCGGCCATGCTGAGGCTGCGTCTCACATACAGCAACTAGAAGGATGTGCAACTATGACATACAACTATCTACTGGGGCTTTGGGGGAAAAAAAAAGGAGGAGGATTGGCAATAGATGTTAGCTCAGGGCTGATCTTCCTCACAAAAAAAAAAAAGAATTGTTAAGTTTGTAAATTAGTACCTCCTTTTTGCCAAGATGATCATAGCATAAAGTACTTAAAGATAAGTGTAAAAGGAAATTTATTATACTGCTGTTTTACTTGCAAAATTTAAATACAACCTGATGTTCATCATAGGAGGCTAATTAAATAGATTATGATACATACATTCAAACGTGTACTATATGGTCATTAAAACTTATGGTAAGGGTTTATATTTATGAGCATAGAACATTCTGTCCAGAGAAAAAAGTAGGTTATAACAACAGGTAGTCCCACACAGGTGTCTCCCCACAAGATGGTGGTGGGACAGGTCTGCAGCTCCTGGGCCAGTGCCTGCCTGCCCGGAACTATCAACCCTGGCCCTCTCTACCTCAGGAAGGTTGTTGATCATTATGAAAATCCTAAAAATGCAGGGTCCTTTGTCAAGAGAATCAGTCACATTAGCTGTTTTCCCACGCACAGTGTAATCCCCTTGGATGTTAAGAAGTCCTTTGTGCTACAATATGGGAGTTACAAGACATACACAATGTTTGCCTTTCACATTGTGGCTCTAAAGCAAGTGAAATACACAGCTTAAATGTTCTGAATCCTTTTCTTTATTTCAGCCCACTTTAATCAGCTTACTACATGTGTGACTGGAACTGTTTGACTGTGGCAATAACTGTGCCTTGTTGGGTCTCAAAATTAAAATCAATAATGAAATCCCAAGATGCCTTTAGGTTTGAAACAATGAAGTAAATATTTAATTTTGCCTGAAGAGAATAACTCTCTGTTTGGAGAGTTACTGTTAGATTGCCCTTAATATGATTACTATCTATCAAGAACTAATTATTATACATAAAAATAGATCTGCATATATGCATAATTTAAAAAACTCAACGTGTATTATATGATCCTAGTTATGTAAAACTGTATGTTCATATACACAGAGAGATGTCTGAAAGAATGTCAACCACTGTTAACATTTTAGTGAACACTAAGTAATAGAATTTCAGGAGATTTTTCTTTTTTATATGTTTCTGTATCATGTGAATTTTTTAAAAAATAGTATCTTTTTTTTTTTTTTTGGTGGGGAAGATTGGCCCTGAGCTAACATCTGTTGCCAATCCTCCTCTTTTCACTTGAAGAAGATTGTCCCCAAGCTAACATCCGTGCCAATCTTCCTCTATTTTGTATGTGGGACACCGCCACAGCTTGGCTTGATAAGCAGTGTGTAGTTCCACACCCAAGATTTGAACCTGCAAACCCCTGGCCACTGAAGTGGAACACACGAATCTAACCACTACGCCACCGGGCCAGGCCCTAATTAGCATCCTTTTTACAACAAGAAAAAACAAATTAAAAACTACTTTGAAAAAAATCAAGCACAAAAGATTTCTTTTTAAAAGGAGTTTTGATATTAGGTACCTTTAAAAGCTCTCTTTAAATATTATTCTTTTGAATGGTTCTAAGTAAGATCTTTATAATTCAGAAGGAAACTGCACCAAAATAAATTAGAATCCCTTTAACATATGAATTTTGTCTATAATTATTATCTCCTTGACAAAGAGAGATGGAGAAGAGAGTGATAAGGGTTAATCTTTCCTCTGAAGTTAACAGTTTAACAGCATTTTACTATAGTTCTTTATATAACTCAAATCTGGAGATTTCTACGTCTCTGAAATGCACTCTTACCAGAATTACAGGAAGCCATAAAACACACTCAATACTTGACAATATGACATAAATTTTCAACTTGTGCCACTTCATGGCAACATCTGA
Organism: Ceratotherium simum simum; assembly: GCF_057802395.1. Classification (NCBI taxonomy): domain Eukaryota; kingdom Metazoa; phylum Chordata; class Mammalia; order Perissodactyla; family Rhinocerotidae; genus Ceratotherium; species Ceratotherium simum. The sequence continues at coordinate 6,186,098 of NC_141921.1, forward strand.
AATCTATATCTGCTTCCTCTAGCCTCAGGGTCCTCCTGATAGCATTTTATGTAAATATTACTTACCTCTTCAAGCTTCTTCTCAATCTCCTTAAAGACAAGATTTGCCTTAAATCCATCAACTGCAGAGCTGGTTGGTGCAGCCTCAATTTGATGAGTTCTAAAAGAACTGGGGAAAGAAAAGAATCAATTTCAATCCATGGAGTCATACAGGTATTAGGTTTTTCAACATTTATACAGTAGTAATTTTCAAAAACCCTAAGAACAGAGACGTTGTGACTCTTACCCAAAGGAAACTGTTATTAAGCCCATAAAACAATCAAGCTTTTCTTCCCATGTTTTCAACAAATATCGAGTGCTCACTAGGTGCCAGGCATTGTCCTTGAAAATACGGTAAACCAAAGAACCTACCCTCATGAAGCTTATATGCTACTGAAGGAGAGAGAAAATGAACATGAAAAAATAAAATAAAATAAAGAACACAGTTACAGGGGCCAGCCCCATGGCACAGTGGTTAAGTTCAGCACACTCCACTTCAGTGGCCCAAGTTCTCGGGTTTGGATCCTGGGTGCGAACCTATACCACTCATCAGCCACGCTGTGGTGGTGTCCCACACACAAGATAAACAAAGACTGGCACAGATGTTAGCTCAGGGCTAACCTTCCTCAAGCAAAAAAAGAGGAAGATTGGCAACAGATGTTAACTCAGGGTGAATTTTCCTCAGCACAAAAAAAAAAAAAAAAACCAATATAGTTACTATGAAGAAGATAACGCAGGTTAAGGGGATATAGAGAAAGTATATTTATGTATGTTGGGTGCTCTACTTTAGAAAGCCTGGTCAGATAGCCCTCTCTGAAAGAGTGATATTTAAATTAGGTCTTCAATTATGTAAATGAGCCAGCCATGTAAAGATTTAGGTGGGGAAGCCAGTTCTATTCTTCCAGTATAAAGAACTTGAGGTAGAAATGAGTGTGGCGGGCCGGCCCCATGGCTTAGCGGTTGAGTGCGTGCGCTCCGATGCGGACTGCCCGGGTTCGGATCCCGGGCGCGCACAGACGCACTGCTTCTCCGGCCATGCTGAGGCCGCGTCCCACGTACAGCAACTCGAAGAATGTGCAACTATGACATACAACTATCTACTGGGGCTTTGGGGGAAAAATAAAAAAAAATAAAAAAAAAAAGAAATGAGTGTGGCAGTTAAAAGAACTATAAGGCAGCTAGTATGGCTGGAGCAAAGCAGAGGAGTAGAAGGATCTAAGGTCACAGAAACACACAGGGCAAGATAATGAGGGGCTTTATAGGTCACGGTTAGGAGTTTGGGATTTATTTTAAGTATAATGAGAAGAACTGTGGGGTATAAGCTGGAGAGTAGCATGATTCAATTTATATGTTTTAAAAAATAAACCTGGCTGCTAGCTGGAAAATGGACTGTAAGGGGGCAGGGAGACCAGTTAAGAGGCTACTGCAGTAGTCCTGGCAAGAGATGATGGTGATTAGAACAGAGTTATAAGGAAGTGGGGAGTAAGCAGAGGTTGGACTTGAGACTTATTTATTTTTTGCTGAGGAAGATTCGCCCTGAGCTAGATATCTGTTGCCAATCTTCTTCATTTTTTTTTTTTTGGCTTGAGGAAGATTAGCCCTCAGCTAACATCTGTGCCAATCTTCCTCTATTTTGTTTGTGGGTCACAACCACAGCATGGCTGATGAGTGGTATAGGTCTGCAGCCAGGATCCGAACCCTCAAACCTGGGCCACTGAAGCGGAGTGCGCTGAACTTAACCACTACGCCATGGGGCTAGCCGCTTGAGATTTATTTTTTACCTATGATATACGATATGAATTTGACAACGATCTACCTATTGGTTGTTTGATACTTAGGGAACAACTATAGATAAATGGCCTCATGTGGCAGAAGGAACACAGTCTTCATAGCCACAAAGGCCTGGTTTGGAATCTCAAGGGCTTCCTCCACTCACCAGCTATTTGATTCTGAGCAAGCTACTTCACCTCTGTGCACCTCTGGTGGGGAGGTAGGGAAAAAGGTAAAGTGTGTCAATGACTTTGCAGAATTACATGGAATCCTGTGTGTAAGGCACTTAGCAGAGACCCTGGCCCATGGTAAAAAATGATAGCCGTGATTATTATGGGCTCCAGAGCCTCACGTGTTAGATACAGACAGAAACTCGAGGGGTCTGAGGAAGATGAGAGCACCTTACTATGTGAAGCAATTACTCTGATATACCACAAGCATGCTGGTGATGGCCGGGACCAAGGCTGGAACAACATGGGAAGAACACACTTGAAGGAGTCAAGTACGCAGCAGCTGCTCAGTGAGGATTTCTTTCTTTTTTCCTTTCTTCTTCCCCCTTCCTTCTTCCTTTCTTTAGCTCTACTCCCTCTCCTTCCTTCTGTGTCTTTTTTCTCTCTCCCCACCTGCCCCATCCATTTCTCCTTTCCCTCCCCTTTCCTTCTTTCTATCATTTCATAGACATTTAATAAGTGCTTGTTACATGCCCAGCATTGTTGGAGGAACTGAGAGTACGACAGTGAACAAGTCAGACCCAGTCCCTGTCCTCACTGAGTTTACATTCTTCCAGTGGAGGAGAAAAAGAAGTAAACAGACAAAATAATTGTATATATTAGAAAGCAAACAAAAAGAGGAACATACTTCAGGTAGGGCAGTCAAGGGATGATGTCTCTGAGCAGATGAATTTAAGCTAAGACCCAATGAAAGGAAGAAAAAGGAGACAGCCATTCAAAGAGAAAATTGCAAAGATCCTGAGAAAGAAAAGAGCTTGGTATGTTAAAAGAAAGTAAAACAAGACCAATGTCACTAGAGCACAATAAGTGGGGGGAGAGTGACAAGATATGAAATTAGAGAACCAGGCAGGGACCAGACATGCAGGCCAAAGTACGAAATTTGGGAAGCCACTGAAATGATTAAACAGGGAAGTGAAATAGTTTGATTTGTGATAATTCTTACAACGGTGTGCAGAATGAATTTGGGGGGCGGGGGCAGTGCCAGAACAGAGGTGGGGAGCTAGTTAGGAGGCTGCTGGAGTAGTCCAGATAAGAAGTGATGGTGGTCTGGACTATGGTGGAGGCATAGTGGAGATGGAGAGAAGGAAGTGGATTCAAAACACATTTTAGAGAGAGAATCCATAGGCCTTACTGCTGGGAATGAAGGAGATCTAAGGGGGAGGGAAAAGGGCAAGGACGATTCAGGTGTTTGGCCTGAATAACTGAGGGGATGGTAGTGCCATTTATTGATAAAAGGAAGAAGGTAGTGGAGTAGAGAGGATCATAGTTCCGTTTTAGGTACATTAAGTATGAGATGTTTGTGAGACAAGAAGGCAGATGGATACGAGAGTCTGGAGCTCAGAGGAGAGGTCTGGGCTAGAGATAAAATGAACATAATCATCAGCAGAATGAAAGTATTTGAATCCATGAGCACTGATAAGCTCACCTTGAGGGAATGAAAGAGAAAGAAAAGAGCCCAGGACAACACCCTATGGAAGTCCATTATTTAGAGGTCTGGGACAGAAGGGGAAGCAGCAGTCAGTGATGCAAGAGGAAAATCAGTAGAGCAAGATGTCACAGAAACTGAGAGGGGAGAAAGAATCGGGAAGGAGGAGTAAATTATGTCAAATGCTGCCAAGGGTCAAGTACGTGCTGGAGTTGACAACATGGAGAGTACAGGTGACTCTGACAAAAGCAATTATATGGAAGTGATGGAAGGCAGAAGTCAGATTATAGTGAATTACGGAGTAAAAAGGAGAGGAAAATAGAGACAGTGTGGCTCTTCTAAGACATTAATTCTAGGGGAACAGTGAAATGGAGTTGTCTCTGGAGGGGAGTGCGGTTTCAAGGAAAGTTTATTTTTGTTTTACGATTAACATATAGAGCATGTCTGCCTGATGATGGTGATGAACCAGGGAAAAGGAGAGAAGTCTTGAGAAAGGGACGGGAGATGAGATGAGATCTAGTGACCTGTGATAGGAAAACGAGGAGACTCAAGGGAAGAAAAGAGGATGAGATGGGTGCAATTCTACATAGGGCTATAGGTCTCAGGATAGAAAATGAGGGAGTTTGGGTCTAATGGCTTCTATTTTTTCAACCATGTATAAGGCGAAGTGATCGGCTGAGACTGAGGGTGAAATGTATGGGAGGTATGGGAGGTCTAAGAAGCTGAAAAGGGAGCCTACTAGAGGAATCATGTTAATATCACAAACAAGGAATGGAACCTAAGCTTTTGCCATGCTGAAATCTGTGCAGTTCTTGGAGCATGGCATGCTACTTCATACTTCCATGCCTTTACCATTGTTGCTCCCTGTGTTTGGAATACCTGTCTTAGCAAACTTCACTTTACGCTTCAAGATCCAGGCCAGGAAACTCCTTTTCTGTGAAACCCTACTAAATGCCAGTTTCTCAAGAACAGATACCGTAACTTTTTAAAAAAATAATCTTTATATCCCCAGTTCTCGGCACACGACAGGTATTCAGTAAATAGTGACCGAATGGAACTGAAATTACACTGAATTCTCCCTTACCTAAATCCTAATTTTTTCCTGTTCCATTTAGAGCTGAATTATCCATGGTACACCATCTTCTCAGACAAAAGTCTGAATAAGTGACCTAAAATTAAGTGGCCACAACTAGCCCTCCACAAGCCAATTTCATTTCATTAATGGTCCAGCTTTTCAGCTTTTAATTATCATTGTGCCCTTCTCCAAACTTCCTACTTCTTTTTTTTCTTTTCTTTTTTCTCCTCAAAGCCCACAGTACATAGTTGTGTATCCTAGTTGTAGGTCCTTCTAGTTCTTCTATGTGGGACGCTGCCTCAGCATGATTTGATGAGCGGTGAGTAGGTCTGCGCCCAGGATCCAAACCGGCGAACCCCGGGCCACTGAAGCAGAGCGCGCGAACTTAACCACTGCGCCACTGGGCCAGCCCCTAAGCTTGCTACTTCTTAATCATTTATGATAAAACAATAACTGATACTAGTAGGACTTGTCAGTGTACGAAGTATCTTGATACTTCATGGGCAGAGTTCAGACATGTACCCACAGGTCACAGAATTCTATCTTGCTTGTTTTAAAAAGCTCATCAGCTAATAATGATTAACCAACTTTTCATCTGGATTAGAAAAAAGTTAATACAGTAGTCCCCCCATCTGCGGTTTTGCTTTCCAAAGTTTGTTACCCAGCGTCAACCCCTGTCCGAAAATATTAAATGGAAAATTCAAAAAATAAACAATTCGTAAGTTTTCAATTGCTGCACCATTCTGAGTAGTGTGATGAAATCTCACACCAGCCTGCTCCGTCCCACCTGGGACATGAATCATCCCTTTGTCCAGCACATCCATGCTGTAAACACTACTTGCCCTTAGTCACTTAGTAGCCATCTTGGTTATCAGATTAACTGTTGCAGTATTGCAGTGCTTGTATGCAAGTAACCCTTATTTTACTTATTAGCGGCTCCAAAGCGCACAAGTAGTGATGCTGGAAATTCAAATATGCCAAAGAGAAACCATAAAGTGCTTCCTTTAAGTGAAAGGTGAAAGTTCTCGACTTTTTAATAAGGAAAGAAAAAAGATCATCTGCTGAGGTTGCTATGCAAGACCTACAGTAACTTGTATTAGAGTATATTGTTATAATTGTTGTATTTTATTACTATTTATTGTTGTTAATCTCTTACTCTGCCTAATTTACAAATTAACCTTTATCATAAGTATGTATTTATAGGAAAAAACATGGTATATATAGGGCTGGGCACTATCTGCAGTTTCAGGCATCCACTGGGGGTTTTGGAACGTATCCCCCACGAATAAGGGGTGAGTACTGTATATAAAAAGTTTTATCATGGGGCCGGCCCGTGGCGTAGCGGTTAAGTGCGCGCAGTCAGCTGCTGGCGGCCCGGGGTTTGGATCCTGGGCACGCACCAACGCACCGCTTGTCAGGCCATGCTGGCGCGTCCCACATAAAGTGGAGGAAGATGGGCACGGATGTTAGCTCAGGGCCAGTCTTCCTCAGCAAAAAGAGGAGGATTGGCATGGATGTTAGCTCAGGGCTGATCTCCCTCACAAAAAAAAAAAGCAAAAAAAAAAAGTTTTATCAAGCGCAGAACAGACTGGTGGTTACCAGAGGGGAAGGGGGTGGGGGGAGGGTGAAAGGGGTAAAGGGGCACAGGTGTATGGTGACAGATGGCAACTAGACTTTTGGTGGTGAACACAATGCAGTCTATACAGAAGTCGAAATATAATGATGTAAACCTGAAATTTTATATAATGTTAAAAACCAGTGTGACCACAATAAAAATTTTAAAAATTCCCAAAAAAAAAGTTTTATCAATATTTTCTGAAAATCCCTCATACCTTATAATTTATTTGATATGTGTCCTGCTCTAGGGAAACTAAATATAATAACAAACTCAGAAAAGAGATTACTCATATTACAAAAGGATGTTCCTCATGATTTCTTTGTATACAAAATTCTTTTAGTAGAAACTAAATTCTAATTGTTGTTATTTTTTCATTTGGTTTATATACAAGTTTCCTGGCATAAATCCAGTACATAAAATGTTGGAAGGGACTTTGAAGATTAACTATTTGCTGTATGAATTCCCTCTACGCTTCCCAAAAATTTTCATTCTAAAGCCTAGAATACAGGCACCGCTTCAACACTGTCAAAGATCAGAAGCACAGAGTAGCCAACCAAACAAGAACTTTGAACTCAGACAGACGAGGGTTAGAATCTTTTTTTGTGTGTGTTTGTGAGGAAGATCAGCCCTGAGCTAACATCCGTGCTAATCCTCCTCTTTTTTGCTGAGCTAATATCTATTGCCAATCCTCCTGCTTTTCCCCCTCCCCAAAGCCCCAGTAGATAGTTGTATGTCATAGTTGCACATCCTTCTAGTTGCTGTATGTGGGGCGTAGCCTCAGCATGGTCGGAGAAGGGGTGCGTCGGCGCATGCCGGGGATCTGAACCCCGGGGCCACCAGTGGTGGAGCGAGGGCACCTAACAGCTAAGCCACAGGGTCGGCCTGAGGGTTAGAATCTTGATGGCTACCACTTAAGACTCTCTTTAGATAAGTTGGGGCCGGCCCAGTGGCGCAAGCGGTTAAGTGCGTGCGCTCCGCTGCGGCAGCCCGGGGTTCGCCGGTTCGGATCCCAGCGCGCACTGATGCACTGCTTGGCAAGCCATGCTGTGGCGGTGTCCCATATAAAGTGGAGGAAGATGGGCACAGATGTGAGCCCAGGGCCAGTCTTCTTCAGCAAAAAAAGAGGAGGATTGGCAGATGTTAGCACAGGGCTGATCTCCTCACAAAAAAAAAAAACTCTTTAGATAAGTTGTTTAACCCATGATCATCAGTCTCCTTATCTGTAAACAAGGTATAATACCTACCATGTGGGGTTTTCATGAGGGTTAAACAAAGAAGTGCATGTGAAACACCCTACCATGGTCCTGGCACATACTAGGCCTTTAAAAAGTGGTTGTTAAAGAATTACTACAACTCAATAATAACAAAACAAATAACCCAATTAAAAAATGGCCAAAAGATCTGAACAGATTTTTCTCCAAAGAAGATATACAAATGGCCAATAAGCACATGAAAAGACGTTCAACATCCTTAGCCATTAGGGGAATGCAAATCAAAACCATGAGATACCACTTCACACCCACTAGGATGGCTAAAATAAAAAAGACAGACAATAACAAGTGTTAATGAGGATGCAGAGAAATTGAAACCCTCATAATGGAATATTATTCAGCTATCAAAAGGAATGAACTATATTCATTCCTGTAACATGATGAACCTTTAAAATATTATGCTAAATGAAAGCACCAGTCAGGAAAGGCCACATACTGTATGATTTCATTTATATGAAATGTCCAGAATAGGTACATCTATAGAGACAGAAAGTAGATTAGTGGTTGCCAGAGCCTGCAAGGAGGGGCCTGGAGAGTGACTGCTAATCAGTACACGGCTTCTTTTTGGGGTGATAAAAATGTTCTAAAATTGATTGTGGTGATGATTATACAACTCCATGATATGCTAAAACCCACTGAATGTACACTTAAAATGGGTGAATTACATCTCAATAAAGCTGTTAAATAATTTTTAAAGTGGTTGCTGTTATTCTTAGTGTTTAGGAAGAATACAGAATCGTATATTTTAATCAAGTCTCCATCCCTAAATCTCACATTTTACCAGTAATCAGTTTGTTCTAATTAGAGATGGTTGGGCAGGGCACATAAGGACTAGGGAATAAGGCTCATTTGCAATCAGTAACTCCCGCTGACTTCAGAGCAGGCACACAGTCCCATCACGGACAGAAACCCAGCCCAAAGAACCAAACTGCGGGCTTCAGTGAGTTGGATATGTTCCCCATTCTGAACTAAAATTAAAGTTCATTTTTTCCAAATTCCTAGGTGACATTTGTAATTCAAAAAATAAAACCATTTTCAACCATTTATCTAGTGTCATAAACTACAGAAACAGAAAAGAAGAAAAGAAAATGCACAGGGAAATCAGAAATCAACAGTTTATTGAGCAACTGCAATGTGTGGTAGGTATTTTTTTATTTGTTAGTTTTCTAATCCCTTAAGTAAGTATTTTCACTCTTTTCTAACCGAGGAAAAGGTTAGGGTAACATACCCAAACCAGATAGGGTGATGGAAAAGTGATGGGGTACTCTTTCCACTGATCAACACTGTCCTTCTGATAATTCCAGTCTATAAGAAATTTAAAAAGATGTCACATACAGATGACATTTAAGTAGTTTTATAATTTCTTCATTCTAACTGCTAACTAACTGGTGGCTACGTTAGTATGGAGACAGATATTATCAGGTAAGATTTTGGCATGTACTCCCTAAATATCTTTTAAAATAAAACTAAAGTAACGTGTGTGTCTGTATGTGTGTATCCACTGTGTCCTCTGAGAAGGCCCAGAATAACAATGAGCACTCAGCTAGCAGCCACACTGTGGTTTCTAAATACCATTCTCCACTAAAAGGAACCAGGGCTCCTTGGAGAAATGGCTGATCCTAGGGCTGGGACATGGAAAGTACAGGCTGAGCCTAGAATATCTTCCTGAGCTAGAAAGTAAGTACTAAAAAGAATCATCAGACATTATGAGTCAGCTAAAAGGCACTCCCACTGGCCAATGCAGGGACAGTTTGAGTATCAAAATAAATGATACTGGGCCAGCCCCGGTGGCCTAGTAGTTAAGTTCAGCATACTCTGCTTCGGTGGAGTTTGGTTCCCAGGCATAGACCAACACAACTCTGTTAGTAGCCATGCTGTGCTGGTGGCCCACATACTAAAAATAAAGGAAGATTGGCATGGATGTTAGCTCAGGGTGAATCTTCCTCAGCAAAAAAATAAATAATAAATAAATAAACAAATGAATGAATGAATGAATGATACTAATGAATTATAACCTATTGAATGAAATAAGAGTTCATGAGTTCATACTGATATATTTAGCGACAGACAGATAGATAGATAGACAGACAGATATAGATAGATATGAATATATTTAAAAATGGGAGAGAAGAGAAACTCTTATAGCAGAATGCCACCTAATAAACATAAGGAATGATGAAATTAGAAAAAAACCTTGATGGATGCTAAAATGAATGGATAATGGGTAAAAGTTTGATGACGAACAGGGTATTTACATAATCTCAAAGCATCTCACACAAATTATTAACTACAAAGAAAAAAACAGTTACTTTTCAGAGGAAAATATGGTAGATACCACCTCAACCAGATGATAAAGCTAAACATCATCAATGGGACAACCAGCATCAACCAACATCATGTGCCTCCAGACATGATGCACTAAGAAGGACACAATATCACTTCAGTGGTATTCCTGCAAAAAATGTACAACCTGAATCTAATTATGAGGAAACATCAGATAATGCAAATTGAGAGACATTCCACTCTTAAAGAATGTACTTGTACTCTTCAAAAGAGTCAAGGTCAAGAAATACAAAAAAAGCTGAGGGACTGTTTCAGATTAAAGGAAACTAAAGAGACATTAACAGCTAAATGCATTGAGGATCCTGGATTGGATCCTGGACAAGGAGAAAAAATAAAGCTTATAGACTCTTTCATAAAGATATTTTTGGGACAGTTGTCAAACTGTGAATATGTTCTTTGGTTAGGTAATAGCATTCTATAAGTGTTAAATTTTCCTACTTTGATAACTATACTGTGGTTAAGTAAGAGAATGGCCTTGTTTTTAGAAATATACACTGAAATATTCAGGGATAAAGGAGCATTAATGTCTCCAACTTTCTCTCAAATATTTCAGAAAAAATATTCATATATATATATATAAACATATGCAGAGAAAAAATGATAAAGCAAATGGGGAAAAATGTAAACAATTGGTAAATCTGAGTACAAGGTATATGGGAGTTCCTTGTACTATTCTTTTTTTTTTTTTTTTGAGGAAGATTGGCCCTGAGGTAACACCTATTGCCAATCTTCTTTTTCTTTTTTTCTCTCCAAAGCCCCAGTACATAGTTGTATATCCTAGTTGTAGGTCCTTCTAGTTCTCCTATGTGGGACGCAGCCTCAGCATGGCCTGATGAGTGGTAAGAAGGTCTGCGCCCAGGATCCAAACCAGTGAACCCTGGGCCACCGAAGCGGAACACGCGAACTTAACTGCTACACCACCAGGCTGAAAGGATTCTAATTAAAACAGAAATTTAGAAAATGAAAAAGCTAATGACCTACAATCCCACCACTCCAACAACTTTCCTATATTCATTTTTCCATATTGCTTTTTCTAGTCCTTGTTTATAAGCATGCATACAGTTATAATCATTACATGGATACAATTTTTACTTCTAACTTTTAACTTCTTATATCACTTAGGGTTTTCACCTGTTGAGTTAAAATTTCAAGCTAACTTAAATAATTTTCCATTAAAAAAAACGGGAGCAATCCAAATACGCCTCAACCAAGGAATGGGTATGGTACATCCATACAGTGGAATACCACTCAGCAATAAAATGGAACAAATACTGATACACACAATAACATAGATGTATCTCAAATGCATTATGCTATGTGAAAGAAGCCAGACTCAAAGGCTTTTTTATTCTACTCACAGGATATTCTGGCAAGAGAAAACTATAGGGCAGAAAACAGATCAGTGGTTGCCAGGGGATGGAGGGTAGGGGGAAGAGTTGACTACAAAGGTGAACAAGGAATTTTTGGAGGGGTGATGGAACTCTTCTGTATCTTGATTATGGTGGTAGTTACATGACGGTATATGTTTGTCAAAACTTGCAGAACTATGCACTAAAAAGGGTGATTTTTACTGTATGTAAATTATACCTTAATTAAAAAATGGAAAAAACAAAAGAAAACAAAGTTGGGTTTTAAAAATAGATTTCATTTAACAGAGTACAGAATGCAAATCTATTCTCAGTCTATCATAAAAGCTCCTCATTTAAATAAAATGAATAGGATGTTATAATACAAAGTATACTCATATTCAAAACTAGTCTAAATTAAAGTTTAATTGTAAATTAAATGCAAGTGGTCATAGCTCTTAAATATGACCACTCCTCTTCATTTTCACAGTCTCCGTTGCAGCACTAATCATTTCTTAACCACATTACTGCTCTGCCTCCTAAGGGATGCCTGGCCTCTGGTCTCTCCACTACTCAACTCAAAAAAATGCCAGACTGATCTACCTAAAGCACAATATAATCACACAATCTTTTGCTAAAACTCATATTCTGTAGAATAAGCTCCAAACTCCTGAGCATAGCATTTCAAAACCATCATCCAATCTACTGTTACAGCTGCATCTCCTGTCACCTACACACTACTGACTCTGCCCCTCTACCCAGGCACACACAAAATAATCCACCCTACACCCACACAGCACAAGCACTCACTAAACCTCCTTGTATTTTCAAATCTCTGTACCTAGGTACAGGCCTGGAATGCCCTTCCTCTACCCTTCTGCTGGGCAATCCTAGCCATCCTAGTTCAAATTTACCTTCTTCATAATAATATCTTCCTGTGGACTTCTACAGCATTTTGAAAAAAGTATGCCTGCCTTCCCCACATACTCAGAGGACCACACTTGGGGGCCTAAGCATGAAGCAGTTGCTCCATCAAAGGCAGCTAAGAGAGAAACTAAGCAAATCAGATCATATGCAATGGGTACCTTACAATTACTTTGTTTAAAACCAAACCACAACCTCATTTTAAAACTATATTTGCATCATCAAAGTTAGAATTATTTTCCCAACTTTGGCCTTTGGAGTGAGTCATGTTCTATCACTAAAACTATCCATAATATCTTCAATATTTCAAGCCAATTTCTTATCAGTCATTAATACATCATCTGGATTTTTTCAAACCTCTGCCTCACCAGAAATATCAACTGTAGTTATCGTGAACAATTCTCTCTCTTAATTATTTAGTCTCCTGAAAATAAAACAACTATGAGAATTCCATGTTTAAAATAGAATTTATTGCCCAAAATTCATAACCTTCTATTCTGAGCAAATCAGATAGCTACACTAATATGCTGACTCTAGTAGCTCTTTATGGTTTGGCTTTTACTGAGAGTTTTCAACTCCAAATACAAACTGGTGGAATTCTAGAGGACAATACAGAACCAATGAATTAGATTTAGGAGAAAACTTGAAATTCAACATCTTAACATCTTTTTATTTGATGTAATTCAATAACATTTACTATGAGAGAGATCTTCAGAGAGGTGGGGAGAAGTCAGTCTTAGGCCTCAAGGAGTTCATGTAAGAGAATAAAAGACAGCTAGAGGACAGCATGCATGGACCTTGAGGGTATTATGCTAAGCGAAATAAGTCAGACAGAAAAAGCCAAATACCCATGATTTCACTCATATGTGGAGGATAAAAACAACAACAACAAACAAATACATAGATATAGATAGTAGCTTGGTGGTTGCCAGAGGGAAAGGAAGGGGGGAGGGGGTGAAAGGAGTAAAAGGGCACATGTGTATGGTAATAGACGATAATTAATCTTTGGGTGGTGAACATGATGTAGTCTACACAGAAATCGAAACATAATGATGTACATCTGAAATTTACATAATGTTATAAACTGATGTTACCTCAATTAAAATAAATAAATAAATAAAGAGAATAAAAAACAAGCTAGATACACTACAACTGAACCAAAATTGGATAGGGACCAAAAAGGTACAAAGTGCTGCGGATATTTAAAGGGAGATGGTACCTGAGATGGGCCTTAAAAGAAGGATAGAATTTTCACAACAGAAATGACATTCCAGGCAGAGAAAGAAGAGTGAGAGAAGAGACTCAAGAGCTTGCAACACATAAGAATATAACGGATTCTGTAAAAGAAATGTGTCGCATACCCTTTGTGGAACTCAAGTGTGAATAAATGAATAAATAATTACCAAAAATTTCAGGAGAGAAAACGGAGCCAATCAGTGTTGAAAGCTGCAGCCAAGGTTAAAGAGAATAAGTACAGAAAACAAAGACAAGGACGTATCATAATTTCATAATCAGATCATTGGTGGCCTTACCTGACCTCAGTGGTGAGGTCAGAAACTAGACTGTAAGTATTTCAGCATGGAAAAACAAAGGTGGCTCAATATAAAAGGCTCATCACGAAAGAGAATAATTAAAGCAAGAAGAAAAATAGATTTGTTAGAATACTGAACACGCGAATATGTTTACTGACAGAGGGAAAGGAGTCAACGGAAAGGCAAACATGGAAAGATTCAAAAGGGGGAGGGTATATGTAATATTTGGAACAAAGTTACAGAAAGTGGTTGGAAACAAAAGCATGTAAGAGGAAAGCTGGGCCTTGGAAAAGAAGAGGGACTTTTTTTCCTCTAGGAAGGAGGAGCACTTCTCTGAGAGCTGAGCAAGGAAATTGAGGGATCCTGACAGGCTTGGAAAAGAAAATACTTAGAGATTTGAGGAGCACAGGCATTTGACAAGGACAGGAAGAAAATCAGCAAGAAACAAATAAGAAGGATCCTAGCAACTGTGAGGGCTTAGCTGGATTCAGAAACGTAAATTTGCGGCGATCCAATCAGCATACTCGATGACTTTCTCCAAACAAGTTCAGAAGCCCGGAGGCTATGGGGAGAAAGCAAATTGTGGGAAAGGAAACCAAAAAGTGACTTGCTAAATCACAATTACTCAGGTTGGCAGGGCTGAGACAAAGACCCAGCCGGCTTGGGCTTCCAGTTCAGCACTCTTTTGACTACGCTGCCTCCTTTTTGAACAAAATTTTCCTAAGGCTGGTTAAGCGTAAAAGCTAATGGGCAGTTTTAAAGTTTTAACCCATGCTATTAAAGCAATGTAAGCAGATACTTATTCTTTGAGTACAAGACAACAAAATTAGTACTTTTTACACTTACAACGTCATCAGCTGTGAAAAGTCAGGATTCATTGCCAGACAAAACCCAGCGTGCCACTTACCTGGCAGCTTCAGGAAAACCCATCCTGTAAAGCGTGACAACTACAGCTCCTCCAAGGCCTAAATTATGCTGCAGAGCAACCTTTGCACCAGGAACTTGCCTCTTTCCGGCTTCCCCTCTCAGCTGCCAGCAGAGTTCAGCACACTGAGCCAGACCTAACAAATCGAACACAGAGCGGTCAGATTCCGTTGGTTTAGAAAGCTGCCCCAACCAGCTTTCTCAGGCCAGCAAAGGGCTAATATTTATTTGTGACTTTTAATTAAGCTGAGACAACGTTTGCCTAAATAATAACTTCTCTTAAAAGCACTCATGGTTTTTATTGCTAGTCCCCTCCTCTCCCCAAGTAATCTTTGTATTTAGACAATATTCAGGCCTAAGAAATTCCCTGCACTCTTTAAATTTATCCACCTTGTCATTTTCTGGCCATGTAGAAAGAGAAAACACTGAATATACAGTTCTCTGACTCAGGCAAAATGGCATAAAAATAACTAATTTTACCATTTTTAATGTATCAAAAGAATCTGGGATTTGGGAGTTTTCTTGCCCTAAAAAATTTAGCTGGTATGGAGAATTTTCCTATTGTTTTCTCCAAATAGTTCCCAACAAGAATGAATTGTTTTCCAGACCTATTCACAAGAATAGCTCTAGATTCACAAGAAGAGCATTTTGTCCCTTGGATAATAAAATCAAAGATTTTTAGAGCTGGCAAGAACTTTATGATGTAAACACTGAGAAACTGTAAGATTAAGGAATTTGTGAATGGTCACAAAGCAAACTAATTCCAGAGTTGAGGTGAGAACCCATGTCTCCTGATTTACATTTGTTTTCTTTCTACCAGACCAGCTATTTGAGGATAGCTGAGTTAAGAATGTTCTATCAGAATAGACTGGTTTCATGTCCTGGAGGCAGAGCTACACAGGTCTACCTACAGCGTCTGTTCTTCCACCCACACTCCCAATCACAACTTCTGATTCCCAGTACCTGTGCGCTCCTATCTCAACCCCAAACTCCTCAAGAAATTTAACTGCCACTTCCTATTTCCAAGCAGTGTCTATATATTTACAGAATATAGATCTTAAACACTGTTTTAAAATAGGTAATCCCTTGTAATGATTTTTTGAATTGTGAACATTTTGAATATTAATGAGGAAGGTCAAAGTGACTGATTTTACTAATATATCCAAACTATGGGGCAAACAATTTTACTATAAATCTGCCATATAAAAAGCTTAAACATTCAGTGAATGTGTAAGACCAAAAAAAAACTATTCAAACTGGTCTTATATATACATGAGTGGGGAAATACTGCTAGTTTTCTTCACAAAAGAATAAATATACATAGTTTATAAATATTTGAGAAAACATTTAACCTCACCTTGATCAAATCAAACAGAAAGATACCATTTTTAACCAATCAAATTGGTAAAGATGTTTTAAAATGGGACTAATCAAAGCTAGGGAGACTATGGCAAGACAGCCACCTCCATATGGTACTGGTCAAAGTTCAAACTGGTACAACCCTTTTTGGAAAGCAATGTACAAAATTATAAAGAGCCTCTGAAATGCCTTGAAAACCATTCTGTGGAAATAATCAAGCAGAGGCAAAGTTTTACACACAAAAGTATCTATTCATCACATTGTTGTAACAGTGAAAAACTAGATAATCTAGAAGTAAAATAACTGGGGAATGGTTATATATATATTATGAGCTAGCCATATGACAAAGTACTTTGTTCCTATTTTAAATAATGTTTATAAAGTTCTTAACAATCTAAGAAAATGCTTATTATATAATCCTGGTAAAAAATGCAAGCAACCAATTAGATATTTATCTACCCTTCCATCCAACAAATATTTACTGAACGCCTATTATGTGCCAGACATTGCACAAGGCTCAGAAGATCCATCAATAAACAAGACAGGCATGGTCTTTTCCCTCATGAAGCTGACAGTCTGAGATATAAAGATGCAGGCATTCACAATACGGTCTGATAATGCTATCACAGGCATTAGCACAGGTGCTACAAGCACACAGAGGACTATCTAGCACAGCTTGGAAGATCAAACAATGATTCCCAGATGAATGGAGATCTCAACTGAAGTCCTATGAATAAAGAGGACCTAGCCAGGCAAAAAGGAGGAATTCTAAGAATGCTTCAAGAAGTGAGATGAGCATGTGCAAAAAAGGAACATGGCCTACTTAAGGAATAGAAAGTTAAGTGAGTGAGGCCAGAGAGTGCTCAAGACAGTCAATATGAGAGTGAGAGAGAGGGAGAGGCGGGGAGGGAGAGAGGGAGAGAGAGAGAGAACATGAACGAATACTGGAAGTACTTCCAGATTTTGCAATAATTTCAATCGCACCATACCATTGATACTGTAGTAGATCTGGTACACTGCAATAAATCTCTATGCTATCTCATATGTGGCAAAAAAGGAAGAAGGGAGGGAGGGAATAAAGATCCATATTATCAACTTATTTTCTTGTCATTTATTTGCTTTTGACAAAAGATGACTGTCAGTGGGAAAACATACTGATTATCTCAGCTTTCTGGTTGTCTACTTTCAGAATAAACTGGCATTTTTTCTATTTCTAAAATCTAGATCTGTGAAGGGTGGAAGTCAAAAGTTGGTGCCAAAGATCCGCTTGCCAAGAAGGCGTAGCAACCAGTTATGAAAGCATAAACTATCTGAGAAAAAATTTTTTTTAATTGTCCTTTCTTGGATAATTTCTGGCACTGAATTGAAAACCATATTTTTCCTCTGCTTGGAAAAAACAAACTATCAAATATGAATATCATATACTTATAAATTGTGGATGGATATAGGAATGGGCATCCCTCAAAGCAGTATATTCAAACAGTAATGCCTCTGATGAAGGGAAAAAAAATTTTTGTAACCTGATTACTTCATTTTAGTGATATCTTGCTGCAAAAATTTCCTAACAAGATAGTCAATCTTTTTATATAAAAATAACTAGCCTAGGACTCAGCTACATAGGTATATAGTCTGGTTGCTACTAAAAATAAACCATTCAAACATGTACCAAACACTCCACTAAGCAATGAAGATACAAAGAACTCACAGTGTAATATAAAGTGCTAATAAAGATAAATACTAAGTGCCATGGAAAACCACAGAATGGAAAAACTACAGGGGATAACATTTTGAGATATTACCTGAGGTCCTTTCTTCCTCTGTTTCCTTGAACCCATAACTCTTCCTATACCATTAAGACAGGAAGTACAAAAAAGTCATAACTCAGCTTTAGTTTCAAATTATACATCTAAAGGACTTAGTATAAACAACATAAAAAAGCATGTTTTTCTATTATTGGAGGTGGGCTTTTTGAGAAAGAAAAGGTTTGTTGAGTTTCAAAGGGCAAAAAGCTTTAATGGATTCGGCATACATTGAAGGACGCATACTTACGTAAAAGCAGTTTTTTCCTCCAAAAGTTAAAAAATTTTCCACCTATAATGCTACCAAATGTAAAATATCTTTCAAAAACAAAAGTAATATACAGACATTTTCAGACATACAAAGCTGAAAGAATTCATCACCATACTGCAATACCCACACTATAAGAAATGTTGAAGTCCTTTAGGCAGAAGGAAAATGACAGCAGACGGAAATATGGATTTACACAAAGGAATGAAGAGCACTGGAAGTGGTAATTTCCTGGATAAATAAGGTTTCTTCCTTACTGTTTAAATCTCTTTAAAAGATAATTGTTGAAGCAAAAAAAAAAAAATTTCTTGTGGGGTTTATAACATATGTAAAATAAAAATTTACAACAACAGTATTACAAGGCCTGGACAGAAGAAATGCAGGTATACTATTATAAGGTTCTTTTACTATTAGTGAAGTGGTATAATATCACTTGAAGATAGACTATGATAAGATAAAGATAAAATGAAGTCATAAAAAATATTCAATTAATCCCAAAAAAGGTAAAAAATTAAAAAAAAAAGGAAAAAAGAAATAAAGAACAGCTGAGACAAAGAGAACACAAATAACAAGACAGACTCAAACGTAATCATGTTAAAAATCACATCCAATGTAAATGGTCTAAACACCCCAATTAAATGCAGAGATTGATAGAGTAGAGAAAAAAAGCAAGATCCAACTAAACGCTGCCAATGCACTTTAAATATAAAGTCACAAATAGGTTAAAAGTAAAAGAATAGAAAAAGATATACCATGTTAACATTAGTTAAAATTTGAAAGCTGGAGTGGCTATGTTAAAACAGTCAAAGTAGATTTGAGAGCAAAGACTTGCCAGGGAAAGAAGGCCATTTCATAATGATGAAGGGGAAAACATAAAACTGTCTTACAGATGATAGAATTGTCTATATCAAAAACCTGACGGAGTTTTTTTAAGAGCTACTAGAATTAATAAGTGAATTTTAGCAAGAATATGAGATGAATATATAAAAATCAATTGTATTTCTACATATTAGCAATGAAATATTGAAACTGAAAAACTAGCATTTACAATAGCATCAAAAATATGAAATACTGAGTGACATCAGCATCACGGCAGAGTGAACTTTTCCCCTTAGACTCTCCCCCACTAAGATACAACAAAAAAGACGTTCATATGCTAACAGAGGACATTCAAACAACACAAAAGATGTCTGAGAGACCCACGCAGCGTTACATCTGAAGGTGGAGGTGCTGGAACCCCTGGAGGATGTGGAACAAGGTAACGAGAGCTCCTCTCCTCCAAGTTCTCTCACAGCCTGTGGGAAATTCCCATACGGAGGGGGCCAAACTGTTGTGGGGGTATCTTCATCAAGCCAGCACCCCAGGAGAGCAGATAGTGAGGGAAGAGCGAGAAGCCCCCAGGATTGGGTAGGCAAAAGAAAGAGCCCCTCCCTCCACCCAGAGTACCAGCACAGCTGGTCGGCCAGAACACCCGCAGATTGCAGCAGGCTCAGAATACACAGCTCTTGACCCTGCCAGTGGTGGCAGGTGGAAGCTGCAACTAGATATTTTCAGCACAAGGAAAAATAAGCCCATGCCCTCAAGCAGTATGGAAAAATATATTAAATTTCCAGACCAGAAGAAAAATGACAAGCACCCAGAAATCAATCCTGAAGGCACAGAAATTTATAACCTAAATGACAGAGAATTCAAAATAGCTATCATAAAATAGCTCAACAAATTACAAGAAAATATAGATAGACAATTCAATGAAATCAGGAACTTCTTCACAAAAGAGATTGAAACTATAAAGAAAAATCAGAAATGTTGGAGATGAAAAACACAACAGAGGAGATAAAGAAAAATCTGGAATCTTTAAAGAACAGAGCTGACAATATGGAGGAAAGAATTAGCAATATTGAAGATAGGAATGCATAAATGCTCCAGATGGAGGAGGAGAGAGAACTAAGACTAAAAAGAAATGAAGAAGTTCTCTGAGAAATATCCGACTCAATTAGGAAATGCCACATAAGGATTATAGGTATTCCAGAGGGAGAAGAGAGGGGAAAAAGGAGCAGAGAGCTTGTTCAAAGAAATAATAGCTGAGGGGCCGGCCCGGTGGCGCAGCGGTTAAGTTTGCACGTTCCACTTCGGTGGCCTGGGGCTCACCAGTTCGGATCCTGGGCACGGACCTACTCACCTCTCATCAAGCCATGCTGAGGCGGCATCCCATATAGAAGAGCTACAACTCTACAACTATGATACACAACTATGTACTGGGCTTTGGGGAGAAAAAAGAAAAAAAGGGGAAGATTGGCAACAGATGTTTGCACAGAGCCAATTTTTCTCAAAAAAAAAAAAAAGAAAAGAAATAACAGCTGAGAACTTCCCAAACCTGCGGAAGGAGCTGGAAATACAAGTGAATGAAGTCAGCAGATCTCCTAAATATATCAACATTAAAAGACCCTCTCCAAGGCATATGTAGTCAAGCTGGCAAAAGTCAATGATAAAGAAAAAATATTAAGGGCAGCAAGACAAAAAAAATAATGTACAAAGGAATTCCTACCAGGTTCTCACCCGATTTCTGGGCAGAAACTTTACAGGCTAGGAGAGAGTGGAATGATATATTCAAAATTCTGAAAAACAAAAACTCTCAGCCAAGAATACTCTATCCAGTGAAAATATCCTTCAGATATGATGGAGAAATAATAACTATCCCAGATAAACAAAAGCTAAGGGACTTCATTGCCACAAGACCCCCACTACAAGAAATGCTCAAAAAGGCCCTCATGCCTGAAAAAAAAAAAGAGAGAAAGGGGATACAAAGCTTTGAACAAGGAGAAAAACAGGTAGATAAAATCAGAAAAATTGCACCTCTCTATCAGGATACGTTAGCAAACACTTAGTTATAACATCAAAGATTAAGGGAAGGAAAACACCAAAAATAAATATAACCTCATCACTTTAAACACACTCACAACACAAGATGGAATAAGTTGTGACAATAATAACTTAGAAGGGGAAGGATGGAATCGACTTAGTCTAAGGAAATAAGAGGCCATCAGAAAATGGACTATCTCATCTACGAGATTTTTAATACAAACCTCATGGTAACTACTAAACAAATAATCAGAACAGAGACACATACGATAAATAAAGAGAAAACTAAGGAAACCATTGGACAGAACCACCAAACTGAATTGGTAATCCAAAACACACAGGATGAGAAACAAAGGAAATGCAAAAGAACCAGAAAATGAGCGATAAAATAGCAACAATAAGCCCTCATATATCAATAATCACTCTAAATGTAAATGGTTTGAATTCGCCAATCAAAAGACACAAGGTGGCGGGATGGATTAAAAAAGAAGATCCAAAAATATGCTGCATCCAGGAACCACATCTCAGCTCTAAAGATAAACACAGGCTCAGAGTGAAAGGACGGAAGAAAATACTCCAAGCTAATGGCAAACAAAAGAAAGCAGGTGTTGCCATACTTATATCAGACAAAGTAGACTTCAAGATAAAAGAGGTAATGAGAGACAAAGAGGGGCAATATACAATGATAAAAGAGACACTCCACCAAGAATACATATCACTTATCAATATATATGCACCCAACACAGGAGAACCAAAGTACATAAAGCAAGAATTAACAAACCTAAAAGGAGATATTAACAACAACAACATAATACTGGGGATCTTAACATCCCTCTTACGTCTATCAATGGATAGATCATCCAGACAGAAAGTCAATAAGGAAATAGTGGACTTAAATGAAAAACTAGACGAGATAGACTTAATAGATATATTGAGAGCACTCCATCCAAACACAGCAGATTACACCTGCTTCTCAAGCGTGCATGGAACATTCTCAAGGATAGACCATATGTTGGGAAACAAAGCAAGCCTCTATAAATTTGACAAGATTGAAATCATAACAAGCATCTTTTCCAACCATAAGGCTATGAAACTAGAAATCAACTATAAGAAAAAACTGGGAAAGTGACAAAGATGTGGAGACTAAACAACATGCTACTGAACAACCAATGATGACTGAAAGAATTAAAGGAGAAAGCAAAACATATCCGGAGACAAATGAAAATGAAAATACACCATACCAACTCATATGGGATGTAGCAAAAGCAATCCTGAGAGGGAAACTCATAGCACTACAAGCCCACCTTAACAAACAAGAAAAATCCCAAATAAGCAACCTTAAACTACACATAACAGAATTAGAAAAAGAAGAACAAACTTTCCCTCCCAAAGTCAGTAGAAGGAGGGAAATAATAAAAATTAGAGCAGAAATAAATGAAATTGAAACCAAACAAACAGTAGAAGGGATCAATGAAACAAACAGCTGGTTCTTCGAGAAAATAAACAAAATTGATGAACCCTTAGCCAGACTCACTAAGAAAAAAAGAGAGAAGGCTCAAATCAATAAAATTAGATATGAAAGAGGAGAAATTACAACGGATACCACAGAAATACAAAGGACTATAAGAGAATACCATGAAAAACTATATGCCAACAAATTGGACAATCTAGAAGAAATGGATAAATTCTTAGACTCATACAACCTCCCAAAACTGAATCATGAAGAAATAGAGAATCTGAATAGACTAATCACAAGTAAAGAGTTTGAAACAATAATCAAAAACCTCCCAAAAAATAAAAGTCCACAACCAGATGGCTTCTCTGGAGGATTTTACCAAACATTCAAAGAAGACTTAATACCTATCCTTCTCAAACTATTCCAAAAAATAAAGGAAGATGGAACACTTCCTAACACATTCTACAAGGCCAACATCACCCTGATACCAAAGCAAGACAAGGACAATACAAAGAAAGAAAATTACAGGCCAACATTGCTGACAAACAAAGATGCAAAAATCCTCAATAAAATATTGGCAAACTGAATATGGCAATACATTAAAAAGATCATACACCATGATCAAGTGGGATTTACACCAGGGACACACGGATGGTTCAACATCCACAAATCAATCAATGTGACATACCACATTAACAAAACGAGGAATAAAAACCACATGATCATCTCAATAGATGCAGAGAAAGCATTTGACAAGATCCAACATCCTTTCATGATTAAAAACTCTCAACAAAATGGGTACAGAAGGAAAATACCTCAACATAATAAAGGCCATATATGACAAACCCACAGCCAACATCATACTCAACGGGGAAAAACTGAAAGCCATTCCTCTGAGAACAGGAACAAGATAAGGGTGCCCACTCTCGCCACTCTTACTCAACGTAGTACTGGAGGTTTTGGCCAGAACACTTAGGCAAGAAAAAGGAATAAAAGGAAACCAAATAGGCAATGAACAAATGAAACTCGCTGTTTGCAGACGACATGATTTTATATATAGAAAACCCTAAAGAATCCATTGGAAAACTATTAGAAATAATCAACTACAGCAAAGTTGCAGGGTACAAAATCCACTTACAAAAATCAGTTGTATTTCTATACTCAATAATGAACTAATGGAGAACTCAAGAAGACAATCGCATTTACAATCACAACAAAAAGAATAAAATATCTAGGAATAAATTTAACCAAGGAGGTGAAAGACCTATACAATGAAAACTGTAAGACATTATTGAAAGAAATCAATGATGACACAAAAAAATGGAAAGATATCCCACGTACATGGATTGGAAGAACAAACATAGTTAAAATGTCCATACTACCTAAAGCAATCTACAGCTTCAATGCAATCCTAATCAGAATCCCAATGACATTTTTCACGGAAATAGAACAAAGAATACTAAAATTCATATGGGGCAACAAAAGATCCCAAATAGCTAAAGCAATCCTGAGAAAAAAGAACAAAGCTGGAGGCATCACAATCCCTGACTTCAAAATATATTACAAAGCTATAATAATTAAAATAGCATGGTACTGGCAAAAACAGACACACAGATCAATGGGACAGAACTGAAAGCCCAGAAATAAAATCACACATCTACGGACAGCTAATCTTTGACAAGCAGCTAAGAACATACAATGGAGAAAGGAAAGTGTCTTCAATAAATGGTGCTGGGAAAACTGGACAGCCACATGCAAAAGAATCAAAGTAGACTATTTTCTTTTGCCACACACAAAAATTAACTTAAAATGGATCAAAGACTTGAAGCTAAGACCTGAAACAATAAAATTCCTGGAAGAAAATATAGGCAGTACACTATTTGACATGGGTCATAGAGGGATCTTTTCGAATTCCATGTCTACTCGGACAAGGGAAACAAAAGAAAAAATAAACAAGTGGGACTTCATCAGACTAAAGAGCTTCTGCAAGGCAAATGAAACCAGGATCAAAATGAAAAGACAACCCACCATCTGGGAGAAAATATTTGCAAATCATATATCCGACAAGAGGTTAATCTCCATAATATATAAAGAACTCACACAACTGAACAACAAAAAAACAAACAACTTGATCAAAAAATAGGCAGAGGATATGAAAAGACACTTTTCCAAGGAAGATATACAGATGGCTGATAGGCACATGAAAAGATGTTCAACATCACTAATCATCAGGGAAATGCAAATCAAAACTACACTAAGATATCACCTTACACCGTGAGAATGGCTATAATCACCAAGACAAAAACTAACAAATGTTAGAGACGTTGTGGAGAAATCGGAACCCTAATTCACTGCTGGTTGGAATGCAAACTGGTGCAGCCTCTATGGAAAACAGTAGAGAGATTCCTCAAAGAATTAAAAATAGAAATATCTTATGATCCAGCTATCCCACTACTGGGTATCTATCCAAAGAACCTGAAATCAACAATCCAAAGAGGCTTATGTGCCCCTAAGTTCATTGCAGCATTATTCACTATAGCCAAGAAGTGGAAGCAACCCAAGTGTCCCTCGACTGAGGATTGGATCAAGAAGATGTGGTATATATATACAATGGAATACTACGCAGCCATAAAAAAAGACAAAATCATCCCATTTGCAACAACATGGATGGACCTGGAAGGTATCATGTTAACCGAAATAAGCCAGACAGAGAAAGACAAACACCGTATGATTTCACTCATATGTGGAAGATAAACTAACACATGGACAGAGAGAACAGTTTGGTGGTTACCAGGGGGAAGGGGGTTGGGGGGTGGGCACAAGGGGAGAGGGGACGCATTTATATGGTGACTGGCAAACAATAATGTACAACTAAAATTTCACAATGTTATAAACTATTATGACATCAATAAAAAAATGAATTGAACATTAAAAAAAAATGAAAAAACGAGATAAATCTGACAAAAAATGTGTAAGACCTATACAGTGAAAACCAGAATACATTGCTGGGAAAAGTGAAAGAAGACCTAAATAAATGGAGATATATACTTTGTTCATGGGTCAGAAGTTGATTATATGTTAATTTTACCTCAATAAAACTGTTAAAATAATAAAATAAAATATGGGGTACATAGACATGATCTTCCTTCTCTCTATTCTTTTTACTTGGCAAGAGCAATAAAAACCAGTACTTGCTCCTAGCTATCTCCACCTGGGAATAGTATCAAGAATAAACACCCTCTCTTGGGCTCCATTTCTCCTGGCACTGGAGAGTGTTCATTCAAGTCTAATGATAAATCTTACCTCTCCTCACATCACAGTGGTAAAAATGGAAAATTCTGGGCAATGGGAATGAGGATGGGTGGCCTGTAGAATATGCTGGGAAGTGAAATAAATGCTTCAATAAAAAGCTATTGAGCCCTTACTGACTTACTGACTTTTTAGAGTCAGAATTGGACTGAGGTCTTGCCAGTCAACGTCCTAGGATGTATTTCTTTTGGTAACCTCTTTTAGAGTAGAAGAGCCAAGCCATGGTTTGAGTATACCAGGTCCTCTGGCTAAAATCCCATTTACTCTCATTTCATTTTCATCCAGTTCCTTAAACCCTAAAAGTTTAGAATACCTTTAAAAATAATGAAACATATAAACAAAAATCACATGTTAGAATAATATATGTACCATTAAAAACATCAAGAACTATGAATCACTATGTTGTATACTGAAACTAATACAATATTGTATGTCAACTATACTTAAATTTTTTAAAAAATCAAGAACTGTATGAATTCAGGAAAAAAAATTACATCCCATTAGGGAATCAGAGCATCTTAGAATTAGAAAGGATCTAAGAGTTCATCAAATCTAAGGCCCTAACAGGTGGGCAATTCCCCTTACAACATTCCTTTCAAGTTGTTACTTCTATTTCTCGTGCACAGTCTGTGTGACAGGCAATGCACGCTCTTAGGAGGCAACCTACTTCACTTTTGAGAAGCCATGTTAGAAAGTTCTTTTCTGTATCAGCCCCAAATCTACCTTCCCATAAAGTCTTCCCGATGATGCCAATTCTTACCACACTAAACAAGTTTATTCCCTCTGCCCCATACCACCTTTCAGATGTTAAAGGAGCAATTCATTTATTCAACTATCCTCTTTACATGTGCAAAGTCTTGTACTGGGCACTGTTTAGGGTACAGAGAGAAATGAAATATGGATCTTGCCCTCACAGACTTGTAGTCAAATAGGGGAGATTTTTAAAAAGCCATAAATAATTATAACACATACTACAAGCATAAGTGTCAAAAGAGAAGTACTGACAAAATATAACAAGAGTCCAGAAAGGGGAAGGACTAATTCAATCTATGAAAGGATCAAGAAATCAGGAAAAGCTTCATAAGAAAGATAACACTTGAGACGGATTTTGAAGATGGGCATTTCTACTGAGGAAAGGGCTTTGAAGTAGAGTGTAGTGGTTAAGAGCTTGAACTCTAGAAATACACCGCCTGGGTTCAAATCATAGCTTTGCTACTCTCTCTAGCTTGGTGACTCTGAGCAAGTTACTTTGTGCCTCTATTTTCCTCTTTTATAAAATATAAAAATAGATTTGAGAATTAGATACATTTACACCTGAAGAATACTTAGAACAGTACCCAGCACTAGCACTGTATAAGTATTTGCTGTTGTTATTATTGAGAAAACAGCAAAGATAGTGTTTGTAGAGGTGAGAAGGCATTAAACACTTCTGGTAAAAGCAAATAGTCCAGTTTAGTTTACACATGCTTCCTCTTTCTGCATCTCCTCCCCCAAAACCCTACTAGATGTAAGGGCTAGCACAGAACCTGGTACACAGTGGGTATTTGATAAATCTTCACCCTTGTCATTCCCCCTTCCGTTTTTCTTCTCTTCGTAGTTCTGATTTGTGCTTTGCCTATGGCACTTAAACCTGCCTTGTATTATAATTATTTGTGTTACTACATTATCTGCCTCTTGTATGCTTCCAGAGGGCAAGGGTTACCTTGTGTATCCTAGTCCCACCCTGGCTGTGCATGAGAGCTCTTCGGGGAACTTTAAAAAATACATAAATTGTTAGGATCAACCAGACCTAGGAATCAGAATTTCCAAGGGTAGGGCAGGAATACTTCTTTTTAAGAGCTACAAGAGATTCTGAATCAGTCCATCAGTAGACTCCATATCGAGAATCAGTTACCTACATCACCTAAGGATAAGGTGGGCACACAATAAGCATTTGTTGAACTTTCACGGACTGAAAAATGGAAGATCAGGACCTAAAACTAGGTTGAAGCCATACTGGAAAGGCACTAAATGCCAGGCTGAATTGGTAAAAGGCCAAACTAAATAACCAGCTTCCAACTTCAAAGTAACAATCCCTTATCAGGAGCTTTCTCTCAAGGGCACTTTCATGCCCTTCCAGCAGATCACAGACATTAATATGTATTTTCAAAAATCAGAGATAGCTAAGAATAAGCTAAAGTCAAATTTTACTTAATTTTAAACAAGCGTTCAGTAAGTGTTGCACAATATATGTGAAAGCACGTTAAAAATTGGAATAAAATATGATACTATTATTTGGACATTAATTTGTTTTTTGTCATATGACCACCGCAAAGTAAACCAAAAAAAAAAAAAAAAAAAAAAAAAAACCACCTCAGGTTTAATGTGATTTTTCTAATTGGAAAATCTAAAAGGAATTCATGTTTTCTTTTTTTTTTTTTAAAGACTTTATTTATTTATTTATTTTCCCCCCAAAGCCCCAGTAGATAGTTGTATGTCATAGTTGCACATCCTTCTAGTTGCTGTATGTGGGACGCGGCCTCAGCGTGGCCGGAGAAGCAGTGCCTCGGTGCGCGCCCGCAATTTGCGCCCGGGGTTCCGAACCCGGGCCGCCAGCAGCGGAGCACGCACACTTAACCGCTAAGCCACGGGGCCGGCCCCAGGAATTCATGTTTTTAAACTGACAGTGAACAAAAGAAGATTTGATTCAAATGCTTAAGTCTATCTTTTTCTTCTATTATGGGTACTATTACGGCAGCTAGAAGCTTTTTTTCACCCAGATCTGAACAAGTTAAAATCAGAAACCAATAACATAGAACTAATTTTAAAGCTAATTCTCCAATACTGAGTTCCCACCAAAGGAGCAATATCTTACAATTAAACTAATACCGAATCTTAAACCCTCGCCATCCCATCTTAACTCAGCATATTTTGGAAGCACTTACTTGACCATTTTCTGATTCTCTTAGAAAACGATTGCAGTTTGTTATCCAAGTAACCAAGGCAAAAATATTAAACTACTCAGAGCTGTCATTCTGATATATTTTCCAGGAGTTGGAATTCTTTCTTGGGCTATGGCTAATAGTTATATGTTATATTTACTTGAAATACATCCAAATCCTCAATATGTAGCAAGTAAACATTTACTCTTCAATAATTCCTCATCCTTATTCAGACTACCAATCAAGTCATCAAGATTTTTAAGTTTTTCCCCCCAAATGCTACACCACCACCAAATACGATATATCCTTCAGAGACTGATGATAAGAGGAAAATTTTACCAACAGTGTAGACTCAAATATTGGAAAGGGTTTTAAAAGGATACTGCAGAACATGTGAGTCTCTCTTTGAAGTATTTAAAAATTGGGTAAATTCTATCTTCCTGAGGTGTTTTAGGTTAGCTTTTTAGTCCACAAGGGAAAAAATTGGATGACCTGCCAAGATTGGCAAAATTGTTTACATTTGATTAAAAAAAAAAAAAAAATCAGTGTTGACAAGATTGTAGAAAAAGAAGCACTCTCATGCTCTATTGTTGGGAATACACATTGGTATAATCTTTTTTGAAGAAAACTTGGCAAAATCCAGCAATTTTTAAATATTTACTATCCTCTAAATACACTATATCCTAGTGACATTGTGAAACCACTGTTTGGAATTTATCCTGTGAGTATACTTGAAAAAGTATGCAAAGACACAATTGCAGCATTGTTTGTAACAAACTTGACACCTATATATCTTATTGAAACCAGTAAGTAAATGACTAGGTAAATTTCTTACAATGAGAATACTATGCAGGCATTAAAAAGGATAAAGACCATCTACAAGCAATAATATAAAAAGATTTTTTAAGATATAAGTTAAAAAAAGTCTACAGTGCGATAAATATACACATATACACACATACATAAAGATTGTATAAATACACATATACAGATGTATTTGTATAGGCATAACAATTTTTGGAAAAATACAAAAGAAATATTAAAAGGAGTTGACTCTGAGGAATAGAACTAAGGGTAAACAGGAAGAGAAAGACTTATTAAAGGTTAAAATTTGTCATCCAGCTATAATATTAAAAGCATACGACAATCCTTTGGAGAACTATTTGGCAGTTTCTTATAATGTTAAACATACATCTGCCCTATGACCTGTCAATTTCACTCTGA
Organism: Ceratotherium simum simum; assembly: GCF_057802395.1. Lineage (NCBI taxonomy): Eukaryota > Metazoa > Chordata > Mammalia > Perissodactyla > Rhinocerotidae > Ceratotherium > Ceratotherium simum. The sequence goes on from NC_141921.1 coordinate 6,215,790, forward strand.
GTTATTAACCCAAGAGAAATGCAAAAGGTATGTCCACAAATAAATTTGTACAAAAATGTTCATAGCATCCTTATTCATAATAGCTGTGAATAGGAAAAAAACTCAAATGTCTATCAACAGGAAAATGGATAAACAAACTGGTATATTTAAACAATGGAATACTATTTAGCAATAAAAAAGAATGAACCACTGATACAAAAAAAAAATTAGATAAATATTACCTTCCACTGAGTGAAGGAAGCCAGACACAAAAGAGTACATATACACACTGTATGATTCCATTTATACGAAGTTCTAGGATCAGAAAAACTAATCTACAATGATAGAAGTCAAAAAGTCTTATCCTGGTTGAGGGGGAGGGGGCAGGAGAGTGGGAGAAGGAAATCCAGGGGATTTACTGGAAACAGACAAAATGGAACTTTCTGGGGTAATGGAAATGTTCTATATCTTATTTTGGCTGGTAGTTACATGGATGTATACAACTGTCAAAACCAATCATCCATTTAAAGCCTACAATTCAATGGTTTTTAGTATATTCACAGGTAACTGCAACCATCACCACAATCAATTTTAAAACATATTCATTACCTCAAAAAGAAATCCCATACTCTTTAGCTATCACTCTTCTATCTCCCAGTTCTAAACCATTACTAATCTACTTTCTGTTTCTATAGGTTTGTCTACTCTGATCATTTCATATAAATGGAATCATATAACATGTGGTATTTTGTGACTGCCTTATTTCACTTAGCAAAATGTTTTCAAAGTTCATCTGTGTTGTAGCATGTGTCAGTACTTCATTGCTTTTATGGCTGAAGAATATTCCATTGTATGAATATACCACATTTTGTTTATCCATTCAACAGCTGATGAAAGACATCTGGGTTGTCTCCATCTTTTTGGCTATTATGAATAGTGCTGCTAAAAACAACTGTTTTTTATAAGAACAGTGCATTTTATTGCATGAAAATTATACTTCAATTTTAAGAAAGACTATGGATATGAAAAAATCATATTGTCACTACAAAGCATGATTTCTGAGTGTTTCAGTGGATGGCAGAACAAAAATATCTCAGAATGGCAAACAAGTCAATGATAGTAAAAGCATGTTCTTTCAGAGGAGAAAAAAGTTATGTGTCAATAAAAACAACTAACTGAAATGTCACATTCATCTCTTGATGAAACAGAAGTTTCCTATATGAGAGCAATGAAGCTGTCTGAAAGGAGAATTTAAATCACTGTCTCAAATGTAAACTGTAACCCTTTAAGGCTTCAGTGACCATACCACAGAAACGTTTATTATCACCCTGACTTCTCTATGTCCCATTAGCAACAAAATCAACACTGAAGTGTGACCTAATTCTTTTGAGGGATAAAGGAAACAGTTTAGTCTATTTATCAAAGGCAGAAAAGTAGTTGAAAAATAATGTCAATGTAGCACTGGGCACAATATTTACTAGAGATATTGATTCCTTGAGGCTGTCATACTAGAAGGAAAATTATTTTCTTTACAAATTAAAGAATGTTCTTTTCCCAAAATGGTTAAAAATTATTTTTCATGCTGTGAATCAAACAAGGGCTTTATTAATAACAACAGTTATCTGATCCATTATGGCTTCCTTTTGTAGAAATGGTGAGAGGAGAATACTAGCAATTATTGTTTTGGGAACTCTGCTCTACACTTTACGTAAACATGTTTCCTCATTTAATCCACAGAACAGCCCTACAAGGTGGATACTATATTGTCTTCCCATTTTACAGATAAAAAAAGTAGGATCAACAAAACTATATACTGAAAAGAGTGAACAGGCTAAGATCAAATCCAAGACTTCATACAGAACACATACCTGCAATTGAGGTACAGCCCTTACATATCCCTTTCCATTCACAGCCACTACTCCTAAAAGCTTATCAGCACTATTGTTGCCACGTTCTCACTTCGTTTTTTTTTTTATCTTTTTTTTGTTTGTTTATTGCAGTAACATTGGTTTATAACATTGTAAAAATTTCAGGTGTACATCATTATACTTCTATTTCTGCATGGATTACATTATGTTCTCATGACCTGAACAGACATTTCTCCAAAGAAGATACACAGATGGCCAACAGGCACATGAAAAGATGTTCAGTATCATTAATTATCAGGGAAATGCAAATCAAAACTACAATGAGATATCACCTCACCCCGTCAGAATGGCTATAATTAACAAGACAGGAAACAACAAGTGTTGGAGAGGATGTGGAGAGAATGGAACTCTCATACACTGCTGGTGGGAGTGCAAACTGGTGTAGCCACTATGGAAAACAGTATGGAGATTCCTCAAAAAATCAAGGATAGAACTACCATACAATCCAACTGTTCCACTGCTGGGTGTTTATCCAAAGAATGTGAAAACATCACGTTCTCACTTCTAATTTGTTCTGAATTCCCATGTGCTTCCACGCAAAACATTTTACTAAAATTGCTCCAAGACTGCCAATGACTTGATAATAGTCAAATCCAAAGGACACTTTCCATTCTTTATTGATGTAACTTTTCTGCCCTGACCTCTTTCTTTCGAAACACTCTCCTCCCTTGGATAAATGATCATTTCTTCTCATTATCCTTAAATGTCTCTTCTTCTCCACCTACACCTTTAATTTTTATATCCCCTAGGGTTTTATCCTTGATCTTTGTGCTGGATCTGCCAACATTCCACATAGTATTTCTCTGATTAAGAAGCTCATTTAACAGCCTCTCACCCTGAAGCAGTTGGTCTGATAGAATAATGTAAAGGCCTTTTGAAGACTCCATAATGGTGCCAGCAATACTTTGCAGGGCTGGGGAAATATCCTCCAAAATGTGGAACATACTTTGAATCAATGATGCTGTTTTTCAATAGGCAGGATACACAAATCTCCTTGGAACCAAGGATAAAAAAGGGAGTGGCTCCTCTCACTATTATCCATAATGATTCACTAGTAAAATTTTTATTTGCCATTCCCGAAACTTGGGACTCACTGGTTTAGAAGTCATAGACACAGCAATGGTTCCACTGAAGTGGAAGCAAGCAGAGACTGCCACCTGGCTACTGGGCTCCACATGACACTGAACTAAGAGGTGAAGAAGGGTTAAGTCAAGCAGGTGATTGACCTGATTATCATGAGAATACTGGGTTGCTACTACACAATGAGGACAAAAAGGATTAGCCTGGAACTCAAAAGATGCTATGGGGTTCCTCTTAGCACTCCCATGTCTTGTAGTAAAAGTTTTGCTAATTTTTACTACAATAACCGAAAGAAGCAGGACTACTAAGGGCACAGATTATTCAGGAATGAAGGTTTGAGTCACATTACCAGGTAAGAAACTATGAATGAGGTGCTTACGAAGGGCAAAAGGAATATGGTATGGGTAGTAGAAGAAAGAAATTATAAATACCAGCTATAACTACCTACAAGTTACGGAAATAAGGACTTAATTGTTAGTGACATGTAGCAGAAAAAGGACTTTAATAGTTCAATAGGACTATCTTCCTTGCTTTGACATTAATATATTTGTATATATTAAACAAATTATTTTTGTTTTCCTCTCTTCCATTACCTATCATCTAACATAAATGTATGTTAATAGAGATTAACTTTTTTCTAAACATACACTTTATTTTTTAGAGCAGTTTTAGGTTCATAGCAAAATATAGTGAAAAGTACAGAGATTTCCCATATACTCCCTGCCCCACACATATGCATAGCTTCCCCCACTATCAACATCCTGCCCCAGAGTGGTACATTTGTTACAAATGATGAACCTACACTGACATATCATTATTACCCAAAGTTCATAGTTTACGTTAGGGTTTGCTCTTGGTGTTGTATACTTTTGACAAATGTCTATGGCATGCAGCCACCATTATAGTATGATACAGAAAAATCCTCCGTGTTCTACCTATTCATCCCTCCCTCTCCCCTAATCTCTAATCTTTTTACTGTTCCCACAGTTTTGCCTTTTCCAGAATGTCATATGTTGGAATCATACAGTATGTAGCCTTTTCAGATCGGCTTCTTTCACTGAGCAATGTGAATTTAAGGTTCCTCCATGTCTTTGCATCACTTGATAGCTAATTTTTTTTTAAGCACTGAATAATATTCCATTGTCTGCATGTACCACTGTTTATTTATCCATTCACCTACTGAAAGACATTTTGGTTGCCTCTTAATTTTGGCAATTTTAAGTAAAGCTGCTATAAACATCCATGTGCAGGTTTTTGTGTGGATATAAGTCTTCAACTCATTTTGGTAAATGCCAAGAAGCACAAGTGCCGGATTGTATGGTAGGAGGATGTTTCATTTTGTAAGAAACTGACAACATTTGTCATTTGGTTGGTCCAATCCAACCGTTTTGGATTTTGGACATTCTAATAGGTAGGTAGTGGTATCTCACTATTGTTTTAACTTATAATTTCCTAATGACATATAATGTTGAGGATCTTTCCATATGCTTATTTGCCATCTGTATATCTTCTTTAGTGAGGTGTCTGTTTGGGTCTTTTGCCCATTTTTTAAGCAGATTGTTCATTTTTTTCTTGTCTACTTTTAGGAGTTCTTTGTATATTTTAGATAATAGTCCTTCAGTAGATGTGTCTTTTGCAAATATCTTCTCCCAGTCTGTGGCCTGTCTTCTCATTCTCTTGAACTTCTGTCTTTTTTATCCCTCTATCTCTCCATTACGTATTTCATTCTTTTGTGTTAAATAGGTATTTTCTAGTAGACCATTTTAATTCTTTGTCATTTCTTTTACTACATATTTTTTAGTTATTTTCTTAGTGGTTGCTCTAGGAATTACAATTAACACCTTAATTTATAGCAATCTAGTTCGGATTAATACCAACAATTTCAATAGTATACAAAAAATTTGCTCCTATATAGCTCTATTCCCTCTTCCTCCTTTGTGTTATTATTGTCATACAAATTATATCTTTATACATTGTATGCCTATCAACTCAGGCTATTACTTTATGCAGTTGTATTTTAAATCAGATAGGAGGGGGAAAAGTAACAAAAAATACACTTATATTGTCTTTTATATTTACCAATGTAGTTATATTTACCAGTGCTATTAATTTCTTCATGTGCTCTTTATTTCACTGTCTAGTGCTCTTTCATTTCAGTCTGAGTGACTCTCTTTATAAAGTATTTCTTGTAGGGGAGGTCTGCTAGTGATAAATTCTCAGTTTTTGTTTATCTGGGAATATCTTAATTTCTCCTTCATTTTTTAAGGACAGTTTTGCTGAATACAGAATTCTTGGTTGGCAGTTTCTTTCATCACACTACCTCAATGGCTTCTGAAGAGAAATCAGTTGGTGAGTCTTATTGACGATCTCTTGTACATGATGAGTCGCTTCTTTGTTGTTGCTCTCAATATTCTTTTTGTCTTTTGCTTCCAACAGTTTGAATATGATGTGTCTAGGTGTAGATCTCTTTGAGGTATCTGTCCTTAAAGTTTGTTGTACTTCTTGCCTATGTTATCTTAATGTTTTTTCCCTCAAGTTTAAGGAGTTATCAGCCATTATTTCTTCAAATACGCCCCTTTCTCTCCCCTCCTTCTGGGACCATCATTATGTATATGTTGCTACTGTTGCTGGTGTCCCACAGGTCTCTGAGGCTCTCTTCATTTTTCCTCATTCTTTTTTTTTTTCCCTGTTCCTCAGACTGGATAATCTCAATTCACCTATCTTAAAGTCTTAAAGTTCACTGATTTTTTCTTCTGCCTGCTCAAATCTGGTGTCAAGCCCCTCTAGAGAATTGTTCATTTCAGTTACTATACTTCTCAACTCCAGAATTTATTTGCTTCTTTTCTCTAATTTCTATCTAGTAATTGATATTCTCTATTTGGTGAAACATTGTTATACTTTCCCTTAGTTCTTTATATATAGCTTCCTTCAGTTCTTTGAACATACTTAAATACCTGATTTAAAGTCTTTAGCAAATCAATTGTTTGAGCTTCTTCAGTTTCTATTGACTGCTTTTTTTTCCTGTGTGGGCCATACTCTCGTCTCCTTGTGTGTCTCACAGCTTTTTGTTGAAAACTAGACATTTTAACTGACATAATGTGGCAACTCTAGAAATCAGTTTCACCCCCTTTCCCAGAGTTGTTTGTTGTTGTTTTTGATCTAGTAACTTTTCCAAACTCATTCTTTGTCACAATTGGCCACTGAATTTTCTTCTTGGTTAGCTTAGTGGTTAGCTAATGACTAGACAGAGATTTCCTTAAATGCCTGGAACTAACAAATCTCCCAGTCTTCGCTGAGGTTCTGTGTGTGTGCTGGGGCACTTAGCCAGGCAGTTTACAACTCCACCTTAGCCTTTACTTTCTGCTTGTGCAGAGCCCCCAAGATCAGGCAGAGTAAGAGCTTAGGAACTTCTCAGATCTTTCTTGAGTATGCACACAGCCTTGGGCACATGCACAGCCTTATGTACGTACTTGGTATTCTAGATTTCCAGGAATATGTCAGATTTTTTCAAAGTTCTCTATGAACATCTCATTCCCCAGCTCTTCCTTTTAAGTGTTTTGGCAACAGTTGTTGCTGACTGTTCTTGACAAATGACTCTGAGGAAAATCCTGTTTGCACTGAGAAAGTTCTCAGTTAGGTTACATCAAGACAAGCTTTCAAGTCAAGTTTACCAGGGAACTGCCAGACAGGTCCTAACAACTATTCTCTGCCAATGGGACTTTGAAAGAGCTCCAACTCCATTTTGAGTCCTCCAGTGCCAGCTAGGCTGCTAGTTTTCACCATGGTTGCAGGCTGTTGGTTTTAAAGACTACTACGGAGCTAGGGAGAATGAGGTGGTATTAGAGGAAGTCAAATGCCACAAAGCTTGCTGTACTTGCAGAGACTCAGCTGCTTGTTCGTTTTTAAATAACTGTTCCCCCAATTGTTGTAAACCTTTTGTGAATTTCCAAAGCTCTGAAAAAAGTGGATCTTGACAATTTTTGCAAGTGTTCTTGGTACTTTTATAAAGAAGAATATTTTCAGATGCTGTTATTCTGCCACTCCCAGTGACATCACTCTCATTCCCCTCATTTCTAGATTTCTTTGAAAGATATTAGATTTGTTTAAAGCAATAATAATAATAGTATATTGTGGGGTTTATAATACATTTAGAAGTACACATATGACAGTAATATCACAAAGGACAAAAGAAGGTACACGGAAATATGCTGTTGTAAAAATCCCTTACATTATATGTGAAATGATATAACACTATTTGAAGGTAAACTGTGGTAAATTAAAGATGCACGTTGTAAATCCTAGAGCAAACACTAAAAAATAAGAAAAAGAAACAATTCAATAGAAGAGAGAAAATAAAATACTAAAAAAAACCCAATTAATAAAATGATAGCATGAAGAAAAGAACCAAAGAACAGACAAGACAGAAAACAAATAGCAAGGTGGCACCTTAAACTGCAATTATCTGTGTGCATATCTATCTACCTATTTCTCTCTTACTCTCTGTCTATCTATGTACATCCATTTTCTCTACTAGATTATAAGCTTACAATTTGAGTGATAAATGGAAATAAATCAGTTAATTGCTGTAATGAATACACTGTTAATTCTAACTTCTCTATTTTGGAATTTGTGAGAATTTATAAATTTTATAAATTTAAAATTTAAATTTTATATATATTTAATTTAAATATAAATTTAAAATTTATAAAATTTTACCAAATTAATATATAAGACAATATGGAAAAAATACAAAACTCACCTATCTTCATAAAAATAAATCCCAGAATTTTAGTGCTAAGTTATTTTAGAAACTGCTTTGTACGATTTCTTCATTTTACAATTAAGGAAACTTTGAGTCAAAGTGATCAATTGACTAATTGACAATTAATTAAAATAGTCACATGGCCAGTCAGCAGTAGAGTAAAATTTGTATTTCATAACTTCTACTCCAGTTCTCTTAAGAGAAGAAAATTTCCATGCAACACCAACCACATATACAACCATATACAAATAATGTGCTCATTTCAAATGATGCTTTTCTAGCAGGTCTAGCAAAATCTCTATTTGGAAACATCTTGTTAGCTGAGTTGTATACCTATCTGAAAATAATCAAACTTTTAAAAATATATACTGTTGAATTTAGAGTTTCAACTAATTCAAATTCTCATCAATTAATCAAGGTTATTACTATACTTAAAGGAAAATCAAAAATACCATGGCTAAACAATCATTTAAGGCAGTGGCTACCAAGTTCAGAGAATACAATCTTTCATTCAAATCAATGACTATATCATTCACACTTTTTTGTGTGTGTGTAAGGAAGATCAGCCCTGAGCTAACATCTGATGCCAATCATCCTCTTTTTGCTGAGGAAGATTGGCCCTGGGCTAACATCCATGCCCATCCTCCTCTACTTTATATGGGACGCCTGCCACAGCATGGCTTGACAAGTGGTACGTCAGTTCACACCTGGGTTCCGAACCTGCGAACCCTGGGCCATCAAAGTGGAGCATGTGAACTTAACCACTTTGCCACAGGCCAGCTCCTCATTCACACTTTTTATGTAACAAAAAATGTATGAAATTTGTATTTAATATTACCTGTAGCTCCTAGTGGGTGTCCCTTGGAAATCAATCCACCACTAGGATTTATGACCCACTTTCCTCCATAAGTATTATCTCCTCTGTCAACCAGTTTTCCACCTTGTCCTACAGAAGGAAAAATGATATTCACAAATGTTAAAAATAACATTGGAACAAATAATTTTTTTAACTTCCAAATAGCCAAGAATTTCTTGGAGCAAACATTTCTTAACAGCTCAAACTAACATCAAATTGATACAAGCACTTCTAAAAGTTAGGTAATAAATATTGACTAACAAAGGCTTATACTTTCAGAACATTTCCTGCATGAAACAAAGATCCTATTAATTCCTAAGAGCTCTCTGGCTTCCAAAATTGCTATAAATATAATAGAGATTCAGAGAACCAGAAAAAAAGAACTGAAATGTATACAATAGCTATAATAATTATATCAGCTTTAAAAATTTGTAATTTTGCCAAAATGTATTCATTTCCATTTTCAACTATACTGTTATATACTATATCAATATTCTTTTTTTTTTTTTTTTGGTGAGGAAGATTGGCCCTGAGCTAACATGCACTGCCAATCTTCTTCTTTTTGCTGACATCCATGCCTATCTTCCTCTATTTTGTATGTGGGATGCTGCTACAACATGGCTTGGTGAGTGGTCCGTAGGTCCGCGCCCAGGATCTGAACTTGCAAAGCATGGGCCGCTGAAGTGGAGCGTGCGAACTTAACCACTACGCAACCAGGCTGGCCCTATATCAATATTCTTAATAAACAGGGGGGAGGATGGGAGAAGGACAGCAAAAAAAAAAGCACTTTCATGAAATGAAGGGAAGTGGTTTAAAATACTGTTGAGCCATAAATGTAAGCTTAAAAGAAAAAAATGTGCAGCACATGCTTGGCAGCTTCAACATTCCTCTCAATTCCCTGGTCATTCTTCCAAGTGGTTAAGAAGTAAATAAAAATGCATGCATTATATAAAATATTCTTTCAGATGGTTTATCTGATAATGAGAGGTAGAATCTCCAAACAATGATGATAACGGTGGTGGTGATGCCATCAGAGGTGGCTAATAGCTTTTAAGCACTGACTCTGTGCCAGGCCTTGTTCTAATTATTTTACATATATTTACATAATTTAATCCTCAACCCTATGAAGTAGGTACTATCACTCTCATTTTACAGATGAGGAAATAGACACATAGATATTAAGTAACCAGCCCAAGGTAACAGCAGGGGATCTAGAATTAATACTCATACATTTTATTGCCTTTAAAAGCTGAAGAGTGTCTCTTTTGGTAAAATGAAACACACTAATCATAGAATTTTATCGATTAACCCTTTTTTTTTTTTTTGGTGAGGAAGATCAGCCCTGAGCTAACATCCATGCTAATCCTCCTCTCCTTGCTGAGGAAGACCAGCTCTGAGCTAACATCCATTGCCAATCCTCCTCCTTTTTTTCCCCAAAGTCCCAGTAGACAGTTGTATGTCACAGTTGCACATCCTTCTAGTTGCTGTATGTGGGACGTGGCCTCAGCATGGCCGGAGAAGCGGTGCGCGGGTGCACGCCCGGGATCCGAACCCGGGCCGCCAATAGTGGAGCACGCGCACTTAACTGCTAAGCCACGGGGCCGGCCCTAACACTTCTAATTTGACTTTAAATCTAGGTTGTAGATTAAAAACCATCCATTGAGGCTATTAACAAGACAAGAAACAACAAGTGTTGGAGAGGATGTGGAGAAAAGGGAACCCTCATACACTGCTGGTGGGAATGCAAATTGGTGCAGCCAGTATGGAAAATAGTAAGGAGATTTCTCAAAAAATTAAAAATAGAAATACCATATGATCTAGCTATTCCACTACTGAGTATTTATCCAAAAGATATGAAATCACCAATTCAAAGAGATTTATGCACCCCTAAGTTCATCATAGCATTATTCACAATAGCCAAGACATGGAAGCAACCCAAGTGCCCATCAATGGATGAATGGATAAAGAAGATGTGGTATATATATACCTACACAATGGAATACTACTCAGCCATAAAAAAAGACAAAATCATGCTATTTGCGACAACATGGACAGACCTTGAGAGTATTATGCTAAGTGAAATAAGCCAGACAGAGAAAGACAAATACCATATGATTTCACTCATATGTGGAAGATAAACAACCACATAGATAAGGAGAACAGATTAATGATTACTAGAGGAAAAGGGGGTGGCAGAGGGCAAAAGAGGTAAAGGGGCACGTGTATATGGTGACAGATAAAAACTAGCAATAATGCAATCTATACAGAAACTTAAATATAATAATGTACACCTGAAATTTACACAATGTTAAAAGCCAAGGGACCGGCCCGGTGGCACAAGCGGTTAAATGCGCACGCTCCGCTGAGGCGGCCCGGGGTTTGCCGGTTCGGATCCCAGGTGCGCACTGACGCACCGCTTGGCAAGCCATGCTGTGGCGGTGTCCCATATAAAGTGGAGGAAGATGGGCACGGATGTTAGCCAAGGGGCAGTCTTCCTCAGCAAAAAGAGGAGGATTGGCAGATGTTAGCTCAGGGCCGATCTTCCTCACAAAAAATAAATAAATAAAAACTAATATGACTTCAATAAAACAAAAAAGTAACAAAGAAAAAAAAACTTCCATTGAGGCATTGTTTTATTTTTTGGTATGTTTCTGGCACAGCACCTGATACAAGCCTCTCATCCTAACAGGTATTCTACCTGCTATTACTGCTTTCAAAACTGTTAAAATTGTTACTGTACCCAATAACAGCAGACTGAACACAAACCAACCCCAAGAAGTAAATAATTTACTGCATGGTTTTTCCATAATATATACAATCCTATGAAATATCAAAAGATTCCACAAGGAAGTTATCTTAAACTCATCAACTATAAATGATCCAGAGATGAAAGTACTGTAAACAACCACTCTCAAATACCACAGATAGAAAAATAAATGTGAACACTTTTAGAAAGCAATTATGATGCCTATTATACGCCCAAAACTGCCCTGGAAAATTGAGGACACCACAGTGAATGAAACAGACAAATATCCCTGTTCTCATAGAGTTTAATTTATCATGGGGAGATGCATGAGGAAGAGACAGACAATATGTAAGATAAGTAAAATATATAATATGTGATGAGTGGTGATAAGTATCATGGAAAAAGAAGGCAGGAAAAGGGGTATAGGAAGTGTTGGGACAAGGACGACAGAGGTGAGAAGTTTACATTTTATTTTTTTTATTATTTATTTATTTATTTTGAGGAAGATTAGCCCTGAGCTAACATCTGATGCCAATCCTCCTCTTTTTGCTGAGGAAGACTGGCCCTGGGCTAACATCTGTGCCCATCTTCCTCTACTTTATATGGGACACTGCCACAGCATAGGTTGACAAGCAGTGCGTCGCTCTGTGCCCGGGATCCGAACCTGTGAACCCCGGGCCGCCAAAGCAGAGCACAGGAACTTAACCACTACACCACTGGGCCGGCCCCAGAAGTTTACATTTTAAACAAAGTAATCGGAGAAGGGTTCCACTGAGAAGGTGACACTTGGTCAAAGACCTAAGGGGACTGAGGGAGCGAATCATACAGATATTTGGAACAAAGGCCCCGAGCTAGGAGCAAGCCTAGAGTGTTTGAAGGAGGCCAGCGCAGCTGCAGCAAAGTAAGAGTCAGAAGGAAGTAGGAGAAGTCAGAAGGATGGGAGTGGGGAGTAAAGAGGACAGATCACATTTGGCTTTTAATTTGAATGAGATGAAGAGAGGAATAACACTGATCTGCTGTTTGCTTTTAACAAGATCATTAAAGCTTCAGCATAGAGAACAGGCTGTAAGGAGACAAGGCAGAAACAAGGGGACCAGTTATGAGACTTCTACAATAATGTAAATGAGAAGGATGGTGGTCTGGACTAGGCTGGTAGTGATAAAAAGTAAGATGTGGTCATATTCTGGATATATTTTGAAGGGAGAGTCCATAGCCAATAGGATTTAGAGATGGATTCAATGGGGCCTGTGAGAGAAAGAGAGGAATCAAGAATAATTCTACAGCTTCCAGTTTCAGTAACTGGAGGATGGGGGAGACTGAGGAAGGAGGAAGTTTGGGAAAGATCAGGAATTTAATTTGGACCTAGTGTGGAGATGCTAATGAGACATCCAAAAAAAACAAACAAACAAACTGGAAAGTAGGGCAGCTGGATATATGAACCTAGAGATCAGAGAAGCAGTTTAACCTAGGGATATAAATTTGAAGTTAATCACCACATACATGACATTTAAAACCCTGAAAATGGGTTCCAGTTCTGCTAAGGCAGCATATATTCAATACAGCCCCTCTTTCTCACTGATTACAACTGAAAACACTGGATAAAATACAAAAACACAACTACCTGAGGACTCTAAAAAGTAAACAAAAGCAGGGAGATTATGGAGGAAATTAAAACTTAAGAGAAGCCACTGCACAAAGGTGTACTTTGAATAACTTCATCCAACAAATTTGACAAATGAAATGGACAAGTTCCTTGACAAAGATAACTTATCAAAATTGATAGACACAGGAAGAAATAGAAAATCTAAACAGTCCTTTATCTATTAATAAATTTTAATTTCTCAAAAACTTTCCCCAAAAGAAAACTTAAAGCCACTTGGTTACACTGGTACATTTTATGATACAGTCAAGGAAGAACTAACACTAATCTTACACAAACTTTTTCAGAAAATAGAGAATGAATGACCACTGCCCAATTTGTTTTATGAGACCAGTATAACTCCAATGCCAAAACCAGGAAAAGAAGAAAACTACAGACAAATATCCTTCATGAATATATAAGCAAAAATCATTAACAAAATGCTAGCAAATTGACTCTAACAATATATTAAAAGGATAATATACCATGACCAAGTAGGGTTAATCTCAGAAATACAAGGTTGGTTTAACATTCAAAATCAATCAATGTAATTCACCATGTCAACAGAATAAAGGAAAAAATCCATATGATCATTTTAATAGATGCAGAAGAATTTTAAAAAATTCAACACCCCTTCATAATAAAAAAAAAAAACTCTCAGCAAACTAGTAATACTAGGGAACTTTCTCAACATGATAAATGGCATCAACAAAAAACCTACAGCTAACATAATACTTAATTAAAGTTTAATTTAATTAGGGGATTAAACTGCATCCCCTGAGATCAGGAAGATAATCATGCCCACTTTCATCACTTCTATTCAATATGGTACTAGAGCTCACAGTCATTGCAATAAGGCAAAAAATAAATAAAAAGCAAAAAATCAGAAAGCAAGAAGTAAAACTGTAATTGGCAGATGATACGACTGTTTATACAGAAAATCCCTCATTATCTGCAAAACTACTACTAGAATTAATAAATGAATTTAGCAAAGTCACAGGATACAATTTTTTTTAATCAACTGTATTCTTATACACTATCAGCAAACAATTGGAAAATGAAGGTAAAAAAAATTTATGCCAAAAACCACAAAATATCTAGGAATAAACCTAACAAAAGACATCTAAGACCTATACTGAAAACTACAAACATTCTGATAGAAGTTAAAGGAGCGCTAAATAAATGGAAACATGCACCATCTAATGAATTGGAAGATTGAACATTAAGATGACAATTCTCTCTACATGGATCTACAGATTCAATGAAATCCCAATGAAAATTCCAGCATGTGCTTATTTTTAATTGACAAACTAATTTTAATATGTACATGAAGATGCAAAAAACCTAAAATAACCAAAATGATTTTTAAAAAGAACAAAGTTAGAGAACTTATCCTAGCTGATTTCAAGACTTTCTATACACTATAGTATAGTACAATATAGCATAATAAGTACAGTAGCCAAGATAATTTGGTATTAGTGAACAGATAAACATGCAGATCAATGGAAAAGAACAGAGTGCAACAATGGACCCTCACATATATGGGCAACTGATTTTTGAGAAAGGTGCCAAGGCAGTTCAATGGAGAAAGAAAAGTCTTTTCAACAAATGGTGCTGGATATGTGTATAGGAAAAAAAGATTATTATCGACCTTCATCATACACCATACACAAAAACTGACTCAAAATGGATCACATACTTATATGTAAAATCTAAAACTATAAACTCCTAGAATAAAAATGGAAGAAAATCTTTATGACCTTAGGGTAGGCAGAAGTTTCTTAGAACACAAAAAGCATGAACCATAAAAAAATTGATAATTTGTACTTCATCAAAATTTTAAAATTTTTGTTTTTCAAAAGACACTATTAATAAAACAAAAAGGCAAGCCACAGACTGGGAGAAAATGTTCACAGCATACACATGTAGGAGAAGTTACAAAGTATCCAGAATATATATATAAAAACTTTTTACAACAATAAAGAAGAAAAGTAACCCAATAATCAAAGGGCAAAAGACCTGAACAGATACTTCACAAAAGAAGATATGTGAATGCCCAATAAGCACATGAAAAGATGCTCTACATCCTTACTCATCAGGGGTATACAAAGGAAAACTAAGACATCACTATACACTCTTTTGAATGGCTAAAATTTTAAAAACTGATCATATCAAATGTTGGCGATGATGTGAAGCAACTAAAATCTCGTACACTGCTGGTAGTAATGGCAAATGGTACTTCAGAAATGAAAAGGAAAAAAAAATCCTCCTGATCCCACCAACTAGTTTTTCCATTTTCCTTTCTGCAAGTCTTTATTCAAACACAATTTAAAATAGCTAGAATTACATACATAATTTTTTATCCCTTTTTTTTCACTTAACAGTACATTATAAGTGCCCCTGATTTCCATAATATGAATTATTTGTATACTCTGTTATCTCAGTGTTGGTACTGTCCAAGACTACACATTCTAAAATGTCTAGTATTGAGATAGCTTATATTCACTTTGCACACAGCCTGGCAGAGCCAACACAGAGAGAAAGGCAATTAGTGAATTCTTTTGTTTAATGGTGAAAATGAAATTTTCTCAGTGAAATTTAATAAGTTAATCTGCATCTCATCAAAAATATTACCTTCTGGACAGAGTCCCAGTGCTTCATAAGTAAGGAGTTCATTGACAGAAAAGCAATCGTGAAGTTCTATTACATCAATATCACTTGGTCTCAGGCCAGATTTCTCATAGCACTTTCTGGCAGCTTCTCTACTCATATCAAAGCCAACCTAAAACCAAAACCATATATAAATAAATAAACAGCATCAAAACTGGGTCTTTCATACAAGGATTATAAGAGATTAATATGTATAACCTTAACAGCTGAGAACTGACCACGTATACTGAAATCTCAGTTGATTCTGTACTACACAGAAAGTTCAAATAAAAAATATCCAGGCAGGAGAATGTACATATTAAATTTTGTACTACGAAGGACAGAATTTTAAAAAGATACATAAAAAGGACTTGCAATTCCTAAGGCCATATCTTATGCTAAGTTACAAAAACTCTATCAAACCACAATGTTTAGTTGTGATAGACAGGTTGAAGAGATTTATCAACAGATCATTATGATTCAGATACACTGAAAAATATGGGGGAATTTCTATATGAAAATAAACAATTTTCTTTTAGAAGATCATATAGGATTCAAACCATTTTTCCAAAATCCATGCTCTTAACACCCCTTTGGTCTCAGATAATAACATGCAAACTCAACTTTTCTCCCAGGAATAAAATTGTGGTGTAATGCAAAATGTACTGTAATCAGAAAACCTGAGTATAATTTCCACTTCTGCCATACCCTAGCTTGTGATCTTTGGCAAGTTATATATTTCAAATTCAAAGCATTGTTGTAAAATAATTTTGTAAACTGTAATTTACCATATGCTTGTTTATATGTGTGTATATGTATATATACATATTTTTATATATATGTATTATCTTCAAATATGCAACTAACTCTAGGTCTGAATTCTCATATTTTTAACTTCCTCCATTTTGTAGTCAACCTTCAATTAGGATTTTTAAAGTGCTAAGGGTCAAGAAAGTTTCCTGACAACATCCTTGTTTTTCCCTTAACTCTATAAGACTGAAGTTCTGGGCACATTTAGTCAATTCAAAAACAAACAAAAAAAATAGCATGTCTAGTTAGTTAAAAGTGCATGCATGGCTCTACGATAAGAAGCATTAGGGGCTGGCCCGGTGGTGCAACGGGTAAGTGCACGCGCTCCACTTTGGCCCGGGGTTCGCAGGTTCGGATCCTGAGCACACACCAATGCACCACTGTTCAAGCCATGCTGTGGCGGCGTCCCATATAAAGGAGAGGAAGATGGGCACAGATGTTAGCCCAGGGCCGATCTTCCTCAGCAAAAAAAGAGGAGGATTGGCATCGGATGTTAGCTCAAGGCTGATCTTCCTCACACACACACACAAAAAGAAGCGTTATGTTCTCATCAGTTATTTTCCCTTAACAGATTCTTAAGGACGTTATAATATTAAATTTC
Organism: Ceratotherium simum simum; assembly: GCF_057802395.1. Lineage (NCBI taxonomy): Eukaryota > Metazoa > Chordata > Mammalia > Perissodactyla > Rhinocerotidae > Ceratotherium > Ceratotherium simum. The sequence continues at coordinate 6,232,840 of NC_141921.1, forward strand.
CTAGACTGATATTTTTAAAGTAAATAACTTCCAGAGCTGATGACAACATGTCACCTTGAAATTTTTAAACAGAAACCCCTCAAAATTGATTAATAAAACAGAATCTCAGACACACCATTTTAATAACGCTTTTTTCTTCAAATGAGCTTGGCAAATCAGTCACCATCTCCTGTGCCAATATTTCCACAGCTTTGGATTTCAGGCCATACTTCCATACAAATGCTTCACTAGCCAAAACTGCCGCTGCAGCACCATCTGAAGTGGGACTAAGAGGAGGTAAAAATAATTATTTACACCCGCTCCACCTCAATCCTAGGACTTCAGACTAGGAGTTCTTTCTACGTGGGAAGAAAGGCTGAGTATGCTTGCTGGTCACTGGACTGTCTTCTCTGGGAAATCTACAGTTAAAAATTATATATGATTCCCACCTGAGGACTGATCCTCTATCAAGAACTTAAGTGCTGTCAGTCACTGCTTGGTCTTTAAGAGTCTCTCAAAAAAAGTTCTTATTGTAAAGAATCCCAGATTTGCCTCTGCATAAACACAGATGCATAAAATCTCCCGGTAACTTCTAAGAGTCCAGAAGGTTATTCTATCCTAGTACAATAAAGATTCTGCTATAGGCCTAACTGGCTCCAACTTTGCTATCTCCCAAATAATCAGTCTTGGGATCCTTTTGGAAACTGAGAAAGGATGGAATAGGAGATACCAGCAAGTCCCTGGTTTGGTTAAGACTCTTAAGATCGCCTCAAAATAGATCTTTTCCTTAGAGCAAGCTGTGAAGGAAGATGGCAAATACAAGAAGCCTTCTGTGAGTTTAGCTGGACTTTATTACTGGGCAGACATTCTCATACTGCAACAGATAAAAGCTGACACCACTGTTCACTTGCATCCCAGCCAGCATCTCCAGGGCACAGCCAGGTGGTAACGAGGCACAGGCAGTGGCTATGCAATACTACTCAATCTTTTGGAGGACAGATATTGTCAAGCAATTTTCAAGATGCAACTATTATCATTAATAGAGCTATAATTTTTTTCTTCTTTTACAGTTACTCTTAGCTACTATAAGTAAAATTTCCTACAGCAGAAGTATACAGCAGAGAAAACAAAATGCTTAAGGGAAAAAGCTTTGGACTCCACGGGCCTCCTAAGCCACATTTAAATGAACAAACACAATTAAAACAAAACAGGTAGAAGTCATGAGAGAAGGAAATAAAATATATAATTTTCCAAGAGAAAAGACAGTCTGTCTCTAAGCAGGAATAGGAAATAAGGGTACTCACTCCAGAGTGAGGACTACACTGGTAGGAGTTCTATAAAAGCAGATACAGGATATACCCAGATACAGAGCCTACAGTTTACCCAAAGGGGTTTAGGGAGAAGGCAGCAGTTACTTCTTTCTAGTAGATATTAAAATATGCTTTTCTTACCAACACTGTAAGATAGTCAAAAAATCAACAACTTTTCGAGATGTCATCACTTCATCTAAACTGTATTCCTCTTGGAACTGGGAATACCTAAATACAAAATAAGTAGTTACAGAATGTGAGGTAGCAATTACAATTTTTGTTGAAGATTTTCTGGTCCAGAAGTTAAAGAGAGAATAATATGTAAATACTTTTTTCACAACCAAAAGACTTTTATGAACAGTTTCAATCTTTAACAAATAAGTTGTTTGAATTGAATTTTTTAAAAATCCTAACTCCAAAATACCATATGTTGTATAATAAAAAATTTGTCTGATCTTTGTTCTGGGTTCCTGGCACGGAGCGTCTAAAACCCTTGGAATTTCCTGAGTGATAAGAGTGTCTTTGTTATGCTAACAAGGTGACTCATGGTGGGCCCCTTGTTGGGGGGAGTGGGGCAGGGAGGGGAGATAGGAGGCTGGTCACCAGAAAGACAGACCACTTGAATAGATGGTTGGGACTTTTGAGCCAGTTTCACCCCTAGGGAGAAGAAGGGAGGGGGCTGGAGATTGAGTTCAATCACGTGGCCAATGATTTAATCAAGTATGCCTGCATGATGAAGCCCCAATAAAAACTATGGACACTGAAGCTTGGTGCAGTTTCCTGGTTGGTGAGCACCTTCCTATGCCAGGAGGGTGATGTGCTCTGATTCCACAGGGAAAGGGCAGGGAAGCTCTGAATTAGGAACCCTCCCAGACCACACCCTACGCCTTCTTCATTTGGCTGTTCCTGAATTGTTATCCTTTATAATAATACTGTAATCATAAATACAGCACTTTCCCGAGTTCTGTGAGGCATTCTAGTAAATTAGCAAACCTGAAAGAGTCATGGGAACTTCTGAATTTATAGCCAGTTGGTCAGAAGTGCAGGTGACCTGAGGACCCTACTTGCAGCTAGCATCTGAAGTGAAGGCAGTCTTATGGAGGATTAAGTCCTAAATTTGGGGATGTGCATTACAGGTGGTTAGTGCCAGAACTGAATTGCAGTATACCCAGCTGGTGTCAGACCAGTTGGAAGTTAAACTAGAATACCTTTTTTGTTTCCTGGAAAATTATAAAATACTAGTTCCTCAAAAGCAAAATTAAATGAATTGCAATTCAGCCAACTTTTGTGGTGACGATATTATGCAACTACACTTAATGAAGGCTAATGGAGTTCTTAAATAAATGTACAAAATCTGAAATAAATTAACTCCATTCTTCAAAACTCATTTCCTTTTTGATCACTGCAAAGAAGACACTTATTTTTATCCCCCTTTGGCTCCTCTAACAATATAATCAGATGGTTTCAGGAATTGCTCTGGAGAAAATAGCAGCAACAAAAGACACCACAAGGGAGTATCTAGAAGCAAACTTCAACTGGTGTGGAAATTAACAAGCAATTCAAACGTTTACAAATAAAGCCCTTGTAACTTAGATCTGCATACTAGTGTTTGCACCTTTGCTTCTAAAGTTAACTTTGACCGTCACTAACTTTCAAAAAACACTTTATTTGTGTCAGATCCTGTGCTAGGCACTAGAGACATGGAATGAGTCTCTTACCCTCAAGGAACTCAGTCTGAATCCATGGCAAACAAACACACCATTCTAATACAATATGATAAATGCCATGATAGAAATGTTATGCAGGTTGCTGTGGGAGCACACAGGATGTGCATCAAACCCAGTTATCAGAGGGAGCTTCTCTGAGGTTAGGCAAATAAGAGGAAGTAGGAGATAGAGAATTCTGGCACAAGGATCAGCATATGCAAAGCCTCTTGAAGTCAAATAGTTATTCAAGTTAGGGCATGAAGTTTGGGAGGGAATATGGAGGCAAGGTGAAGAGGATGGAGCAGGAGAAATGAACAAGGATCAGATCATGAAAGGCAAGTACATGGTGTTTACATTTTATACTGAAAATAATGAGGAACTACTAAAGGATATTAAGCTGGGGAGTGACATAATCAGATTTGTATTTCAGCAAGAAGGTTGTGGTATAGAAAAGTGATAGTAAAAAGGCATTACCAAAAGCAAATAAACCAACTAAGAGATTGGGGCAATAGTTAAGGCAAGAAATGATAAGGGCCTGAAGTAGGAAACTGGAAGTGAAAGACGGAGAGAAGAAATGAATTCAAAAGATAGTAAGGAGGCACCATTACTAGGATTCGGTTCAGCCCCAACTCATTCGCAACTCCTCATATGGGATATTGAGGAAGAAGGCAGAGTCAAGAATGACTTCTAGTTTTCTATCTTGGATAATTGGGTATATGCTGCTGTCATTCACAAGATGGAGAATGCTGAAGGAAAAACAAAGTTCGGGGAAATGATAAATTCTGTATGGACATGTTGACTCAGAGGCATCTGTGGATATCTAACTGGAAACAACTAGAAGAAAGTTATAGATACAGGTCTGAAGGCTCACGTGGCACGAGCTATCCCTAATCCTATACTACTTATCACAGATTCTCACCACTTCTAATTCTTATAATTTGTGAGGAAACACTTGAGAATAGCTTCTTAATTCAACCTTCTTAGAAATATGTAATAGGGTATCTCTAATGACTGGTCAACAAACACATAATTCTCTTTCTTCACTAAACAAGCAAAACCTAGTACAAGAAGTTAGCATCTGAAATATCTGAGCCAAACTTAGAAGGCTATTCTTGGCTGTTTCAAAGAGTTTTAAGTGATGAAGCTGACATCCAGAAATAACATTTGCCTACTCAACATAACTGAGAACTTATAATATGTAATGCAAGATCCATGGGGGCAAGGAACTTATCTGTCTTATTCACTGCTGTATCACTAGCAGCTAAAGCAGTGTCTTGCACATAATAGGCTACTGAATACATATTTATTAAGTGAAAGAAATTTCTTCAGAAGAATGCTTAATGAGTGGATAAAAGAATGCCAGGTTAGGCATGGAGTTAAGTAAGAGCAAGACTGGGAAGCTTTGATTCTCTGGGGAAAGTTAAGAGCTGCTCTTTAGAGCCTCAATGCCAGGAAACTGTAGTGCTGTCAATTCCTCAATATGCTAGTACAGTTCTTTACTAGTTTCAGGAAATCACAAGGTTTTTAATGGTTCTCCAAGTTCTAAAGACAAAGAAATCAGCTCTAGATCATCTTTATGGGCTTAAGACTGCTCATCCTAATTCTACTACTCAGTAACAGCAAAGTTTCATTGGACATATACCACGTTCTGATACTCTGCTAAAGATAGAAAATGAGACATAATCTCTGCTCAAGGATCATCATCATCAGAGAAGACTTATAAACAACTAAGCATGACACAGCGTGATGTGTTATAATAGAGGTATACAGACAGGGCAATGAAGCTCATGAGAAAAAATAATTATGCCCAGAAAGTTTTATAAAGGTGTTAAGAGAAGCAATGATATTTGGGTTGGGACTTGATGGGAAGTAGATATTCACCAAACAAAAGAAAGGCAGAAGGATATTCCAGGGAGAGCTAACAGCATAAGTAAAAACACAGAAGCAAGTACAGTATAGTACACTTGGGAAAAACCAAGTGACCTGGTTCAGCTAGAGACTGAGAACAGCCGGAGAACTGGCAGGAAATAGCGCTGGCAAAGTAGAATGCGCCAAATTATAACAGGTTTGACTATCTCATATGAAGGAATTTCTATTTTATCATATAAGCAATGGGAATTCACTAAAGCTTTCACAATACCCTCATGTCTTTCATAAAATATCCTTACATCTAGGGCATGAGATTAGATATTATTTGTTAATTAGGTATACCCTGAACTCAAAGGTCAGTTTAAAATTAGGAGAATGAGGAGAACTAGCAGTAACATGAAGTATTAGAAACAGGCGGTAATGATCCACTTGTGATATAAAATGTTCGTTGTCGTGGTTTTATGTTTATTAAATATGGCAAAATTTGTTGAGTAGTTCAGAAACAATTTACTGAGCACCTATTATGTTCCAGGCTCTGTGCTAAGCATCAAGAACAGAAAGATAAGAGATGGGTCTTGCCCTCAAGGAGTTTATAATCTAGTAGGAGGTAAAATATAAACATTATTTGCCACTACTGAGAATGATCCTGAGCAAGCTACCTAATTTCTGTAAGCCTCATTTTCCTCATCTATAAAATAAGAATAAAAATATCTACCTTATGGGGTCCTTGAGAAGATTAAATGAAAACGTACATAAAAGTACCTAGCACAGTGACACAGAATTGTCATTCAATAAAGTTAGCTATTATTCTTTTATTGCCTGGTGATGGTGCTTTTGTAGAGATTCTAGTTATGTGGCACTAACTCAATTCCCAGTAAACCAATTTCATTCGGCAATCATTAAGTACATGTTACGAGCCAGGCATTCTAGGCACTAGGGATTCAAAGATTAATAACATGTAATACACATGATGTCATTTTACTTTATACTTACATATAAATAACCATATTATTCTACCAGAATAAGAGTTAATGACACTAACATAATTAAAACACATTACTAAAGTAACACAAATAATTTTATATAAAGTAATTAAAATGGCTACTAATATGCATTTTAAAAATTGGTCAAAACAAACTGAGAAAAGTTTTAAGGAATGGCTTACAATGGTGACTGCTTATCTCCAACTAAAATTATTACAACAAATTTCATTCACTAGAGTCCCAACGTATGACCAATTATATCTTTTAACACCAGCCATTCATGTTCTTTCCTAAAAGAGTCATTAGCTTAAATGCTATTCTAAAAGTAAACAGACCAAAAACTAAAAGTGAAAAGTAGTAATAAGTTTACATGGGCACAAGCCTTCTATAAAAAAATAATAGAACATTCTAGTTAATATCTTTGAGATCTTGCATTTGCTTTTCAAGTATAAAGTTGCATATTACATAGCAGCATAACCCAGATTTTCACTATTTCATATCTCTGAAATACTTACGGGTTATTAACTGAATGCTTATGATTTTTCCATCCAATTTTTGCAAAGTGTTCAACTTTTGTTCCTGTAGAGAAAGCAAACATCTTTTAACGGGTTAATGTTTTTCTGCTGTTTATTAATAAATGCTGTACTCAGTGTCCTAAATATTTCCACTTTTTCCCTTGCATAGATATCAGTATTGAAGACTTCACTGATCCCTCACATAAACATTTCTTTATAATTAAACTTGGGTATACATATATTTGTGTGTGTGTGTGTGTGTGTGTGTGTGTGTGTGTGTGTGAGAGAGAGGAAGATCAGCCCTGAGCTAACATCCGTTGCCAATCCTCCTCTTTTTGCTGAGGAAGATCGGCCCTGGGCTAACATCCGTGCCCATCTGCCTCTACTTTATATGGGACACCGCCACAGCATGGCTTGACAAGCAGTGCGTTGGTCCACGCCAGGGATCTGAACCTGAGAACCCCAGGCCGCTGAAGCGGAGCACGTGAACTTAACCCCTATGCCACCGGGCGGGCCCCCTAAACTTGGGTATATTTAATGAACTGAATCAACTAATAAGCATATGATATAAAAATAGTTCAAACTGGCCTATTCTACCTAGTATAACTAGGGTCCAATTTCAAAAACCAGAAAATATAGCCTGGGACTACAGTGGATGTAAGGCAGGAAAGCACTGCCAGCAATTCTTCAAGAAGTCTGCCAAACATCCCAATACCCTTGGACTAAGTGAATTTTATAACTCACACCCTCCAGGGCCTGATCTTCTTCTCTTTCCTTATGATAAGGCAGAAGGGTCTTTAGAAGAGTTACAGCCTAACAAGAAATAATATGCTTTTTAAATTCCTTAACAGAAAGTTTAAAGAATGGTGTCAGGGAAAGGAGAGCAAGCACCTTAACAAAGTAAAATTTTCAAAAATCTTTTTTACTATTTTTAAAAAGACAAAACAGAATAAAATAGGTTTTGAATCCTTTGGCGCTAGAAAGGCCAAGGAGGGAAAAAGTTTACTGATTGGAGCTGATAATGTTATGTTATTGGATGGCACAGTAAAGTGGAGAGTCCCCACTGCTGTTTTACCTCTATCTTCTCTGTCGAGAAGGATGACCATCAGAGCAGAAACGACATTCATATAATTGAGCAAATCTTATCTTAATTCTAATAAAAAGAGAAGAAGGTACAATCTACACTGGTGATCTCATATCAATAAGAGTGGTGATCAGGAGGCAGCAATATGGGTTCAGTAAGAACGAGCCACATCAGATTAATATCTTTTCTTGATTGAATTGACTCACAGATCAAATGAAACATAGTATCTAGATATCAGCAATACAATTAACTAAATTTTTCAAGACATCTTTTGGGACAAGATAAGGAAATACAGTAGGGTGGGTTTTGTTTTTTTCTTTTGTTGTTTGGGGTTTTTTTGGTGTTACCAAAAAAATGAGGTTTCTTTTGTCAAACAAGTTTAGATAATACGGGATTAAACAAAGTTAAACAGATTTCTTTACAAGACATTCAGAGCCTTTACTACTGCATATGTATTATGACTGTCCAAAAAGGTGTTAAAGTATGAAACCATTTCCCAACTTATCTGGTCTACATCATGGAGCATTTTTTGAGCTTACTGTCCCACAGAACACACACTGGGAAACGACAGGCATTGATTAATGCATTAACCTAGAGAAAAGACTCCAGTGCTAACCTCTAACCTCAGCCATGCTCTGGTTAATATTTCTACCAAAAATTGGATTAGAAAATTATCAAACCTGAAGCCGGGAGGGACTACTATAATGTTGGATCCAAACAGACTTCAACAAAGTTTATCAATGGGATGGATCAGAACATAATTAATTAAATGCCCAGTTCTATTCTTGGACCCTCAAAACAACCTGGGAAAAAGAGCAGCAACTATAAGAAAGGTTCTGAGGTTCTGTTCAACTACAAGCTCAATATGATTTAACAGTGTGATGTAACTACCAGAAAAGCTTATGTGCAATCACAGTACAGCAATTAGACTGGTAATGGTGGGTCATGAAACAAGTCTAATGAGAAACAGTTAAAGAGAAGAAGAAAAATTAAGCACAAGGTCAGGCAGGCTGGCTTCAGATATTTATAGGGCTACAGGTGAAAGAGGCTTGTTCTGTGAGTCTCAGAAGAAAGAAACAAGACCATGGACAGAAACTATAGGGAGAAAGATTTGAGTTCAACATGAAAAAGAGCACTGTTAACAATTGGAATCACCCAAATTGTGGAGTGAGTGGCCTCAGTTGTGGCAAGTTCCTTGTCATAGAAAGTACAAATGCTTTATTTTCACTTATTAGAAGATTTACAAGCAATCCATGCATGGATTGGTAGGAAGAGGGTCAGCTAAACTATACAAAAGCATTTGGCATAGTATCTGACATAAGTGATATTCAATGCGTTGATGTCTTTTCTTCTTTTTTCTTTACCATGGGATCCAATTAATCTATAGAAGATAGCAATACTTTGAAAAATATTCTGCCAGGGACTTGATATATATTTATTAAGGCTTGGCACTGATGAAGGGCTTGTTAACTATTGATTCTGAACTGCCAATTCAGATTTTTGGCTGTTCAAAAGATATGCCTAGTATAAAAAGATTTCAATCTCCTTGAATCAAACTTCGAAGCCACAAAAATCTGCTGATTCTTCAGCAGCATGTAAGCTACTACAAACACTCTTAGGTATTCATTTCTAGTGCACATTCACAAACAGCAATTTCAAATGTCAACTTAAAATCCTTTACAATTCATTAAAAATATGTTGGATGAAGAATAACATTTTAACTAAAATACTGTACATTTATACTTCAAATTTTAGACTAGAAAACTGTCCAATTATTCTGAGTAATGTAAAACTTAAGAAAAGATATAAGCTCAAAAACATACCAGACACAGGATTTCCCCAGGTAGCTGAGGACAATGGAGGCTGCCTAAATCTGTCTCTCTCTATATCCTCTAAAAACAATATAAAATAACAAGAAGAACAAATAAAACTGCCTAAAACCATACTCTCAGCATAACTAGACAACAGAAAACCAAAAACTTCAAATTATCTGTTTAAGTGAAAAAAAGAAAAAGGAAAAAATGACCAAATCTCAGCCAGCACTCGCTCATGTTCCCAGAGCAAGCCCTTGGGGGAACAAGGGCAGTCTGAAAAACTGCAAAGGAGAGAAGAGGGGAGCTAGTGGCAGGCCTACAATTGCTCTAAAACTACCACCAGGAGGAGAAGGATTGCCCCTCTGACCCCCCACCAAGTGGGAAAATATTAAAAAAAATATTTCTTTTTTTTTTTTTTTTTTTTTTTTTTTTGTGAGGAGATCAGCCCTGTGCTAACATCCGCCAATCCTCCTCTTTTTTAGCTGAGGAAGACGGCCCTGGGCTAACATCTGTGCCCATCTTCCTCCACTTTATATGGGACGCCGCCACAGCATGGCTTGCCAAGCAGTGCGTCGGTGCACGCCCGGGATCCGAACCAGCGAACCCCGGGCTGCCGCAGTGGAGCGCGCGCACTTAACCGCTTGCGCCACCGGGCCGACCCCCAAAAAAATATTTCTATAGATCGAAGCACGACTACAGGGAAGAGTCTAAAAAGTACAGGAGATTCAAGGCGGTAACCTTGGAAAGGCATAGCTTCTAGGAGGAAAAAACAAGGGAAAGGTACCCTTTGGCAACTGAACCGCAAAAAAGAAAAGAAGCAAAAGTGGAAGTTTTTAGGGTCCTGCAAGACCAAAAACAAGAAACAAAGGACACAGAACTCTTTTTCAAAAAATTCACTTCAGAGATAGAACTTTACTACACAGACATTAGACAGCAGAATAGATCTAGGAATCCCCCCAAATCTAAAAACAACACTCTCAAATCCCAATATAATAAAACTAGAAATTATTAATAAAATGAAAAATGAATAATCTACCCAGAAACTTAAAACTATATTTCCATGAAACAACTCTTGAGTAAAAAAAAAAAAAAAAAGGAAATACAAATGGAAATTACAAAACTTCTGAAAAATGATACAGAAAACATTACATATCAGAATCAATGTGGTATGTTTCAAGCAGTAATCAGGAAAATACAAAGCACTAAACACAAGAAAGAAAGAATGATAAAATGAAATATTATTCAGCAATAAAAAGGAATGAAGTCCTGATACATGCTGTGACATGAAGGAACTGTGAAACATTATGCTAAGTTAAAGAAGCCAGTCACAAAAGGCCACACATTGTATGATTCCCCTTAAATGAAATGTTTAGAATAGGCAAATCCATAAAAACAGAAAGCAGATTAGTGGTTGCCAGGTGACTGAGAGGAGAGGGTAATGGGGAGGACTGCTAATGGGTATGGGGTTTCCTTTTGAGATGATGATAATGTTCTGAAATTAGATAGTGGTGATGGTGGCACAACTCTGTGAATATATTAAAAATCAGTGAATTGTACACTTAAAAAGGGTGAATTTTATGGTATGTGAATTATATCTCAATAAAACTGTTATTAAAAAGAAAGAAAATGAATTAAATTCCCAACTCAAGCAACTAGAAAAACAACAAAGTAAACCAAAAAAAAGCACAAGGAAGATAAAAGCAGAAATCAACTGGGTAAAGAATAGAAAGAGTAGACATAAGCAATCAAAATCCTGTTATTCTGGGGGCCAGCCCCATGGCGTAGTGGTTGAGTTCACCATGCTCTGCTTCTGCGGCCCAGGTTCATGGGTTCAGATCCTGGGCGCAGACCTACAGCACTTGTCAGCCACACTGTGGCAGCAACCCACATACAAAATAGAGGAAGACAGGCACAGATTTTAGCTCAGGAGGAATATTTCTCAGCAAAAAAAAAAAATTCTGTTATTTTGAAAAATTTAACATAACAGACAAACTACTACCCTACTTTAATGAAGAAAAAAGGGAGAAAGCATAAACACAAAAACAAGAAATAATAAGAGGGAAATATCACTGAAACAGAAACAAAGTTTAAAACTCTAAGACTACTTTTCAGACTTCTATACAAATAAATTTGAAAATCTAAATGAAATGGATAATTTTCTAGAGAAATACAGACTACCAAAATTGACCCCATTGGAGATAGAATGTTTAAACATAAAGAAATAGATAATTACCAAGCAACTACCCACCAAAAAGAAAGAACCAGGCCCAGATGGTCTCACAGGGAATTCTACCAAACGTACAAAGATCAGGTAGTCCCCATAGCTCCATAAATTGTTCCAGAGCATCAAAAGTGAAGAAAGCCTTCCTATTTCTTTTCATAAAGCAAATATAAAATTAACACCTAAATTTAATAAAGACACAAGGAAAAAAGAAAACTATAAACCAATATCACTTATAAATATTTATTTGAAAGTACTAAATAAAATAATAGTGACAGAATCTAACTTCACATTAAAAAAATCAATATATCATGACCAAGTGGCATTCATTCCAGATATGCAAAGTTGGTTCAATATCAGGAATCCATTAATAAAATATTCTATTAATAGATCTAAGTGGGGGACATAATGCAATTAACTCTATAGACAGTGGAAAAGCCTTTGACAAAATTCAATACTTGTTCCTGAAAGAAAAGAAAAAAACTCAATAAAACAAAAATGGATGGATACTTTTTCAACACAATGAAAAATATATATATATTTATATATAATATATATATTAAGATGCTGGCTTTAGGATCTTATATATATATGTAGCCCCTGAAGCCAGCATCTTACTTAATGGGATAACAACACCTCCCATAATGGATTGTTGTGAGAATTGAATAAGATAACATAGGTATGGAAATTCATTCATTCAGCAAATGTTTATTGAGTATTTAAATATGCTAGGGACTATAGAGGAGAAGGAAAAAAAACCTTTCTTCTGGCTAGATTACATCCCAAGTACTGCACAAGGCTGGATATATTGAAGGTAAACAAAACAGGTATGGTTTCTGCTTCCAAGGAATTTACAGACTAATAAGGAAGGCAAAAACTAAACAAGCAAAACCACACACTGTATACATATATCAATATATAAATATAAATAGCACTAAGTGCTATGAAGGAAAGCAATAGCGGGCTATCTGTGAAAGAGAATAACAGGAGGAATCTACTTCAATTTGAATGGTCAAGGATGATCTTTCTTCGAAGATTAATTAATTAATTACAGTGTACCAGCTTTGTGCCAGGCACTGTTCTAGGTAACAGTCAATGAGCAGGGAATAAAACAAACAAAAATCAGTGTCCTTGTGGAACTTCGATTCTGGTTGGAGAAGATAGTGAATAAATAAGAAAAAATATATATGCCAAATTTTTATAAGTGCTATGTAAAATAATAAAGCAGGAGACAGAGGAGAGGGAGTTCTGGGAAGGAGGGTGACGAAAGAAAGCAGATGACATTTAAGTAAAGACCTGATGGAAATAAGGGAGCTGGCACTGATGAGACCTTAGGGTAGAGCATTCCAGAAGTGGAAATAGAAAGGCTAAGGCCCTGCCTGAAGCAGCAATGTGTTTACTGTGTGTGAGGAACAGAAAGGATAGTGTGGCTAGAGTAGAGTGGTGAAAGGAAAAAATGGTAAAAGATGAGGTCAGAAAGCTAATGAGGGTGGGGGATCAGATCATGTAGAACCTTGTAGGCCATAATAAGACCTACAGTTTTCAATCTGAGTGTAATGAAAACATATGGAGAGTTTTGAGCAGAGGAGTGAAATGAGCTGGCTTATATTTTAAAAGCATCGCGCTAGCCGTAAAGAACTGACTGTAGAAGTACACCAGCAGAAGCAGAAAAACCAGTTAGGAGATGCCTATAATCCAGTTGAGAAATTATGGTGGTTTACACTGCAGTAGAAGTGGTGGAAATGGTGAGAAGTGGATATTCTGAGAAATGAGTGAAAAGGTTTGCTGATATATTAAATGTCGAATGCAAGTAGAATCAAGAACGGCTCCAAGGTTTTTGGCCAAAGGTCCTAGAAAGATAGAGTTATCGTTTACTGAATGGGGGAAAACTTCAAGAAGAACAGATGGGGAAGGGGAGAGTTCAAGGAAAGAATTAGGACTTCAGTTTTAGACCTGTTAAATCTGAGATGTCTATTAGATATCCAAGTGGAGATACTTTTGTAAAGTGTTGGAGATACGAGATAAGATTTTTTTTTAAGACCTAAGGGATGAGAAAAGTTAACTTTGAAAGAATGGGGTAAAGAGCATTGTAGCCAAAGGGAATATGAGAGCCTAAGGCAGGAAAGTCTGGCTTACTAAAGACACTGAAAGAAGGCCAGTGAGCTTACACAAAGGGAAACTAGACAAGAGGAATAAAAACAACAAAAAATGATTTTTAAAAAGAGCGTCACTGTTACACAGTAATAGATAACGAATACATATTTTGGTATCTGAATGCAATGGACTGAATTGTGTTCCCCCAAATCCAAAATTCATATGTTGAAGACCTAACCCGCAATGTGACGGTATTTGGAAATGGGGCTTTGGGGAGGTAATTAGGGTAGATGAGGTCGTGAAAGTAAGGCCCTCATGATGAATTAGTGCCCTTGTAAGAACTCTTATAAGAAGAAAAAGATGTTTCTTTCTCTCTCTCTCTCTGTGTGCCCACAAAAGAAGAGATCATGTGAGTAAACAGTGAGATGGCATCTGTCTACAAGCTAAGAGAAGAGACCTCAGAATAAAAGCTAATAGCACCTTGATCTTGGACTTCCTAGCCTCTAGAACTATGGGAAATAAATTTCTGTTGTTTGAGCTACCTAGTCTATGATATTTTGTTATGGCAGCCCAAGCAGACTAATATACTGGAAATGGAGTTACACCGAACAATAATGTAAAATATGTGCATGGCTTTGGAACCAGGAGGTGGGTTTTAAGGAAATTACTAGCGAAAGCCTAAAGTGCCTTGAAGAAACTACTAGTAGAAGCCTTGTGGTCCTTTGAAGATGGTGAAAGGCAAGGATTTGCAAAAGATAAAACCTTACTGAGGACTAGAGAAAAGGAGATCCTTGTTACAATAATAGCAGAAATTTTAGTAACACTATTACCTGCAATTTTGTGGATAATAGATAATAAGGAAAATATTGAAGTTGCCACATGGTTTCTTCCTGCTGTTTATAGTAAAACTCTATATTGCTATATTGAGGAAAGAATTGTTTAACAAAAAGAATTCAGGACTTGATGGTTTTGAAAACTCACAGCCTCTCAAGGTGGGAAAAGAGGCTAAAATTGAAAAATGGCCTTTGAACAAAGATCAAATCCACAGCGCTGCTGGGAAAACATGGTCCAAAGATGAAGCCCAAGGTGTGACAAATCTTTTGGTAAGGTCTCAGAAAGATCAAAAGTGATGCCTCAGAATATGGTTCAAATAGAAAAAACCCTCTAAAGAGAAAAAGTCTGTGCCTCACAAATCCTCTCAATCAAACAAAGGGCTGCTAGGAAGCTTAAGAATGTTATCCCTGGGCTGGCCTGGTGGCATAAGCGGTTAAGTGTGCGCACTCCACTTCGGCAACCCGGGGTTCCAGGCTTTGGATCCCAGGCGTGCACCAACGCACCGCTTGTCACGCCATGCTATGGTGGCATCCCATATACAGTAGAGGAAGATGGGCACAGAAGTTAGCTCAGGGCCAATGTTCCTCAGCAGAAAAGAAGAGGATCAGCATAGGATGTTAGCTCAGGGCTGATCTCCCTCAAAAAAAAAAAAAAGAATGTTGTCCCTCAGCCATCTCAGAAGGGATCCAAGGTAGAAGAGGGCTTATCTCAAAGAGATTTTTTGGTGTAGCTTTTAGTCTAATGGAATGAATGACCCAAAAAGATTCACAGGAGAAGCACAAAGTTCTTAAGATAAAAATAATCTACAGAGAGGATTCTCGGGTGTTTGCATTCTATTTTTACCTGGGAGGTGCTTTAGGTCACAGTTATGAGATTTGTGAGAATTTACTAAGCTGTACATTTACGTTTTGTGCACTTCTCTGTATTGAGTTATAATACACAACAATGACAAATTTTAGATTTAAAAAAAAATGCTGGGTTCAACCCACAGAGTTAATTCCATAATTTCCTAGCAGGTCACAAACCGCAGTTTGAAAAATTCTGATCTAGGGTAAGAGCTGTAGTAATGAAAGGAAATGGAAGGAAGAAACATGGTTTGGAGTTTGCAGGTAGAACTGATAGGACGTAGTGAGGGACTGGAATGGAGGAGGGGGAAGAAGCGTCAAAGATGACTCATGTTCCTGCTTTGAAAATCTGAATGGATGAAGTGCCACTTACTGAGATGAGGAAAACTAGGGAAGGAGCAAGTTTAAGAAGATGAGAAAACAGAATTAAAAGTTTGCATCTGAACATGTTAAATTTGAAATACCTGTTAAATATACAAGCAGAGATGTCAATATGCCAATTGGATATAAAAGTATAGAGGCCATCACTGACTATCCTAGGTTTGCCCCCCTCTCCCCACAAGTACATTATTTTGTTTTATTTTGTTCACAGGACTAATAATTATCTGAAATTATCTTAGTTTTTTTCAAGTGTTATTGTCTCTCCCCTATTCGAAATTTAAGCAAAATCTCACATCTCATCTGCTTATTTATTGCTTGTGAATGAATACATTAATGTCCCTAATTCTTTTTCCCTCTTGAATGTGGTCTGACTTTGCATTTTCCTACCACAAAAGAAGTGGAATATATTTCCCTATCCCTTGATTCCAAGTTTGCCATGTGACTTGTTTTGGTCAACAGCTTAAGTCTCAAAAGGCCTTGCACATTGCAGGTTACTCTCTTGTGCTTCTGCCAGCACCATGAAAATGACATGCCAGGGCTGGCCTTCTGGTCCCACGAGGACAAGAGACATATGACTCAGCCAAACAAGACTAGAACAGGGTCTCCAATCAACCTATAGTCATATGATTGACCTAGACAAGAGGAGCTGAGCTCAGCTCAAATAAGCTGATTCCCAATCTACAAACTTGTAAACTATAATAATAAATAATCATTGTTTAAAATCACTGAGTTTTAGTGTGGTTTATTACACAGCAATAGCTAACTGATACATTGCTATATTCCAGTGCCCAGAACGATGCCTGGAATATAACGAGAGCTCAGTAATACTTTAAATAAATTATTTAACTGAAAAGAAAATGGACAAGGAAGAGCCAAAGAAGTAAAGGAAAACCAGGAGAAGGAAGTGTCATGGAGGCCAAGAGAAGAGACTGTTTCAAGAAGGAAGTAATCAAAAGGGACTAATGGTGCTAAGGTCTGTTAAATTAGGATTGAAAAGTATTTACTGGATATGGCAACATAGTGATGAATGATAGCCTTGAGAAAGGGAGGAAGCCAGATTGAAATGGACTGAGTTAAAAATGGTAAGAAATAGCTACAAGAAAGAAGATTCCCATGGCCCCAAACTAGCAGTGCTCCTCTATACGATCCCATCATTCTTCCTTGAAGATTTTTTTCCTTTCTAATTACTTGATCTTGGCTATCAAACCCGGGACATTTTTCCTGCAAAGAATAGGAATGCTGAAATTTCAAGCGTGATTATTTTCTTTCTTATCTCACAGTACACAACAAGGTACTGGTTCAGGGTCATATAACAACAACAAAAAATTCTATCTGCACTATCCCATGCTTTAACTGACCAGCAAAGGGAAGCCAATCATTGACCATCAGTCAAAAAACTAGAATGGTTATCAATAAAATAAAAATCAACTGGGGCCGGCCCAGTGGCGCAGGCAGTTGAGAGCGCACGCTCTGCCGAGGCGGCCCGGGGTTCGCTGGTTCGGATCCTGGGCGCGCACCGACGCACCACTTGTCGGGCCACACTGTGGCGGCATCCCATATAAAGTGGAGGAAGATGGGCATGGATGTTAGCCCAGGGCCAGTCTTCCTCAGCAAAAAAAGAGGAGGATTGGCAGATGTTAGCGCAGGGCTGATCTTCCTCACAAAAAAAAATAAATAAAAATAAAAATCAACTATGAAATTTAAATCTCATAAAACACCATGGAATGACAGATGATGATGGACTCCTGATGGATTCAAGTACTAAGAATAAAATTTGGTTATATAACTCCATTATCAAGAGCAAGCTTTACGTCTCATTATAATATTTAGAACTGATGAACCTCAATTTATAGTCCATGATTAAAGGAGAGAAGATTTATGTTATTTTTCCAATTTCAATTTCTTGTTTTGGAGCATTCTAGGTACTTCCTATATGATATCTTATATATAAATACTTTCTCTACAACTAAATTCTATGCAGACTACTTCTTCAACTTAATTCAAAAACCATTTGTTATCTTACATATCTTGGCATCCTTTACAGTTCCTTAATCAATACCTACTGTTTCTCATCACATGTCTATAACTACCAATAAGCCTTCAAGTTTTTTGACATACCATATTTTTCCATGTGCTCTTTTCCAGCACCCCCAAACATCTGAGGAGTAACTGGTTCAGCAGATAATCCATACTTATTGATCAGGACCTCAAGATGTTTATCAATTGGATTGGTCCTATCTGCAAACTAAGAGAAAGGAAAAAACAAAATTTAGTAAGTATTTGACATAAGTATCTCTTTCAACTATTACAGTGTTACTAAGACATTTGCTTATTCTAAGTGCAGAGCAAACCAAAAATGGACATTGTGAATAAAATCAGTCAGGAAATGCTTTGCAGGGAAACATGGAAAGGAAAAATAATCAAGTGACCAAAGAGGTATTCATTTTTTCAAGAAATATTTATCAAGAATCCTGTATGTGTCAGTTACTACGCAAGGTGATACAATAGTGAACAAAACAGATAAAGTTCCTGCTCGTCTGGTGTTGACATTTGGGGGGGAGGGG
Organism: Ceratotherium simum simum; assembly: GCF_057802395.1. NCBI lineage: Eukaryota > Metazoa > Chordata > Mammalia > Perissodactyla > Rhinocerotidae > Ceratotherium > Ceratotherium simum. Next base: position 6,251,039 of record NC_141921.1, read on the forward strand.
ACAAAAGATGATGAGGAAGAAAATAAATAAAAATGTAAATAATAATGCAATAAAGAATAAATCTGAGTAAGTGGATAAAGATCGTTGTGGAAGTGTTATTTTATAGACAACAGTCAGGGGAGGTCTCACTGATAAAATGATATTTGAGCAGGGATATAAGGGAGTAACAAGTCATTCATTCGGAAAACCTTGAGAGAGTAGCATCCTGGGCAGAGGGAACAGCAAGAACAAAGACCCTAAGGCAGGAGCATACTTAGGTGTTTGAGAAACGGAGTGGATTAGGATAAACTGATACTCAGAGAATGTAATCATCTCTGTTTCCATGGTTCTAGAATAGAAGGACCTAGTTCCCACTGCAAATATTCTGCAAAGGGAAAGCTAACTATTTCTTGTCAGTTTATCTACTAGACTATGAACTCCCTGAGGGTTGGAACTCTTTTTCCATATACCTTTGTATGTATAACCAATGCCTAGCATGTGGCCTTCCATATAATAAACATTCCATAAATAATTGTTGAATGAATAAACGAAGATTTTTTTTTTTGATCTACAAAGGGGTTCTAGAGGGAATACCGTTTAGACATTCTCTTTGATTAAGGCTAAAATAGGCTTAAAGGAAGAAAATCATTTGATTTGATATGATAAACAACTTGACAATACAAAGGATAAAGACAAATGAGCTGAAGGATAAAGACAAATGACCTGATAAACGGGTCTTGTGGACTCTCTAAACACAGAAATCTTAAAAATAAGTGTACATAAATATGTTTGGATGACATAGGTGAAAATTTTTTTCTGTCAAAAGACATTTTAAAAAACATACAGAAAATGTTCATATCTAAGTCAAAAAGAAATGCTAATTAAAACAGTAATATACAACTTTCTGCTTCTAGTCATAATGAATTATAGAAACCAGAATTACCCTTCTATCTTACACAACTAAAATCCTGGACAAAATATACAAAGCAACTGTTTTCAGGCAAATGGACAACATAAAGCATAATGAAGTGATCTCTGAGGGAAGGGAAATAAATAAAACGAGCATTATGATTGTCCCCAGATTACTACCTGGAAAGAGTAGGGAAGAGTAACAGAGTCCAGCAGTCTCTCGAAGTTAAATAAACAGAGTTAGGAGTTCAGAGAGACCAGGGCATCTCTGTGCATCTAGAATGCACAGAGAAGAGGACTGGAGAGGAGAGACAGAGAGGGCTCTCTGCAGATCTGAAGAGGGTTCCCCTTGAGTCTTAAGTGAATCTGATCAACACATGAGCATGAGGAAACTACTGAGACCAGGGAATGAATCACTAGAACAGAAGAGGCAGAACAATTCCCAGTGCTCTCACAGAGCCAGGAATAGTTCTTATTCCCAAAAATCACAGTGGAAAGATCTCTTAAAACACAGGGCATCAACAGAATACTGAGGTTACTAGGGTCAGTTTAGCCTTAGAATAAAGGCCGTTCTGATTCTACCCAACAGAGTTTAAAAGCAAATCTCAGAAGGATCAAACCATTTCTTAAAAAAAAAACTGCCCCAGAACAAAACCCCAAATAGTCAAAGTAACAGAAAAATTCAACACCAAATAAAGTAAAGTTTACAATGTTTAGCATTCAATCACATATTACAGGGCTGGCCCCGTGGCTTAGCGGTTAAGTGCGCGCGCTCCGCTGCTGGCGGCCCGGGTTCGGATCCCGGGCACGGATCCCGGGCACGCACCGAGGCACTGCTTCTCTGGCCACGTTGAGGTCACGTCCCACATACAGCCACTAGAAGGATGTGCAGCTATGACATACAACTATCTACTGGGGCTTTGGGGGGAAAAATAAATAAATGAAAATCTTTAAAAAAAAAAAAGTTTAAAATAAATAAATAAATAAATAAATAAATAAATAAATAAATAAGAAAAACAAAATAAGAGTTATCTCATACATACAGAAAAAGCAGGTGACAAAATTCAACATACACTCATGACGGAAACTCTCAGCAAACTAAGAACAGAAGGAAACTTCCTTAATCTGATAAAGAGCATCTATGGAAAATCCACAGCTAACATATTTAATGGTGAAATTTGAATGTTTTCCCCCTATGATCAAAAACAAGGCAAAGATAAATGCTCTCACAACTTCTATTTCAACTATTATGAAGATACTAGCCAGTGGAATAATAAGGCAAAAAAAATAAAAGACATACAGATTGAAAAGGAAGAAATAAAACTGTCTTTATACATAGATGATATGACTATTTATGCAGAAAATCCTACAGAACCTTTAAAAAGCCACTAGACTAGTAAGAGAACATAACTGGGTCACAAAATACAACTGGAAACTGGTATTAAAATAAGTGCTATTTTGGGCTGGCCCCGTGGCTTAGCAGTTAAGTGCGCGCGCTCCGCTACTGGCGGCCCGGGGTTCGGATCCCGGGCGTGCACCAACGCACCGCTTCTCCAGCCATGCTGAGGCCGCGTCCCACACACAGCAACTAGAAGGATGTGCAGCTATGACATACAACTATCTACTGGGGCTTTGGGGGCGGGAAATAAATAAATAAAATTAAAAAAAAAATAAGTGCTATTTATAATAACATCAAAAAACTTGAAATACCTAGGGAAATTTTTAATAATATATGTCCAAGAGTTACACACTGAAAACTAAATAACAGTAGTGAAAGGAATCAAAGACCTAACTAGAGAGAGATAAACCATGTTTATGGATTGCAGGACTCAATATTGTTAAAAATGTCAGATTTCCACATATTAATCTATAAATCCACTACAATCCAGGAAGTATTTTTGCAGAAACTGACAGGCCAATTCTTAAAGTGCAGATGGAAATGCAAAGTACGAGAATGGCCAAGTCAATTTTGAAAAAGAAGAACAAAGAAAATACTCATCGCAATTGGATTTCAAGGCTTACTATAAAGTTACAGTAATCAAGAAAGTAAAGTATAGGGGCCAGCGCCATGGCGTAGCAGTTAAGTGCGTGCACGCCACTGCTGGCGGCCCGGGTTCGGATCCCAGGCGCGCACCGAGGCACCGTTTGTCAGGCCATGCTGTGGTGGCGTCCCATATCAAGTGGAGGAAGATAGGAACAGATGTTAGCCCAGGGCCAGTCTTCCCCAGCAAAAAGAGGAGGATTGGCTTGGATGTTATCTCAGGGCTGATCTTCCTCATAAAAAAAAAAAAAGTATAGATAAAAGAAAAGATAGATCATAAAGACAGATCAAAGAAAAGAGTCCAGAAAAGATCCACACTACATGGTCAACTGATTATTAGCAAAGGTATCAAGGCAATTCAATGGGGAAAAAATCTTTTCAACAAATGGAGCTGAAAATAGAGGATATACATTTAAAAAAACTTGATCTTTACTTCATACCACTTACAAAAATTAACTTAAAATGGATCATAAACCCAAAATTTAAGAGCTAAAAGTATAAAACTTCTTGAAGAAAGCATAAGATTAAATCTTAGTGTCTTTGGTTAGGCAAAATGTTCTCAAATAGGACACAAAAAGCACAAAGTAGAGAAGAAAACTGATAAACTTGACTTCATCAAAATTTAAAACTTTTGCTCTTCAAAAGACACCATTTATAGGGGCCAGCCTGGTGGCATAGTGGCTAAGTTCAGGCACTCTACTTCGGTGGCCCGAGGTTCGCAGGTTCGGATCCTGGGCACAGACCTACGCACCACTCATCAAGCCATGCTGTGGGGGTATCCCACATACAAAACAGAGGAAGAGGGGCACAGATGTTAGCTCAGCGCTAATCTTCCTCAGCAAAAAGAAGAAGATTGGCAACGGATGTTAGCTCAGGGCCAATCTTCCCCACACACACAAAAAAATGACACCATCTATAAAATGAAAAGGCAAGTCCAGAGAGTTGGAGAAAATACTTGTAAAACGTATCTAACAAGAGCTTGTATCTATCTAGAATACATAAAGAACTCTTATAACACAATAATAAGAAAATAAACAAATAATAATTGGGCAGAAGGTTTCCACAGTCATTGAATTCGCCAAAGAAGATATACCAATGGCAAATAAAAACATGAAAACATGCTCAACACCATTAAATATTAGGGAAATACAAATTAAATTCACAAGATACCACTATACACCCATTAGTGTGAAGAAAATTTAAAAGAATGATGATCACAAGAAAACTATACACCAATATCTCTTATGAATGTAGATGAAAAAATTTGCAACAAAATACTAGCAAACTGAACGCAGCAACATATAAAAGGATTATACTTGTGACCAAGTGGGATTTATCCCAGGAATGCAAGGTTGGTTTAATATGGTAAAATCAACTAATGTAATATACCATATCAACAGAATAAAGGACAAACACCACACAATCATCTCAATAGACACAGAAAAAGCATTTGACAAAATCCAAAACACTTTCATGATTAAAAAAACACTCAAAAAACCAGGAAAAGAAGGGAACTTCCTCAACCTGATTAAAGGTATCTACCAAAACCCCACAGGTAACATCATACTTAAAAGACTGAATGTTTCCCCCATAAAATCAGAAACAAGATGAAGATGTCTGCTCTCACCACTTCTATTCAACATTGCACTGGAAGTTCTAGCCAGGGCAATTAGGCAAGAAAATAAATAAAAGGCAATAATATTGAAAAGAAAGAAGTAAAACTACATTTGCAGATGAGGTGATCTTCCACATAGAAAATTCTAAGGAATGCACTAACAACTATTAGAATAAATAAGTTCATCAAGGTTACAGGATACAAGATCAATACATAAACACTAGATATATTTCAGGGCCAGCCCTGTGGCATAGTGGTTAAGTCCAGCATGCTCCACTTCGGCGGCCTGGGTTCACAGGTTCAGATTCTGGGTGCGGACCTACACCACTCATCAAGCCACGCTGTGGCAGCAACCCACACACAAAACAGAGGAAGACTGGCACGGATGTCAGCTCAGGGCTAATCTTCCTCAAGCAAAAAAAAAAAAAAAAAAGGAAGACTGGCAACAGATGTTAGCTCAGAGCAAATATTCCTCACAAAAAAAAAAAAAATTAGATATATTTCCACACACTTGCCAAGAACAACTCAAAATGAAATTAAGAAAATAATTCCAGGGGCTGGCCCTGTGGCACAGTGGTTAATCGTGTGCGATCCGCTTCGGCAGCCTGGGATTCACAGGTGTGGATCCCAGGTGTGCACCGACACACCACTTGTCAAGCCATGCTGTGGCGGCAACCCATATAAAGTAGAGAAAGATCAGCACAGATGTTAGCCCAGGGCCAATGTTCCTCAGCAAAAAGAGGAGGATTGGCAACAGATGTTAGCTCAGGGCTGATCTTCCTCACAAAAAAAAAAGAAAAGAAAAGAAATTCCATTTATAAAAGCATCAAAAAGAATAAAATACTTAGGAATAAATTTAACAAAAGAAGTGTACAACTTATACTCAGAAAAATAAAAACATTACTGAAAGAAATTAAAGAAGATCTATTTTAAATAAATAGAAAGACATTCCATGCTCATGAATGGAAGATTTCAGATTGTTAAAATGGCAGTCCTCCTCAAACTGATATACAGATTCAACACAATCCCAGTCAGAATCCCAACTGGTTTCTTTGCTAATATTGATAAGCTGATCCTAAAATTCATATGGAAACTCAAGGGACACAGTATAGCCAAAACAATCTAGAAAAAGAAGAATTTAGAGGACTCTTACTTCCTAATTTCAAAATTTTCTAAAAAACAATAGTAACCAGAATGGTGTGGTATTGGCATAGGGATATATAGATCAATGGAATAGAATTGAGAGTACAAAAATAAACCCTCACAATTACAGTCAATTTATTTTCGACAAGCGTGCCAAGACAAATCAATGGGGTGAAGGACAGTCTTTTCAAAAAAAATGGTGCTGGGACAACTGGACATCCACAAGCAAAAGAATGAAGCTGGACCCCTACCTCACACCATATGAAAAAATTAACACAAAAGGGAACAAAGACCTATGTGTAACAGCTAAAACTACAAAATTCTTACAAGAAAACATAAAAGTAAATTTTCAAGATCTTGAATTTGGCAATGGTTTCTTAGATATGACACCAAAAGCATAAGCAACAACAATAAAAAACAGAAAAATTGAACTGCATCAAAATTTAAAACTTCTGTGCCTCAAAGGACATCATTAAGAAAGTGAAAAGACAAGCCACTGAATGGGAGAAAATATTTGCAAATCATCTATCTGATAAGAGACTTGTATCTAGAATATATAAAGAACTCTTACAACTCAATAATAAAAAAATAACCTAATTTAAAAATGGGCAAAGGATGTGAATAGACATTTCTCCAAAAAAGATACATGAATGGCCATTAAACACATGAAAAGATATCAACATCCTTAGCCATCATGGAAATGCAAATCAAAACCACAAGGAGATACCACTTCACATCCACTAGGATAGCTATTACAAAACAGACAGACAATAACAAGTGTCGGCAAGACGTGGCGAAATTGGAACTCTCATTGTTATGGTCTAAATTGTGTCCTCCCCCCCAAATTCATATGTTGAATCCCTAATCCCCAATGTGACTGCATTTGGAAATAGTGCTTTTAGGAGATAATTAAGGTTAAATGAGATTATAAGGGTAGGATCCTAATCCTTAGGATTGATGGCCTTACACAAAAAGAAAATACGTTTCTCTCTCCCCACCCCTGCAAAAGCACTCACCAAGGAAAAAGCCATGTGAAGACACAAGGAGAAGGAGACTGTCTACAAGCTAGGAAGAGAGCCCCCACCAGGAATCAAATTGGCTGGTATCTTAATCTTGGACTTCCCAGCCTCCAGAAATGTAAGACATAAACTTCTGGTGTTTAAGCCACCCAGTCAATGGTATATTTTTATGGCAGCCCAAGCAGACTAATACACTCATACATTGTTGGCAGGACTGTAAAATGGTGTGGCCATTTGGAAAAGTTTGCTAGTTCCTCAAAATGTTAAACAGTTATCATTTGACCCAGCAATTCCACTTCTAGGTATATACCTAAGAGAACTGAAAACATACCTCCATACAAAATCTTGTACACAAATGTTCATAGGAGCATTATTCACAAAAGACAACAAGTGGAAGCAACTTAAGTGCCCATCAATTGATGAATGGATAAACAAAACATGATATAATCACACAATAGAATATTATTTGGCGGGCCGGCCCTGTGGCTTAGCGGTTAAGTAAGCGCGCTCCGCTACTGGCAGCCCGGGTTCGGATCCAGGGCGTGCAGTGACGCACCACTTCTCTGGCCATGCTGAGGCCACATCCCACATACAGCAACTAGAAGGATGTGCAACTATGACATACAACTATCTACTGGGGCTTTGGGGGAAAAAAACGAGGATTGGCAATAGATGTTAGCTCAGAGCCGGTCTTCCTCAGCAAAAAGAGGAGGATTAGCACAGATGTTAGCTCAGGGAAGATCTTCCTCACAAAAAAAAAAAAAAAAAAGAATATCATTTGGCAATAAAAAAGAATGGAGTACTGATATATGCTACAACAGAAATGAACCTTGAAGACTTTAAGCTAAGTGAAAGAAGCCAGACACAAAAGACCACATATAGTATGATTCTGTTTATGTGAAATATCCGGAATAGACAAATCCATAAAGACAGAAAGTAAATTAGTGGTTGTCCGGGGCTGGGCTGGAGGTAGAGGGGAAAGGAGAAGGACTGCTAATATGTTTAGGGTTTCTTTTTAGGATGTTAAAAAAAGTCTAAAATTAGATTGTAGTGATAGTTGCACAACTCTGTGAATATACTAAATATCACTGAACTGTACACTTTAAATGGGTGAATTTTATGGTTTGTGAAATATATCTCAATGAAGCTAAACAAAAAAAAAAAAATGAAAAGAAACCAAGCTTCAGATGCCCTGAAAAGCATAAGAGCAGAGGGTATTTACAGACTCTACAAACAAATTCATAGGGAAGACCGAATTATTTCTATAACAACATAGGCCTACTTATTTTATAAAATATAATGGTGCCTTACCTTCTAGGTTTATGGTTAAATGAAAATAAAGGAGTATTTATTTGCTTTTACTTCTTTGGATTTTGGAGAATACTGTGTTGATAAAGTACAAAATCTCCAGAATAACTCCCTAATACTGTGGAAATGGTGATGACTTAGAAACAAACAAAAAAATGCTCAACCTCAATATTAATTAAAAAAATACTAATAAAAATAGCAATGAGATATTTTTCAACTAACAAATTAGCAAAGATCAAAAAGAATAATGTGCATCTTTGAGAAGGGTATAGGGAGAAAAAATAAAATAGATACTCTCATACACTCCTGGTGGAAACACAAAGTCCATAATCTTTGTGGCAATATGAACCAAAAGCCTTAAAAATGTATATATCTTTGACTCAGCAATTCTACTTTTAGGAATATATTCTAGAGATGATTAATGATATTTGCAAAGATACATGTTTAAAGGTGCTCATAGGGGCCGGCCCTGTGGCTTAGCGGTTAAGTGCGTGCACTCCGCTACTGGCGGCCCAGGTTCGGATCCCCGATGCACCACTTCTCCGGCCATGCTGAGGCTGCGTCCCACATACAGCAACTAGAAGGCTGTGCAACTATGACATACAACTATCTACTGGGGCTTTGGGGGGAAAACAATAAATAAAAGAAAAAAAAAATTTAAAGGTGCTCATAAATTTTTTTAATAAAATAATTAAAAACAAAAAAATACTACTACTAAATGACAAAATCCAACAAAACAAGGGAGTCAAAATTAAGAATTCTATGATAGAAAAATATTTGACAACAGCACTCAAACTCATCAAGTTGTGTACATTATGTACAGCTTTTTGAATATCAAAAAATTTAAAAATAAAAAACAGCAGTGAAAAATTAAGCAATTTAAATATAGAGAAAAAATTTAATAACTGTGGGAATTATGGTTGCAAAAGAATGTAAATGTTATAAACTTTGTTAACGTAAAAATAGATAGCTAACAAAAATCAGGACTTAGGGAAGGGGGAGAAGGATGTTAAAGTGTGCTAATCTCCTCTTTCTTCAGAGCATAGAATCAACAGAAACTAAAGTTGAAATGTGCAGTTTTAAAAATTACTTCAACTTCAAATTTTTCCTAATACTTTTTTCCTAGCTATAGAGGGATCTTTTTGGAAATGATATCTTTTAGGGCTAAGGAACATTTATATTTATAGCAATTCTTTCAGTTCTACTTTAGTTTCGTTTCCTTTGGTTAAATTTGAGAAAAAAATAAATATCTTTGTTTAAAATAGCATATGAAGTATGATTCCCTTTAAAACTATGTCTATTGATTCACCTGTAAGTACACATAGGAAAATGCATAACATGTTGTTCACTAGGTGTTAATGATAGATAGTTCTATTTATATCATAGGTGTTAATGACAGTGGGATTTGGGGAAACGTTTTTCTCCTTTGGATTTTACTGTCTTGTTTGAAGTTCTTTATAATTAGTATGAATCCTTTTTTGAAAATAAAGTTATTATTCTTTAAAAGAAAAAGTTCATATCTTTTACTAAATAATATCACTTTGGAATCTATACTAAGAAAATAATCAAGTACAGAAAAATATTATTGAAATTATATTCATCATAGCATAATTTATAATAAAGAAATAATCTAAATGTCCAATAATAGGAGCAATGCTAAGTAAATTATCATACAGCCACATGATAAATTGTAACATAGTCATTAAAATTTTTGCTTATAAATAATTTTTAATATGAAATAATACTCAAATTATAAGGTTAAGTGAAGAATGAAGTTCATCATATAGATATAGCACAATCTCAACTTTTTTTGGCTAAATTAGCAAATCAGTAATGATAACTGTCATTATAGGTGATTATTTCCTCTTTATGTTTTCTGTATTCTTCCATTTTCTATGACTTTTACAACAAGGAAAATAAAATTTTTAAGATACCTCCTTTTTTTTTGTGAGGAAGATCAGCCCTGAGCTAACATCTATGCTAATCCTGCTCTTTTTGGGGAGGAAGACCAGCTCTGAGCTAACATCTATTGCCAATCCTCCTCCTTTTTTTTTCCCCCAGAGCCCCACTAGATAGTTGTATGTCATAGCTGCACATCCTTCTAGTTGCTGTATGTGGGACACGGCCTCAGCATGGCCAGACAAGTGGTGCGTCGGTGCACGCCCAGGATCCGAACCCGGGCCGCCAGCAGCAGAGTGCGCGCACTTAACCGCTAAGCCATGGGGCCGGCCCAAAATGTTTAAGATAAACAGCTCCCATAAGAGTGGGCCACGAAAATGTAAAAATTAGCTATAGAATTCTGCAAACCTTTTCAAACAAACATATAAACGCTCATAAAACTTTGGCATTTGCCATTCTAAATATCTGAGGGTGAAATATCTATTTTGCCCTTTGCCCTACGTCTTAAGTCAGTTTGGGCTGCTATAACAGAATACCAAAGACCAGGTGCATTAAACAACTAACATTTATTTCTCACAATTCTGGAGACTGGGATCCAACATCAAGGTGTCAGCAGACCTGGTGTCTGGTGAGAGCCCGTTTCCTGGTTCGCAGACAGCTGTCTTCTCAAGGTATCCTCACATGGCCAGAGCAGAGAGGAAGCAAACTCTCTCAAGTCTGTAAAGGCACTAATCCCATCATGAGGACTCTTCCACCTCCATAACCTAATTCTCCCAAAGGCCTCAGCTCTAACTACCAGCACATTGGAAATCAGAATTTTAACATATGAATTTTAGAAGGTATATAAACATTCAGTTGACCCTAGGAAATTAAAAACACAGCAACAGCCCAGGTTCCCAGCCTAAAGAGAGAATGAGGAGATGTCCTGGCAAAAAATAAAGAACAAGAATATATCTTTTCTCTACATGATCTCTTTCTTCTTCAGTAAATTTAATTCCTAATTTTCTCCAATGTTTGTTTCAGATATGAACAGGCCTACAATGGCAGCCAATCCCAGACTTTCTCTGATGCCTGAAGTCCTACCAAGAGCTGACTTAACCACTCCCTCCTTGCTTGCTGCTGACGTGAGGACCAACTGAATCACATGCTTAGATGGACCAAAAATACATGGTCAGAGGCCATTTTGAATGGCAACATTCCAGCCCTGAAGAAGTTATAAAACTAGCCAAAACAAACCAACTGGTAGGAAGTGCCGACATCAGGAACCATAGACGCATGTCACCTCATAAGAGCAGCAGCCTCTTAAGTCCCTTTCTTGGCTACACTAAGGTCTGTACAGAAAAAAATAATGTGCAAGCCATATATGTAATTATAAATTTCCAAGCAGCCATATTAAAAAAGAAAAAGAAACAGGTGAAATTAATTTGAATATATTCACTTAACTCAATACATCCAAAATATTACAATTTCAACATAAAGAAATACAAAAAATTGAGACATTTTACATTCTTTTTTCATCCTAAATCTTCAAAATCCAGTGTGTATTTTATGCTTACAACACAACCCAACTCAGATCTATATTTTCATTGGAAACATTTTATCTATGTGTAGATTTCACGAAGTTTGCACTTGTAAGAGTATATTCACATGCCTAAATTATTCCAAATATACTTACCAGTTTTCCAGTAACTGAATTTAGTATTAGTTTAAGTTTAAATTAATCAAACTAAAATAAAAATTCAGTTCCTCAGTTTTACTAACCACATTTTACTAAGAGCGCTATAGCCACATGTGGCTAGTGGCTACCTGCCATGTATATTTGTTTGTTGTGAATAGCACTCCCAGTGCAACAAGTATTCTTTTTAGGTCAAAGTAATAATTCTCCCTCACATAAGAAAGAATTATTCCTTTGTTTGCAGCATACCCATAAAAAAGGAAAAATTAAGACACATCAACTGAAGGGAAATACATAGGACAAATACAGAAACCAAAACTTAACAGCAAAGCAGGAGTGGGAAGTTAAGGCCTCTGCTATAGAGACCCACCTAGGGGCCATAAACAGAAACACCAAGTTATTTTTTGCTACATTCAAATAGACTATTCAATCACCCGATTTTTTTTTCCCCCCAAAGCTCCAGTAGATAGTTGTACGTCATAGCTGCACATCCTTCTAGTTGCTGTATGTGGGATGCGGCCTCAGCATGGCCGGAGAAGCGGTGCGTCGGTGCGTGCTGGGGACCCGAACCCAGGCCGCCAGCAGCGGAGCGCTCACACTTAACCGCTAAGCCACCGGGCCGGCCCAATCAATCACCTGATTTTTAAATTTAGGATTAAAAATACAAAATCTTAATAAATTCCGTTACAAATTGCTATAATCTACTTTGAAGCAGCGCTTGGTACCATGCAGGCCCACGGAGCCCCTCCGGCTTCACGGCACTCTTGCAGGCGTCCCCAGTGAGTTCTCCCGAAACCCGGACCTCCTTATTCAAGTCATAGGTCCTGACTTTTACTTGAGCTGTTTCAAGTCTTAAGACTAGGTGGCTTAAGAGGGTACTGGTACACTTCCTAGGTAAGAGGAACCCAGGGGGAATTTCCTAGGTAAGAGGAACCCAGGGGGAATTTCCTAGGTAAGGGCAACCCAGGGGGAATTTCCTAGGTAAGAGGAACCCAGGGGAAATTTCCTAGATAAGGGCAACCCAGGGGGAATTTCCTAGGTAAGAGGAATCCAGGGGGAATTTCCTAGGACAGGGAAGCCTAGGGGAAACTTTGGAGTGAATGGGACAGGCTGACCATTTTAATTTGGCTTTAAATTGGAAAGAATTGTGACTATAAAGTCTGAACAAATTGTTTAATAGCAAAATGAGAGACTGAAAACTCATTCTGACCCACTACACTGTCCTTAGAAATTGTTCAGAGTTTATAGTAAAACGAAACTAAAAGAAAACAGGAAATCATGTGTCTAAAAGCCAACCAATTCCCAAACAGGCAGCCGCCCCCTGGAACCCCAGCTGGCTTCATGTACAATACATACGGTGGAGCGGATACTTGAAAGTGCTTAACAAAATGAGAATAACCGTAAATGGCTGGATCTTAGGATCAAGATAACCCGGGATAATTTAAGTTACAGTGGCCACTTTGGGGCTCCTGTGAGCCTCCAAAACTTGTACATTGGCTATTATAAGGAACGTTCCAATTAGATAAGATCACTTAAGAAGTGAGCTTATTAAGTCACGGCTTTAAGGACACCCAGGTAATCTAACCTTTGAAGGAGGACCCAATATAAGCCTCTCCCAGGGTTAATGAGACTGAGAGATTTTCTGGGAAACTGCTACCCTTAAACAGTCAAGGGGAAACTAAAATTAAAAAATTAATGGAGTTGTTTAATGCTGCCAGAATAGTTAATGTTTGTCCTGGCCGAAACCTGACAAGATATTTGGAAGGATTTAGTAACTTATGATCAGAAATTCAGCCAAACTGGAAGTTGATATTCAAAGCCTGATAGGAATTTTTTTTTTCTTTTTTGGTGAGGAAGATTGGCCCTAAGCTAACATCTGTTGCCAATCTTCCTCTTTTTGCTGAGGAACATTAGCCCTGAGCTAACATCTGTGCCCATCTTCCTCTATTTGCATGTGGGACGCTACCACAGCATGGTTTGAAGAGCAGTGTGTAGGACCGTGCCTGGGATCTGAACCTGCAAATCCTGGTCCGCCGAAGTGGAGCACAAAAACTTAACCACAACACCACTGGGCTGGCCCCAGAATTTTTTTTAAGGCCTTCTTCCCTAAATAAAGATAAAACTAAATACCTAGAGGGAAAGAAGCAAATTAAGGAAAATTTTTTAAACAGAGGCTATAAAATCTTTGTTGTATCTGTCTGTGTGTTTGTGTGTGTCTATATATATATTATATACATGATATTTTTCTACCTCCAGATGGTATACTTTCTAGAGAAGATCTATTTAATTGGCTTAAAGTAAGCACTTACATAAATTGTTTCTAAATGTAATAAAAACTAACCCAAATGTCTTTCAAGTTAACATTATATAAAATAATCTTTGGTAAATGAAAGCTTGTTTAAGTTTGTTGGTTTGATTGAAAAAGGCATGTCCTCAGAGTTATCAGATTGGATATGATGCAGACATGCAGCTTGGGTTTACTAGTCAAATAAGCTCATGTATCTCTATTACAACATTTGTCAGCAAAACAATAGCTTAGAATGATCACTGATTTTGTCTGATGTCTCCAAGTCTTTATAGGCAATCTAAATAATTATTGGAAACAGGTTAAATAAATGTAAAAAAGGTAACAGTTTTGGGGGAAACTTTTAACAATGATTGTGTATTACGATGTGTGCACTTACAAATTAAGATGATGGCTCACTGCTTTAGTGTGACATAAAGTTTTTGTGAGTAATCTAAATATGATTGTTACAAACAAATGGTCTAAATGTAAGTGAGATGAGTTAATAGACAAATTTTTAGCAACAATTAGTTGCTAATGACATAAGTACTTAAATAGCTTCCAGGGCTATTTAAGCAGTTAAGTTTGTGCGTTTGCTCTGCTTCATCGGCCCAGGGTTGCCGGTTCGGATCCTGGGCGCGGACCTATTCACCGTTCATCAAGCCATGCTGAGGCAGCGTCCCACATAGAAAAGCTACAACTCTACAACTGTGATACACCACTACGTGCTAGGGCTTTGGGGAGGAAAAAAAAAGAAAAAGAGGAAGATTGGCAACAGATGTTAGCGCAGGGCCAATCCTCCTCAAAAAAAATTTTTTTAATTAAAAAATAGGTTCCAAAATCTCTTTAGTAACTTGAAACTTCGAAGTTTTGCTAGGTTAATTTAAATGATAAAAATTCATTGAGTATCTAGATCATTTCCAAATAAGATAAATATTGAAACCTTAATTGCTAAACATATCTAAGTTTACCTACTACAGAGAAACCAGAAGATGTTTGGGTCTATTAGTAAACATGTCTTATATTTTATTAAAAGATTGTACTATGAAGTAGCATGTTTTTAGAAATTATAAAATTTATAAAAATTATAAATTTGCCAAGCCACAGAATGCAAATATAGAGGAGCAGAATTTGCCATCTCAAGATGTGTCTCTTTGGCATGAGGATTATTTTGGGCTGGTTATTGGCTTTTGGGGGGGGTTTTGGTGAGGAAGATTGGCCCTGAGCTAATATCTGTGCCAATCCTCCTCTTTTTTGCTTGAGGAAGACTGGCCTTGAGCTAACGTCTATGCCAATCTTCTACTTTATATGTGGGTCACCGCCACATCATGGCTTGATGAGTGGTGTAGGTCCACGCCCGGGATCCGAGCCGTCAAACCTGGGCCACCAAAGCAGAGTGCACCAAACTTAACCAATACACCACTGGGCCAGCCCCTAGGCTAGTTACTTTTCAAAAACTGCAGAGTGGGAGAAGCTCTGAAAACCAAGTAGAAGTCACCCTTTGTAAGAGACATTTACATTTGTAAGGGAAATCTCCATTTGTAAAAGTGTCTCCCTCTCTGTACCAGGAAGACAGGGATGACTTTATCTCTAGAAACTCTTATCAATGCAGAAGGCAAAGACTTAAATCTGCATAATAACCTTACTCTTGTTTACTGTGCCTTTTCTGGTATTCTCCCATAACTGACTCCCCCCACCCCCAACATCCTCCTTTGTCTTTAGCTTAAGATGGCCTAAGGTGGCAACCCCGGCCATTCTGACGAGTCACTCAGCTTTCCTGGGTTTCTTCCATGTATAGGTTATTAAACTTTGTTTGATTTTCTCCTGTCTCATGTCAATTTAATTCTTAGACCAGCCAGAAGGACCTAGATGGTAGAGGAATTGTCTTTCTCCCCTACACTAATATAAAAGATAGTTTATAATTGCTTACCTCTGAGTTTCCACTAAAAATTAAGGTTTGTAAGGGTTAAAAATTCTAATTAATATATGTGATTAAAGCTACCAAAAGTAAGGGAAATATCTTTGTATTCAAAGCAAGTAAGATGTATGTTTTCAGTAAAGATGGTATAAGAAAAGGAAGTATTTTTGTCTGTTTTGTTAAGAAAGATAAATTTGTCCCAAAGTACTAGAAGGAAAAAAAAAAAAAGAAAGGCATGGGACAAATTCTGAATATAAAAAGAAAGTTATAGGAGGTTTGCTGAAGAGGAACCTTGAGGAAAAAGTTTTATGTGTGGTCAAGTTGGCTAAGATTAAAATGAACTTAATTAAGCAAATAAGTTTTAATATCAAAAGCAAGCTGGTGCAAAATGAGAATTTGGTTTTCTCTTTCTTTTTTTTTGGTGAGGAAGAGTAGCTCTGAGCTAACATCTGCTGCCAATCTTCTTCTTTTTGCTTGAAGAAGACTATCCCTGAGCTAACATCTGTGCCAATCTTCTTCTATTTTGTATGTGGGACACCACCACAGCATGGCTTGATGAACGGTGTGTAGGTTCGTGCGCGGGATCTGAACTCATGAACCCCAGGCCGCCAAAGTGGAGCGTGTGAACTTAACTACTATGCCACTGGGCCAGCCCCTCTTTTTCTTAAAAGGATAATTTTCCTGGACTTTTAGTCTGTTCTTGATAATGAAATTATAACAGGTTTTTCTCTACCTTTGAGTAAATCTACCTAAAAGACAGAAATCCTATGTTTTGTCAAAACAATTTCCTACGTTCTAAAAGGCTGAAATTTCTCTATTAAAAGAACTAAGGTTTTTTTTTACCTGTTTGTCTTTAACATCTGTTATCACTTTAGTTAAATGGATAACTAAGCATTATTTCACAGTGCCCAGTGTTTCAGAGTGACACAAGATCAGCACACACCTCATCTTATTTGACCAAGTGCTTTAAAACTTTTTGATATTTTTGACAAGTTTCCCCAAAAGTTCAGATCCTAAATGAACTCTTTCTTTTGACCTGAATAAAAAAAATTTCTTTTTCTTTGAGAATTTTCAGAGGGCCCCTGGGACTTCTCAAAGAAATTTGTTCTCCCTATAAAGAGGGAGATACTGAACTAATTAGGCTTGCTGGGTATGGTAAATTGCATGGGAAACATTGTCAAGTAAAGGATGATAAACCTCGTTAGGTTATACTGTGTAGGTAAATATTATTCACTATCTTAACCCTGCTACCATGCTTCCAGCACCAGAGGGAAACAATCACAACTGCATTCTATTATCTAATTTCGTTTACAGATGGGTCCTACTTACAGGATAAGCAAGAATATTATCAAGCTGGATTTGCTAGCCTCGAGAATGCCCACTACTTTCTATTAACACTGCTAACCCAGTAAAAGATTTCCTTCTACAGGCTCAAGAAATCCCCATAGTAAAAGAGAAACAAAGGTGGGAACAAAAAGGAGGAATTTTTGACACCACTGCACAGATGTGGTTCCGGCCTGCTAACCAACGATAGTGCCGACTGGAACACAATTGCCACTGCTCCAGCATATGCATCAATGGCCCACAGGGCAACTGAAAAGATGATTTGATGGGGAAAACAATATTTTTGGAAACTTTCTCCCGCAGTGGCTCATAAAGCATATGCTTGTTGTACTATCTGTCCTAAGTATAATCCTAAGAAAACACTTCATGGGTTGCAAGTCACTTTTCCCTTCCTAGGGGACCCTTTGAGGTATGGCAATTGAATTTTGTTCAAATGCCACCATCTCAAGGATATAAACATCTTAGTAATGATATGTGTGTTCTCACATTGGCTTGAGGCCTTTCCCTGCAGAAGAGCAATGGCTTTATCGTAGGTAAATTACTGGAAAGGATAATTCCTATTTAGGGAATTCCTACCGAGTTACACAGTGACCAGAGAACGCAGTTCATGGGACAAACAATTAAATCTATTTGTGACATTTGGCCAATAATGCAACATTTTAACTAATGGTACAATCAAAACTCAATTGGCAAAGCTTTCAGAAGCATTTAATCTCTCATGGTCAAAAGCTCTTCCACTACTACTACTTTTTTTGTTTTTGAGAAAGATTGGCCCTGAGCTAACATCTGTTGCCAATCTGCCTCCTCTTTTTCCTTTTTTCTCCCCAAAGCCCCAGTAGATAGTTGTATGTCATAGTTGTACATCCTTCTAGTTGCTGTATGTGGGACGCTGCCTCAGCATGGCTTGATGAGCGAGGCATAGGTCCACACCCAGGATCTGAACAGACAAACCCCGAGCCGCCAAAGTGGAGCACGTGAACTTAACCACTAGGCCACCAGGCCAGCCCCCTGCTACTACTTCTTAATTTTAGATCTACCCTTTTTGGTAAACATCGGCTGTCTCCATTTGAAATAATAACAGGACAGCCTATGCAATTAGATGACGAAGTGTATGAACCAACTTTGCTTAAGGTGGATATATTACACTGTTGTCAGGGTCTCATCAAGGTGCTTAAAAGAAATGAAAGGTTGGTAGCTGATTCCTTTCAGAGAGAGCTCCCAGGAGACAAAGACCTTAAGGATCATGGACCATAACCTGGAGAATTTATTTATTGGAAGAGGCATCAAATAAAAGAGTCTCTGCAGCCCCGTTGGAAAGGACCATACCAGGTACTTTTAACGAATCCATGTGCTACAAAACTAAAGGGCATAGACTGATGGATTCATATTTCTCATTAAAAAAAGTCTCTGCCTGAGTGAATTTCAACTCCTGTTTCTTTTTTTTTTTTTTTTTTTTTGTGAGGAGATCAGCCCTGAGCTAACATCTGCCAATCCTCCTCTTTTTGCTGAGGAAGACTGGCCCTGGGCTAACATCCTTGCCCATCTTCCTCCGCTTTATATGGGATGCCTTACATGGGATGCCACCACAGCATGGCTTGACAAGCAGTGTATCTGTGCACGCCCGGGATCCGAACCGGTGAACCTCGGGCCGCCGCAGCGGAGCCCGTGCACTTAACCACTTGCGCCACCAGGCCGGCCCCTCAACTCCTGTTTCTGACACCTGACTTCGACTGACCAAGACAAATACCTCCAAACCAGGAGGAGAAGAAGACAGCGTCTGTTGTAGACAGCTGTCCCAAGACTCCAGACCAGGCCTGTTATTCCCAACCTTTTATCTCCTCATTTAAACCTTTTTAATGCTTAAACCATGTATTCACTTTATAATTGCTCCATTTAAGGTTTTCAGAACACTATCATACTTAAAGAAAGTGTTTGGTCTGGAACAGACTGGTCTTGAAGGCCAGGCATTTATTGAGTGGCTCCTAATTGAACTCAATGGTTATGCAGAACAAACCTCTGGCCTTGGCTACTGCCCAGATGGCTAGGATGCTGCACCCTGGGTTTCCCTTGGATGCAGGGAAGGACTGGCCTGAACTAACAACTGTTACCAATCTTCCTCTCTTTAAGGCCAGATGGGCTCCTTCAGTATTCCACTGGTATGGCCACCTAGCAGCTGTATTTGTTCCTTTCTTGGGGCTAGAAGATGTCATATCACATATAGAGGCCCTGACTAAATTTACTCAACAAGCCCTTAATGTCAAGCAGGAATAGCCTTATTAAATACCAAAATATCTTTAATGAGAAAGGCTGCCCTTTAAAATAAAATGGCCTTAGATATTTTAACTGCATCCCAAGGCGGTACCTGTGCAATCGTTCAAACTGAATGCTGTGTTTTTATACCTGATGAATATTCAAACATGTTGTCTCAGCTAAAGCACATGAAAAAGTAGGTGAATGCCCTAAACGACCCTACACCTAGTCTTGATTTGTTTGGTTGGCTCCCTTTTGGTATTGGCTCCCTTTTGCAATCCCAATTGCAATTCCTATTTCTATTACTCCTTAGAATTCTTGTATAAGTATACTACTCTAATGAATTACTGTTTTCTTTACTCAGTGTTGTAAGACTGGCATGCAGGCTAGAGTAATAACTGCTCAGCGACTTGATGGTCTATCAATCTTACAATCCTGAACGAATTTCCTTTTCTGATTAAGACTATGCCGAAGAATTCACTTTTAAGCAAATCATTTCAAGTATTGCATTACCTGTTCTATAATTGTTATAAACGATGTAACTAGAGGAAGTCATGTAAAAGCACATGTACAATGTTTGTGTCATAATCTAAAAATAATTGAAAAATTACATAACCTATGAAACCCTTCCCTTGTTAATATATACCTCCATGCTTGTCCATGATATCTGACTATTTCCCCTCAATGTGGATAACTGGGCAAACTGATGAAATAAAAGCCTAGCACCAAGGGACATGATGGACCCAGGGCAGGCAGCAATCACCCTGGCACCAAGGGACAACAGTTTGATCAGCAATGCTTTCTATCAAAAGATTATTGATCAAAAGGGGGAAACGACAAGAAATTTTCACATGTTGAGGTATATGTGGTGACTATTTGGATTTAAAACTGATTCAGCTTGAACTAAAAAATCTGACTTATGGCCTATCAAACATACGTTGTACATCTGATTAACCATTAAAGTAAAGAATGCACTCTCTTAAGATAAGAATGCATACTTCCCCTCCTATGCTCTATTGGTAAAGCCCGGATTAGTCGATTTCCTGACATCAGGGTCATGTTGACCTGCTAATTTGCAACTGAACACCTCTTTGAAACTTTGATGAATATGTATCCTAGGCATGTTTAACGTATATTCTTTATTCTAAAAAGATATAAGACTGCACAGAAAACCAAGCTTCTCCAGAACGCTTTCTAAGACCTTCCTGGGTTATGATCCTCACTCTGACTCAAGTAAAATGCACCTTATTTCTTTTATCCATATAATTGTTATTGGTTATTTTGTGTCAACAAAGGAAAGAAAAGAAGAAAAAAAGGAAGAAAAAAATAAAGGAGAAATATAGATGTAGATGGGAGCAGGGGGTAGTGAAATGTCGAAAAAAGAAAGTCATGCTAGATAGAGGTAAAAAGGAGGAAAAGACAAAGTATAAAAGAGAAAAGGGGAGAGAAGAAACTCACAGTGGAAGAGAAGGGAGAAAATGATAGGTTCTCTGGGTATAGCAAAAAGTTTATATTTGGATTAAAAGATCTAGTCTTGGTTGTATCGCTAACTACTAACTGGATACTATATCACTGGGCAATTACTTCACTCTAGGCTTCATGGATTCACCTTACCAGTAAAATATCTTTAGGGCCACCATTAGCTAAAACATTGTCTAAACTGCCCATCTGTCCTAGGAATCTATCCTACAGAAATAATAGCTTGAATAAGTAAAGATATGTGTACAAGAATGTTGACTGCAGACTGTAATAGCAAAAAAACACACTGAAATTAAACAAGCTAATCAGAAGGGAGTGGTTGAAAACCCTACAGCCATGCAATGAGATACTAAGCAGCTGTTAAAAATAAGGAAACATATCAGTACAGTCTAACCAGGAAAGACGTCGATCTGTTAACTGAAAAAGTAACATGTACAAAATCATTAATCCTCTTTATGAACATATCAGTGTTTCTGAACATATATATGTGTGTGTATATGTATGAATGCTTAGATATGTCTATATAAACTTAGAAAAAAGGAAAGACACATAGATACCTAATTATTAACATTGGTTACCTCTGAAGGACAAGATTAAACAGGCAGAAGGAAAGACTTTTAGTTTATATACATTTTTTTAAATTGTAGAATTATAAATGAATTTTACTACTTTATAGATTTTTAACAATTTTTAAATAAAAGTTACCAAGGTACCTACCATTCACTACTGAAGAAAAAAATCTATTTTTCATGTTTTATAAATGGTAGGCACGCCCGTTAGGCACTCACCTAACAATCTTACTTCACACTCTTCTCCAATTGCCACCCTCCAATCCAGTCAAACTGTCCCCCGAACATATTATATTCACTCCAACATCCATGACTTGGTTTGCGATGTTTTCTCCCACATCCAGAAAGATCTTATCTTCCCCTATCTTGAATTATCTTTATTATAATTATCCTTATTTATTATATAATAATTTTATATAATTATTATCCCTTAATTATCTTTAAGACCCAACCTAACTTCCATCACTTTATTAAAATGTTCTCTAAGGAAAAAAGGGAAACAGCTCCTGTTAATTTGAATGCCTATTATGTGCCAGACACTCTTATGATTACTAAAAGATACTATCACATGTACTTAACTTAATTTGGGGTAGAAGTCCTTAAATGTTTGAACAGAGAAAATTGAATTGAACTGATCTCATGAGTTAGATTATAGTATAACCTCAGATGAACAGGCTAAAAGTTACCTTCAACTCATTTTCTAACAATGATTCTATTTTTATATTGTAGCACCTTCTATAGGAAAATCTGAATTTACCAGAAAGATAAATTCATAGATATTCATATTTTAAACAGTCAAGTATACAATTTAAGAAGCAATTCCCAGGCCGGCCCCATGGCTTAGTGGTTAAGTGCAAGCGCTCCCCTGCTGGTGGCCCAGGTTCAGATGCCGGGCGTGTACCGATACAGTGCTTCTCCGGCCATGCTGAGGCCACGTCCCACATACAGCAACTAGAAGGATGCGCAACTATGACATACAACTATCTACTGGGGCTTTGGGGGAAAATAAATAAATAAAATTTAAAAAAAAAGAAGCAATTCCCCTCAGAAGAAAAAAAAATATTTATATATATATATATAAAAAATTACCTACCATTACCAAATGATTATTACTAAAATGAAGATTACTTTTAAGATGAAGAAAATAGAGTCAAACTAAAACACAACTCTTTAAAATCATGTTGATAACCAAACACAAAGGCCCTTAGTCTTTAATTTGTCAAAAAGTTGCTTCAAATTACTTAAAAACTGCTTTTAAAGGTTTTGTTAACTGCTTTTTTACAAACAGAATGCAAAATTATTCTAAAGCCGACACAAATCCAAAATTCAATATCCATAGATATACAAAATAAATATCTATAACATTCTGTTCTAGTAATATTCTTCATACAAAGATACTAATACTCACTCCACAATTCTCTTTCATTTTGTTTTCTTTTGTTTTGCAGTTTCACTGTGACAAGTCTATGTATGAGTTTCTTTTTATTTATCTTACTTTGGATTCACTAGGATTTTTCAATCCATAGATTAGTGTCCTTTGCCAGTTCAAGAAAATTCATCGCCATTATCTCTTCAAATAATGCCTATGCACTACAAAACAGCCAGAAAACAATTAACAAAATGGTAATAAGTCCATACCTGTCAGTAATTACTTTAAATGTAAATGGACTAAATTCTACCATCAAAAGACACAGAGTGGCTGAATGGATTAAAAAACAACACCCATTTATATGCTGCCTACAAGACACTCATTTCAGATGGAAGGACACATACAGACTGAAAGCTAACGGATGGAAAGATATTCCATGTAGGGGCCGGCCCTGTGGCTTAGCGGTTGGGTGCGTGCGCTCTGCTACTGGCGGCCCGGGTTTGGATCCCAGGCACGCACCGACACACCGCTTGTCTGGCCACGCTGAGGCGGCGTCCCACATACAACAACTAGAAGGATGTGCAACTATGACATACAACCATCTATTGGGGCTTTGGGGAGAAAAAGGGAAAAAAAAAGGAGGAGGATTGGCAATGGACGTTAGCTCAAGGCTGGTCTTCCTCAGCAAAGAGAGGAGGATTGGCATGGATGTTAGCTCAGGGCTGATCTTCCTCACCAAAAAAAAAAAAAAAACTCTATTAAAAAAACCAGATATTCCATGTAAATGGAAATCAAAATAGCTGGGGTACTATACTTATATCAGACAAAATAGACTCTAAGACAAAGACTGTAATAAGAGACAAAGAAGATCATTATATAATGAAAAAGGGGTCAATCCAACAAGAAGATATAACATTTGTAAATATTTACACACTCAACACAGGAGCACCTAAATATATAAAGCAAATACTAACAGACCTAAAGGGAGAAATAGAGAGCAATACATTAATAGTAGGGAACTTTAATACCCCCTTCCATCAATAGATAGATCATTCAGACAGAAAACCAATAAGGAAATACTGGCCTTAAATGACACGTTAGACCAGATGGACTTAACAGACATATACAGAACATTCCATCCAAGAGCAACAGAATACACATTCTTCTCAAGCACACATGGAACATTCTCCAGGATAGATCAGGTGTTGGGCCACAAAACAAGTCTTAATAAATTTAAGAAAATTGATAATGATGTACACCTGAAATTTACATAATGATATAAACCAATGTGACCTCAATAAAATAATTTTTAAAAAAAGAAGACTGAAATCATGTCAACCATCTTTTCCAACCACGATGGCATAAAACTAGAAATCAATTACAAGAAGAAAACTGAAAAATTCACAAATATGTGGAGATTAAACAAAATGCTACTGAACAACCAATGGGTCAAAGAAGAAATCGAAAGAGAAATCAAAAAGTATCTTGAGACAAATAAAAATGGAAATACAACATACCAAAACTTATGGAATACAGCAAAAGCAGTTCTAAGAGGGAATTTCATGGTAGTAAATGCCTACGTTAAGAAACAAGAAAGATCTCAAATAAACAACCTAACTTTACACCTCACAGAACTAGAAAAAAAAGTACAAACTAAGCCCAAAGTTAGTAGAAGGAAAGAAATAACAATGATCAGAGTAGAAATAAATGAAATAGAGATTAAAAAGACAAGAAAAAAGCTCAGTGAAACCAAGAGCTGATCTTTTGAAAAGATAAACAAAATGCCTATGCCCTATTTTCTCTCTCACCACTTCTCCATTAATTCCAATTACACATTCATTATACCTTATCTCACTATCCTCCATATATCTTAACTTCCTGCCAATTTTCCATCTTTTTTCTATAGTGTATTCTAAATAATTACTTCTAATCTAGTCTAGTTTCACTAATTCTCTTTTTAGTCATGTATAATCTGCTATCAAACCTATCTCCTGAATTTTTAATTTTAATTATTTCATTTTTCTTGTCTATAAATTCTATTTTTTACGCCTGTAATGTCCTTTTTTGGGTTTCCTATACCCTTAAGATATTTCCAGGTTTGTCTTTTATTTCTTTAAACATAGTAAGCTTGCCTCAATCTGTGTTCAATAAATCCAGTTTTTGAAATCTTCAGAGATCACTTTTTACTATGCCTTCTTTCTCCTGGTTCTCAATTACAGTACCTTGTTTCTTTAATGCTCGGTTATCTTTGACTGCATGTCTTTGAAAACTTACTGGAAGAGTTCGCAAAGTCTAAAAGGTAGATGCTTTCCTCCAAAACAAAATTTGCATTTGCATCTGTTCGATGCTTAGGCTACTACCATTCTGGAACCAATTTAGATTCAATTCATGGTTTGAGGTTTCTTTGACCACCCAAGTGAAGAGAATTTTGGCAGCAATCCCACATGAGGGATAGCCTGTGGTTTATAAATTTTCAATGGAAGGTTTTTCTTCCTTTTCTTCCTAATTTTCTTTCTCTTTCTTCTCTCCCGTTCTGCTCAGTGCCAAGGCAACTCTCCCTGTAATCTCATGAAAGTGGGGAAAAGAGGATGTAGGGGAGGGGGGCAGTTTTACTTTGCATTCACCCTTACCCAAAGAGTTTACTCCTATAGGGTCCCAGCTTAATGTGGGGAGTGGGTATTAAACTTCTGATCTTGGGAGGACCTAGGCTTTAACTACTTTTCTCTTCATTCTAGGGGGCTATCAAAATTGAAGCTCACAGCTTCCTGATCAACAAATGCCTTCAAGGCAAAAGCAGCTTCAAATATTGATATTAATTTTCTGGCCTTCACCTGCAATTCCTCTCTCTTGTTAGCTCCTCAATGCCTTTAGGACATACTGTTTATATTCTATTCAAATACTCTAGTTGTCATCAGTAGGAGAACTGGTTCAAATAACTTGGCTTGCCATTACCAGAAACAGAAGTCCCACACAATTAATGCTCTTCAATTTGTTGAATGGAATTAATTTTTGAATGAATGACTTTCAAATTAAATAGATAGGTCAACCTCAAGTTCAATCATCTGATCTCTCTGAACATCAGTTTCATCACTCACAAAATAAATAGGTTGAACTAAATTATCTCTATGATTCTTTATTGTTCTAAAATACCAGGATCTATGTATACATATACAATGTCATCTTTCAGCTTTTGGGTTATATCAGCACATTTAATAACTGTGCCAAATTATGTTTTATATTGCTTATTAACGGCTCTATTTATGGTAGTCAAATAGGCAAAGTTTTCTCATAGTTTTATAACAACTCCAAAATAACACTAAATGAGACTCACTTTCATTCCCAAGGATCCCTTCTCCATCTTCTCAAACCCAAGAGCCAAGATACAATCTGCCATACCTTGAAAGAAAATGTAATTATTTTGGAAAATTATATTTCCAGACATCCAACAAAATACCATTAAATACTTCAATTTAAATAAGTATGTCAATTCATATAAAATGGAAAAACATACTATAATCCTATAAAATTTTTAATAAGTAAAAAATTCCAGGGAAAATTCTAAATTTTTTATTTATTTTTTTTCCCCCAAAGCCCCAGTAGATAGTTGTATGTCATAGCTGCACATCCTTCTAGTTGCTTTATGTGGGACGCGGCCTCAGCACGGCCGGAGAAGTTGTGCGTCGGTGCACGGCCGGGATCCGAACCCAGGCCGCCAGCAGTGGAGCACGCACACTTAACCGCTAAGCCACAGGGCCGGCCCAGGGAAAATTCTTATATGCTTCTAGATAATAAGAAAAATCAAGAAAGTATTTAATTTTTCCTTTCTCAATGTTAATAAAATTTTTAATTAATGTAGAAATATGTTTCAGTGAAGAACAATTATAAATAGCTAACTTTGAATTTTAAAACATTAAATAAAATTTTTTTTAAAAAGTATCCTGATCAGGGCCGGCCCCGTGGCTTAGCAGTTAAGTGCGTGCGCTCCGCTGCTGGCGGCCCGGGTTCGGATCCCGGGCGTGCACCAATGCACCGTTCCTCCGGCCATGCTGAGGCCGCGTCCCACATACAGCAACTAGAAGGATGTGCAGCTATGACATACAACTATCTTCTGGGGCTTTGGGGGAAAAAGAAATAAAAAAATAAAAAATAAAAAAATAAAAGTATCCTGATCAAAATCTCAACAGAATTATTTTTGGGTGATGTTAAAGTTCAACTGAACAGCAAAACAAGACAGAACTGCCAAAATTTTCTTTAAAAAAAAGGAAGAAAAATACAAGGTAAGGGGGTACAGGGGACATTAACATTATCAAACAGTAAGACAGTATACAGCTCCAACAATTAAAACATCGAGTAGTGAAGCTATAATCAACAATCAATCAGTAGAACAGAATAGAGGGCCTAAGAAAAAACCCTAGAATATTTGGAAATACAGAATATAATATACACCCAAAAGAACTGAAAACATATGGACACCAAAAAAAATTGTACACAAATATTTATAGCAGCATTACTCATAATAGCCAAAAAATGGAAACAACCCAATGTCCATCAACTGATAAACAGATAAACAAAATGTGGTATATCCATACAATGGAATATTATTGGCCATAAAAAGGAATGAAGTACTGATACATGCTACAATATGGATGAATTGTGAAAACATGCTAAGTGAAAGAAACCAAAAAGGGCCATATATTATACAATTCCATTTATATAATGTTCAGAATATGTAAATCCATAGATACAGAAAGTAGATCAGTGGTTGTCAGGGGCTGAGGGAAGAGAGAAATGGGGAGTGACTGCTAATGAGTACAGGGTTTCCTTTTGGGGTGATAAAAATGTTCTAAAATTAGATAATGGTGTTGGTTGCATAAGTTTGTTAATATACTAAAAAATGCTGAATTGTACACTTTAAAAGGGTAAATTTTATGGTATATAAATTTCAATTTCAATAAAGTTATTTTTTTAAAAAGAAATACATTATAAAGCAATCCCTCTGACGGTCGTGTGGAGAAATGATGAAAGGGGGGCAATAACCCCACATTTATTTAAGTGCACTAGACAAATAAGCATTCCTCACCACCCTGAATCAGCTGTCGGGCCACAAACAAAGCAGTAGAACCAGTAGAACAGTTATTGTTGACGTTGATTATAGGAATTCCAGTCAATCCCAAATTGTGATAGATAGCCCTCTGCCCACAGGTAGAGTCACCTGTATAGAAAAAAAAAAACAAAACAAACACAAAACATTTAATATATGCAACATCATACTACATTATGGTTTTTTCGGTATTATGCCTTCGCCTCGCACACAACATGGGCAGAACAATAAATACATTATTGACATCTTACTCAGAAACAGTTTTAGCATTAAGCATCATTTACTCTGCAAATATAAAATATTCTCAAAACACAGAATGTACGTGCACTTTCTTTACATAATACAGAGGTAGGAAAGTAGAGAAATGACCAAGGAATAGCAAACAATTCAGTCTGGCTAGGGCTTCATGATAAAGGAAGCAATATTTCATTCATACTGTCAGATATAAATCTTTATGCCAATTGATTAAAAGGCCATGATTTTCTCTTCATATAAAGGTTCCACAACTTCAAAAAGTTTCAAAGATCCTGTGTGCCAGGGCATTCCAGAAAAATAGGGATCCAAGTTGAATACACATTTGACTCCCTTTCCCAAGTAACACAGCCACCAAGGCAGACATGCTGGAGTGGCATGACGGGAACATCTGAAGGTACAGACTCTCCAGGAGTCTTCAGGGAAAACAGCAATGTTCAGACCTCCTTTTCAATAAATACATGGTGCATGTCTTCGACCTAGTAAATTTCCCTTCAAGAATTCTCTTGATATATGGAAATGTCAAGAAACTAATCACAATATGCACAAATATTCATCTACAGTAATGCTTACTATAGCCTTTTACAACACCTAGAAATTAGAAATAATTTATGAAGTCCAAGAACAGGATATCATTACTACTATTGAATAAACTGCAGTAAAATCCCCAAGACTAGAATATCATGCAATTAAAAATGCTGTAAAAAGACTGCGAACATTTTAAATATCCATTAAAAGGGAGTGGATTAAATAAATTATGATATTTCTATCACAAAAAAGACCAAGGAAACTCTATATGATACAATTTGAAATAGGCACCAAGAACTACTAAGTAAAAAAAAGCAAGGTACAAAATAGTGTGTATGTTTCCACGGGTGTAAGAAAAGAAAGGGGAAGGGGAACTTACACACTCACACATACTTGTTTGTATATGCATAAATTATCTCTGGAAAGATACACTAGAAATTAGGGAAATTGGTTGTATAAGGAAAGGGAACCATGCGGCAGGAAACAGGAATAAGAGTAAGACTTTCCACTATATAACCGTCCACCTTTTACATTTTTGAACATGCAAATATTTAATCTATTCCAGAAAAAAAAAAACTTAATTGAAAAATGCTAATGCTGGTATAAAAGAAAACTTAATGACATGGGAAATATTGAATATAGTAAAAAGAGAAAAGCAGGTTACCAAAAAGTATGTATACTAGGACCTTATTTTCTTTAAGAGAAAATTGTATGTGCATGAGTATTCGCACAAATTCACACTCACTAAAGGATATACACTAAAAAATTAATGGTAGTAATCTCTGGATAACAGGATTACAAGTGACTCATTTTTTTCTTGTGCTTTTCTGTGTTTCCTTTTTCTTTTTTTCACAATTAGTATATACTATTTTTCTAATCAGAAAAAAGTTTAACGAAAAAATTTTATTAGATACAAAAAAGTCAATAAATACAAATTTTAAGACAACAAAGAACAAAAATTTATCTTCTGAACCATAATTATCTTTACATGGTAGAAACTATGGGTAATTTTTTCTTTTTTATAGATAAAAATGTTTTTTTTAATTCATCTTGTTTTGGCAATACAATAATGGCAAACAAAAAAAATGTAAACTAGGCTGACACATAAGGGGAATCTAGGAATGATGAGAATAAGACTCTGAATCCTGAGTTTTGAGGGCTAAAATTTCACGAACGCCTCTGCATTGTTTATGGAGTTGCTGCTAGATTTGGGTGAATAATTTTCAGAATATATAGTTTACCACGTACCAAAAACGTAGCCAACACACGCCTGTTCCACTGCTGAATAAGGGATCTGTGCATCAGCTAAAGCCTTCTGGCCTATAAAAAAACAAGAGGATTATCCAATAGTGCTTTTAGTATTTGCTTTAAGTGAGAAGAATTAAGCTTAGAGTTTTCCCAGAGTAAATCTATTTCTATATAGTCTATGATCAATTCAAATGACCAATCTTTCATCAAATCATCTCGGATCTCTCCTTTCAGAAGTAATCATTTCTTCCTCTAAGCTACTGAACCACTTTTTCACACCTCCTTTTTGATACTTAATGTTTTTTGTCCCAATTGTACACTAAACTATAAATATATTAAATCCCAAGAGTCTTAAAGTTCCTTAATGGCAAGGTCCTTGTCTTATTCATCTCTGTAGCTCTACCACCCATCTACAGGGCAAAATTGGATAGAATGTCATTATTGGTGGGGGGAATACTCATGTGGTCATCTTACAAAGCCAGGATCTAGAGATGATCCTGTCTAAGGAACAAGAAACGGAGCTTTAAGGATGCTATCCAAAGTTGCAGAAATGACCAGTGGAGGAACTGAGAAAAATTATGAAAATAAATTGGGACAAGGAGAGTGGAGGTTGGAGAGAAAGTGTGAGCTAAATCTTCATCTACCACAGTGAAAAGCAAAGAGATGTCTAAAACTGATAAATCAAAAACTGGAATAAGAGTGGTGGAATAAACATTTAGATATATGGAGATAACCACCAGAAGAACTCAAGCCAAAACAGTTAAAAGAAGTCCCCCTTGGGGAAAAGCCTTGGGAATTTAAGCCATTCTGTGTTTTGTTTTGTTTTGTTTTACCATATGAATGTATTATTTTGAAATTTTTCTAACTTAAGAAAATATACAATTGATTATGGGATTGGTTTAGTCAGATCAGTTATTTTTTCCTGCTTAGCATATGAGAAAAAAAAATGTTTTACTTATAATAATGTTAGCGACATTATGTTAAGAGCATTCTCATCCTGCTAGTGAGACTCTAATAACGTAAACAGTCTGAAAAATAATTTGGCAAGAGTCTTAAAAATGTTCACATTCACTGTTCCAATCAGTCTTCTTCTATGCTCTGTCCTCAAAAATAACTAGAGATGAGAACAAGTATTTATTTAGCAAGATGTTCACTATAATTCTTCTAAAATATTAAAAAGTTGCAAACCTAATGTCCAACAAAAATTATGGCATAAATATATACTTCACAAAAGTTAAATTCTTTTTCAAACAATTTTAAGTGACAGGAGAAATGCTCATGATAAAGTAAGTTTTAAAAATCAGGATACAAAAACTACATATAGAATATGATCCCATATAGCCATAGGAAAAAATACTAAAATAGAATATATCAAGATGTTAATAGTGGCTAGGCCTGGGTCACAAAATTTTGTTTTTATTATTATATAATTCTGTATTCCAATAGAACACATGCATCGCTGTGTTCAGTGGGAAATCAGTGGGAAAGAATGAGTTACAAAAAAAGGTTCAGCCTGTGCTCTGTCCCTGCTCTAAATGCCAACAGCATGTTATACTTTGCATGGTCTACTCGTCTTCTATGTAAACTTGCCTTATGTTCCCTTCTAGATAATAAGAGCCTAGAGATCTGTATAGCACACCCCTTTGAATCCTTCCCAGTGCCCAGGATGCACTGACCAATATTTGTTGAACATTTTCTCCCAACATGAGGTTTTCTGTGTATACTCTCAGATTTAAATAATTATTAAATAAAAATGTTAAAGGGATGGGAAAACAAAGGAAGCACAGAAGTTAACTATCTGAAACAGTCTCAGAAAGTTACATGGCATTGCTATATCACTCAAATGAGTGTCACTTGCATTTAGGTACAAAGGGATCCCCAACCTTTCTCTGAAGGAAAGGAGGATGGAGGAACGTGTAAAGAGTAGAAGTCTTTAAAGAATGGAAGTGACAGGACACAATTCTGCTGTGTCTCTGAAGAATGCCTACAGAACATGGACCCACACCTGTGGACCCTTCTCTCTCTGAATTCCAGCTCACTAGGAGTCACTGAAGTCCTTTGCTTAACAGTACTAACACTCACTAGAATAAACAATAACAAACTGCATGCCTCATTTAGTCACACACTACCCTTTCTATCATTTAACCCACCGACAGAAAAAGAATTCTCTATCTTGGTTCAGTGAAGTGAAGACAGGAAAACCACCATAGACGTATTTAATACATTTTGAATGTGATTATCCCTTTTCTAGGAAAGGAAGACACTAATTTTGTCATAGTCCCTAAGGTAAACACACACTAGAATCAAGTTATCTCTTAATGACTCTACCTTTCTCTCCCACAGAACTCTGCCATCTCAACAAACAGTTGGATGACACATAAAATCACAGGCCACCGTCTGCTCTGGCTATCTAGCTAAGAATGCCCAAGGTCTTTTCCCTTTCTCCTTTCTAGTGAGCCACTAAGGCAACTGTCTGTATGGGTTCTTCGCCCTTGACCAAGCTTCCTTTCATGGTTGCAAGGCTGCTCCACAATCAAGACAGACCACACAATAAACTCAACTGTTCAAAGATCTAAATGTTCTGTATTACCTGCTTCTTTTGCCAAGTCAGGATAGTCTCTTGAATTCTCATATCCAGGCTTCATGAACTAAAAATACAGAAGGAGATAACAAATAGAAACAAGTATAGTAGGATTTTCTCACAATACAGCATCACAGAAAGTCATTCGTCTATTCATTTAAATAAAAACATACTGAGCACCTATCATGTTCCTGGACTCTGATAATAAATAAAATACTACAGTCCTTGCCCTCAGGGAGCTGCCAGTCTAACAGAAAACAGGCAATTACACTATAGTGT
Source organism: Ceratotherium simum simum (assembly GCF_057802395.1). Classification (NCBI taxonomy): domain Eukaryota; kingdom Metazoa; phylum Chordata; class Mammalia; order Perissodactyla; family Rhinocerotidae; genus Ceratotherium; species Ceratotherium simum. Next base: position 6,283,829 of record NC_141921.1, read on the forward strand.
CATAAGCACAGAATAATTTGGGAGACACAACTATCCAGCCTTGAAGGGAGGACTAGAAAGGCTTCCCAGATGAAATGACATTTAAATTAAGTCTTTAAGGATGAGTAGGAGTTAGCCAAGAGAAAGAAAAGGAAATTCTGGAACAAAGGCCTAGAAGTGAGACACTATAGCTCAATCCAAGTACTGCAAACAATTTTATATTGCAGAGGCTGAAGCACAAGATGGGAAGTGTCAAGTGACAGGGACAGTAAAGTAACTTAGGATCAAATGATGATAACATATATTGGGCACTTACTGTTTCATGCATTGTGCTAAGCACTTCACATGTATTCACTCAATCCTCATAATCACCCTAAGAGGTAGGTTTTATTATTATCATCATTTTACAATAAGAAAACTAGGGCACAGGGAGATTAAGTAACTTGCCCAAGAACACGCAGCTAATAAGTAGTGGAGCTGAAACTTCAGAAGTCTGGCTCTACAGCCAACTCGCAAGGGACCTTATATGCCTTCCTATGACATCTGGGCTTTATCCTGAAGACAATGGATTTTTTAAAAAGAGACTGGAATGAAACAATGAGCTATCGCTCACTATTCACCTATCACAAGAGCCAAATTCCAGACACTGACAACACCAAATGCTGGCAAGGATGTGAAGTAACAGGAACTCACAATGGCTTTCAAAAAATTTTGACTGTGGGGGCCGGCCTGGTGGCTTAGCGGTTAAGTTCACGCACTCTGCTTTGGCAGCCCAGGGTTTGCTGGTTCAGATCCCAGGCTCAGACCGATGCACTGCTTGTCAAGCTATGCTGTGGTGGTGTCCCATATAAAGTAGAGGAAGATGGGCAATGGATGTTAGCTCAGGGCTCAACTTCCCCCCAAAAACAAAAAATTTTTTTCACTGTGGGGCTGGCCCGGTGTCCTAGTGGTTAAGTTCATGCGCTCTGCTTCAGCGGCCCAGAGTTCACGGGTCTGGATCCCAGGTGTGGACCTACACACCACTCATCGAGCAATGCTGTGGCAGGCGTCCCACATACAAAATAGTGGAAGATTGGCACAGATGTTAGCTCAGCAACAATCTTCCTCAAGGAAAAAGAGGAAGATTGGTAACAGATGTTAGCTCAGGGCCAATCTTCCTCACACACACAAAAAAAAATCGTGACTGCAAACCACAATAAGATCCATATTACAACACAACCTAGTAGACACATATATACATACATAATTGAAGCAAAAATTTCATGAACTACTTATCCTTATTATATTGATACAATATTTTCTATTCTATTTCAATTTTTTTTGTATGCTAGAGGCAACCTTCTAAACTGATTTCAAAACTCCCCAAAGGGTCACAAAACCCAGTTTGAAACACCACACAGATACTTGACTTAAATGCCACACATCATTACATAGCACCAAAATACATCTGTTGAACAGAACCAAAACAAAACATTTAACATTTGTTCCTATCTCTGACCCATCCCAATTCTTCATAATTCCTGAAGTAAGAAATCCTGCATAATTCCCTAATTCAGCATCCAAAAACGGCCAGTTCTCCCCCTACTTATTCTTCAGTTCACTAGTTACAGAGTATTTATAAAGAGCACTTACTATAAAGAGAGAGTACTGTGCTAGGCTCCAAAAAGTACTACCCATTAATGATTAAAGTATCTCCATGTAGTGAAATAGCTGCACTTTCCCATTTCTTACTGAAATCAAGGCAATTTTTAAAAGGTTAGTCAAGCAAATGAACATATAAAACATTACTCCTTCAAAATTAAAAGCATGTTTAGGGCCGGCCCCATGGGCTATTGGTTAAGTTTGACACGCTCTGCCTCAGTGGCCCAGGTTTAGTTCCTGGGTGCAGACCTACAGCACCCGTCAGCCATGCTGTGGTGGCGACCCACATACAAAATAGAGGAAGACTGGCAGAGATGTTAGCTCAGGGCGAATCTTCCTCAGCAGGAAAAAAAAAAAATTAAAAGCATGTTTAGGTGAAACCTACTAAATGTTCATTAACACTAGATCAGATAAATTGTGATATGTTCACACAATGGACTATGTTACATCAATGAGAATGAATAATCTATAATTACACATAAAATTAAGGATGAATCTCATAAAGATAATGTTGAATGAAAAAGCCAGAACTAATCTATGATGTTAAAGGTCAGAAGTCAGGATAATAGTAACCCTTTGCAGGTGAGGAATCAGTGACTGGAAGTGGGCACAAGAGGGATTTCTGAGGTGCTGGTAATGTTCTATTTATATTTGTTTTCTAGTTTTCATTTTTTTGAATCAAAGAAATGCAAAAAAATAGAAGTACCACAAAGCTTATAATAAAAACAGCAATCCTGTTTCACTACTCCCCACACACTAGTCTTACTTGCTCCCAAAACATCCACTTTCAATTCTTTTAGATATTTCTTCTTTTATAAACTGGCATGTTTCTAAATATTCTTATACTATTATTTCTTTCTTTATCAATTTAAGAAATTATATTATAATCTCTAATAAGAGCCAATGAGTATTAGGTCTCTTAGGCCACCTTACATATACATTTATACCTCCCTCATCCTCGTTATATAGTTGAATCATAATTTTTCATTAAATCAGTACCAGGGTTTACCTTATTAAGTAAATATTTCTTACTACTGGGCCAAGTTGTATACTCTGATTACATTTCCTTTATTGTACAATATTTGGGGTTTTTTTCTGGAGTTATTTACTGTCTCATTTTTTAAGTTTTAACCTTTTTATTAAAAATAACAGATACAGAAAACTACACACACACACACACATATATATCCTAATGAATTATTTTAAGGCAAACACTCTTGCAACCACTGACAAAGATTATCTCCTTCACCAAACTCTAGTTAGGCTCCTCTGAGTCCTCTTCTCTACTAGGCCTCAACCTTGGCCTATAAACACTTAAACAAACACTATTAACATAGTTTCTGACAGCTCAAGGCCACATCCCTAGGATGACCCTAGTCCCATCCCTAGGATGACCCTAGTCCCACTTAAAGTGCCTACCTGAGAAAACTCAAGGCTGCCAAAAGAATTGACTGTTCCAGCCAACACCTGAAGAGGGGGCCCATCTCCCAGTCTCTGTGGGAGGGTAGGAGCCTAAGGTTGGATAAGCGCCAGTTAGCAAACCCAGATGGATTTCACCACTCCTTCCTGCTTTTTCTAAGTTTTCAGTTCCCTAACTCTACACAGTCCTGCTCACCCACCTCCCTATCCCCTCATTCTCCCTTTAACACGCCCAGTTAGCTCTTTATAAATCAAAATTCAGTTCAGTTCACACTGGACTCTTTTCCCTCTTGCAATAGTATATTACTGATTAAAGTCTGTCTTAATACGTTACCTAGTGTCTGCCTTTCTTTGACACCACCACCCAGATCAAAAAGCTGAATTTTGCCTCCCACCCCAGAAACTCCTCTGAACACTCTGTCCCAATCTCAATCCCCACGCTAACCCCAAAGTAATTACAGTTGGCTCTCCTTATCCCCTGGTTCTGCATCCTCCAACTCAACCAACCACAGATGGAAAGGCCTACAATGGTTCCGTCTGTACTGAACATGTACAGACTTTTTTTTGTCATGATTCCCTGAACAACACAGTATAACAACTATTTACACAGCATTTACATTGTATTAGGTATTATAAGTAATCTAAGATGATTTAAAGTACACAGGAGGACGTGCATAGGTTATATGCAAATACTACACCATTTCACATAAGGGACTTGAGCATTCGTGATTTGGTATCCTCAGTGGGTCCTGGAATCAATCCCCTGTGGATACCAAGGGACCAGAGTACTATCCTGATTCTTACAGTAATGAATTGCTTGTAATATTTCAGTTTTATCACCTACTTGCGTATCTGCAGACACTACAGATTAGTCTTGCCCATTTTTTTAAAATTTTATGGGCCTTTTAATACTCTGTTAATCTACAGGTTCCTGTCCACTACTTTCTTTTCCTCTCAATGTATCTGTTAAAGAACCAGGAGCACCTGACCTGTAGCTTCCTAGAGTCCAGATTTTGCAGACTGCATACACATGCAGTTCAACAAGTTCCTCTGTTCTCCGTATTTCCCGTGAATTGGCAGCTGGATCCAGAAGCTTGCACACTCACGTTCCATCCCCTCGACAAGACTATAGGTGGTGGTATATCCTTTCATGAGGAAGCATATAACATCTGATTGTTTCTCTCTTTGCGTTGTTAGCAGCTGTTGGTGCTCAGTCACTAGAGCCAGCAATTCTCAAACATCTTGGTCTCAGGACCACTTTACACTCTTAAAGATCATTGAAGAGGCCAAAGAGATTTTGATTATGAGGGTTACATTTACCAATATTTACCATCCTAGCAGTTAAAACTGAGGACATTTATTTTTTTTTTTTTTTTTTTTTTTTGTGAGGAGATCAGCCCTGTGCTAACATCCGCCAATCCTCCTCTTTTTTTTTTGCCGAGGAAGACGGCCCTGGGCTAACATCCGTGCCCATCCTCCTCCACTTTATATGGGACGCCGCCACAGCATGGCTTGCCAAAGCAGTGCATCGGTGCGCGCCCGGGACCCGAACCAGTGAACCCCGGGCCGCCGCAGCGGAGCTCGCGCACCCAACCGCTTGCGCCACCGGGCCGGCCCCAAACTGAGGACATTTAAAAATATCTTTCAATTCACTCAAAAAAATAAACCTATTACATGTTAACAAAAATAATTATTATGAAAAATACCTATATTTTCCCTCAAAAAAGTGATGAGTGGCATTGTTTTGCATTTCTGCAATTCCCTTTAATGTCTGGTTTAATAGGCGACAACTGAATTCTCATATCTGATTCTTCATTTGACCTTTGGCATTATGGTGTGTTGGTATGAAGTAATCTGACCTCATACAGATATGCAGTTGAAAAGAGAAGAGTATTTTAATAGCCTTTTTAGATAATTGTGGATATTCTTTTTTAATACTACACTAAAACTTGACAAGTGAGAGTTTCTTACAGGTTAGTTGCAATGTGGAATTTAAAACTTTATTAACGAACTTTTCATACTCTGTTATTTTAAAATTTTGCACTTTGAGTGGAGTGGTAATCTGGCTTTTCTCTGGAGCCATTTCTAATAATTTTCCAAACCTCTGCCAGGAAGCTGATATATGTCTGGTTACCAGTGTTCTGGGAACAAGGCTGGGAAGTATCATCATTTAGCATGTAGAATTTCATTTAATTCCCTTTTTTCAACTTGGGCCTCATTCCTGCCTTCCACTAAGCCTAACAGCCCGGATGAGTCTAGAGCCTCATCTGTTCAGTTTCGCCAGAGAACAAGCCTTCAATATCCTGATAAGGAAGGGATAGTCACCTGGTGATAAAAGGGATCTTGCGATCCAAGTATTCCATAGAGTGTTTTCCTTCCCTCCCCTCATCCCCACCTTCCTTGGCACCTAATACATGTAAATCCTGAGCCTTCTGAAGTGCGGGGAGACTCAGCCAGTATAACCCCTCTTCAGGAACTCCGGTTGTAGGATCCTCTATTCTGAACCAATGACCACTTCTCCATCAGCTTTTAATCATCCAATGTTTTTCCGACATCTCTCTGCTATTGCCTTCTCGCCTATTCATTTCAACCTTGTGGTTTAATACCATTTTTATTTCCTTACTATCATTTTAGTGGGATTCGGCAAGTACCAATACAGATAAATTTGTATTTTCAATTTGCCATATTTAACCAAATGTCCATCGTATTTAAATTACTTGTTTATCCTTTTCTCCTCCATATTATACATTCCTTAAGAACACAAACCTTGCTTTTTTCATCTTTTTATTCCTAGCATATAACACACTATGTTTATTGAATATATGCTTAAATGATGAATTAACTGTTAACAGTAATGTATGGCAGAGATAGAATGGAAGGAATATAAGATTTTAAGTAATGCAGTTCCAAAATTAGGAGCTGTACCAAGATAGATACATTACTTAGACCATCTGAGCCTCAGGGATGAACAATAAAATGGGATAATCATTACACGGTGAGAAGTAAATGAGATAATGTAATATCTTTCAAACTGTAGGTTGTAGAGGGTGGCAAAATCAATTTTAAGGTTTGTGGGTTGTGAGCAGCATTTTTTTTTTCAATGAACTAGAAGAGGAAATATCAAGAGTTCATCACACTTAGTAAGGATAAGTGTTGCTTTAGCAAACTTGTTTCAGTTGTGTGTGTGTGTGTGTGTGTGTGCGCGCGTGTGTGTACAGGGTTGTGATTTAAGACATATTTCCTTCTGTGGGTCGTGGAATTAGAAAAATTAAGTGCTGAATTATATGATCCTGACTACAAGGGCATCAGAATCTCAAAAAAGGTGACCAGCATAACTTAGGTAGTCTGAGGAAGTTGTAACAAAATACAGGACTTGAAGTCTGCTATAGACTGAATGTCTGTGTCCTCCCAAAATTCATATATTAAAATCTAATCCCCAATGTGACTGTATTTGGAGGTGGGGCCTTTGGGAGATCAGGAGGATAGAGCCTTAACAAATGGAATTAGTGCCCCTATAAAAGAGACCCCAGAGAGCTTCCTCGCCCCTACTGTCATGTCTTCTGCCATGTCCCTCACCCGCCTTCAGCAAAACAGTCTATGAACCAGGAAGCAGGACCTCAGCAAACACAGAATCTGCCAGTGCCTTAATCTTGGACTTCCCAGCCTCCAGAACTGTGAGAAAATAAATATTTGTTTTCAAGCCACCCAGTCTATGGTAGTGTTGTTAGAGCAGCCCGAACAGACTAAGACAGACTAGTTCTTGAAAACAGGTAGAATTTAAATCGACGAAAAGAGGGCATATCAGAAAGTAGACAGCATAAGCAAAAGGACCTGGCCTGCTGTCAGCCAGGTGGCATTTGTGATTTATTGTATTCAAATCTGTTGACATCCATCATAGAAATTCTAACTCATTTCCTACACTGATAATAAAATCTCATTAAGAGAACTTCAAGTTGTCTGGGGAATTCAGCTATTCATATTAAGAACCATAACACAAGAACCCAACCAGTTGAGATCTACCAACAGAGCTTAAAGTATTACCTAGCAAATTTCTCCCTCTTCATCAAACCCTGCCTCAAGTTCCAAAAGATCAAACCCAGAGAGAAGTACACTGGCCTAATAAATCAATAAAGCTGCTCTCCATACTTTCAATCTCTTCCCTCAGGACTGTAACTAACAACTCCCACACCTCCACCTCCCAACTTGGGTAAAAAGAAATATATCTCCTACTTCCTGAAGGGTTAGAAAGCTCTGTGCTTTTCTACATAGCTCATATATTTGGACATTCAACAGCCAACAGAGGATCTGACTGCATTAATACTATACTTAGAAAGGTTTCCTGTCCACCTATATTAGAAGTCCCCTCCCCCATGAAACAATACGATGATCTCCAAGTATCTAGTTTATAATGTATTAGATGACTTTTCTATTTACATCTTTTGATTGGATTGTGTACTCTCAGCCCATTGGTAAGATGATAAAAATTTTAAGGCTGTTTTCTCAGAAAGAGAACTTCTCCTAGGAACTCTCTTCCACAAAGCATATCCACTTACTACTGTTCAACTAACATTCATTGAGGGTCTTCAGGCACCAGGCACTTTCAGGGTGCTAGAGGTACAGCAATGAATTAGACATGGTACTCACCTTTGAGGAGCTTACATGCTAATAAATACAGACATATCAACAGAGAATTTCACTATCACACACTAGGTACTAAGATAGAGGTAAGCACAGGGCTCTGTGGGAAAGTCAGGAGGATCAGAGGCTTCTTGGAGAAGACAAGACATGAACTGATCTTTTAAAAATGCAAAGAAATTAACCAAGGGAAGACAAATGGCACAAGTAGTAAGAACAACAGAAGCAAGGCCACAGAGGCATAAAACAGAGTTTGGGGGCGAAACTAAAAGCAGTTTGGCATCACTAGAGCGTGGGGGCGGTGACGCTGTCAAGAAGTGAGGCTGTAGGAACCTCGGCGTAGCAAGCAGAGTACCACTTGAGCAACAGAAAGGAGGTCGGAGGATCCAGAAAACCTGCCATGGAGCAGGGACGCTGAGCATCACTAACGTCTCTCCTGCTCATCCGCACTTCAAACTGTCCCTGAGAAGGGATCCTACAGGAAGCACTCCTGCGCGTGCAGGAATGGTGACAATCACGACGCGCTTTCCTTTCAGCTGTGAGGAGGACCTGGCCTCGTTGGAGGTCCACATGCCTTGGGATTCCACTCAGACTCAAAGGAGGTGTGGACTTTGGCTATCTCGGGATGTCCTTCACGAACTCTGACCCACGGAGAAAACTGAAGGAGGAAGGGGAAAGACAAGTCCCGCAGGAACAACTCGGAGACATTGCGATTCCTGCGAGAACCCACATCACCATCCGCCGAGTCGCCACTCTGATGCCCCAGGGGCAGGGAGCCGGAGCTGCGCGGAGGGACACGCCGGGCAGCGGCAGGTAGGAAGGACAGACGGACGGACCACGCCAGGCCCTGACCCACTCCCCGTTTCCCGGTCACCTCGGGCTCCCTCGGCCTCACGCGAACAGAGCGGAGCACGGAGCCCGCCTCCGGGGATCGGGCGCTGTTTACCTTGGTCATTCCCACTCCCACCACGAACACCCGGCGCAGGGGCTGAGACCGTGAGGCGGCAGGAGACATGGCGCGGCTGGGGCCGGAGGACAGGTTTAGGGCACGCGAAGGCAGCACACAACGCGGACAGACTGAAATTGCTGCGGCGGCGAAGTTCCCCAAAGACCGGCGGCGGGGCCGGACGGGACGGGAGGCGGTGAGGGGGTGGGGCGCGCTCGGGCAGTGCAAGGCGGGGGCGGGGCTCAGGGTCGCCTGCGCGTGCGCGGCGCCGCCGCAGGCGCGCGTTAGTTTGGAGACGGAGAGGGGGAGGAAATCCTATATGGAGGAAGTCTTGGGCCGAGGTCCAGCTCCGCCTTAGCTGTCGGAAAAAAGCTGTGTAACCTGGTACCAGCCATTCGGATTTAGGTTCTCTACGATGAGAAGGAGTGTGGCCTGGAGAAGGGCCTGACACGGAGCAGGGGGTGACCGGAAACCCGACCCACAAAAGGGTAGCCTGAGGAAGATGTTTGGAGTGTTGGAATTGTTCTGTATCCCGCTAGTGGTGGTGGTTAGAAGGGTAAATGCATGTGTTAAAACTCATAGGACTGTATGCCAATAAAGGTGGGGGGAATTTACTATATATACGTCTAAAACAAAAACCATGGTTCAGTCACTAGCTGTGACCTTTTCTAACCTCTCTGACACTCATTCACGTGTGTTGTTTTGTGAGGATTAAATGAGGTGACAGAAACAAAGCCTTTAGTAGAAGGACTATATAGATATAGTTGATGCTTTTTTTTTTTTTGGTGAGGAAGGTAGGCCCTGAGCTAACATCTGTTGCCAATCTTCCTGTATTTGGTATATAGCATGCCGCCACAGCATGGCTTGAGGAGCGGTCGGTAGGTCTGTGCCGCAGATCTGAACCTGCAAACCCCAGGCCACCCAAGTGGAGCGCGTGAACTTAACCACTACAGCACCGCGCCAGCCCCAGTTGATGCTTATTTGCTGCTTCTGAATTTGTGAATTTGCCTACTCGCAAAAATTTATTTGTACCCCAAAATCAATACTCAAAGAGCTCTTGAGGTGGAAAAAATTTTAAGTTGCCCCATGCGCTTATTCACAGCTGAGGTGGAACAAGACCATGCTCTGTCGGCCTTCTGGTTTCAGCTTTTGTGCTGTAAACGAGTGTCCTTCTCGTGATGGATTTAGCGCCACGTTTTTCACATTTTTGTGCTTTTTGTTGGTGATTTCACTGTTTAAAAATGGCCCCCAAGCCTAAAGTGCTGTCTAGTGTACCTAAGTGCAAGAAGGGTGTGATGTGCCTGAGGAAACTACGTGTGTTAAATAAGCTTAGTTCAGACATGAGTTAAAGTGCTATCGGCCTTGAGTTCAATGTTAATGAATCAGTAATATATATTAAGGTGTCTTTAAACAGAAACACACATAAAACAAATAAGGTTATGTATCAATCGCTTGACAAAAATGTGATCAGAGGCTTTCAGGAGCCCAGCCCAGTGTTCACTAATTTAGTGTTCACAGTGACTTTTAGAACATAAGTATGATGAGAAACGAGAATTGACTGTGTATGTGTATGTATAAAACTTCTGAGGACCCTGCCAGCCCTAAGGGTCTGTGATAAGAGCCCCTCATGGGATCTGCATGGCATAAAGCATCAAACAGCTGGAAGGTCACTCCCTCTGGGAAACCTCCTATAATTGTTCCTAGGACGGCTAGAATTGAAGGCCAGGTGTTCACTTAGCAGAAACGTCACTTGGCTGCCTGAAGAGCCACTGGGGAGAAGGGAGAACAGGGTAACTACAAGAAAAGACCAACGGAAGAACTTGGGGCAAGTGGAGGTGTTCTGAGGTTGAACATGACGCCACTGTGGGGACTGAGTCCCTGTCTCTGAGGGAAGGGACATGTTCAAATTGAGGCTGACCAGCCTCAGGGATACTGCAGGAGATAGCCTTACCCCTGGGAGGGAAACTGAACCAAATGGACCTACAGTTCACAAGAGGTTTTCGTTATTTCAGAAGGCCTTATAGAAATTGTACCTTTATACCCACCATGCTACCTGCAATAAAAATGACCATAGGTTCAAAATATTCATATCCAGACCTCACTCTACTGAATCACATCCTCTAAGAGTAGAGCCCAAGCATCAATATTTAGAAAGATTCCAAGGTGATTCTAAGCAGCCCCCACTGGGCAAGGTAAAGAACTCCTCGGCTAGGACTAGGTCAACTTAGTAAAATCTCCAGTTGATCAGGGAAGAGGCCAAGAGTCTTCCCTTTTCCTGCCTATCCCTAGGGCCTAGCACAAGGCAGGGCACTGAAGAGGCTTTTGCTAAGTGTAGGGTTGTTTCCTGAAACTCTGATTGGCTCATAAAGACAGCAATGGGATTGGTGGATAAGACAAGTTTACCAACCCAACAGAACAAGAAGTCACAGGTTCCAAATTATTATGTAACAAATGCTGGCTGTCCACTCGATATTGGTTTCAAATAGGAGTCCACAGAGGTGGAGAGGGAATAACAAGATAATAAAAGTTGCTGTTAATGCTGAAAAGCTTGGGAAAGAACACTTCCTTTTCCAGTGTAAAGGACTAGATAATCCAAAAATTCTCCTTCCACAAAACACGTGGAAATGCTGGATGAAATATAACAAATGTTCTTTTAAATGCATGCAATATGGAGTGTCAACTTAAAAAGCAAATTCACCAGTCATTTTACCCTCAAAACAAGTTTATTTGGGAATAGCCAAAAGAATTGCAATTTGGGATGTGTATGCTGTGGCGAACCATTGGCAAATCCAAGGAGACACAGGAAGGGGCTTGATTTTATAGAGCAAAAGGGGGAGTAGGGAGGGGCTGTTCTACATGAAAGTCCATCGGAGGAAAGTAACAGTTCAGGGTGGTGACAGCTTCTCATTGGCTGAGCTGTGGCATTTCTCATTGCCTGGGCTGTTGCTGGCCAGGGAGAGAAATCTTCCTTCAGTAGTACAGTAGTTGTACTTCCTGTGGGAGATGCAAGTGTAAGTCTCTTCCTTTTTGGAGTAATTGACGATGTATGATAGGATGTGAGAGTTCTCCCTGCCGGCCTTTGCGACTCCAATTTAGCTGAGGTTTCTCTTATTCATTTCACATTTTCCCCTCTTGATCAAGATCTCTCTCCAAAAGCATTGCTGATCAAGAGTCAGGTACTCTGCACATAGTGGTTTTGTCCCTTGGTGCCAGGAAAGACCTGCCCTGGTTGTCGGGTCCTATGTTAGAGGGAAAATGCATAGTGGTTGGAAACCATTTAGGCCACGTTTGAGTAACAAGGAAAGTTAGGAGGAAGAACTCTCAGACATTTCTACAGTCTATATTTCTCCTAGGTCATAGGCATTGGAGACCATCTCAAAGCACTGAGCTAACATCACCTTATTGAGCATGTCATTTTTACAGAGGTTTGACAGGCAACATGTACAGAACTTCACAACAAGTATACAAAGTAAGATTAAGAGCAATACTATAAACCCAGTTTGCAGAATGGTTCTAAACCAGGAGCCCAGACCTGAAGGTAACCCACTGAACAGATCAAGACAGTGGATTGTTAGGTGAAATGTACTTGCTCTCTAATCTTACCTAATTGGGTTTCTACTTCCCCAGAAGCATTTATCCATGTGCAACAAGAGATATCCACCACTGCACAGACACCTTCTTGCTCAGGAATTAGATAATCAAGGGCTCTATGATTATCCAAAAGTACCTTAGCCCATGAGTTAAGCAACTGTTGCTGAGCTGGAGCTTTGGCTGTAGAGTTGGCCAACTCTTCTAGTGTCAGGAACAGATTCCTGATCATTTGTTCATTGACATTCACTCCAATCCATGGGAAGAAAGTTCTTCCCATGGAGGCGAACCCAGAATCACACAGGCCCCCTAGAAGTTCTTGTTTAAAGTGGTTATAGTAGTTTAACAGAAAGGACCAGTGAGAGGCCTCTGTTTGGTTATGTAGAGACAATAGGACACTGAATATAGTCCAGACACATTTGTCCTTGTATTCTGCAGCTGTCCAGGCAATGAGTTGCCCAAGCATAAAGGCTGTTATCAAAACTTCCACATATGAAAATGTTGTTGTTACATACTGAGAAGTTGCCTAAATATATGGATAATCTCAAGAAATTTACAGATAGCCCAGGTTACATTGGTGGCCTCACAGAATTTTCCATACAAATATTCAAAAGATCTCATTTTTTCCTCCCAAAGTTGGGTTAAATTGAAACAAGGTACAAGTTTAGGTTGTCTTTGCACTCTGACACTACAAAATGGGTCCACGGAATAATTCAAACAGACAATGGCATTTGGAATCCCAGTAAACTTGCTTAAAGGGTGAACTAAGGGGTCATTACTGTCTTGGACAGACCAAGGTTTCTGACGGAAAATCCAGCAATCGGAGAGGTTTCCCCCTTTTGCAAGGGACTGGGAAATGTGGACAAAAGCACTGTCCTTCCAAGAAAGAGAGGGAGAAAATAAAGTTAAGAAACAACAGTGAGAAAAGGGTATCCAGGCTTGGTCCAGTCATCTTAGGAAAGCTGTCTGCCTCAGATGTTAGCTGCTTCAAATCCTAGTGAGTTTTATCTTCAGATCACCTGACAGAATGCAGGTCCATTCAGGGTTTGGGGCCTTCTTGAGGTGTGACACATGGATCCAGGAGTCCACACCTTGGAGTTTAGCAGCACAAAGGTTAGTTACCTGTACTGGATAGGGGCCCTTTCAGCAAGGCTGGAGAGAGTCCTTTTAGAGGTGTCTTTCCCAGTAAACCAAAATCTCCAGGTTGTAGAGTGTGGTGTTGAAGGTCTCCATCTCCCAGGAATGCACTGTGAAAAGACTGCTCTACCAAAGCATGATTATTTTTAACAGAAGCAATTAGGCCTTTACAATATTGAAGTATGTCTCCCTTTACCAACTGAGGATCGAAAGAAGCAGGAGCCAAGTGCATTGGGCGACCTGTGATTATTTCAAAGGGTGAGAGTTTATGAGTTCCAAAGGGGTAGACCTGAGATTTAGGAGGACTAATGGCAGCACTTTTGGCCAGAGTATCTGGAGGGTTTCTACAAACTTCACTAATTGAGTCTTAATAATGCTATTAGTACATTCAACCAGCCCAGAGGATTGAGGATGATAGGCACAGTGAAAGTGCTGCAGAACCAGCCAAACAACACAGACCTGTCAAAGCACTTAACCTGTGAAATGAGTTCCCCAGTCACTATGAAGTTCTAAGAGGGTCCCCCAGGTGGGGATAATCTTTTCTAACAGAATATTAACCACAGAAGAAGCAGTAGCCTGTCTACAAGGGAAAGCTTCAGTCTGGTGAGAAGACATACAGACCATGATCAAGACATATTTATAGCCATGAGACTGGGAAGTTGTATAAAATCCATTTGCCAAACCTCGAATGGTCCGTCGGGCAATTTGAAGTGTCCAGGAGCAGTGTGGCCCGGTTTTCCTGAATTGTATTTTAGGCAGGAAGGGCAAGAAAAATAGGTGCTTTTTCTGGCCTTATTGATATTTCCCCACCAGTATTAGTGCATAAAAGTTACCATTTTATCTGTGGACCAATGATTCAAGGCATGTATGGTGTCGGGAGAGAAGGAGAATCTCCCTCTGCCCTCTTCCTTAAGGTTCTTATGGCTGGCCAAATAATTAACAAGACAGGTTTGCAGGAGAAAATAATACCAAGTTTAATAACATGTATACATGGGAGAAACTCAGAAATGAGCAACTCGTCCCTCTGTCTAAGCTGCCCACTTAAATATTGTAGCTAAAGGTGAGGAAGGTGTTGGGGGTGGGTAGTGGTCTGGGACTTCAGAGGGCAAGAAGACAATTCTTTTCAGGGTCATCTATAGATAATGTGGTCAGGGAGAGATAGAGTTTTTTTGATAAAAGGGGCTTGGTGCCCCTCCCATTGTAACATCTATTTTACATTATCATTACAGCCATCATGATAGAAGATTTGTTCCAGGAAGGAGCCACCATGTCAAATTCTTTAGGCAGTTAGTGGGGGAGGTCAAATGTCCCTCAGAGAAAACAATCAAGGTAAAGAGATATATTTCAGGGTGGCCAAATCTTGATCTCCCACAACGGTGATCAGTAATGGGAATGTTAGAGTCTCTGGTAGGACTGGCTTGTTATTTGGCCCCAAACCAGAGCTTTCTCTTTTTGTCAAACCAATAATTGTTGAATTTCCAATCTTATTTTTTCTTTTCTGAGGCCAAGTGTTGGGCTTCTCTAGCCAGTTTTTCCAGGCTATCATTCGGAGAAGCATCCCTTTGGACCATGACAGAGGTTTGGCTACTGTTTGCTCCTTTAAGACCTGCATTCTTTGTGGAAGTGTCAGCAAGATGATTTCTCTTAGCTTCCAGAGAGTCAAGTTTAGAATGCCCTGGAATCTTAATAGCTAAATCAGCAGATAAGAGTACTGCATCCAATAGTTCCTGAACATAAGGACCCTTTTTAATTTTATCTCCGTTAGAGGTAAGGAAACCACGTTGCTTTTACATCATCACAGAGTCCTGGACCACTCCAGAAAGCATACCTATTATCAGTATAAACATTGGCAGTCTTGCCCTTGGCTAGGGTACAGGCCCCTGTAAGTGCATACAATTCAGCTTGTTAGGCCATAATAGCCAAGGGCAAAGGTGCCTCTTTGATTACATCAAAAGGCATTGATATCACATATCCAGCACAATATTTACCATTGTCACCCTTTAAATAAGACCCATCAGTAAACCATGAGACATCTGCATTACTCAGAGGAGTTTCTTGTAGATGGTCAGGAGAGGTCAGGAGGTAGTCTGTCAGCGTTAAACAGTCATGGGGAACTTCATCGGTAGTGGAGGGGAGGAGGAGTGCAGGGTTAAGAGTACTGCAACAAGATAGACTTACATGAGGAGCAGTTAGTAAGAGGACCTTATAAGGGGTGAGATGGCTGGGTGAAAGATGTTGTGTGTAGTGAGAATTTAGGAGGGCTTCCACTGCATAGGGTACAAAAACGGTTAAAGGGGATCTCACAACTATTTCCTCGGTAGCCTTAACCAAAAGGGCAGTGGCAGGTACAGCTCTAAGGCAGGGAGGGTTATCTTGTGCTACAGGGTCCAGTTGCTGGCTATAATATCCTGTGGGTCGATGGTGGTCCCTGTGTTTTTGCATGAGCACCCCAAGGGCACTCCCTTCCTTCTCATACACAAAAAGGGAAAAGGGAAACTGATAATTCTGATGTCCAAGAGCAGGGGATTTATTAAGCTCTCCTTTAAGGCTTTAAAGGCTATGTTGTCCTGTTCTGCCCACAAGATAGGGTCAAGGTTATTGTCTTTTAGTAAGACATACAAGGGTTTGGCCATAAGAGAAAAATTTGGAATCCAATTTTGGCAATAGCCAGCCAGCCCAAGAAAACCTTGTAGCTGCTGCTTAGTTTTGGGTTTGGGGAAGCTCAGGACACCATGAAGCCTGTCTGGATCCAGGTGTAGCCCTTGTTCCAATATTGGGTGCCTCAAATACCAAACCTGGTTTTGAACAAACTGCAGTTTCTCCTTGGAGATGGATAAATAAATGGCAAGCAATAGGATGTATTGGAGCATATGAGGAAACCATTTGGTGTAAAACTAATTTGGCCTGACCTTGTTTTTCCAAAGAGGGCCTGTGGCCTCTGTTCATTCATTGTATACCTGCTTTAAACAATTAACATGTCCCAAAGACATGAACAAATGCCCTTAAGATATGGATGCAACTTCTCCCACATTGGCATTTCCTTAAGCATAAGCATTTCTCCCTAGGCTAGGATTTGACGGCTGCACTCATCCTGTGACCACCCAACTGGAGACAACAGACCTGCCACCAGCCACGCCCACGGAGACAGCAGACGTGATACCCACCGTATCCATCATGTCCGTCAATCGCTGTGCTGACAGGTCAATCTTGTGACTACTGTAAGAGGGCATTGCACTCATATGTGATACATGCTCTCTGAAGATATATAACCACTCTGTACACCCCACTTCTTTGGAGTGCTCCATTTCTTTGTGAAGGGACTCTCCTGGGCTATATGGTCCTCAAAAGTTGGCTCATAATAAACCCACCCTAATTTTGATTTATAGATTGGTTATGGATTGTGCATCGACAAGACCTTGTGTCCCTTTGGGCTAAAGCCTTCCTAAGTGGATGCTGTCTTCCTGTGAGGAGGCCTGAGAGGAAGAACAAAGAAGCAAATCATCTACATACTCCAACAAAGTAGAACCTCTCGGAAACTGTACATCATCCAAATCGGCCTTCGGGACTTGTGAAAAGTCAGGACTTTCAGTAAAGCCCTGAGGCATCACTGTCCAGGTGAATTGTTTTCCTTCTCAAGTGAAAGCAAAGAGGGACTGACTGTCCTTATCAACTGGGACACTAAAGAATGTGCTGCACAGATCAATCACAGTAAAGAATTTGCTTTCAGTTGGGATAGATGCCAGTGTTGTATGAGGGTTAGGAACAACTGGGTGCCTAGGGATGGCAATGTTATTTATCGCTCGGATGTCCTGGATGAATCTCGATCTTCAACCACAAGGTTTTCTTACAGGTAAAATAGGAGTATTACAGGGACTTGTACAGGGAATAATGAAGCCTTGGGCCTTATAATCTTCTATTATTGGCCCGAGAACTTGAAGGGCTTCTTTATTTATAGGGTATTGATTAACTTTTGAGATAGACTTTGAAGGATCTATTTGAATTTTGATAGGAGGTGCACTATGGATTCTGCCAATATCAGTTGTGGACTCTGCCCATAAGGAGGGTGGCAGCGGATCTAATAGAGATAAATAGCTAGTGTCCTGAAAATCAGTTTTAACATCATCAGTAATAGAATAAATAAAACATGTTTTAAGGTCATTTTATTTGTCCACTTGGCTATTTTGATTACTCCTGTCACTGCTGCTATCAAATTCTAGAATTATCTCCCTCTTTTGGAAGAAAGAAATACTAGCACGGTCTCTCTCCAGGAAATCTCAGCCTAACAGATGAATGGGAGCAGAGGAACCAAGGAGAAAAGAGTGAGTGTCTCTCAGAGGGCCCAAACAAAAGGGGATGGGTTTAGAGACAGGGACCTGTAGAGGTTTGAGATCCCACTCTCTGAACTGTTTTAGTAATCTGAGGCAGGCGCTGTTTAATGACAGTGGAGGTGAGCAGAAAGAGCAGAGCACCAGTGTCAGTAAGTATGGGGAAATATTCATTCGCAGTCTGGAAAGTGGTTTCTCCAAGTTGATTAAGGGAAAGGATTGGGAAATGCCCTGCAGTTCCTCAGAGCCCTGTCACTGGGGATTGGGAGGGCATTAGAAGGATCGGTTGGGGAGCTGAAAATCTCTGGAGTTTTTAGCTTGCACGGTCCTTTTCCCTATGCCCTGGCTTTTTACAAAACTGATAGTGACTGAGAAGTTTCTGGTTCAGTCCAGAGGCCTTCACTTGTTGGAGTTGAAAATTCAGGATTTTTAGGGTCTTTTTTCAAGTTAAATCCTCTAGGGTGTGAGCAAGCCACTGACCAAATCTGGAGTGGATATGGTCTTCCTCCACTCCATCCAGGACCCCTTCACTAGGAGGGAAAGATCCTAGTTCAGCCCATTAACAAACACAAAATTAAAAACTACTCGAGTGGATTTAGCTTCCATGCGGGAGGCCAGAGTTTCTTAGAAAGCAATCTGAAGCTGATTAAAATAGTCATGAACAGGTTCATCAGGCTTTTGCATGCAAGCTTGAATTTTGTTCCCATCAACAAGCTTGGGAAAGGCGACTGGGATTGCTTGGTGGAGTTTTCCAGCAAGTGTTCTAGCTTCTTGTCAAAAATTAGGGGTTTGTTTTTCTAAATCCCTTTCAGAATGTTCCCATCAGGCAAGTTTCATTAAGTGTTGGGCCTGGCCTTCCCCAACAAGCATATGAAGTAGCTGATATAACTCTGAAAACCTCAGCTAGTAGGTCTGAACAACTATATTAAATTCATCAGCAAATCTATGGAGGTCTTCAGTTGCTTTTGGAAAATCTTTAACAATGGCTCACAATTCAGCTTTAGTCCAGAGAACATAAGAACTCTGAGGTTTGTTTGGATCCTCAGAGGGTTTAACTTTAAAAGGGCAGGTTCTGTTAGGTTCAGAAGAAGAAGGGTGAAGGTAGGTTCAGAGGAGAAAGGAAGTTCAGCAAACGAATTAGAGTGGGGAAGTGGAGAATACAGAAAAGTTGGGGGTGGTGCAGATGGCAAAGAAGATGGGGTTGGGGGCAGAGCCTGAACACAAAACGGCTGCCGGGGTGGAGTCTGAGAAAAAGGACCCCGGGAAGACAAACAAGATGGTGCCTGAGCCAAAGAAGGAGGAGGAGGGGAACAGGAGACTCCAGAAGCCATCTTGTTCTCCCTCAGTTTTTTAATTGTTTCAGTTAATTTAGACATGGTATCTTGTAGTGAGGCAATTTCAGAGTATTGTACATGTTTAGAAACTTCTAGGTACCAATTAAAATAAACATATCACTTGTTTTGCTTAATTTTAGAGCCACAATCTTCCAACTTGGATTTAAGAAAAATGAGCTTGGGGAGATTGAAAGTTCCCCATAATGGCCACTGTAATTCCGGACTACTCCTGGTCAGTTTGGCCCACGTAAAAATGCGCATAGTTCTTAAACATAAACCCAGCCGGGGTCCCTGAAGGAGGGTTTCCCTTAGAACATTTAGATGACTGGGATCCTATTTCTGAAATTTCCTCTGAAAACCCAAGGAAGTTTCTAAAGGAATCTAAAAACAAAAGCAAGTTGCTGGATTCCCAGCCCTGATTCCAAAAGGAATCTGAAAACCAAAAAATAACTCCTAGATTTTCAGCAAGCCCGAGCTTCAAAAGGAACTGTACTACTGCTTCAGAAAATAACAACTGAGTACTCACTAAGGATGAAGCCTTGAACCTAAGGACAGAGCCTTGAACCGCGAAGGACAAAGTCCCTCCTCTAAGAAGACAAAAGCTCTCCCAATCCCAAATAAAGTCAGAGAGCTCAAAATGCAAGGAGAGCTTGGAATCTGAGAGGATACTTACCAAATGGAAAGCAGGCAGGAACTCAACAGAAGCAATGAGCATAAGGGCTCAGTGTGGGTACCTCAACTGATTCTGGGGGTCACAGTCTCTCAGGGGGGTCACCTCCTTTGGATCCCACTTCTGACACCATATATGTCAACTTAAAAAGCAAATTTGCCAGTTATTTTACCCTCAAAACAAGTTTATTCAGGAATAGCCAAAAGAATTGCAATCGAGGTGTGCATGCTACAGCAAATTCCAGGAGACAAAAGAAGGGGCTTGCTTTCATAGAGCAAAAGAGGGAGTAGGGAGGGACTTTTTTGAAAGTCCATTGGAGGAAAGTAACAGTTCTGGGTGGTAATGGCTTCTCATTGGCTGAGCTCTGGTGTTTCTCATTGGCTGGGCTGTTGCCAGATGTGAAGAGAAATCTTCCTTCAGTAGTAAAGTAGTTGTACTTCCTGTGGGAGATGCAAGTGTAGGTGTCTTCCTGTTTGGAGCAATTGATGATGTATATTAGTGCATGAGAGCTCCCCCTATAGGCCTTCCTGACTAGAATTTAGTTGAGATTTTGTTTATTCATTTCACAGGAGAACGGTAGTTTTTCTTTTAATTTTATATCCATCTGTACTGTTTGAATGTTTTGACCTTGCGTATGTATTAGTTTTATTTTTACTATATCATGTCTTTAATTTTTGTCATTGTGTTTTGTTTTCATTTTAATTATTTTTTGAGTAGATAATATTGAACACATGAATCAAGATTCAAAAAGTACAAAAGGTCAAACTGTAAAAATTCTCCCTCCCACTTGTATTCCTAGCTCCCCAATTCCTCTCCTCTATCCTTTCAGAAATATTTTATGTAAATACCAACAAATATATACATGCATACCTAAGTAATGCTATCCCCCTTTGTAACACAAATTTTAGTTTTCTTTATACATTATTCTGCCATCTTGGTTTTTTTCATATTGCAACAGACTGTGAAGATCATATCAGTGCATAAAGAGCTTCCTATGCTTTTTCATGGCTGCATAGTATTCAATGTATGGATGTACCATAACTTATTTAACCAATCCCCTACTGATGCATATTAAGACTGTTTCCAGGCCGGCCCCATGGCTTAGTGGTTAAGTGCGTGCACTCCACTGCTGGCGGCCCAGGTTCGGATCCCGGACAAGCGCCGACACACCGCTTGTCCGGCCATGCTGAGGCCGCGTCCCACATGCAGCAACTAGAAGGATGTGCAGCTATGACATACAACTATTTACTGGGGCTTTGGGGGAAAAATGAATAAATAAATAAAATTAAAAAAAAAAAAAAGACTGTTTCCAGTCTTTTGCTATTATAAGCAATGCTGCAGTGAATAACCTTGTACATGTGTCATTTCACATCTGTGTGGGTATATCTGTAGGTTAAATTCCTAAAATTGGAATTTTGGCGTCAAAGAGGAGATGATTTATAGTTCTGACAAATATTGCCAATTGCTCTCCATTAAAGACTTTCCCATTAGCAATGTGAGTGCTCTACATTTATTGCTTTTATACTAAAACAATGGTTTTTCAAATTCCTATTATAGTTCAGAGATTACTGAGGGATTATTTCTGCTTAAAACCAGCAGGATTAAAAAGGAGAAAAAATGTTCTTATGAACTATAGCCATATTGTTACTACTGCTGCTTGTGTCCTACCTCCCTTGCTCTTTTGCTAAGCTTCCTTGGAGTCCCAGGAACAATAATAATATAGAGAAGAGAGGAGGCACCTTGTTATCTTAAGAACCAGACACTAGATTTCCTCTTAGGAAAAGAACTTTCTTTATTTGGTGTATTAGTTTGCTAGGGCTGCCATGAAAAAGTATCATAGACAGGGTGGCTTAAACAATAGAAATTTACTTTTTCACATTTCTGGTGGCTAGAAGTGCAAGATCAAGGTATTGGCAGGGTTGGTTTTGTCTGAGGCCTCTCTCATTGGCTTGTAGATGGCCATCTTCTCCCTCTGTCATCACATGGTCTATCTTCTATACCCATCTGTGTCCAAATTTCCTCTTCTTATAAAGACATCAGTCATATTGGATTAGGGCCCACCCTAATGACTTCATTTTAACTTAATTACCTCTTTAAAGACCCTATCTCCAAATACAGTCACATTGTGAGGTACTGGGAGGTAGGACTTCAACACATGAATTTTGGAGAGACATAATTCAGTCCATAACAGTTAGCACTAGTATCTTTAACTATGAGAGGTGAAGTCTACAGTTGCTCTCCCACCTTCTGTAAAAGTCTTTCTCATGCAGTCTCGTCTCTGTGATTCTTTAAGGAGAGAAGGAATTGGAGTTGTGTCCAGTAATATAATAGAAAAGGGACATGGAGGGATGGCCAGATGATCCATAACCTGAATTAATTCATTGGAAGCAACAGTGAGGGGTCAGAAATGACCAGGATTGATATAAACCCCAATTAATCTTGATGGTCACAGAGAGGAACTTAAGAGTTTCTCACCAGACCCAGGAAGCAAGTTAGAGCCTTTTTGTGTGTGTGTAAGACTGGCCCTGAGCTAACACCTGTTGCCAATCTTCCTCTTTTTGCTTGAGGAAGATTGTCGCTGAGCTAACACCTGTGCCAATCTTCCTCTATTTTGTATATGGGATGCCACCACAGCATGACTTTTTTTTTTTTTAATAATTTTTATTTATTTATTTCCCCCCCAAAGCCCCAATAGATACTTGTATGTCATAGTTGCACATCCTTCTAGTTGCTGTATGTGGGACGCGGCCTCAGCATGGCCGGAGAAGCGGTGCGTCAATGCACGCCCGGGATCCGAACCCGGGCTGCCAGTAGTGGAGCGAGCGCACTTAACGGCTAAGACACGGGGCCGGCCCACCACAGCATGACTTAATGAGCGGTGCGTAGGTCCACGCCCGGGATCCAAACCTTCGAACCCCAGGCCGCCACAGCGGAGCACATGAACTTAACCACTTTGCCACTGGGCCAGCCCCTAGAGCCCATTTTTTTTCAAATCTTAATGGACATAGTGATGACCCCACCAAGCACCAGCAACTTCAAAAAGAGAGAATTTTATTTCTAGATTGCCTAACACTGCAGCCATTGGTTGTAGGCCAGGATCATTAGTGGCTTTGGGGTCTACAGCAAGTGGAAGGTGGGGGAGGGGACTGCATTCACTGAACACTCTTTATTGATCCACCCAGAATGAACTAAAGAAGGCCACCGATGACCTCTACAAAAGCAGTTTGGGTGGACAGTGGGGGCAGAAGCTAGGGATTCACATTCACAAATATTTTTGCAATCATTGAGTATAAAATTGGGATGAGTTGAGGTGCAAATGGGAGGTGAGGCAGTGAAGTCCATGAATGTAGACAATGCTAGAATGAACGAAATGACATTTTAAAAATGACATAACATTTATTGAGCATACATGTAAGCAAGGTTCACACACCCCATTCAATTGTTATAATACCACCATGACATAGTGACAAAGATTCTCTCCACCAAACTCTAGCCAGGCTCCTCTGAACCCTCTTCACTAGGCCTCCGCCTTGGCCTATAAAGACTGAAACACTAACATATTTTCTAACAGCTCAAGGGCACATCCCTAGGATGACCCTAGTCCCACTTAAAGTGCCTACCTGAGAAAACTCCAGGCTGCCAAAAGAGTTGACTGTCTGTTCCAGCCAACACCTGGCTGAGACCTGCCCGTCTCTGTGGGAGCCTAAGCTTGGATAAGCACCAGTTAGCAAACCCAGATGGGTTTCAGATGGACTGACCCCGCCTCCTTCCTGCCTTTTGGAATGTTTCACTTCCCTTGACTCTATACAGTCCCCGCTCACCCACCTCCCTATCCCCTCTCTCCCTTTAAAGCTCCCAGTCACCTCTGTACAAATCCAAGTGGAGTTTAGGTCCAGCTTTCTTTATCGTTGGCAGTAGTCACTACTATTATCCCTGCTTTACAGATTAAAGCATTGACGCTTAGAGAGGTTGACAGTCTTGTCCAAACCACACAGCAGAGCTGGGCTTTCCTCTACCCAGGTCTCCCGGTCTCCAACAGGGGCAGAGAGCGGCGTGGCCTGTCGGCCCATAGGTGGAGCAGTTTGCGAAGGCCTCGCGGCCGAGCAGCGAACTTCCAGCCGGAGAGGAGGCGGCGAAGGGGCCGATCGGCACCTTCCCAGCCCGCGCCCCGATGCTGCGCGCCCTGACCAGTGTCCTGCGCCTTCCACGGCCCTGGAAGCCCCTTCGGACCCGCGGCTGCGCCTCCGACGGGGCGGCCGGGGACTGGGAGATCCAAGTGCGCTCCCTGACGGGTCCGGAGCAAGGTAAGTGCGCCCAGGAAGCGCTGGGACGCACCCGGGCCGCGCTGAGCAGGGTACGCCTGGCGCCGCCGCCAGGGCCAGCGCGCCCATTGCACGCGGAAAGACTGAGACCAGCACCGGGAAAGCGGGTCGCTCAGTGCGCTTGAGGATTTGATCCCAAATCTCCTGCATCCCAGTCTAGGCTCTCCAAGCCTCCTTAAGGCCCGAAAGGTGGGTGACCACCTACTGGCCACTCCGACCCTTGTTGGGGTGGGACTCTGTGTCAATATTGGTCCCTTCAGTCCCCTATTCGGTGGTCTGGGGCTCTGAGGAAGGGGAGAAGAGTTGCTCAGGGGCAGGACTAGGTACTAGCGCCTCCCATCCCCCAACAGGAGCTTTAAAAGGCCTCTTGGGCCAAGAGGGAAAAGTTCCAGGGGGCCGAGGCGGCGGAGCCAATCCGGCTCGCCGTGCAGGGCTGCGATGGAGGGGAGGAGAGGTGGGAGGGGAGCCTCCTCCCGGAGCGCTGGCCCTGCGGCTTCTGGCTGACTTTTGCGTCCCGCTGACTCAAAGGGTAAAGTTCGCACTGGTCACTAGCAGAAAACACCTTCGATTGCGCATTGTGTTGCTGGGTTCTTCTGGGACTTCAAGTGCATTCGATGGGGTTCCTCACGCTCCTCAGTCCGCAGCGCGTTGCCATTGTGGCAAAGCCCTTCTTTTGTCTTTAATTTCTCCCCAATCCGAACCCGTCTCTGCGCTTGATGTAGCTTCCTTTGTGTCCGAGTTTTAATTTACACAGATGGCAGTCCATACATCTCCTATTTCTTCCTTTTTTCCCACTTCATACTAAATTTTGAAGAGCTGCTTTGCCATAGAAATCTAGTTCCTTGCTCCCTGCTGTTGCATACTATTCTCTAATGTGCATCCCCACTTTTGATGGATGTGTAGGGGCTGCCAGCGTCCCACTACATCACTTGGTGAGAATTTCTCTGGCCATGTGGGATTGCTGGGTCTTAGAGAATTCCCCTTACTCTCATGCTTAGTTCATTGCCAAACTGGCAACAGCACTTGTCTTGAGATAGTTATAATTATTCTCCCCACTTTACAAATTAAGAAACTGAGGCACAGAGAAGTTATGCAATTTGAACCAAGGTCTGATTTCAAAACCTGTGTTCTCAACTATTAGGTTATCACTGTCTCTTCTGATAATTCATTGACTCATAACACAGACTTGTACATCAGTTAAAAAAAATTATCATAGGTCATAGACCTTAAGGCTCCCTTGCAAATAGTGGAAAGTTTTATCCAGAAGTAACAAGGATCAACAGATTACGCCTGTACGCCAAGAGACTCCCACACGAGGACCACACCCCACCCCGACCCCCCAAATGCTTTGGGGTCATTTGATGTTCATGTTCGAAGCCACAGGTTCTGCCTTCCACTTGGGCTGATGGCACCAGAGCACTGTCACATTTTACCAGTTGCCCTTGAAAATGGGATTGGCTTGTTAACCAGTCTTCACTCTTCTTTATGGCTTGACTCCACTCCTTGGCAGGGCATTCAAGGCTCTCCACCACAACCCAACCTTTCCATTTTCTCTCTTCTACCAATGGGTTCATTTTAAGCTGCCCCAGCTCTGTGTTTTGTTCTAGCTATGCCCAACTTGGGTCGCCTCCTTTCCTGTCTATGGAAATCCTCCTGGAATTACCATTCCCCACTGTCCCTTTACTTTCAATGTGTCTGGACTTGTCTCCCTCATGGGTTGTTAGCTCTTTGAGAGTGAGGACTGCTAGCTGGGTTCAGCTGTTAACTTAGGCAAATTCTCTTCTTTTCCGGGCCACAGTTTCCCTTCCATATGGTAAGAGGTTGTTAAACTGGTTGGTCTCCTTATTACCTTCCAGTGGTTTCTGTTGACTCCCACCCACATCACCTAGCCTGTGATCCAGGCCATGCAAACAGAAGTCACCCTAGGACAGCTGCTAAGGAAATCATCAGCCAGTGGCATGGTGGGTTTGGTAAGAGGAGGAGGTTGCAGTGCAGACCCATCCCCACTGCTGGGGCCCAGAAAGGGCAATGTTCCCAGAATCAGGGCTCAACTAAAAAGTCAGAGACCATGGCTGAACCCTTTCTATTTCTCCAGGGCCTGGCATGTGGTAGTGCAAATTGAATAGTGTCAGATGAATGAATGAAAGCCAAAGACAGCCTGCCTGGCTCCTCAGGGCTCCCAGCTTGGAGTTCATACCTTGTGGGTCCTAGACTTTCCCCAGCATCTGTGCATTCTCCCTGTTCACTGTACCCACAAACTCTGGCTAAGCACTTATGTGCGTTATCTCTTTTAATCCTCATAACAACCTTCTTCTTATTTCTATTTACTGATCAGGAAATTGAAGGGCAGAAGGGTAAATATTTGCCCAAGGCCATGGAGCTGGTGTGTGGCAGAGCTGTGGTTGGAGCCAAGCACCTTAAGATTTGGCAGCTAGTATTCTGAGAGGGAGATAAAGATGGAGAGAGGAGATAAAGATGAAAGATAGGAGAGAATTAGCCAGAGAGAAAGGCAAGACAGAACAGGAAAGCAAAGACGAGAGAAGAAAGTTTCTGTCAATCACAGACATCATGACTGTATTAGTTTTCTATTGCCACATAAGAAATTACCACAAACTTTGTTGTTTAAAATAACACACATTGATTGTCTCATAGTTTCTGTAGGTCAGAAGTCCAGGCCCAACTTAGCTGGGTTCTCGGCTTCAGGGTCTTACCAGGCTGCAATCAAGGAGTTGGCTGGGGCTGTGGTCTCATCATAGGCCTGACTGGGGAAAGATCTGCTTCCAAGTTCCTCATGTTACTGACAGAATTCACCTCCTGTGTTTGCAGGACTGAAGTCCTCTTTTCTTGCTGACTGTTGGCCAGGCCGCTCTCAACGCCTACAAGCTAGGCTGCCCACAGATTCTTGCCACATGACCCTCTCCATAGGTCCACTAGTTTCTCTAGTTTGTGCTGGCAAGACAGAGTCTTATGTACATCATAACCTAATCACAGAGGTCACACCTCATCACCTTTGCCATAGAATTGAACCTTATTTTGGAAGTGACATTTTACAACCTTATCTGTATTCTGTTGGTTAGAAGCAATTCACAGGTCCTGCCCACACTCAAGGTAAGAGGATTATTCAGCATGTGAACATGGGGGCCACTCCAGAGTCTGTCTGCCACAGTGACCTAGGGCCTAGACTGTTTTCCTCAACCCCTCTGATGAGGCTTCCATCTACCAGGTTCCCTTCCCCAAAGTTGTAGCATTTTCTCTTCTGGAGCACCAGAGCTGGAGAAGACCTTGGGGACATCTGAGTTCCTCTGTGGGACTTCTAGACCTGCTGGGCTCAAAGAGCTCTTTAAAGGTTTCTGGGGAGGCTAAGGAAGCCCACCTAGCCTGAATGTTACAGTTCTCTGTCCTGGACCACAGTTCTCTAATTCCTGATTGAAAACTCTGTCCCTTGAGAGCCCTGAAATTTCATTGGCCCTTCTCTGTGTCACAGATCAACTCACACTGAGAATACCATCTTAATAAATACTGCTTGTTCCACAGACAAAGCTGAGAACTCTGGGAGAAAATAATAACGGGCCTTTGAAGGCAAAAGGATTGGTAAATACTATTCTAGTCCATCCCCGACATTTTACAGGAGGGGAAATGGCTGAGAAGGGATAAAAGTATTCGAGCCCCTGCCCAGAGCCAGTCTCTCTTCCCTAATACCTGGCCCAGATTAGGGGAGTGAGTTGAGGCCAGAGTGGAGTGTAAGGGTCAGATTGTGGAGGGCTTTGTGGGTGGTATTAAGGATTAGACTTTATTTTGATGAAAAGGGGAGAGGAGAGACATGGTAGGATTTGGGTTAGAAAGATGACTCTGACCCAAATGAAGGAATGAATGTGGAGGGAGGAGGGGGAACAAGACTGAGGGCAAGAGGGCCAGTTGGGTGATCCACGTAATAGAGGAAAGAGCCAGCACCAGGTTAGTGGCTGCAAGGAGGAATGTGAGCTGAAAATCTGAGATCTATTTAAGAGTTGAATTGGCAGGCCTCAGAGACTGAGTAAATTTCAAGGGTGAGGAAGAGGGAGGCAACAGGACGGACTTCTGGGTCGATAAGTCATTCACTCACCAAGGGAGCAGGAGAAAGACTGGTCATCTTCGGACACGTTGGTTGAGAAGTCAAGTGTGTGGCTGGATATTCAGGCTTGGAGCGCAGAGGAGAGTTCTGGGCTGGCCAGGTATGCAGGGCAGTCGTAGGTATACAGGAGGCAAACACACGGGAGACACGGGAGGAGGAGAAGGGACAGCCGAGCAAGTGCAGGCCCTCCTGACTCTCCTGCTTCACCTCACTCCACTCTGCCTTTGCTGTGAACTCCTCCAGTTCTGGAAGACACTGAAAGGTGGCAGAATATGTCCCCTCAAAATATACCATTTTGGCATAAGGATTATTTTGAGCTAAAGGCGCTTGAAAAAACAGCAGATACAAGAAGGGCATTCTAATCTCCCCTTTTATTCCTGAAAATAGAGGATAAAAACTCCCATGTGAAAGACGCCCTCCCCGTACCAGGAGAAAAGAAACATTCTTTGAGAGGCAATCCAAGTCAAGAGAATTCTGTACAAACAGAGCTTGTTCAAATAATTCTTATCTTCCTTTAGCCTCCCCACATAGTTTAGTTTTCCACAATTGCCTCTCTTGATCAACCTACTATAAAAGCATGTAGGTTCTACCATTTCTGGGGGGTCTTCATCTCCTTAGGAGGGCTACAATGTCACATAAAACTTATATAAATTTGTATGCTCTTCTCCTGTTAATCTGCTTGATATCAGTTTAATTCTCAAGTCCAGCCGAAAAACCCTAAGAGGCCCAGTTCTACAAATTTTGTATTTTGTAGAATCCTTCCTACAGTCCCCTGCTCTACCACACTCAGGGCCCTCACCCGTGCTCCCTCTATCCTGCAGCTCCTAGCTTAAAGGTCACTCACTTCCCCCTCCAAGAAGTCATCGCTGACCTTCTCCACTAGGGTTCCCCTCTGCCCATTCTATACCTCCCACCTCCTTGTCCTTGTTTTCTGTGCTCTCATCACAAACAGTAATTATTTGTTGAATCTCTGTCTTCTCTGCTAGACTGTAGGTTCCGAGAGGACAGCGACTGGGTCTGCCCTGGTCTCTGGAATCACAGTGTCTAGTACAGAGGCCAGCATGTGTTAAATACATAATTGTACAAATGATTGAATAAAGAGATACTGGATTGAGCTTTCAAGAACTTTGACATTAGGGGCCGGCCCCATGGTGTAGCGGTTAAGTGCACGCGCTCCGCTGCTGGCGGCCCAGGGTTCAGATCCCGGGCGCGCACCGACGCACCACTTGTCAAGCCATGCTGTGGAGGTGTCCCATATAAAGTAGAGGAAGATGGGCACAGATGTTAGCCCAGGGCCAGTCTTCCTCAGCAAAAAAAGGAGGATTAGCATGGATGTTAGCTCAGGGCTGATCTTTCTCATAAAAAAAAAAAAGAACTGTGACATTAAAAACCTGGGTAGTCCCTTACCTGTAGTATTTTTCCCACCACACCTCATCCCTCAAATGAAAATTTTCACCTATTCTTACTTTGCTCAAATGCTTCCACCTATGAACTGCCATCTGTAATCCTATTACAGTACTTTATGTACTTACCTTACCCATGGCCTCATATTATAATTTACCTGTATTAGGCTGTAGCACCTTGAGGGCAAGCACTGTTACATAACTTGTAACTCCCACGGTTTATTATATATTGGAGCTGTTCAATAGATATGTAGGGTTTTGGGGTTTTTTTTCATCACCAACACTTGGTTTTTATTTTCAGTCTTTTTAGTTTTAGCCATTGTACTGGGTGTGTGGTCATATCTCATTATGCTTTTCTAGAACTCTCATTTATTTGATACTAAAATTAAACATCTTTTATGTGCTTATTGGCCATTTGTATATCTTCTTTTGTGTTATCTTACTTTTGTAAGAGTTGGTTTTTTTTTTATTGAGGTATAATTGACATATAACATTATATTAGTTTCAGGTATACAACATAATGATTCAATAACTGTATATATTGCAAAATGATCACCACAATAAGTCTAGTTAATAGTTAAATCCATCACCACAGAAAGTTACAAATTTTTTTCCTTGTGATGAGGACTTTTAAGATCTACTCTCTCAACTTTCAAATATACAAAACAGTATTATTAACTGTAGTCACCATGCTGTACATTACATCCCAAGGACTTATTATAGATATGTGTTGAATAAATTAATTAAGAATTTTAAAAAACAGGTAGAAGAAAACCTAAAAAAGAAGTGCAGAGGTATCACCTGAGAGGTAGGAGGCAGGCCAGGAGAACGTGGGGCCACAAGGCAGATACATGTTATTATACATTTGTCAAAACTCATCAAATGTACAACACTGAGAGAGAACCCATGTAAACTATGGACATTGGGTGATAATGACATATCTGTGTAGGTTTATCTATTGTAATAAATGTACCACTCTGGTGCCTGATGTTGATAGCAGGGGAGGCTATGCATGGGGTGGGGGGTGGCAGGAGAGCATATGGTAAATCTCTGTACTTTCTGCTCAATTTTGCTGTGAACCTAAAATTGCTCTAAAGGAAACTGTCTATTAAAAAAAAAAAACCCAAGGCAGAGTATGTCCAAAGAGGAGCATGTGTATGGTTAGCACAGTTGATTGTTTCTGAGGCTAGGACCTGGATGGAAACATGTTCCTTGGTTAGTGATGTGGTTGCGTTGGGCACTTTGGTGAGAACAGTTTCCACTGAGTGATGGAGGTGGGAGCTAGACTGGAGAAGGTTTAAGTTAATGGAAGGCAAGAAAGTGATTTATTTTTTTTTAAGGTACTTTTTTTTTTTTTTTTTTTGGTGAGGAAGATTAGCCATGAGCTAATACCCATGCCAATCCTCCCCTTTTTGCTGAGGAAGACTGGCCCTGGGCTAACATCCGTGCCCATCTTCCTCTACTTTTTTATGTGGCATGCCACCACAGCATGCCTGACAAGTGGTGTGTCGGTGCACGCCCAGGATCTGAACCCAGGCCGCCAGTAGCAGAGCGCACACGCTTAACCCCTACACCACCATGGGGCCGGCCCCAAGAAAGTGATTTAATGAGTACAGAAAACCCTTTCAAGAAGCTTGGCTGGGGGCCAGCCCCGTGGCATAGTGGTTAAGTGCGCACGCTCCGCTACTGGCGGCCCGGGTTTGGATCCCGGGCACCACTGGCGGCCCGGGTTCGGATCCCAGGCATGCACCGGTGCACTGCCTTGTCAGGCCACGCTGTGGGGCGTCCCATATAAAGTAGAGGAAGATGGGCATGGATGTTAGCCCAGGGCCAGTCTTTCTCACAAAAAGAGGAGGATTGGCATGGATGTTAGCTCAGGGCTGATCTTCCTCACAAAAAAAAACAAAAAGCTTGGCTGTTGCTGGTGAAAGAACATCACGCAGGAGGGCAAGCGTTATCCTCTTGCCAAAGGGTACAGAACACAAGTGTGATCAAGCCTCTGGATTTAGTTGCTAAATTCCTATGACAGAGGAACCTGGCTGACTTGCCCCATGAATGCGCAAAATCCAGGCTGCAGGAAACCCTACAGGTCAAATGGCCCAGGCTCCTTAATAAGTAAGTTTTGAGGGAAAGACACTGCTAAAGGCAGAACCTGGGGATTTTAACAAGCTTTTAAAAGACACATCAAATTTTTTAAAATTAGCAAGTCTAAACTATATGTCTAGGGATTCACATTTGAATGATGAAATTGTAAAGAAATGCATGGAAATGATTACTATAAAAGTCAGGAGAGTTGTTACTTTGCGGGGGAAGAGGGAGCTATGATTGAGTCAGAGCATGTGAG
The DNA here is from genome assembly GCF_057802395.1 of Ceratotherium simum simum. NCBI lineage: Eukaryota > Metazoa > Chordata > Mammalia > Perissodactyla > Rhinocerotidae > Ceratotherium > Ceratotherium simum. The sequence goes on from NC_141921.1 coordinate 6,315,683, forward strand.
ATTTCCATGTGGTGGTTATGAGGGTGTTGGCCTTTTATATCTATATAACTCATTAAACTCGAGAGGAAGAAGTCTGGCTATGAAGGGAAGAATAACGGAGGGAGCCATGACATTGAATGTGTGTGTGTCGAACAACGGCAGAAGCACGCGGGAACAACTGCGGTGGGCATTCTTGTCCCTCCTCATGTTGCTCCATGGTTCATAGCCCTGCCACTTCTTCTTTGAGACAGGAAGGGCAAGGGTTATTTATTCTATTTTATGGCTGAGAAAACTGAGGCCTGGGTGTGTGTGACTTGCCCCAAGTCACACTGCTCACCAAGGCTAGAGGCTGCCCAGAACTCAGGCCTCCTGCCTCCAGGCCCCAGCCCAGAAGTGAGCAGGCCAGCTTGCTCACCCAAGGCTGCCTTGTCCCCTGCAGGAATCACTGAGATTCTGATGAACAGACCGCGTGCCCGCAATGCCCTGGGGAACGTCTTCGTCAGCGAGGTGAGAAAGGCAGGCACTAGGTGGGTGGGCTGGGATTGGGCTGGGCTGGGCTGGGCTGTATCTGACCGGGTCTCCTCTGCAGCTGCTGGAAGCTCTGGCCCAGCTGCGGGAGGACCGGCAAGTGCGCGTCCTGCTCTTCAGAAGTGGTGTGAAGGGTGTGTTCTGTGCAGGTGGGTTTCCTCCCCTGCACCTACACCGGGGCTCAGCAGGGCTCCCACCAGCCGGCAGAGGTTAGGGGAGAACTTAGGTTAGCTCTAGCATAGGACTCATTATTCCCATTTTACAGATGTGAACTCAAAGACTCAGAGGTAAAATTCCTTGCCAAGGGTTACACAGCTAGTTAAGAGGTAGAATAGAATTCAATTTGAACTTGGCCTCTCTGACCCCCAAATCCTTGTTCTTTCTGCTACACTATGCTCTGTTCCGACTCTTCATTGAGGAAATGAGGAAACTGAGTCTAAAGCTGTGCACATGGTCAGCGGCCAAAATGGGACTCTGTGCCCCTTTGCACCCCCCCCATCTCAGGCCCTCTCACCAAAGCTCCCCACTGTCCCTGCACCATTTGGTCCTCACAACAGGATATGCACCATGAATTTCCGTTTCAAAGATGAGAAATACCAAATCCCAGGCCCACAAAAAGAAGCAAGTCAACAAGAGCTGAGCTGAGCTGAGCTAAGAACCAACTCTGGGGTGGCTGGGGAGGGGCAACAGGGGTCACTGGGGAGGCGGGAAGAGGTCGTGGAGGGATAGGATGAGAAGCGTGATTTTCAGGAGTTGTCAAAGGGATGTGGCTCAGTCTCGAGGTCTGAGCTGTTGGGATCACAGTGCCCAGCTTGAGGTCTGCCTGACCCAGCTGCCCTGGCTGAGGCCCTCACCCTGCCCTAGCCTCTTCCTTTGGCTCCATTTCTATCTGACCTCTCGATAAAGGTCACTTCAGGCCCTCTGTTAGCTCCACTCCTCACTCTCCCAGCCAAGCAGGGGGAAGTAAGGGGTCTACAGGAGGTCTGGGTCTGCCCTTGACTTGCTCTGGAATCCTGGGTTACTGCCTGCCCTTCTCTGGGCCTCAGTTTCCCCATCTGTCACTGAAGGACTAGAACTAATCAAAGACTTCCAAGGGCTCTCCCAGATTTGACTTCCTATAGTCTAAGACTTGAAGAGACTATATTCACCCCTACTCCCTCCTCAGCCCCCTGCCATCTGGCCTCGATGACTCCACCATGGTCACTACTCTCACCAAGGTCCGTGCCCACCTCCACGCAACTGTATCCTGCGCTTGCTTCTCAGCTCTCATCTTACTTGACCTCTCAGCCTCCTTGGACCCCAAGGACCCAACCTTTTAAAAAATAATCAATTATACAGTGATGTATGTCAATTATTTCTCAATAAAACTAGAAAAAATAAATTTTTTTATTTTATATATTTTAAAAACTACGGTAAATATATACATTTCACAAAATTTACATTTTAATGATTTTTAAGTGTAAAATTCAGTGGCATTAAGTATATTCCCAAGGTTATGTAACTATCACCACTGTCCGTTGCCAGAAATTTTTCACCATCCCAAACTCTGTACCCATTAAGCAACTCCTCCCCTTTTTCCTCCCCCCCCAGGCCCTGGTAACCTCTGTTTTGCTTTCTATCTCCATGAATTTGCCTATTCTAGGTACCTCATACAAGTGGAATCATTCATTTGTCCTTTTGTGTCTGGCTTATTTCACATAGCATGATGTCCTGAAGGTTCATCCATGTTGCAGCATGTATCAGAATTTCATTCCTTTTCATGGCTGAATAATATTCCATTGTGTGTGTGTGTGTGTGTATATATATATACACACACATTTTGTTTATCCATCCATCTGTAGATGGACACTGGATTGTTTACATCTTTTGGCTATTGTGAATAATGCTGCTAGGAACATTGGTGTGAAGTATCTGTTTTGAGTCCTTGCCGTCAATTCTTTGGGGTATATACTTAGGAGTGGAATTGCTGGCTCATATACTAATTCTGCATTTAACTTTTTGAGGAATCACCAAATGGTTTCCACAGCAGCTGCATTATTTTACATTCCCACCAGCAATGCACCAGGATTCTCCACCTCCATGACACACTTTTTTTTTATTGTTGTTGTTTGTTAATAGCCATCCTAATGGGTGTGAAGTGGTATCTCATTGTGGGTGTGATGTCCAGTTTCCTAATGACTAATGATGATGGCCCTTTTTCATGTGCTTATTGGTCATCTGTGTATCTTCTTTGGAGAAGTGTCTACTCAAGTCCTTTGTCCTTTGCAGGTTTTTCTGTTGAATTGTAGGAGGTTTGTATACATCCTAGATATTAATCCCTTATCAGATGTGTGATTTGCCAATATTTTCTTCCATTCTGTGGGTTGTCCTTTCACTCTCTTGACAGTGTCCTTTCATGCACAAAAGTCTTTAATTTTGATGATGTCCCATTTATCCTTTCATTGTCATGATTGCACCTCTCTTTTTCTTGACCCCCACCTTCCCTTCTCCTCCCTGGTTTCCTTGACCATGCTTTCCTAGTGTTTCTCCTTCCCGACTGCTTCTCCTCACGTCTCCTTTGCTGGATCCTTTAACAGCCCGGGATTCAGTAAGGGGTCGTTTCCCAAGAGCTGTCACCAACCCCTCACCATCTGCAGGTGCGGACCTGAAGGAGCGGGAGCAAATGAGCGAGGCAGAGGTGGAGTTCTTTGTCCAGCGGCTCCGAGGCATGATGAATGAGATTGGTGAGGGTCCTGGAGTGGGGCATAGGAGGGCATTCAGGGGCCCTGCTGATCCCCCACTATGCCCACCATCCTCTACTCTAAGAGAGGACGGTTTTTATTGTGAGCTCTGTGAGAGACAGATGACTCTCCCAGGGGGGATGGGCACAAGGATTCTACAAAGAGGAGGGTGACAAGAGTTCAGAGGGCATTTCTCCAGCAGGGAGCTCTGGCTCTTCAGCCTTTGCGCCCTTCTCGTACTGACCCCCTACTCCCGTGCCCTCAAGGTTCAAGCCTGGCCATTCCAGAGGAGTCAAGTTTCACGAAGCATGCTTTCAGGCTTTGACAATTGCTATTCCTTTTGCCTGGAATATCCCTCCTTGGCCGCTTGAACTTTTTACTCAAAGATCCTTTAAGACCACCAGTGCCGCCTCCTCCAGGAAGCCTTTCCTGACCCATCGTCCTAGCTTCCTTTATCAGAGCACTGATCACCCTGGGTCATCACTGCCTGTTTACAGGTGTGCCTTCCCCATGTCCGATTCAATTCTGTGTTCCCAGCACCCACCACAGGGCTTGGCACATAGAACGAGAAGGGAGAACAGAAAGGCCAGTCCCAGGGAAGAGAGCAGGAAAGTGGGCCTGAGCAGGGATCATCCAGCCCATCTCCCCACTCTGGTTCCCCAACTGATCCCGCAACTTTCCTGGATGGGAAAAGTGACTTCTAAGATAACCCAGCTGAGGTACCAGGTGAGGTCCCCAAACTTGGGACCAATGACGCCCTCTGTCCCAACCAGCTAGCCCCTCTCCAACCTAGAGTCCTTGTCCTGGTCCTGCCAGGGCCTTGCAGGCTGAGCCCTTCTTCATCTCCACAGCAGCCTTCCCTGCACCCACCATTGCAGCTATGGATGGGTTTGCCTTGGGTGGAGGCCTGGAACTTGCCCTGGCCTGTGACCTCCGAGTGGCAGGTACTGGGCAGGGGGAAAGGAGGGACAGGGTGGGGAGGGAAGGGTGAATGAAACAGGGTTAAGTCTGGGGATTCTGCAAAGACAGCCACTGCCCTTGGCTTTCTTGGTTTAGTTCAACAGCAGAATTAAAGGCAAGGAGGAGTACACAGAGGGAGTTCAGGCGGATGCTGGTTCCCCTCCTGGTCCAGCCACCCACTGCTGTAGTACCCATCCATCACCTCTCAGAACCAGCTTCCCTCATCTCGGGAATGCTTCTCCCAACCCTAGAGCAAGTGCTGACAGGAGAGCAAAGAGCACACAGAGAGAGAAGGCTGAGGAGGGCAAAGATTAACGTGCAACCTTCCAGTTCTGTCCAAGCCAGGTTTATCTATCATGTTTTGAACAAAGGGGAGCTGCAGGGGCAGTCTGGCACCGGCCCAGCTAAACACAAACATGCTCAGGCAGGAACATTGTCCTCTGAGTCACTGGCACCAGCCAAGGTCTGCATTACTTGTTCAGAGCAACTGAGCTTTGAAGAGTGGAGGGAGGCGAGGAAGATAATTGACCACTTTTTAACCTTACTAACCTAACCTTGTTCCAGGTTAGGTGTGCCCTTCCTGGAGGCAGTTACAAAGAGTCTGAGTGCCATCATGGTGCTACTCTGATCCCTTCACTGCTTTCTCCTGCCATCCCAAGAAGAACATTTAAAAATGTGTAAATCCGGGGCTGGCCCAGTGGCGCAAGCGGTTAAGTGCGCGCGCTCCGCTACAGCAGCCCGGGGTTCGCTGGTTCAGATCCCAGGCGCGCACCGACGCACCGCTTGTCGAGTCATGCTGTGACGGCATCCCATATAGGGTAGAGGAAGATGGGCATGGATGTTGGCCCAGGGCCAGTCTTCCTCAGCGAAAAAAGGGAGGATTGGCAGGTGTTAGCTCAGGGCCCATCTTCCTAACAAAAAAAAAAAAAAGAAAAGTGTAAATCCAAGCAAAGAGGTCACTTATATCTACACAGTGCATATCAAACAGAAAGCATCAAAATACCAGGTCAGGGGTCAGGCCATAGCCCCAACTCTGCTTCTCACCTGCCCCTGTTTAGGGTAACCAACTTGCAGGGTTTTGGTGGATGGGACAGAGTGACTGTAAAACCCATCATTGGCAGGAGTAATGGCTGTTCACTCCTGCCCACACCGCATGGCTCAGATGGCCTGTGCTGAGGAAATTGAGGAGAGAAGCCTGTGGGGTGGGAACTCAAGGAGGAAGTAGAACTCGGAAGGAAGATGTGGACTGGAACATAGGGAAATTTCAGGCTGACGAAAAGCTGGGAGGAATAACTGTGGCGGGAGCAGAAGTCATTGACACTCTAGGCCCGGCCAGAGCTAGGGGTGCATGATACAGAGAATCCATTAACCCACAAATAGAGATTGGGAACCTTCCAGGAACCCCTTCCTTGTTCCAGGAACCATTACTTCACTTAATCCTTAGCAGCTCTCTGAAGCAGGCAGAAGAAGAGTAATCATTTTTACCACCTGTGAGGCTCAGAAAGGATAAGAGCCTTGCCTGGTGATGCACACCTCCACCAGTAGGGGAGGTAGGATGAGGGCCCGGGCCTTCTGACTTCCAGGCTAGGGATCTTCCAAAAGCAGAGTCTGGAGAGGTCTGGTGGTGGCCAGACCATGAGGGAAGTGGTTGGCTGGAGGGTTAAGCACAGCCCAGAGGCGGGTGTCTCTTCTCCCCGGGGATTGGCATTGGAGGACGGGGTCAGGGCTTCACTCTGTTTTGTTTAAGCAGCTTCCTCGGCTATCATGGGGCTGATCGAGACCACCCGAGGGCTCCTCCCAGGAGCAGGTAACCTCACCCACAGCACCCCTCCTTCTCTACCTGCTCAATTCCACTCTACCCAGGGTACCTCCCTGCTTTCCTCTTTTGCCATGTGTTCTGGGCTACGTCTTTCCATCCTAACTCAGAATCTGCTCCTCTGAGAAGTCTTGGCTAACACCCAGGCTGGGCCTTCTCTGGGCTCCTATTTCCTGTGTGGATTCACCATGCTGACTCTATCCTGGCAGGAGGGACTCAGAGGCTGCCTCGATGCCTGGGGGTGGCCCTGGCAAAGGAGCTCATCTTCACAGGCCGACGACTGAATGGGGCGCAGGCTCAGGTCCTGGGGCTGGTGAACCATGCCGTGGCCCAAAATGAAGAGGGCAACGCTGCCTACCACCGGGCACTAGCACTGGCCCAGGAGATCCTGCCCCAGGTATGGTGATAGAACACACAGGAGGGAGGGCCTGTGCCAGGACGGATGCACATGTGGAGAGACCAGGGGGTCAGGGTGTCCTGTGGGGCTGCACAAGATCCATTTACCCAGACTTATAAAATTAACCCTCTCTGGAGTTTTTGCCTCCATTCAGCCATCCTGTACCCAAAATTAAATCAAATTTTAAGTTAAAATGAAAAGTGAATTCTGAGGGACTGGAATAAAATGGGCTTGAAAATCCTCAGAACAACACTGTACAACAGAACTTTCTGAGATGATGGAAATGTTCTATACCTGTGCTGTCCACGCCACTAGCCACATGTAGTTATTTAAATTTAAAAATTTAGTTTCTCAGTTACACTTCCCACATTTCAAATGCTAATAGCCACATGTGGCTAGTGGCTACTGTATTGGACAGTACTGCATTAAAATGTCCCCAAAACAGAAAAAGCAAGACTCTAAAGCAGATAAAGAAGTACCAGCCCATCTTTCCAACCATATTGCATGGTGAAGAAATTCTTGAAATACATCATGTAGGACTTGTGTTAAACCCATTAATTTTTTAAAAACCTCAAATAGCCTCTGCGTATAGTCTCCCAAAAGTTTTAGAGACCCAGGGAGTGCATTTAGGCCCTGCCTAGGTGTAATTCTACCAGCTGCCAGGCCCAAAGCCTTCAGCAGGACACCCAGGATCTGGCTGAAGGGGTCTCCAAGGACCTGAGAGGCTTTGCCAGCTTCTCACTACTTTAAGAGGACCCAGAGGGAAGTCCTAAATTTCCATAGAGATCTGAAAGCAGAGCCAGCCCTGACGGCCTAGTGGTTAAAGCTCGGCGTGCTCCACTTTGGGGCCTGAGTTCAGTTCCTGGGCGTAGAACCACACCCCTGGTCTGTCAGTAGCCATGTTGTGGCAGTGGCTCACACAGAAGAACCAGAAGAACTTAAAACTATAAACAACTATGTACTTGGACTTTTCAGGGAAAAGGGAAGGAAAAAAAGGAGGAAGATTAGCAACAGATGTTGGCTTAGGGTGACTCTTCCCCTGCAAAAAAATAAAATAAAGATATGAAAGCAGCTGAAATGGAACTAGGTTTTACTAATTTATAATAAATACTGACTGACTTAGCCCACACATGGAGCACCCCCATCCATCAGACACAATCCTAAGTACTTTAATAGTGTCTCAATTATTAGAACAATTCAGTTGAGCTGATTATCCCTGTTGTATTTGTGATATAACAGACCCAGAAAGGTTAAGTGACTTGCTCATCAAGGTCACAAAAAGTGATTGCAGTATCAGAAAAAAAAAGACAATACTGGTATTTGGCTTTATTTTGCATAATACACAATACAATATAAAAACTGGTATTTTATTCTAAAGAGTGCAGAATAGGTACAAAATTTTAAAAACTGTGAAATTAAATATTTAATGTATTTCAAATATAAAAATTTACAAACATGTTACATAACACAGTTAAAATATAAGTCTATAAAAATGTTAACCATGCATTGTCATTTTAATATTAACAACAGACAAAAGTATTTGAATTAATCATAAAAATAAGAAAAATATTTTGGAAAAAAAATTCTTTCTCTGTCTCCCTTAAATTTAAATAATCCTACCTCTTTTTATAACTTTGAGGTCTTCTTTGAGAGCAGGGGCGACAACTTTTAAAACCTGATAGTGAGTTTGGTTTAAAAGAAAGCATCTGTTTGTCTTCATGGTTTTTTTTTTTTGGTTTCATCACATATAAATGGACAGTGTGATGCTGATACCTGGAGAATTGTAACGCTGTCAGGTTTCTATTACACTTGGTCAGAAAGTCTCCGAACTAATATAAAACTGAGTGACTCAAGGTAGTGGCTGACTGCACTTCCACAGAGGAGGCCTATCTAGCAAGACTTGTAGACTGTAGGGTTTGTCTTTTTGCAGAAACTGAATAACTGGGTCTTTGAGCTTGATGTCAAGATGATTCAGATTTCAGATTTTTGAATATACCGAAATAATGGTATTCCACTAATATAATCACTAGTACTTCAGTACTTAAATGTAGCTTTGTATACCAAAACACCAGTCTACCAAAACCTAGTACTACAATCAGCAATCCCGATGGTGGGACATTCTGATGCAACCTGAAAAACAAATCTTCAACTTCCGGCAGAGTCACTAGGTGCCCAGGATGAGAGGGTTCCCAGATGGGGTGAGTGCCAGGGATGGTGTGGTAGATGGCTGCCCTCTAGTGGACAAACTACCAAGACTAGGAAATCAAATGGTTCCAGAGATTAGAACCCCAAAAAGATTGTCAATAAAAGCAAGGTCTGCAACTTAACACTCAGATTTTCCCCTTAAATAGTAAATATACAGGGCTGGCCCTGTGGCTTGGTGGTTAAGTGCGCGCGCTGCAATGCTGGTGGCCCGGGTTCGGATCCCGGGTGCGCATCGAGGCACCACTTCTCCGTCCATCCTGAGGCCAAGTCCCACATACAGCAACTAGAAGGATGTGGAGCTATGACATACAACTATCTACTGGGGCTTTGGGGGGAAAAAATAAAATAAATAAAATCTTTAAAAAAAAAAAAAAAAATAGTAAATATACATTATCCTTTGAATATGGATTTGGTTCTGTTTTGTATTTGAACACAATAGGGATAGAACATACTGTGGCCACAGTGTGACCCACTGTTCCCATTTCCAAATAACATGAAAATTATCAATCATATTCCTAATAATTCTCATATATATATCCATGCTCAAAGATGTATGTTTTTAACACACATAAAACATATCTATATAGTTTTTAATTTTCTTTGGTGAGAAATCATATTAGGTGGTTACCTAAATAATAATAATACATATTCATAATAAGCAAATCAAATAGAACAGAAGAAAAAGAAGGACATAAGGTAAAAATCAAAAGCAGAGTAACCCAGGTGACTCTGTTTACCTGGGGCTGTCCCAGTTAAAAGCAAAAGTCGTATGTCCTGATAACCCCTCATCACTAGCAAACCGGGACTGCTGGTCACCCAAATAGCTCTCAATTCCCCAATCCCTCTCCCGAGAGATGACCATTGTTAACAGTTTGCATACTCTTCCAGAAATTTTCATTGCATATATAATATACATTATACACATATAAAGGTTTTCTCCACTATCCAAAAGTAGAGCATTCCTATGAAACCTTTTGTAAGCCGAAATGGTGTAAAGTGAAGAAGCAATTACCATTAATTTATGTGGGAAAAATTTTTAAGCATTCCCAGACCCAAAAAATAACCTACCAAATCATACCAAATAACACATAACACCCAAAATTACGCTAACATATAGTGAAAGCAGGAATGATATGATAAATACACAGCATATAAAAGTAGAAATAACGTTATGTACAGTGTAGTTTCACTTACCAGAATCAGAAGACACCGAGTACGCTGGAAGGCTGAGGTGGTGGTGGTGATGGTGGGTTAGGCTGAGTCACTGGAGGTTGCGGTGGTAAGAGGTACAGGAGACTGGGCGCGAGAGGAAGAGGGTCATCTATTAACATCTCAATCCATCGGGGCAGGCAGGTCATTAACGTCCACACCTTCTTCTGTGTCTGCTTGCCTCGACATCGAAGGTCAAGGTTCGTCATCTGCTGTGGCTGATGTGGAAGGCTTGAAATACAACAGTATGCTTGACTGTTTAGCCTCTGTAACAGCTTGCTGCAAAACAAAAGCTGAACGCTACTTTCGCTTTCGCCTTTTATCGAAAAAACAAAAATCCTCTTTGGATTTTTTCGGTTAGCAAAAACAGGTACTAATGTAGGTCTTTGGTAAAAGCCAAGTGGCATAGAGCGAACTTTCAGATAGTCGGGGAAAGGTGTACTCACATATCTAAATAACTCTAAATTCCTTTTAAGGATGGTTTAGGGGACAAGGAACACACCTGTAGAGACTAATCCAGTTCTAAAAGACATTTTAAAACATGAAATTAAAATATGCATAGAGAATGCAAACAGCATGGAAAAATATAAAACAAAAAGTAACATTGTCCTGACCCCTCTCCCCAAAGGCGTGTCATACCAACACTTTTTAACAAATGGAATAATAATATCCAGACTAGTATGTACCCTGCTTTTTTCACCATCTTGGAGAGTTCCCCATTTCAGCATATACTTATCAACCTCACTCTTTTAAACAACTGCACACTTCTCCATTCATGGTGTGGATGTGCTGTCATTACTAACCAGCACTCTAATGATGAAAATTTATGTTGCTTACATCTTTTTGCTACTGCAAAATAACTAGAGTGAATAACTTTGTACATCTTAGTGTACTTCTAGAAGTGCATCTGTAGGGTAGATTCGTACATGGAGTTGCAACCTCAAAAAGCAAATACATCTAACATTTGCCAGTTCTTGCCAAATTACATTCTGGAAGCACTGTACCAATTTACTCTCCTATCAATAATGTATGCAAATACAGTCATGCGTCACTTAGTGATGGAGATATGTTCTGAGAAATGCGTCATTAGGCAATTTCATCATTGTGTGAACAGCATACAGTGTACTTACACAAAACTAGACGGTACAGCCTACTACACACCTAGGCTGTGTGGTACTAATCTTATGGGACCACTGTTGTATATATGTGGTGCGTCATTGACAGACATGACGGACACGTCCTTATGTGGCGCATGACTGGACCTGTTTCCTAAATCTCAGCAATAGTGGGCATTACCAACATTTTACTATTTACTTAGTCTGAGGTGAAAAGGGGCCCCTCAGTGTTTTGATTTGCATTTCTTTAAGAGTAAAGCTGAGCATCCCTTGTGTTTATATTTTTTTCTGTGAACCACCTTTTCATACCTTTGTGAATTTTTGTTAAATCAAGGAAATTCATCTGTCATAAGTATCAAAAATATATTTTCCCAGTTCTTGACTTTCGCCTTTTATTCATGGTTATTTTTCCCAATCTGAAGTTCTTCATTTTTCATTTATGGCTTCTATACTAACAGACTAAAACCATTATTTTTCCGATAAAGCCTTATTTACAAAAACTTCAAATAATACAATATAAATAATATAGGAAGTAAATACATTCCTTGCCTGGAAGTGGGGCTGGGGATGGAGTGCCAGGCCTGCTGTGGCACAAGTTAATTGGAAACTAGACCAGTGAAGTAAAGACAGCCACTTTGATTCCCTTGATTCCAAGTGGCCGGGCAAAATGCCCCCTTGAGATTTCAACCCAGGCCTGTCAGACTCTAAAGCCCAAGTTCCTAATCTGGACCTTTTGTTACTCTGCTGGGGTAAAACCTGTTTGCAGTGGAGGCTTCCATTTGCTGAGATGAAAGGGGTAGAGGAATGGAGCAGCAGTGGGAAAGGTAACTGCAAATCAAATCCAAGCTTCACCACTGACTCACTGGACAAACGTGGCTTTCACCTCCCTGAGCCTCAAAGATGGCACCACCCTGGAAGGGTGGGTAGCTCCATCAGACAAATCTGTGAATGGGATTTGTAAATCGTAGTATGTTGTACACGTTGGAGGGAAAGAATAAATGACAAGAACCCCAGATGGTCAGCTTCTGGGGTTTTCATTACAGAAAATGAGTATCAACTGAGAAGTAGTAGGTACTAATACTAAAGAAACAACACTGTCGGTAGAACAGCTAGAACTCAACCGAGACCTTTGCCTCCCCGTCCAGACTCTTCCCCCACCATGCAGCTATGTGCCTCTCTGTATTTCAACCCCCCTAACTATTAGCACTGATCCTCTCCTCAACCAAGCTTTTTCTTTCCTAGGCCCCCATCGCTGTGCGGCTGGGCAAAGTAGCCATCGACCGCGGAATGGAGGTGAGAGGGTTCTGGGTCAAGACTTGGGTCCACTGAAGTCAGTGGGGTGGCTGGGAGGCAGTGCTTTCACAGCTCTCACAGACTGACAGCACAGCTGGAAAGAACTCAGGAACCGGACTCTTCTAACAGACTTTGGCCTCCCCCTTTTTGTACCTTAGTTTACACTTATGTATAAAATGGAAAGTTTGGCCAGGTGACATTCTGAATTACATTTTATCCTCATCTCTCTCTTGGAGGGAGAAGGAAACTGAGGGTCAGAATCCAGGGTCACAAAGTGAGTAATAAGAACCCAGGACTGTGTGGCTCTTGGGTTTGTGCTGGTGGTCAGTAATGTGGCCTCAAGGACAGGGCTCAGGGTACCTTGGGTGCAGCTAATCTGTCCCTAGACATCAACTTACTCATCAGTTCATTCATCACACACTGAACCTAGACATGAGCTGCGAACTAGGACACAGAGATGAGTCAAGTATGGTCACTGCCCCCAAAGTGGGAAGGGGGGCAGATAGAGACAAAAATCACTGATAAAAGGTTAAGGGTACCAAGCAGACACTCTGGAGAGGCTAGATCTACACTGTCCATGTGGCTAGTGGCTATGGTATTATTGGGTAGTGCTGGGTCAGAGAATGTATTCTAGAGTTGGGCCTCGAGAAAAATGAGAATTCCAAAACAAATGGAAAAGTATGAGCAAAAGCGCAGCAGTGTATAAATTAAGCAACTCGAGTGAATGGGAGTAAGAAGTGACTCAGATATAACATGGAGGTTAGGAGCATGGGCTCTGGTGCTGGACTGTCTGGGTTCAAAGACCTGCCGTTCCCCATGCTGTTGTGACCTCAGACAAATCACTTCACCTTTCTTGCTAATGCCTCAGGTTTCTCAACTGTATAGTAGGGATAATAACCCTTGTTGTGAAAAGTGACATTTACACACACGGTACTTCTCTTGCAACAATGTTTGTTGTAAGTGGTAGTAACAGTAAGCACTGGGCAGTAGAGGCTGGCAAGTTGCAAGGGGCCAGGACATAAAGGCCGAGAACTTTATTCCTGAGGGCAAGGAAAGCCTCCGAAGTTCACTAACAGGGGTGACAGGAGGCACAGTGAGGCAGCCAGATGGGGAGGAGGGAACACTGGCTGTGCAAGCACAGCTCATGCACGCCTTCCTCGGCTCTACAGGATGTGTGCAATCCCCCCCATTGTTCTCACGGCCCCCATCTGTCCCAGCACTATTTTATCACTGTTTCGAATGGTCTTCCCTCTCCAGGTAGGGAATTCCTTATCATATTCATGTCTGTTCACATGGACTGGCATACAGTAAACCTCAGTAACTCTTTGCTGGAGGATCCACGAAACAATAAGGAATGGTGCAGGCAGTAGGGCGGGCTGGTTCCCAGTGCACATGGAGTTGGACAAGGTCAGGCTGATCCAGGCACTACTTCTTTCTCGCAGGTGGACATTGCATCAGGGATGGCCATTGAAGGGATATGCTATGCCCAGGTATGTGGCTGCTGCCAGTCCCTGCTTGCTTTAAGCAGAGGCTGGGTCAGAGTGGGGGCCTTGTGCAATATACGACCAATTTAGTAGGTTCCTCCCAACCCAAAAAGTCAGATTCTATGCCGTTTCCTCCTCACAACTGGCCTAGGGTGATCCCAGGGAAACCACACTGCTTCTCTCTGGGACTGTTTCCGCAGCCATCCAATGGTGGTGCATCCTGCCCCACTTAGTGGGGAAATCACAGAGAAATCACACTTGACAGAGAAGAAGAATGGCTTCTGCTGTCTCTGGCCCAGTGGCCACTGTACAGGCTAGGCTGGAGCTGGGATGTCAAGGCCTTGGTTACAGCCTGCAGGCTGTGTGAGTTCAATGGTGGGGCAGTAAATCTGGAGCTGACCTATTTAGCCCCTGACTCCTGGGTGAGTCAAAAATACTGATCTCCAGGTTAGCAAATATCCAAAATACTCCTAAACAGGGGGTCTGGGACTCGTAGGACCAAGCGTAAACTAGCTACACACCAGATTCAAAGCCATTTCTCACTGCAAAGCCTAATCTTTTTTCTCTACTGAGCAGCCTCATATCAGACTGGTACAAGAGACTGTGAGCTCTCTGGAAGCATGTAAACAGTGTGCAAGTAGAGGCTAATGTGACAGGCTACAGATGCTCGAGAGACAGCCTGCCTTCCCCAGAACAAGGAGCCACTGAGGCCCCAACCTTTGCATGGCCCAATACCAGAGTCCAGAGACAATGGAAAGACGTGGACTCTCGCCTTGTCATGGGCTGGACAAGCTTGAACAAATCTTTATTGGCCTCTGGCCCTTCTCCCCCGAACCTAATACTCTGTATGTTGTTTCAGAACATCCCCACCCAGGACCGGCTAGAGGGCATGGCAGCCTTCAGGGAGAAGCGGCCTCCCAAATTTGTTGGCAAGTGACTCCCATTTAACCTTAAGGGAGATGCAAGCCTTAAAGGGCAGGATCCAGAAGGAAAATTTGCAGCGCAACTGCCTTCATCATTTTGCCTCTTTGGGCTTCAGTTTCCTCACAAGGACAATGATGGATATAAAATGAGTGGCCTGGTATTAATGTGCTGACCATGCCACCTACTGCTTCCTTCATTATTCCTCACCCTGTCTAGATAATCACTGGGGTCGAATTTGCTTTGGAGAGTACCCGCCTCTCCCTACTCGAATGATAAACTAAGGATTAAGATAGACCCCTCTGGGCTTTTGTACTGTTGGCTGTTAGGCCTGACCTCTGCCTCTCAGTTGTCAGGTGCTCACCAGAGACGGCAAGAGGTTGTAAGAAGCCCCCAGTTCCTTCCTCTGTAACAGATAATAAGGAAACCCTGGTAGTGCTTGAGCAGGCATCAGGAATCAGACTGCAGATCCCAGCTCTCTGCCACTTACTCACTACATGCCTCAGCTTCCTCATCTGCAGAATGAAACTGGCGTGAAGGTTAAAAAAAATAAACACCTCATGTTCCATAAATGTTATTATTAATGGAGTGTTCTTGTGAGAATCCAATGAAATCATCGCTGAGAAAACCTTTCATAAACTATAGGGTAAATCGTTGATGGCCACATTAAATAGCCTTCAGGAGCACTGAGAAGGGACTGATTAACCTATGGAGAGAATGGAGGGTCAGGAATGGGGCAGGCAACATTAGAGTTGAAGCCTAAAGGATTAATAGGCATTTGAGGCAAAGAAGAGGAAGGCTGAGGGGAACAGCATGAGGACAGGTGAGCAAAAGGATGACACACTCAGAAACAAAGCAGGGTTGACATGCACATATGCACGCTAGTCTCAGTGGCCCTCCTCCTGTACCAAGGCAGAAGAGAAGGCTGCATCTTAAGCTGTAGCCTTGTGGTCATTCTTCAACTGATCTGAGCTTCCTGAGACGACCCCTGGCCTAGAGTCACTAAGCCATGGGCATGGATACATGTCAACAACATTGCTGATTTGCTGCTAAATGCAAATGTGCCCCAAGGTTGTGCTCATTTCCTGGAAGGGAGAGTAATATAGAAGAGCCCAGGCTCTAGAATCAGCACCAACCGCATGAGCTATCACTATTCAGGAAAGTAACAACCTGACTGAACTTCCTTCTTCTCACCTGTTAAATGGGAAGAATAAAACTTACCTACCCCAGAGGATTGCTGTGAAAGACACAAAGCTTGGAGGAGTGCCTAGTATAGAACTGGACCTTAACAGGCGCTAGTTCCCACCACATCCTCACATTAGCAAAAGCTAGTATCTGGTAACAGAATGTTCCAAAGTAGTAGAACCCAGGGCAGGAAACTAAGACAGCCTTTTGGAATCATGAAGAAGAGTGAATGGGAGAAAATATAGTGCAGTTTCAGGACTGCAGATGGAAGTAGGTTACAAATTCCCCTTATCCAGTGGGACACTTGGGAGCAATAGTTTTGAATATGGTTTAGAATAAGAATAAGCCTCTTTTAATTCCAAAAGGTGGTACATAGCACTCCAGTTAAGGGTCTGGCCAGCTAAAAGCATAGAAATATAGTCCTAAAATATGCTAAAATGATGTATGTACTAAAATATGCTAAAAGGAATGTACTTTGGTTCTTTGAAAAACTTAAACATACGAACGGCAAAACATGTTTTCACTAGTTGTCAAAAATAAAGCAAGGAAGGAGTTCATACTCTATTCCACAGAGGTTTGCAGAAGGCACAGACAAAAGCTTCTGATAGTCTATATTGTGGTTGAGGCTAGTTCTCAGAAAAGCCCATATCTTTCTGGTCTCCATGCTAGTTAAGAGTACCTCCTGAAATGTTTAGCAAAGTCCTTCTCTGGCCCTTCCTCTTCCTCTCAGTTTTGATCACCGTCCCAACTCAAATTAAAAATTTGAGGGATTGAGATTTACAATCCCCAAATAATCTTTCATTAAACACTCAGTCCTAAGTCCCACCATGCCCCCCCAGTATACCCATTATACAGAATGTTATACTCAGTCTAATGAGCAAAGTTGTAAGAATAACAGGCCAAAGGTAGAATATCCAAAATTGTAAAAAATATATTTCTCTTCCCTCCACCCCACAAGTGAAAGGTTCTTTGGTACCTATAAAAGAAAATTATTATTTTCTTTTTCCTCCCCTCCAACAAAAGTTCTGCTTTCCAAACAACACATTTGTAAGCATAAACTTCTCAGAACTTTTTTCATGTACTTCTTTTCCAGTGGTTTCACATAACCAGGAATAACAACTTGGGAGATTCTTTCATATAGGAAATTTAACATAAATACCAAGGTCTCCCTGTAGGTCTTTCTTTACCTCTTCCTCTGACAAACTCCCAGAGTCAAGAAATTGGCCAGAGCTAGAGAAAAGTAACTGGTATGACTGTTCCAATGCAAGCTCACAGGTCTTCCCACGAGTCCAGGGCTTGATTTTTCAAAACTGTGGAAGGGGTGTTCCCAGAATGATTCCAACTTGATTTGGGATTATGGCTATCATACAAATCCAATCTTTTGTAACTTGTAGAAAATTAACAATAAAAGGCTAGTGAGGCGGCCAACTCACAAATTCCAACGACAACTGGTTTCGACATTCAATTGCTGACAGAAGACCTGACACTGAGGAACAGAGAGCACCTCTTAAGCCTCTTACGTTAAGGGCATTGAACATAGAGGGTGTCTCTGATAATTCACAAAATGCATTCTGAAGTCATCTAGAATGGAGATTGCAATCTTCTGTGCTTGGAGATCTGCCTCACTGTGCTCCCGGATGTCACACAAAAGTGGCAATCCTTCTTCTTCGACTAACATTTTGCAGTATTTGCTGGCTGAAAGAAAATCAAGCAAAGAAACTTGATGGAGAAATTAACATTTTAAATATTCCCAACATCCATTCACCTTTTTAAAGAAAGGGTACAAAGGTTTAAGCTCTTTGACACAGGAGTTAACAGATAAAATGAGTCAATTCAAAACCTAAATAATGCTTGGCTTGTGTAGTGAGAAGAGATGATTATTTTAGTATGTCTACTTCCAGACAACTCTATGCTTCAAATATCTTTTATCACAAAAAACACACATTTCAAGTTTAGGCAGTATGTTGAGCTAGATAACCTGAAAACACCAGAAAAAATTTTAAATGCACAGTTGAGTGTACAAAGCAAAGGAACTGTCCAGGAGCCAAACACAAAGAACATAAAGCACCTAAACTCATGTAACCTACCCTGGAGCTATCCTGGGGCAGAAAGCGACTGTCAGTTCCAATAATCTAGGAATTTAGATTTTAACTTAGGAAGTTAGAAGAAAAATCAGTGCATAAAGCTGGTCCCTCAAAGGGCTAGGCAAAAGAAGGAATTAGACAATGAAACATCTTTACCTTGGCCTGGGTTCTAGGTGGGTATATAGGAGTGGGGAGGAGAAGTCTTTCCTGAGAATTCATAACCACAGTCCCAATCGGGTATAGGGTTTCAATTTACACTACCTACATTTTCTGGGAACCTTTGAGCTGAGAAACTAATATAAATATTAGTCCAATCCCAGGGAAACCTCTAGAGCACTTGACAGAAGCAAATACAAAACTGTGCTGAAGGGACATGTCCACAATTCAGTCTAAAAAGGATTCTCTTAATCATTAGACACAAAGAGAGAAATAATGATTCAAAAACACATTTAAGGCTATTACCAAGAATACAGCACAAAGAAACAAAGACATGGAAACTACTTTTTTAAAAAAGGTTGCAGGATGTGTAGGATATAATGAGAGAAGGTACAAGATACTTCTGATAGATGTTCCACAAGAAAAGAATAGAGAGAATAGGGGAAAGGTAATATTTTAAAAGAAATGGCTGAGAATTTTCATCAATTTTGGAAAGTGTAACCATGACCTGAAATCCAGAGGCCATATAGCAAAAGCTTGACTTGTAAACACAATGAACAAAGTGAAGACAATAAACTCCTTCAAATTAGAAAGAAAAAGACCAACAGCAGACAGAAAGTGAACAAACAATTCAAGGAAAGGAAACGACTCTTGAAGAGAAGAAAAGATGGTAACCTCACTTATAACACACGTCAAATGAGACTATCACTTTCACCTGAGATTGGCAAAATCAAAAAGTTCAATTAAATGTTTCTGCAAGAATGTAAGGAAACTGGCAAGCTCTCATACATTGCTGACGGGAATGTAAACTGGTAATCGACTCTAGTTGAGCAATAGCTATCAACATTACATATGTTCATAACATTCTGACTCAGCAATTCTAAGTATTCTGCAAATTAACTCATTTGCAAAATGATGTATTTTATTTAACAAATGCTAGGTACTGTGGTTGTATTAATACTATGCTATGTACAAATGCTAGTACTATGAGCCAAGCAATGTTTTAAATGCTTAACAAAAATTAACCCACTTAATTCTCATAACACCCCTATGAAATAGATATTTTTATTCTCATTTTATAGGTGAGAAAACTGGAACACAAAGAGGTCAAGTAACTTGCTTAAGTTCCCACAGTTAGTAAGGGGCAGAAACTGGCAATAGAGCACAGATAGTCTAGTTCTGGCATCTGTCCTCTCAATTACCACACATGTGCACCCTTCCCTTTCTATTTTCACTTTATATATATATATATATGTATATGTGTGTGTGTGTGTGTATATATATATATATATATACACAAGTCATTATTCATTGAACCAGTGTTGGTAATAGAAAAGATCAGAAACAACGTCCATCTAAAGGAGACTGGTTAAATAAATTATTATATCAATATAGTGAAGAAATACTGAGCAGTCTAATTAGTAGTGGTGATCTGGAGTCAGATCACTAGGTTAGAACCCTGGCTGTAGTTCTAGAACCAGTTGCTAACTTTTAAGTATGGGCAAGTGACTTAACTTCTCTGTGCCTCATTTTATCATCTGTACTAGGTGGATAATAATAACAGTGCTACCTCCTTCTAGTTGTTGTGAAGATGAAATATGAGTTACTCGTAAAGAGCTTACAACACTGCCTGGCATACAGTAAGTACTCAACTAAGTTTTAGTTGTTGAGTTACTGCTGTTGTAACTGAATATACTGACGTCTATTTCAGGGTTATTCTGACCAAATGATCTGCCTATATCTATTCATACACCAGCACCATTCACAGTACTTTTTTATAATTTAAAGAGAAGTGTTAGGGCAAGCTCCTAAAAAAACATTTTTCAGGCCGGCCCCGTAGCTTAGCAGTTAAGTGCGCGTGCTCTGCTGCTGGTGGCCCGGGGTTCAGATCCCGGGCGCGCACTGACGCACCGCTTCTCCGGCCATGCTGAGGCCGCATCCCACATACAGCAACTAGAAGGCTGTGCAACTATGACATACAACTATCTACTGGGGCTTTGGGGGGAAAAAAATAAATAAATAAAAATTAAAAAAAACAAAACAAAACATTTTTCTTGGTCAGTTCTTTCCTGTTTATTCTGCCAGATTAACTTGAGAATAATTTTCAGATCCCTCATCACTCATTCACTTGAATTATATTATACCCATAAACTGAAAAGAATTGACATCTGTATCTTAATAAGTCTTTCTATCTAGAAATATAGTATGTCTCGTAATTATTTCAGGCTTTTAAATCATTTCTCACAGTTTTCTGCAAATAGGTCTCATTACTTGTTAAAGCTATTTTTAGATATTTTATACTTATGTTGATAGCTAAACCTTTAATTCTAAAAGTTATCTCTCGGGCTTTTTTTTTTTCCCTTTTTCTTCCCAAAGCCCCAGTAGATAGTTGTATGTCATAGTTGCACAGCCTTCTAGTTGCTGTATGTGGGACGCTGCCTCAGCATAGCCACAGAAGCGGTGCATCAGTGCGCACCTGGGATCTGAACCCAGGCCGCCAGCAGCGGAGCGCGCGCACTTAACCACTAAGCCACGGGGCTGGCCTCTCTCAGGCTTTTTAGTATAAAATTATAGCTTATATTTCTTTTGTAATAAAAGTAAAA
This sequence comes from Ceratotherium simum simum, assembly GCF_057802395.1. NCBI lineage: Eukaryota > Metazoa > Chordata > Mammalia > Perissodactyla > Rhinocerotidae > Ceratotherium > Ceratotherium simum. Next base: position 6,336,338 of record NC_141921.1, read on the forward strand.
ATTTTTACAATAATCCTTAGCAAAGGATATATGCCAAAAATTCTCAAAGGGTAATTTAAACCAGCAAAACATGCAAAAACATTTAATCTTGCTGGGAAACAAGTCCTGACCCCTGGCCCCCCAACCTCCCACAGACCATTACAGAGGCAGAGCTATGTATTACTACAGGAAAAGTATTCATGATAAACTGTTGGGGTGAAGAGAGCAAGCTATAGGATAGCATGCATAGAATGAGACCATTGTGTTTAAAAACATTATCATATTCATATACAGTATAAACTAACTATGGTATGCACGTACACAGAAAAGTATCTGGAAGGATAGTTCTAGTTATCAAATTATTAACAGTGCTCGCCTGTGGGGGATAGGAGTGGAAGCAAACTTTCACTCACTATGTTGCCTGACATCCAACCCCAGATATATTATAATTCTGCAGCATTTTTTAAACTAACAAAAACATTTTTTCAGTTTTGTTTTAAAAAGAGCTAAATTCAGGAAACAGGAGAACAATTTTTAAAAATTCCATCTTGAACTTCGTCATTACACAGAAAAAGAGCTAGAAAACGGTTTTGAATACATACGGTTTTTACTGCAGACATGATACATAGCCCATAGTGCCCAGAGCTGAACCTCTGGTTGAGAGAAGTTGCCAAGAAGCGGGAAAAATGCCTTGAAGGATCTAAAAAGGTACAAAGAAGATTCAGAACTCAGGCTAACGTCAGGGATATAATAATAATTTTCAACCTTTTCCCCACAGGGTTAATTCCTCACTGAGACAGACATATTGTTGAACGTATAATGGGAGCTAGCATTTAAGAAATTGCATTCTGTGTTAGACACTCTATACATTCAACATCTCATTTCATCCTCAATCCTGCACACTGTCAGCCTCATTTTACAGCAGAACTAAATTGAGTCTCAGAGATTTTCTAAAAGTGATTTTCCCAATATCACAAAGAAATAGGATTTGAACAGAAGGCTATTTGACTCTAATATTTTATCATGTACCATGTGTAAGAAAAGCACAACACCATCATGAAATACCTGTAGGTCACCAATGCTGTCATCTTACAACTTGAACTTGGCCAATTCTGGATGGTTGCATACTGTACAAAAAAAGAAACCAGGATTCTAGTATTGTATTCTATCATTTTTGAAAAATCATAATAGGCTGTTTCATGTCATTTATAATTATATATATATATGAAACAACATAAATTTTCAAAATATGGGAATGATTACGCAAATTTGGGTATACCTACTTGCCAAACTATCAATTAGATAACCATTATATATGTAGAATATGAACAAAGTCATGTGGAAAACAATGCAATAAAAAGGGGCTTCTGTTTAAAGATGGAGGACTGAGCATGCACCTACCCCTTCCCTAAATCCCATGAACAGAGTAGTATAAATGGTTTAAAAGAAAAGAAAGCAAACATACAAAGAACAAAGCAAAAGGAAAATGGTAACTGATTTAATAGATCCACCACTGAGGAAGGTTAAAAAACAAACCAATTTTAACAGAACCCCCAAGAGACTTAAAAATTTGGCACACTAGGTACTTCAGGAGGTGAGATTAGAGCTGGGGTTGAAAATAAGAGGACTGGTTGAAAGTACCAAAGAATCAAGACTCCCAGGTCTCCTTTTCCACCCCTAACAAAAATTTCTGGACTGGGCAACTCCGTGAACAATTGAGGGTGAGAGTACCATGCTAAAAACAGAGGGCTGAAGTGAAAACCTCAATACTAAATGCTGAGACTCCTCTGCCCCGACATCTCTTCCTCTAGTGGGCTTTCAGACTGTTAGCAGCCAGGCTGATGGTTTTCAATCAGAAGAACAGAAGATTCTTCTTCAGGTACATTCCAACCAGTAGAGACAAAAGATCTAATGACACTGATATTGAGGGACAACTAGTCCAGATCACTTTGTAACAAAGCCCACAGTTGACAAGTTCTACCCATCTGCACACAGCTTCCAAACAGCCCCACTCTTAGATATGAATGGACAACTGAGGATCACCATACACTTTAAGAAAATCTGCAACATAAAGGAACAAAACAAATAGGAAAAAAAAGCAACTTGCAGGAAACAGACCTTGGAGGAAGAGGAAAACCTAAAACAAAGCAAAACTCCCAAACTATCATTAATACCTTTAAAGCGATAATAGATAAAACTACCATGAAACAAGAAAAAGATGCACTCAGAGAACAAAAATTGAGTTCCACAGGGCTGGCCTGTGGCGTAGTGTTTAAGTTCACATGCTCCACTTCAGCGGCCCAGGGGTCACAGGTTCGGATCCCAGATGCGGACCCACACACCACTCATCAAGCCATACTGTGGCAGTCTCCTACAAGCAAAATGGAGGAAGATGGGCACAGATGTTAGTTCAGGGCTGATCTTCCTCAGCAAAAAGAGGAAGACTGACAATGGATGTTAGCTCAGAGCCAATCTTCCTCGCCAAAAAAAAAAAAAAGAGTTCTTGGAAATTAAAAATATAATAGCAGAAATGCAAAATTCAATAGAAGGAATGGAAGGTGAAAAAAACTTAAAAAGGAAAACAGGGAATAGATAAGAAAAGATGAGTCTGGGAGGGCCAAGATCCCAGAAAAAAAGAGGCAGGACGGAGGGAAGGAAGGGAAGGAGGGAGAGAAGAAGGAAGGCAATGATGCGAGAAGGAAAGAGGAAGGGAAGGAGGAAGTGAAGAGAGGGAAGGAGGAAGGGACGGGAGAGAGGATAGGGAGAGAGGGAGAAAAAAATTTCCTAGAACTGAAGGTAAGGAGCTTCCAGACCAATAAGTAGCTAACGTAACAGGTGAAAATAAATCCACATCAACACCAAAGCACATCACTGTCATTTCCAAACACTAAGGATAAAGATCTTAAACCTTCCAAAGAAAAATGGCACAGCGTTTCTCAATAGTGATATAGAGAAGTAAGACAACAGAGCAATGATTTAAAAATTCTGATGGGAAAATATTTCAAAACTAAAATTCTATACCCAGCCATTTGATCAACTAAATATGAAGGTAAAATAAAGGCTTTTTCAAACAGATAAGATCTCAAATTTTCTCCTTCATGCTTCACCTTCTTAGGAAGCTACTGGAAGCTATGATCCAACAGAATGAAAGAGTACACCAAAAAAACAGGAAGGCACACAAATCCACGCAAATCCAGGAAACAAGGAATCCAACACAAGAGCGGCAGAGAATCCCCAGGATGTCAGTAAAGGAATATCCTGGATGACAGCGGTATAGCAGATGTACAAAGAAAGCAGACCAGATGGCAGACAGACAGATGCTCTAGGAAAGACAACTCTGAGAAGCTGAAGTGGACAGCACATGCGTGAATGTACTAAAAAATTTACACTGGGAGTATAGGGAAGGGTGTGCATAGGAACAGTGAGAAAAAGAATCTTCATTTTCCAGAGTGGGAAAATGAATTAGTAGATAAGGCCTAAAACTGAAAAGTCAAGAAGTAGCAACATTTGTTATTTAGGGATATGGAGGTAAATAGCTTAGAAAAGAGCTGAAAGTGGGAAAGAGAATTGGAATAAGCCATATACAACGGTTTGCATGTATAACTTTTACGAAAGAAAAATATCAGAAGGAATGCAACTAAATGTTAAAGAGAGGTTAGCCTAAAACTGAAAAGTCAAGAAGTAGCAACATTTGTTATTTAGGGATATGGAGGTAAATAGCTTAGAAAAGAGCTGAAAGTGGGAAAGAGAATTGGAATAAGCCATATACAACGGTTTGCATGTATAACTTTTACGAAAGAAAAATATCAGAAGGAATGCAACTAAATGTTAAAGAGAGGTTAGCTTTCGGTGGTAGCGTATGCATGATTTACAATATTTTCTTTACACTTTTCTGTATGTTTCCCATTTTCTACAATGAACACATATTTCTAAAACTCTTCTGATCTAGAAAAATAAGTGTTCTGCAAGAAGAGGTTACTCTGGATTTTGTAAAGAGGATAGTTCTTATACCAGATCTTGGAGAAGAGCAGTCCTCTGAAGGTCACGGGACATCCAGGGCTGGCTGTCAGATGTCAGGTGGGCTATGATGCCTGCAGCAAAATAGCTGACTTCCATTTCTTTGCTATGGAGCAAGCTGCTGACATGCTTCACCACATCTTCTGTCACCAGCTTAGAAGAGAGTTCTCTGACTTCAGCTATGTTGTTCTACAGGTCAGATGGAGCAGACAATATCAGGGACAGGAAAGGAGGGGAGAATCAGGAATTGGTTCCTCTCCCTCTCCTACTGCTCAGGTCAGATACATTCAGAACACTTAGTCCCATCCTCCTCCCTCTCAATTAGCCTAACACCCACAATTCCACCCCTTGATGATGAGGATGATCAGTAATAATAAATCACTGAGGAAGCACTTACTAAGTGCCAGGCACTATACTAGATAGACAAAAATGTCTTTATCTGCCTTACCTCATTTAATCTTTAAAACAGTCAAACAAAAAAAAACTCAGCAAGACTGACTTGTCAGATTCACACTGCTAATAACTGGTTGAACCAGAATACAAATCCAGGCCTGACTCAAATACTTAACATTCCTGGGGGCCTAATATATGTTTCATTAGCTTGAAATTTATCAGTAACAACGAAGGGCAGGTAGTATTTTCTTTATTTTATGTATGTATTAGTTTTCTATGCTGTGTAACATATCACCACCAACTCGGTGGCTTAAAACAACATACATTTTTTCCCTCACAGTTTCTGTGGGTCAGGAGTCCAGGCATGACTTAGTGGGTCCTCTACTCTGAGGTCTCAACAGACTGAAATCAAAGTGCTGGCTGGGCTGCATTCTCATCTGGAGGCTCCACTGGGGGGGAATCTACTTTAAATTTAACTCAGACTGCTGGCGGGATTCATTTCTTCGTGGCTGCAAGAATGACGGTTTCAGCTTCTTGCTGGAGGACACCCTCAGCTCCTAGAAGCTATCCATAGTTCCCTGCCATGCAGGCTTCTCCCTTCTACAACCACGTACTTCATGGCAGCTTGCTTCTTCAATGCAGCAAGAAAGAGTCTCTATCTAGAGTGTCTGCTAGCAAGATGGATTTACATATATATTGTAATATAATCATGAGAGTGATATCATATCATCTTTGCCATATCTATTGGTTAGAAGCAAGTCACAGGTCCTGCCCACACTCGAGGGAAGGGGATTACACAAAGACATGAACACCAAGAGACTGAAATCACTGGGGGTCAACTTAGGATCATCTGTCTACCACATAGATGAATAAACAAAGGTTTAGAGGTGAAACACACAGTCAAAATGAACACAGCACCCACTGCTCCTCCTGAAGCAGCTTTCAGAAAGTATACGGCACTACACAGAAAATTGTACCGTTTTGAGATTCCCCACACACACAGTTTTTCCGAAGACCAGCTATACCGCTCTTGTCAATAGCATGATTTCAGCAAAAACTGCAGTTTTGAGACCCCCCCCCGTTTTTCCCACGGCCAGCTACGCACTTCATCAATAGCATGATTTCAGCGGTAGGTCTATCAGACGGTATTCCCAAACAAGGCGAGACAAGATGATAGATAGCTTCCTTAGCATAACTGAGACAGACACCTCAGTTGAGGCCCAAGACTTCTCTTATAAGCTTGGCAGAGGCTACTTTTATATTAGCTTTTTCTTTTTCTTTCCTTTTTTTTTTTTGTGAGGAAGATCAGCCCTGAGCTAACATCTATGCCAATCCTCCTCTTTTTGCTGAGAAAGACTGGCCCTGAGCTAACATCCGTGCCTATCTTCCTCCACTTTATGTGGGACGCCTCCACAGCATGGCCTGACAAGCAGTGCGTGGGTGCGTGCCCGGGATCCAAACCCGAGCCACCAGCAGCGGAGCGCGTGCAATTAACCGCTATGCCACGGGGCCGGCCCCTATATTAGCTTTTTCTTTCCAAGAGTCTATGGAACAAAATGTTGAGAAGATGGGAGCCACAGGAAAATGTGGGTCTTCTTCAGAGAAAGAAACGAAAAGGGCAACCTCATAAACCCTCAGCATTCTGAGAAGCTCTCAAAAAGATAAAAAGTAAAAGATCTCTTAGGTCAACTAGTAGGATACTTAGCACTGTACAGGATATATGAGGCGTCAATCCACCTGTCTCGTCTGGCCTGATTTCCCATCGCTTTTCTTCTTTCCACCTTCTCCCAAAATTCAAGATAGTCTGTTATTACAGTGTCCCTCAAATGATTACACTTTCTCATCTTCCCTAGCCAAAAATGACCTTTGTCCCCTACTTTTTTGTCCCTTCCTTCTACTTTTCTGCACCTTCCAGATTTCCAATATTAATCATGTATTCCTCTGTGTTCCAAGTCCTGTATGTGTTAGGGATACAAAGGAAAAGACATAGTCCCTGCTGTGAAGGAGTTCACGATCTATAATCAAAGGCTCCCTCTGGACTTTGTGCCTTTTTTCTAGTATTTACCATAAAGTCAATCTTAGAGAACTATTTGTATACATGTCTAAAATCACCTCCCCAACGTTACAAGCACCATCAGCTTGAAACATTTCATGCATCTGTGTCTCCCAAAGCAACACCATGACAAACTGCAGGGGCTTATAGCATGTTTTCATTACTTTTTGTGAATCTTCACCTTTATCTTTAGGAAACAAAGAAATTTCTCAGTAACGAATACCCCGATTGAGAGGTAGTACAGAAGTATAAACAAACAAATTTCCAAAAAATTGATTGCCTTGTTAAAGAGGAAGTATAGTAAAGTGGTTAATAACAGAGGGTCTGGAGCCAGACTGCCTGAGTTTGAATTCTGAGTCTGCTTCTTACTACCTAGGTGACATAGGATAAAAAGCATCTCTGTGCCTCAGATTCTATGTCTATAAAATGTAGATAATGTGTGGTAGAGTATAGAACATAACACAATTTTTCCTATCCCTGTGTATATGCCCATTAGCAATGTGACTTTGCTGCTCCTCCCCTCAAGGGGTAACCACCTCTTTTAATCTGGGCATAATAAGTAATATGGGCATAATAAGTAATATATTTGGTCTTTGTCCCCAGTTCCTGACACAGAGCCCTTAAATCCCTTGCAATTTCTGGAGTGATAGGAGCATCTTTATACAAACGAGGCGACTCTTGGCAGGTACCTAGCTAGCTTCAGAATGGGGGCTGGTTGCCAGAAATGCCAAACCTTGATTACAAGCCTGGAACTTTCAGCCCCACTCCCCAATCTCTGGGGGGAGGTGGGAGGGGCTGAAGAGTGAATTAATAATCAATCATGTCTATATGATGACCCCATAAAAACCCCTAAATGATGGGGTTTGGAGAACTTCTGGGTTGGTGAACACATCAAGGTGCTGGGAGGGTGGTGTGCCCAGAGACGGCATGACGGAAACGCGTGCATCCCTCGTTCCTTGCCCTATGCATCTCTTCCGTTTGACTGTTCCTGAGTTGTATCCTTTATAATCAATTGATAATAGTTTCAAGTGCCTTCCAGAGTTCAGTGAGCCATTCTAGCAAATTATCAACCTCAAGACGGGGTCGTGGAAACCCCCAATTTATAGCCAGTGAGTCAGCAAGTACGCATGGCCCAGGATTTATGACTGGCAACTGAAGTAGGGGCACAGACTTGTAGGACTGAGCCATTTAACTTGTGGGATCTGATGCTAACTCTGGGTAGTGTCAGAATTGAACTGACTTGAATTGTAGGACACCAAGCTGGTGTTGGAGAGTTAGAGTAGTAGTTGTTAGAAAACACCCCATGTAACCTAAGGCTTTGGACAATGAGACATTAGAAAATGTGACGTAAGCAGAAGTTTAAGAAGCTACTTGTATAGTGAGACTTGCCTCCTATTGCTGCCCTGAAACTGCCGAGTGAAGAAGCCCACAGAGACACAAGGCCCAGCTAACAACCTGTACCAACTGTCAGATATGAGAGTCAGGCCATCTTAGAGCATCCAGCCCCAGATGAGCCACTAGATGACTGCAGCTACATGAGTAACTCCACATGAGACCAGCAGAGGCACTGTACAGCTGAGCTGAGTTCAAACTGTTGACTCACAGATTCATAAGTAAATAAAATGGCTGCTGTTTTAAGCTGTAGTTGTTCACAGCAATAGATGACTGATATATAATGGTATTTACTTTATAGGGATGATTTGAAGATTAAACAAGTTACTACGTGTAAATTGTTTACAAAAGTGCCTAGCATATAGTAGGTACTACGTAGGTGTTAGTTTTCTTATTTTTTTTAAGTATTTAGAATTAACTCAAAACAATTCACCTTACCAAAAGACCAAGTACTTTGCTTTGTATTGCTGACTCTGAAAAAGTCTGTCAAAAGAATATATAGGTTACTTTATCATGAAGACAAGAACTTGATATATAAACTCAATCCTATCTTCCCACCTCCAAGACTTGGATGAAGATTGCCAATCCTTGATTTTCAATAAAGTGCTTGCAGGCAGCTGGAGACTCATCTGTAAGATTCCAAAGTGCTTTCAAAGTAAACAAGAGGGTGACATCATCTAAATTCTCAGTAGTCTTTTGTTTTACTATTGCAAGAAGTTCCTAAAAACCAAAGAGACAGGGAGTTAGATGTCCTAATGACTGACTCAATTCCAGTATAAGGAAAGCAATAGTTAAGAAAAGTTTTAGAATCAAACCTGGATTCTAAACCCAAGTTCTACCACTTAATTGGCTTGTGATCCATTTTCTATGTATAAAATTAGTTGTACCTATCTCCTAGGGTTTTTATCAGGACTAAATTAAAAAAAAAGTTTAATGAGCACTTAATCAAGTTCTTGGTACTTGTTAATAAACCTCATAATCAAGTACATATCAGCTATTTCATTATTCATTTATTGAGAATGTTTAGTCAACACTTTCTGGAAGTCAGGCACTTAATTCAGGTAAGAGATATAGCATATAAAAAAGAGAGTTGGTTTTTCTTAACTAAATAAAAGAATTATAACTTTTAGTAAACACTCTGAAGGAAACAAATTTAAGAATTTACTTTAGAAAAGATGGGAGACGGAGACCTCCATACAAAGGTAATATGTAAACTGAGACCAGAACAAAAAGAGGACAAGCCAGCCAAGCAAGGAATTCGGGGGGGCAGGATATACCAGGCAACGAAAAAGTCTGCTGTTCTGGGCCAATGAGCAGGTCAGTATAGCAAGAGGATATCACTAGTATTATAAGGATATGTCCTAACAGCTTAAAGAAACCACTGGCTCACTTTAACAGAGATTCCAACTTACTATTTCAGATCAGAATATCTCTGGACACAAGTTAAGCTAGTATATATGCTTTCTTTCAAGCACATTAGACTGTCATGTGAGACTAAAAAGACAGCGAATTTTCACTTAACCAGCTAACGAAAAGATACATAAAATATACCAGCACTAAACAAATCCGATTATGTCTATTTTCAGGAGGAATGTTGTTGTTAGTGCCCTTGAATCGATTCTGACTCCTGGTGACCCTGTGTACAGCAGAGCGGGACCCTGCCCAGTATTTCTGTGCCATCTTCTTACATTCCAGTGCTATAGCAGACAATGGTGTTCATAGGGTTTTCATGGCCAATTTTTCCAGAAGTGGGTGGGGCCAGGTATTTCTTTCTAGTCTGTCTTAGTCTGGAAGCTCTGCTGAAACCTGCCACCATGGGTGACCCTGCTGATATTTCCAAGTCTGGTGGAAAGCTTTCAGCATCTTAGCAACAAGCAGCTGCCACAGTATGACAAGAGACAGACAGGTGCTGTGGTTCCCTGACTGAGAAATGAACCTAGACCACGGTGATGAGAGCACCCAATCTTAACCACTAGACCACAAGGGTGGGCTTCACGAGGAATGAGATGACCTCAAATATTTTACCCAACCAAGAGAAAATGTATCAAGAGATACATCACAAAATATCATCACAAAAATATAGCTGTGAGAGTCAAAAGGAGAATATAAGAGTGGTACACAACACAGGTAGCAATCATCTAGACAGCCAATAGGGTGAACGGCGGCAAGGCAAGGGAGGAAGCAGAGGAGGTGAGGCAGACCCTGAAAGTAACAACCACTCTGGCCAGGGCCAGGTTAGATGCTTTACCTATTTTATCTTAATGACACTCAAAATAATTGCCAAATATTACTCCTATGACAGATGTCTGTTTTTCAGGTGATGCCAGTTTTTCAGATGAAGAATCTGAGGCACAGAGGAGTTAAGTCAATTATCTAAGGTCTTACGGCTAGTGGTTGAACCTGGTTTGTTTTAATCTAAAGCCTGAACTTTTGGTACCACCACCTAAAACTGTTTCTCCAAGAACTACAGTGCTACTCTTCCCTCCATGTTATTTTCAATACTTGCTCTCTATATCAATATCAATATCTCTATCTCTACATGTATTCCTGTTAACATTCCCAGCAACCTCAATGTTCCTTCAACACATTATCTTGGCAAAACTCCTGCCTTAGTTAAACCCTACTTCATGACCCACCCCCAAACATCTGAATACTGAAAAGGACTCTGTCTTGTGCTTGAGTCTCACTTTCAATATCTGCCAAAAAATTTCAAAAGGGCATTCAACTGTACTTGGCAGTCCTACTATATTGCTCGATAAATTTTCTCCAGAGACTACTATTTCAGAATTCTCTCTCCTCAAACTTTAATTGCCATCTTTTTACTCCTCTCATTTGATCACTTCATCTAACTTTTCACTGAGAACTATAGCTATTCTTCCTAAAAATATCTACCAACCTACTTGCACTTGCATCATTGTACTCTGCCTTCCTTTCTGCTCCAATCAAAAGCCAACATCTTTACTTCTACTCCATATACAATTCCTGTACACACACAAAGATTTGGCACCAAAATTATTTCCCTCTGTCTTGCCTATTGCCATAAATTTTTCCCTCTTTTCAGAATTATTTTCATGAGCATAAAATACATCTTAATGTAATCTATCTTGAAAAAATAAACTACTGGCCCCACATAGTATCTTTATTTCTTTGCTTTCTTACTTATTAAAATATACCAAAAAGTTATCTCCATTTCTCACCTCCCATTTGCTCATCATTGTACTCCAACCAGGTTTTGTCCCACTACTCCACTAAAATAACATAAGATGATGAATGATTTCCATCTTGCCAAATCCCATGGTTAACTCTCTATCCTCATCTCACTCAACCACCCAATAGCATCTGACATGACTGCCCAATTTATATTAAAACATTTCTCTTAGATTCTAAGACACCACTCTCTCTTGGTTTTCTAATTCCTTTTGGATGCTCCTTCCCTATCTCTTTTTCTGGCTCCTCTTTCTCTTCCTATGTACCTATTTCAGCCCTTTTCTTTTCTTTCTATATACTCCACATTTTCTAGGTGATTGCATCCCACATCAGAACTAGGGACTCAAATTATTTCTCTAGCCCTATCCACTCCTCTGATATCAAACTGCCTACGTGACATCTCAAGCATCTCAGAAATGAACACGTCCAAAATCACTCTTGATTTTTATCCCCCAAACCTACTCACTAGATATCAAATACTCATTCTGCTTATAACTGCAAGGCAAAAGGTAAAAAGCCTTAAGAATAAATGTAAGAAGTATACAATATCAACATGAAGAAAACACCCACATACTTCTGGGGGACACGAAGGACTGAATAAATGGAATAAATAATAAACATACACTGTTCTCAGAAAGGAAGAATCAACATTACAGAGCTGTCAATTCTTCTAAGTCAATCTATAAATTTAACACAATCCCAAAGAAAACAGGGCTTCTTTGTCCAGAAAACTAGACAAGCCAATTCTGGTGTTTACACAGGAAAAACAAACATAAAAAAACTGAAAGAAGGGGTCGGCCTGGTGGTGCAAGTGGTTAAGTGCGCACGCTCCACTGCAGCAGCCCGGGGTTCGCCAGTTCGGATCCCAGGCGTGCACTGACGCACCGCTTGGCAAGCCATACTGTGGCGGTGTCCCATATAAAGTGGAGGAAGATGGGCATGGATGTTAGCCCAGGGCCAGTCTTCCTCAGCAAAAAGAGGAGGATTGGCAGATGTTAGCTCAGGGCCGATCCTCCTCACCAAAAAAAAAAGAAAAAAAAACTGAAAGAAATCCAAGGAAAGATCTTAACTATTAAAGGATTCATAAAGCCAATAAATAAAAAGTGTGATATCAGATGTAAATAGACATACAAATTAAGGGAATAAAGGCCATAGATGCAAATATATATGTGAATTTAATATATGATAAATGTGGCAATGCATAACAGTGGAGAAAAGATAAACCATTCAATAACAGCTCAGAGGCAACTGGGCAGACATATGAGGAGACAAAAGATCCCTAAACCACAAAAAAAAAATCCCAAGTAAATCAAATATTTACATGTTAAAAGAAAGAAAAAGGAAACCATAGGTAAAAAAAAAATGAGGAATTTAAAAAAATACCCCATGGAGTAGGGAAATACTTTCAAAGTGTGCCATCAATCCCAGAGGCACAAAAGAAAAGAATAAATTGAACCACATAAAAATAAAAAATTATTGCATGGCAAAACAGTCCATAAATAAAGTAAAAAAACACGACTGAGGAAAAATACATGTATCTCATATCATAGTCAAAGGCTCATTTCCAGGCCGGCCCGGGGCATAGTGGTTAAGTGCGCACACTCCACTGCTGGTGGTCCGGGTTTGGATCCCAGGTGCGCACCATGCACCGCTTGTCAAGTCATGCTGTGGTGGCGTCCCATATAAAGTAGAGGAAGATGGGCACGGATGTTAGCCCAGGGCCAGTCTTCCTCAGCAAAAAGAGGAGAATTGGCATTGGATGTTAGCTCAGAGCTGATCTTCCTCACAAAAAACAAAAAAAAGGATGGCTTAAGTCTCATCTCAAAATAAGAGAAGTGCAAAATAGAACGATGTACATTTTTTAGTGAGCAATGTTAGCATAATCACATTGTAAATACTGATTACTGATTTATCAAAAGTTGTGAGAACCTGTTGGGGGTTGGAGAAGGAGGTAGTTTGTAGAGATACATGTAGGACAGCTGGGTTCTTATTTACCATAGCAGCAGAATCAACAGATAACATCTAAAACGGATAAATTAAGAAATCGCAATTATAAGCATTTTATTTAGAGATGTGAAGGTAAATACCAAAAGAAATAGCTGTAAGATTAGAATATAGTTCCTTCTAGGGAGCAGGTCTTACAGATTTTTCATTTTATAGGCCTTTTAGAATGATTTGATTTTTTTTAACTATGGTCATAACTTACTTTTATGGAGGAAAAAGGTTATAAAAGTGACAGTCAACCTACTTTCACTGCCATAAAGAGCTCTTCTTGAAGTTGTGCAGTTTGCTCAGGTGAGAGCTATAAGCAAACAAAAAGCCGAGAGTGAAATATTAGACCTCCATCAAGACCAGGGAGAGAGAAATCTTGCCTTTAGCAATCACATACCTGCAGGGCTAGAATCGAAGTGATGCTCACTGCCATCGTTTGCATTTTGGGGTTTTCATGCTTACAGAGCCATCTCATAACAAACTTGGCAGCATCGAACCTGAAAAGCAGTACTTTTCTCACAATGAAGTTCGTGAAATTGTACATGAGGAGAGAAGTCACTTAGCCTCCCCAACAAATCCTGTAACAAAACTAGTCTTGGACTTCTAAAGTCTCAGCTACGAAAACCAAGAGCATTTGGCAAAAGGAAGAGAAGATCAGAAGAGGAAGAGGGCAGCATGCAAATGTGAGCACAATGAGCAGGATTCAAAGAAAGATGGACAGATCTAAGAAAGACTTATTTTTTTTAGCATTCAGTTTCTACTATGATGGGTCTGAAAAAGGAAAGAAGTTCCCTGAGAGGTAATTTGTAATCTGAACTGTCGATAGTGCTAAAATGCCACAGCAAACAAATCACTTAGCTAGAAAGAATTTATGCTCTTTTATAGGGGCAGTTGTTACTCAGCTCCAACTGATTGACTGCTATGCAGAAAGGAAGACTGAGTTGAGAAAGATCTTCCAACTTTTCAAGAGAAGGTGGAAATACAGACTTTTTTTAAATGAGGAAGACCACCTTCCCTATTGTATTTTTAAAAGTCAACTCCCATTTTAAATACACATTTTAATTGGATTTGAGAATGGCTTAGTCTACAACCCTGCACCCACAAATCATAGGCTTTGTTCATGTCGACCTGTGCTTCATCTTCCTGCTGTCAGAAGCAACTATTATAAATGTTTTTGAACTCATGAATATGGGAGATTACAAAGGCCTCTAAGAGGAATCCCTCTGGAGTCTAGGATAATGATTTTTTTTAAATTATTATCAATGAAATAATAACAAAAAGAATGAAGAATGTTTAGAACAGCCTGTACTTCTTAAGCTGGGCACTGTGATAAGTACTTTACAAACATTATCATACCTAATCCTCACAAGAGTTACTATTTTACAAATAAGGAAACATGCACAAAGGTAATGTAAGGGCTAGAACTTGAATCCAAGTATGTTTGACTCTGGAGCCCATGTTCTTACCACCCACTGCCCTGAACTAGAATCACACTTTGGGAGACAACATTTGCAAGTAGGGTACTTCCAATCACGTCTGTGGAAGAGGCTCAACACAGCCTTCTCCCCAAATACCTTATCCCAGCCTTAATCAAACCCTTGTTAAGCTAATAACCAAACACCAACAATGCTCAGAGTAACACTGGTCAACACCCCAAAACCAGATGACCAAGTTTTATACTTGCCTGTCAAATGGGACATCCACAAGAATCCTGGAATTGGTTAAGGAGAGAAGACAATTCTTCTGTAACTTTAAGAGGATAAAGAAAAATAATTTTGAGCAAATGTATACTCCATTCTAAATAAAAGTTCTAAGCATTTGGAAGGTGCTACCAACAAACTTTTCTTATTGAAAGCTCACTGTGTACCTGGCCCTCTCCAAGTTCTCCACTTAATCTTATTAATAAACTTTGTCTCATTCACCTCTGCCTAAAGAATAATCTTCCCCTTTCTTGGCAAAGAGGAGGTCTCTTCCTCCTGAACCCTAGAAGGATCTACATGGAGAGAGCCTGCCTGTGTGTCAGTCCAAATCAATTACCTGAAGCCTGGCCCATATACTGAAAGACAAATGTCCTTACCAGATATCTCATAACTAACTCTGTGACAGAGCTTCCTCTACATTCTACCTAAGATTGGTAGGGGTTGAACAGGACCTTTACAGATAAGAAAGAAAGAGAGAAGGCCTCCCGGGAAAGCTATAGGAATAGAAAAATCTCTCTTTGAAAGGCTATGAGTAAGCCAGTATGACAGAAGTATAGTGCATGGGCCAGGGGCAGCAAATGCCAACAGGAACTATGCGGTAACATAAACAAGTGAAGAGAGCTGAGTGTGAAACAATAGGAGAGAAGTAGGAAGTATGGCAAACTGAAGAATTCATGCCCTTTTATAGGAGGAGTTATTACTCAGCTCCAACTGATGATTGCCATGCAGGTATTAAGACTGAACTGAGAATGATCTTCCAACTTTTCAAGAGAAAGTGGAAATATAATTTTTTTTTGATGAGGAAAGATCACCTTCCTTATTGGTTTGTTTGTTTGTTCGTTTTTTCCTGAGGAAGATTCACCCTGAGCTGATACCCATTGCCAATCTTCCTTTGTTTTTGCTTGAGGAAGATTAGCCCTGAGCTAACATCTGTGCCAGTCTTCCTCTATTTTGTATGTGGGTTGCCACCACAGCGTGGCTGATGAGTGATATAGGTCTGCACCCGGGATCTGAACTCATGAACCCGGCCTGCCGCAGCACAGGACACCAAACTTAACCACTAGGCCACAGGGCTGGCCCCTTCCTTATTGTATTTTTAAAAATCAATTTTCATTGTAAGTACACACTTCAATCAGATTTGACAAATTTATAGTTGTATAAAAACTACCACCACCATCAGCACAATCAAGATAAAAAATATTTCCATCACCCCAAAGAGTTCTACTGTGCCCCTTACAGTCAATCCTGACCTTGCAACTCCAGCCCCAGAAAATTACACTGTCATCATAGATTAGTCTTTTCTAAAGTTTTACATAAATGGAATCATATAGTATGTACTCTTTTGTGTCTGGCTTATTTTGCTCAGCATATAATGTTTTTGAGATTCATCCAGGTTGCTTCTATCAGTACTTCATTCCTTTTATTACCAATAGTATTTTCTTATATGAACATACCAATTTATCTATTCACCTATTGTTGGACTTTTGGAAAGTTTTCAGTTTGGGGGCATTATGAATAAAGATATTATGAACATTCATATATAAGTCTTTATATGGATATATGATTTCATTTCTCTAGGATCAGAATGATTGGGCAGTACCCGAAGGTTTATGTCTAACTTTAAGAAACTTTAAGTTTCTTTAAAACTACTAAACTGTTGAACTGGTGGTTGTATCATTTTACATTCTCAACATCAACATATGAGAATTTCAATTGCTCCACATCCTTGTCAACACTTGGTATTGTCAGTCTTTTAATTTCAACCAATCTAGGGGGTGTGTAGTGGTATCCAGGTGTGCAGTGGTATCTCACTGTGATTTTAACTTGCATTTCCCTCATGACTAAAGATACTGAGCATCTTGTGATGTGCTTACTTGTCATCTGCATGTTTTCTTTGGTGAAATGTCTGTTCAAATCTTTTGCCTTTTAAAAAAATTGGTTTGTCTTGTGTTACTGAGTTAAGAGTTCTTTATAGTCTCGATAAAAGTCCTTTGTCACATATATAAAATGAACATTTTTCCAAGCCCATGGCTTACCTTTTCATTTTTTAATGTTTTTGTGTATGTGTGTGTGTGAGCAGACATTTTAATGTTGATGAATTTATTATTTTTCTTTGATGACATGTACTTTTTGTATCCTAAGGAAACTTTGCCTACTTGGAGATCACAAATATTTTTTCTATGTTTATTCTAAAAGTTTTATGGATTTAGCTTTTATATTTAGAACTATGATCAATTCAATTTTCACATACGATGTTAAGACTATAAGGATGTACCAAAGTGTTAACAGTAGGTGTTTCTGGGTAACTGGCTTCTGAGAAACTTAAAAAATTTATACCCTATTGCTTATCCATATTTCCTATTTTTTCCACAACAAACATGAATTCTTTATCTATTCTCTCTCTCGTTCTCTTTTTCTCTCTCAGGTAGGATGAAAAATCAGAACTAAATAATACATATTTTTCATATATTTGTCCTGAAGTAAAAAGCATAGTCAAGTATTCAATTCAAATTACCTGCTGATAATGGGGGAAATTTTTCAGAGCCTTGAAAAGTAGACAGGTGACCTCTGACAACAGGCGAACAGGCATCCCCCTGGCCAGGCCCTGGCGTGTTAAGTTGAGGGCGCAAGCACTGGCTGTGAACTGCACTGGCAAATCCAATGGATGATTCCTCATTCCTACAGCCACAAGCTGAAGATGAACTTGTTTTTAGTGGCATATGATGACATTAGCATTCTTTACACCATCTTATTTTTGTGTTAGTTAGCAAAAATATTTTCTCTGGGTGAGAAAATAGAAGATTTTCCTTATCCTCAGCATATATTTTTTTAGGACATCAGCAATACCTTCCAATCCAAATGCAGCCATTAACTAGCTGTCTGACTAGGTTAGTCACTTCCCTTCTTTGGACCTCCATTTCCTCATCTGTGATTTCAAAATCATTTAGTGAGCCTGACTCCATACAAGGCATTGTGATAAGCACTGCAGAGGACACGAACATGAGTCACTTATACCCTATTCCTTAGCATAAAACCTTGTGAGAGAAATAACGTATGTAAACAAATAACATTGTGAGGGATGTCAAAACATGAAAATGAAAAGAAGCACCATAAAAGAGGTAAAGTGCTGCCTTTATTTATAGGTAGTTATGGAGGGAGCAATCATTTCTGGTATGGAATCAAAAGGCTTCATTCAGAGAGCACATTTAGGCAGGGTCTCACACAGGATATAGACAGAGGGGGTGGAGGTGGAGGTGGAATGAAGAAGGGATTCCTAGGGAAGGGAAATGTGATAAGGAAAAACACAAGGTGGACAAAAGGATGGGATAAATCCACCCAAAGAGGAAGAAAAAATTTGAATTTGAAAGAATTTAAAAAGGGATAGAAAATAACATTAGAAAAGTAATTAGAAGACAGACTGTGGAAGACCCAGAACACAAATGTAAAATGAAGGTATCAGATTAGCTAAGACCACACCTCCTCTAACGCTAAGGGACAATGTGATTTGTTCCATCTATCAAATAGGGGTAATCATCCTTACCAACCTCAGAGACCAGTCGGCTAATACTTGCATGAGCCATGATTTTAAGAGACCAGAGCCCCTCTGACAGCTGCATGAACTCATGGAGCCTAAAGAAAGACCTGAGATATACTTCTCCCATGGAAAATGATTTTTTCCTATATTGCTAAACTGCACCATAATCTGCAATTTAAAATGCCGAAACCAAAACAAAGATGATTTTCAAAAAACACAAAATCTTAGTTATGAAAAGGATTTTTCAGAACATCTAATTCAATCTCCTCATTACAGATGGGAAAGAAAGGTCCAGAGTTTTTTCTTTATACAGTATTTCAGTTATGAATAAATCTAATCTCCCATGGTGCAGAAATAGCCATATTTTTAAGGAACTGCAAAGAATTACAAATAATAAAGACAAGGTGACTTTAAGACTCTTCATTTTCATGTTATATTTAATTTTATACAATCATAGCTTTTTTCCCCAAACCACTTAATACTTCCAATACAGTTAAAATAAATTCATCCTTCCATAAACCAAAGCAAAGTCTGGCCTTATCAATACTGGTAATTTTACTTTATTCACAAAATACTTTATAGGGTAGATTTGGCCACCTTCAATTATTGCTATTTTGTTCTGTTCTTGTTATGGACACTATTGTTGTTTTCTTTCAGAAAACCAGATGTTAAATTTTAAAAAGAGTAAATGAATGAATAAACAAGAAACAACATTTAGGGCAAAGTGATTTCATGTTTATAGATTACTAAGTCCTGTTTTAGGCAAAATAGTGAAAGGGTCCTATTATCCCCTTCTCAGACCAAATTCAAATAATCGGATGATTCAAATTGATTCAGATGCTCACAACAAGAGATGAACTAGCAGTTAAGCCTAACTAACACTGTTTTCCTTTCTTTATGAGGACACTTTGACTCGGTGTAGAATAAGGCATGTAAGTTACTGTATTCGGTGTGTTCGGTGAACAACTGTAATTGAACCAAGTAAGAAAGTAATAATAAAAACTACCTTTTGAGGTGTAATTACCTTTAAAACTGCAGGCATGGTTACCTGCATAGAAAACGTCTCTGTGAATAGCCTGTAGAGGGCCTCCTTCATAAAACATGACCTATTCCTGTATCGGCTCAGTGCTTCTGAAATCTGTCTCATGTTGACTCCTCCAGCAACCTAAAAAACAAAGATATTGTTACCAATAGGTTTCACCATTCATCTTTGAGCACAGGCTTTTAGGGGCCTTAAGTGTTTGAAATATTAACAGGTGTTCAATTAAAGGTTTCAGGTGCTTTACAAAGTTGTTCTCATTCAATCATAATTCTAACAGGTAAATGTTCTCCTCAACCTCATTTTTACAATGGGTCCAGAGAGGCAAAGTAACCAACCAGTTAAGTGGTGGAAGCAAATTCAAATACCATGTCTCTACAACTATATTGCAGTTAAGACCACAACTGAATAACAGAAAACATGTTAATTTTTAAACAACCAATAACAATAAATGTATTTATCTTCTAAGTACTCATACAGGATAAATGAGATAATAAAAGATAGGAAAAAGGCCACATAAAATAACTAAAATGAAAAAGGAGTTGACCTTTTCTAGTAGTAGTATTATTCTGTTTATCATTCATTTAATATTAATATAATTCTTCCCTGCTACCACTGAAGTAATAATCTCAAAGTCTATGTACAGACTTTGAGTCTGGAAGATAATGGTACCCTCCTGATCCAAACCATAAAAATCAACAAGGAAATGTAAATAAAACGAGATCTGACCAGTTTTCAGCATTCCTGGCAAGTGAAGGAAAAGAAGAAAATAAAGGGCAAAAATATAAGATCTTGCAAAATGAAAAGAAAAACCCCTTTTCCACTCCACCCTGACCAGTAACATCAACCATCATCCATTAAAGAAACCTCCCATAACTAAACTGATGAGTGCTTTTGAATTAGGAACCCTGTCAGTTAAATGCCAAGAAATAAAAAGATACAAACCAATTCCATACAAAGCTACTATAAGAAATTTCAAAAAAGCAAATCTACACATTTCAGCTGAGAAAAATTCTTCCTATAAACCAACAATAAATCAGAAGAAAACTGTAACACAGTACTTTAAAATGAATTAAATGGGGCCGGCCCGGTGGCACAAGCAGTTAAGTGTGTGCGCTCTGCTGCGGCGGCCCAGGGTTTGTCAGTTTGGATCCCGGGTGCGCACTGACGCATTGCTTGTCGAGCCATGTGTGTCCCATATAAAGTAGAGGAAGATGGGCATGGATGTTAGCTCAGGGCCAGTCTTCCCCAGAAAAAAAGGGGAGGATTGGCATCAGATGTTAGCTCAGGGCTGATCTTCCTCACAAAAAAAAATAAATAAAATAAAATTATAAAAAATAAAATGAATTAAATATTTTCAATAAGCATTTTGGGATATAAAAAAATACCTTCAACAAAAAGATGAAACAAGGAGTGATTAAACTCAAAAAAGACAAAATCACATCAAATATAAAAACTAAGTTGCAAAGAGGGATAGATTTGAATAAAAATTTAGTAAGGGGAAGAAATGCAAGAAAAGAAACAAGAGACGGAAACTTAAAAAAAGAAATTAAGAAGGATCTAAAATCAAGTGTTGATATGGAAAGAAGACAAAGATCCAACATACATATACTTGAAGTTCCTGGGGGAGAAATATTTAAAACTACTACCAAAGTGGGGCTGGCGCAGTAGCTTAGTGGTTAAGTTCGCACGCTCCGCCTTGATGGCCCAGGGTTCGTGGTTTTGGATCCTGGGCATGGACCCACACACCGCTCATCAGGCCATGCTGTGGCGGCATCCCACATGCAAGGTAGAGGAAGACTGGCACAGATGTTAACTCAGCGACAATCTTCCTCAAGCAAAAAGAGGAAGACTGGCAACAGACGTTAACTCAGAGCCAATCTTCCTCACCAAAAAAAAAAAAAAAAAAAAGAACTACTATCAAAGGAAAACTTTCCAGAACTAAAAAAAAGACATAAATCAATACACTGAAAGAACCCACCAAATACCTGGGAAACCTGACCCAGATCAAGTCTGAGACATATCACAGCATAATGAATAAATTTAAAGCTAAAGAAAAAAATCTTTACAGCCCCCATGTAAGAAAATAAATAAATTACACAGAGAATTAGATTGTCATCAGAATTAATAAGCAATATACAAAGCAAGGCAACAGTGGAGAAGCATTTTCAAGAAACAAAGAAAGAAAAGGGTAAGCAAAGGAGTTTATATCCAGCCAAGCTATCCTTCAAATATCAAAGCTATAAAAGACTGAACTCTAAGAACTTAGAGAATATGGACACAAATCCACGTCCTAAAAAATCTACTAGAGGATGAGTTTCACATAATCAAGAGATGAGTGGGGAAACTGGGAAAAGAACAGACGATGAGCATTTAATGTATTTAAAGATTTTATTTATTCATTTTTTCCCCCCAAAGCCCCAGTAGATAGTTGTATGTCATAGGTTTGCCTCCTTCTAGTTGCTATACGTGGGACTCGGCCTCGGGTTGGACGGAGAAGTAGTGCCTTGGGGGGTGCCCGGGATCTGAACCCGGGCCGCCAGCATCAGAGCGCGCGCACTTAACCGCTAAGCCACGGAGCCGGCCCTAATGTATTTAATTTTAGATCTTTCCCCCACTCCCCAGCCACTAGCATGTGCTCCTAGAACAGCTTGCACTTAGCTTGTGGGAGCCAGGGTGGGGAAAAGGACTCTATCCTCCAAATAGAGGGATCTGTATTCTGACCGCTGAGTGCTGCTTCTGATAACAGGTGCAAAGAGGTGGGCAGCTACTGTTGTTGCACCTCCTCAACTGTTCAAAGCCCCTCTCCCTCCAGCTAAAGTGACTTCTAGGGAATTTAAAGGACCGGTATCGCTCCCGCTCCCCCTCATCATTTTACTCATTTTCCCATTTGAGGAGCCAGACATTAAAACCTAAGACATTCAAAACAACTGCATATAAAGAGGAAACTCCAAAGTGACTGCACATGCCCAAGAAAAGGCTCAGAAGAGACCTAAAAAGACATTCAAGTTTATACCTCAGGCTGATCCTCAGCACAGATCAAAAAACCAAAACAATAACCAAAACAGCAAACTCTAGGGAAGGGAGAGAATCTGATATTCAGAGTTGCCATAGTATTAGTTTCAAATGTCCAACTTTCAACAAAAAAAAAAAATCACAAAGCCTACAAAGAAATAGGAAAGTATGGCCCATTCAAAAGGAAAAAGAAAGCACCAGAAACTGTTCCTGTAAAAGACCTGATGGCAGATCCACTAGACAAAGACTTCAAAACAACTGTCTTCAAGACGTTCAGAGAACTAAAGGAAGACATAAAGTCAAGAAAATTATGTATGAACAAAAGAGAATAATAGAGATAGAAAACCTAAAAAAGAAATCCAAGAAAAATTCCAGTGCTGAAAAGAATAATAACCGAAATCAAAAATTCACTCCAGGGATTCAAAGGCAGATTTGAGCAGGCAGGAGAAAGACTCAACAGACTTGAAGATAGGACAATGGAAACTGTAGAGGAATAGAAAGCAAAAACACTGAAAAAAAGTGAACAGAGCCTAAGGAACCTGTGGGATACCACTAAGAAAATCCACACACACATTGTTGGAGTCTCAGAAGAAGAAGAGAGAGAGAAAGGGGCAGAGAGAATATGTGAGGAAAAAATGACCAAAAATTTCCCAAATTTGATGAAAGATATGAATATAAACATCCAAGGAACTCAAGGAACTCCAAGTAAGATGAACTCAAAAAGACTCACACCAAGACATGTTATAATCAAACTTTCAAAGGCCAAATACAAAGAGAGAATCTTGGAAGCAGCAAGACAGAAGTGAATCATCACCTAAAAAGGGATCCTCAATAAGATTATCTGCAGATTTCTCATCAGAAACTTTGAGGCCAGAAGACAGAGGAGCCAATATATTCAAAGTGTTAAAAGAAAAAAACTTAAACCAAGAACGCTATATCCGGCAAAACTGTCCTTCAAAAGTGATAGAGAGGGGCCGGCCTGGTGGCATAAGAGGTTAAGTGTGCATGCTCCGCTTCGGCAGCCTGGGGTTCGCAGGTTCAGATCCCGGGCGCACACTGACGCACCACTTGTCAAGACATGCTGTGGCAGCGTCCCATATAAAATAGAGGAAGACAGGCACAGTGTCCCATGTAAAATAGAGGAAGACGGGCACAAGACGAGAAATAATAAGTGTTGGAGAGGATGTGGAGAAAAGGGAACCCTCATACACTGCTGGTGGGAATGCAAACTGGTGCAGCCACTATGGAAAACAATACAGAGACTTCTCAAAAAACTAAAAATAGAAATACCATATGATCTCGCTATCCCACTACTGGGTATTTATCCAAAGAACAGTAAATCAATAGTACAAAGAGATCTCTGCACCCCTATGTTCACTGCAGCATTATTCACAATAGCCAAGACATGGAAGCAACCCAAGTGCCCATCAACTGATGAACGGATAAAGAATATGTGGTATATATGTACACAATGGAATACTACTCAGCCATAAAAAAAGACAAAATTGTCCCATTTGCAACAACATGGATGGACCTTGAGGGTATTACGTTAAGTGAAATAAGCCAGACAGAGAAAGACAAACACCAGATGATTTCACTTATATGTGGAAGATAAACAAACGCATGGATAAAGAGAAGAGATTAGTGATTACCAGAGGGGAAGAGAGTGGGGGCGGGCGAAGGGGGTAAACAGGCACCAATAAAAACTAGACTATTGGTGGTGAGCATGGTGTAGACTATACAGAAACTGATATATAATAATGTATACTTGAAACTATACAATGTTATAAACCATCATGACTTCAATAAAATACTTTAAAAAAAAAGATTTGTTCAGGTAAGAATCATCAGTGGACGCTAAATCTAGATCAGAAAGCCTGATGAGGATCAAGATATGTGATAGCCTTTGATTATCTTATATATTGCCTATTAGTTGCAAGAGGAAAAATATTATCTATATAGTGTAGAAACAATACTATATAGATAATATTTTATGTATACCTGGATATTTTACCTAGTATCTGAACAATACTTTGACTATGTGATGAAAAGTACCATGACTAATGAGGGGGAGTATCTGCTTCAGGATGTGATATTCTTTTTTTTTTTTTTAAAGATTTTATTTATTTATTTTTCCCCCCAAAGCCCCAGTAGATAGTTGCATGTCACGGCTGCACATCCTTCCAGCTGCTGCATGTGGGACGCGGCCCCAGCATGGCCGGGGAAGCGGCGCGTCAGTGCGCGCCCGTGATCCGAACCCAGGCCGCCAGCATTGGAGCGCGCGCACTTAACCGTTAAGCCACGGGGCCGGCCCTCAGGATGTGATATTCTTAAGAAGGACACAGCATCCCTTATATGGTATACCAGCTAGAGATGAAGAACATGAATTTAATTATGAGGAAACATCAGACAAACCCAAAATGAGGAAGATTCTTGAAAAAACCAACAAAACAAAGCTGGTCTATATTCTTCAAAAATATTAACCTCTCAAAAGACAAGGAAAGGAACTCTTCCAGATTAAATTATAAAGACAAATGACAATTGAATGCAAAAATGATCCTAGACTAAAAGGAAAAACATTTTACAAAGGGCATTATTGCAATAATCAACACTGCAAATATGTGGAGTAGATTATTTTTATAAAAGCATTGCATCAATGTTAAATTTCCTGAAATTTGATAACTGCACTGTGGTATTAAGAAGAATATCCTTGCTCTTAGGAAATACAAACTCAAAAACTAATGAGTATAGAGGGGCATGATGTACGCAACCTACTCTTAAATGGTTCAGAAAAAAATTGTGTGTATGTAGAAAGAGGTGTATGTAGAAAGAGGATATGATAAAACAAATGTGGCAAAATTTTTAAAATTAGTGATCTGCAAGTTAAAGATTATTTCAAAAATGATTTTTAACTACTATACATAGATCAATTGCCCAAGGACCTACACATTATTAAGAATCTAAGGGGGGCTGGCCCAGTGGCGTAGCAGTTAAGTGCACGCACTCTGCTTCAGCAGCCTGGAGTTTGCAGGTTCGGATCCCGGGCGTGGACCATTGCACCACTTATCAAGCCATGCTGTGGCGGCATCTCATATAAAGCAGAGGAAGGTGGGCCCAGATGTTAGCCCAGGGCCAATCTTCCTCAGCAAAAAGAGGAGGATTGGCAACAGACATTAGCTCAGGGCTAATCTTCCTCACACACACACAAAAAAGAATCTAAGCAAAGCATATATTCTAAAATTTTAAAAAGTTCTGTGATCATCCAGATGTAAGAGCTGAAAGAGAAACAAAGGATAAGCCACAGCAAGACGAAGCAGAAGACCAGACAGCTGCTTGCATCACCCTCTCTCTCCTTAGCTTCCTGCAGATGCCATTACAAAACAGTCCTCATAAGGGATTCTTACTATACCCCACCGGTGGATCAACAGGATTTCCTAGCAAATGAAAAACGTTGCATGGCTTTTAATACTAATGGTGGGTGCCCTTTCCACCCATTTTAAAGGAATTAAGTACATGCTGCCCATTACAATTTGAGGTGCAAGAAATAACAACTTGGTTGAGTTTGAAGGTTATCGCTAACATTTCATTTTATCCATTTTAATGTAAGCAAATTTTTGATCAACCCAAACAACAAAAATACCTAGTATATTTTGCATCTGATTTGAAAGATATACATATATTCCTATTAAATAAAAGGTTTTCTGAAAATGCACCTTTTAAACTTACCGTACCTTACACTCCACATAAAGCCAGTTTAAGATCTTTAGTGTTTATTAGTACTGGGAAGACTGTTGTCTCTCCTCTCCATCCCATAATATCCAACACTGTACATAATCCATAATTTTAAATTTTCAAAATAAACTAAACTTACATGTATACTAGGCAAGTTTACTGAAACAAAACTTCCCATTTTCTTTTGGTGTACTTGCTTGGATAGCATCTTAACTACACGCATAACCCCTCTATAGAACATTCCAGCACTTGTCCCATATTATTGTATATGCCAAGAGTTTGTGCTAAAATCTTTTTTTTTTAAATCACTGTGGTCTTTTGATCATTGTGACATTAAATGCTCTTAATCTGAAACAGGTCTAGGTGTACATTCCTGGTAAACAATTCTCTAATACACAAATTGAATCTGAAAGTTCAAATTATATCTCTATTTCAAGACTAATGATGTAACTGATGGTTTCCACCTTCATTAGAGATGCTAGAAAATTAAAAGGGCTTTAAGAAATGATGGCTATTTTCAAAGCAAAAGAATAAAATGTAAAAGCAACTAATGATCGCAAATCACTTTACTCTCTCACTCTAGGAAGAATTACATGGGGTATAATTATAAAGAAAGGGTTCTTGTAAAGCAGTGGTTCTGAACCTTTGTTACAAATTAGAATTACTGGAAAGCTTTTAAAATCTTGATGCCTAGGCCAAGTCCCAGAACAGTTAAATCAGAATCTCTGGGGGATGGTACAGAGGTATGAGCATATTTTAAAACTTCTAAAGTCATTACAATGCACAACTAAGGTAGACAATCACTGTTTGTAAAAATATTCAAGTGACGACAGAATCACGGCAGAGTGGGCTCTTTCTTTAGACTCTCCCTGCTAAGATACAAGGAAAAGGACATTCATATACCAACAGAAGACATTCACACAACACAAAAGACGTCTGAGAGACCCACTCAGCCATACATCTGAAGGTGGAGGTGCTGGACAGCCCCTAGGAGGAAGTGGAAGGAGGTAAGGGGATCTCCTCTCCCTCTCCCAACGACAGTGACCCAGGCTGCGGGACTGCAGGCAGCTTTGGGAGAGGAGGGGGCAGCCCTCCCCGGGAACACTGCTGCTCTCCAAGTTCCCTCACAGCCCATGGGAAAATCCCACACAGATGTGACTAAGCTACTGCGGGAGTATCTTCATCAAGCCAGCACCCCAGGAGAGCAGATAGCAAGGGCAGAGCAAGAATGCCCCCAGGATCATGCAGTCGAAAGAAAGCGCCCCTCCTCCCACCCGGCACACTAGTTCAGCCGGTTGGCCAGAGTGCCTGCACATGCGATAGAAAAGCAGCAGCTGTAAGCGAGGGAGCCAGTGACTGTGGCGGGCTCAGAATACACAGCTCTTGACCCTGACCCAGTGGCAGCAGGTGGAAGCTGCCACCAGATACTATCACTATGCGGAGGCACAAATCCAAGCAATCAAACAGTATGCAGAAATATATTAATACTCCACACCAGAAGGAAAATAACAAGGACCCAGAAATCAATCCTGAAGGCACAGAAATATATAATCTAAACGACAGAGAATTCAAAATAGCTATCATAAAAAAACTCAATGAGTTACAAGAATATACAGATACTTCAATGAAATCAGGAACTTCAAAAAAGAGACTGAAACTATAAATAAGCAACTATAAAGCAGAAAAACACAATGAATGAGAGAAAGAAAAATCTGGACTCCCTAAATAACAGAGCTGATATTATGGAGGAGAGAATCAGCAGTCTGGAGGACAGAAATATAGAAATGCTTCAGATGGAGGAGGAGAGAGAACTAAGACTAAAAAGAAATGAAATTCTCCAAGAAATATTCGACTCAATTAGGAAATGCAACATAGGGCCGGACCGGTGGCTTAGTGGTTAAGTGCGCGCGCTCCGCTGCTGGCAGCCCGGGTTTGGATCCCGGGCGCACACCGACGCACCGCTTCTCCAGCCATGCTGAGGCCGCGTCCCACATACAGCAACTAGAAGGATGTGCAACTATGACATACAACTATCTGCTGGGGCTTTGGGGGAAAAATAAATAAATAAAATTATTTAAAAAAAAGGAAATGCAACATAAGGATTACAGGTATTCCAGAGGAAGAAGAGAAGGAGAATGGAGCAGAAAGTTTGTTCAAAGAAATAACAGCTGAGATCTTCCCAAACCCAGGGAAGCAGGTAAAAATACAAGTGAAAGAAGCTAATAGAACTCCTAATTATATCAATGTAAAAAGACCTCCTCTGAGGCATATAGTAGTAAAGCTGGCAAAAGTCAATGACAAAGAAAAATATTAAGGGCAGCAAGGCAGAAGAAAATAACTTACAAAGGAACTCCTATCAGGCATTCAGTGGACTCCTCAGCAGAAGTCCTATAGGTTAGGAGAGAGTGGAATGATATATTCAAAATTCTGAAAGACAAAAACTTTCAGCCAAGAATACTCTATCCAGTGAAAACATCCTTCAGATTTGATGGAGAAATAAAAACTTTCCCAGATAAACTAAAGCTAAGGAAGTTCATCACCACAAGACCCCTCCACACACAAGAAATGTTCAAGAAGGCCCTCATACCTGAAAAAAAAGAAAGGGGTTAGAAAACCTTGAGCAAGGAGATAAACAGACAGAATCAGAAAATTGCAGCTCTCTATCAGGACAGGTTAGCACACAATTATAACATTAAAGATAAAGGGAAGGAAAACATCAAAAAAAAATACAATCTCATTATTTTAACCACAAATTCACAACACAAGATGGAATAAGTTGTGACAGTAATAACTTAGACAAGAGGAAAGGGACAGAGTCAGCTTAACTCTAAAGAAATAAGAGACCATACAATGGAGAAAAAAAATTCTATTCAATAAATGGTGTTGAGAAAACTGGACAGCCACATGCAAATGAATGACAGTAGACCACTATCTTACACCACACACAAAAATTAACTCAAAATGGATCAAAGACTTGAAAGTAAGACCTGAAATGATAAAACTCCTAGAAGAAAATACAGGCAGTATACTCTTTGACATCAGTCTTAGAATAATCTTTTCAAATACCATGTCTACTCGGACAAGGGAGACAAAAGAAAAAATAAACAAGTGGGACTTCGTCAGACTAAAGAGCTTCTGCAAGGCAAAGGAAACCAGGACCAAAACGAAAAGACAACCCACTAACTGGGAGAAAATATTTGCAAATCACATATCTGATAAGGGGTTAATGTCCAAAATATATAAAGAACTCACACAGCTGAACAACAACAAAACAAACAACCCCATCCAAAAATGGGCAGAGGATAGGAACAGACATTTTTCCAAAGATATACATATGGCCAACAGGCACCTGAAAAGATGTTCAACATCACTCATCATCAGGGAAATGCAAATCAAAACTACACCTTACACCTCTTAGAATGGCTATAATCACAAAGACAAAAAATAACAAATATTGGAGAGGATGTGGAGAAAAGGGAACCCTCAAACACTGCCAGTGGGAAAGCAAACTGGTGCAGCCACTATGGAAAAGAGTATGGAGATTTCTCAAAAAATTAAAAATAAAAATACCATATGACCCCACTATCCCACTACTGTGTATTTATCCAAAGAACTTGAAATCAACAATTCAAAGAGACTTCTGCACCCCTATGTTAACTACAGCATTATTCACTATAGCCAAGAAGTGGAAGCAACCCAAGTGTCCCTCAACTGATGATTGGATAAAGAAGACAATGGAATACCACCCAGCCATAAAAAAAAGACAAAACTGTCCCATTTACAATATGGATGAACCTTGAAGGTATTATGTTAAGCGAAATAAGCCAGACAAAGAAAGACAAAGACCGTATGATTTCACTCATATGTAGAAGATAAACTAACACACAGACAAAGAGAACGGTTTAGTGGTTACCAGAGAGGAAGGGGGTTGGGGGTGGGATCAAGGGGTGAAGGGGCACATTTATATATATGGTGACTGACAAATAATAATATACAAGTGAAATTTCACAATCTTATAAACTATTATGACCTAAATAAAAACAAAGAAATATTCTAGAACATAAATATTTAAATATATGCTGCTTTAAAAATAGCACCATAGGGCCAGCCCCACAGCCTCATGGTTAAGTTTGGCATGTTCTGCTTTGGCGGCCCAGGTTCATGGGTTCAGATACCAGGCACAGATCTACACCCCTTGTCAGCCATGCTGTGGTGGTGACCCACATACAAAATAGAGGAAGATTGGCACAGATGTTAGTTCTGGGTGAATCTTCCTTAGCAAAAAAAAAAAGGAAAAAAAAAAAAACACCATAAGAGCCTACAAATTTATTCTGGCAATGTTCAAAACTTCTTTCTTAAGGGTTTTTTAAAATTGCTTTTTGTCATATGTTAACCAAAAATGGTGTTAGCCATGTTGATCACCTGCCTGATTAATTATATTTAGCTGTTAATAGGGGTAAAGAGCACAAGTGTTAAGAGTCACAAAGACTTGGATACCAGTCCTAGCTCTACCATTTAATAGTTAGTTCTATGATTACAGATAAGTAGCTTAACCTCCCTGAGCTTCCATGTCCTCATTTGTAAAATAGGAGGATTAAAGTAGAAAACAACGTGCACAACGTGACTCCTGGCCCATAGGAGGTAATGTATAAATGGTTGTACTTATCATTATCAAGTAGACTAGAAGTCACGGAGGCCAGGACTGTATCTTGTTTAAGGTTATATTTTCACAACCTATCACATAGTAGCTACACAGTAATTATTGTTAAGCTCCTCAAGAACTTTTTATCTGTCTTTGTAACCCTTATACCTCATACAGATTCTGACAAAAAACAAGAGCTTAATAACGTTCTGAACAAACAAAACAAACATTTCAGATAAGAACAAACCCTCAAGCCTTGCTTTGTAGTAAAGAAGTCAGAATAACCAGCATCCGTAGCCAACAGTCCCACAAACTGCATCGCAGGCCGCTGCCGTATAAACAGTTCTACGGCTCCATCGGTGATGTCACTGCCACCCGAAATATCCAGTGACACAACATTAGGCAGAATATCCTTCTGCTGCAGCAAATGAAAAGCCAGATCTGATTTGAGTTGCCTGTGATCAGAAATATCAAGGTGAAGCAGACATTTAAGTTCTCTAATGACTGCGAGAATTTGCGATTTGGTCATGGTCAGGCATTTTAGATAGTGCATTGTGAGAGATTTGAGTCGATTCTTACAGGTAAGGAGGGCAGAGATGTTAGTGACTAGAGTATTAGAGATATCCAAGCTTTCCAGTTTTGGTAACTGAGAAACATTAGCCAGGTCTTCACTATGAAAACAAACATTGAAAACACTTAAAATGCGAAGACCAGTGAGCTGACCAAAGTATAGCACTCTTGAATCTCGAGGGATGCTTGTTGAGTCCAACAGGAGACACCGGAGGTTTTGCTGGATCCAGCTATTGCTGCAGAGTCCACTTATGATGTCTGGGACTGGGAGGTCAGTGTGCACTGCAGTAGCATCCAGTTCAATGAGTCTGTGATGGCAGAAGGCTTTTATGAATGCAGCTGTAGAGATTTTAGCTTTCTGAATATTGACCAGCTTCAGTTTCATTTGGTTGCCCCGGAAAATGCTTGCTGTTCTATCAGTCAGCTTTCCTATAAGAGAACCAGAACCACCTTGTAATAACAACTAAATCTCATGTCTTTTCCAGGAGGCATTGTGGCCAATTAACTATGACAGATGCTAACAATAACAATAATGACTACATTTACTGCTTACTCTGTGCCAAGCACTGTTCTAAACCCTTTACTCAGATTATCTCATTTACTCTTTGCAATACTACTGTAACAGAACTATTATTATTACTATCTTATAGCTGAGGAAACTGAAGCTTAAAGAGGTTAAGTAACTTGCTCAAGGTCAAAACGTGGCAGAATCAGGAATCAAAGCCAGTTTGACTTCAGAGCTCACAGTTTTATCCGTAGTAACCCTGTTCACAGAAAAAAAGAAAAGAAAATGGATGAGTACAGGATATATAATATGCAAATAACACTACTATATAATATGACAAGTCACCTCTCTGGGACTCTTTTTCCTCACGTGTAAAATAAGTAGGCTGTACTAGATTTCATTTAGAAAAGATTTACCAATGCACCTTCTATGTGTGAGATCCATGTTAAATAATGGGCACACAAGGTAATTAAACACCTGTGACCACAAGGAATTCACAAGGAATTGTGTCTAGGAAGACACATCAGGTAAATAAATGATTACAATAGTGTATTACATCCAGTAGTGATTTGTACACACCAGGTACTGAATTAGTACAGATGAGATTAACTCTGGGGAAGGTCTATTTTTTAGGCCCTGAGCTAACATCTGTGTCAATCTTCCTCTATTTTTTGTATGTTGGATGCCGCCACAGCAAGGCTTGATGAGCAATGTGTACGTCCACACCCAGGGTCCAAACCCACAAACCCCAGGCCGCCGAAGCATAGCATGAGAACTTAACCACTACGCCACCGGGTTGGCCCCTGGGGAAGGTTTTGAAGACTAAATATCAGTTTGCCAGGGGGAAGGTGAAGGGTGGAAAAACATGTCAAAAACATGGAGGCCTATAACAGTAGATTATTCGAAACAACCCTGAATAGATCAGCACTACTGAAACATAGTGTACAATGGGAGGCGTGGCTGGAAATGAGAGTGGAGGGAAAGGTAAAATACAGATGGGGCCTGTACACACAGCTAGGAAACTCAGACTTCTACCCTATGAAAAACAACTCAAAATTTTTAAGCAAAAAACGAATGGTCATAATTATATTTTTAGAAAGTCCAATTATGTGACAATGTAAAAGAATTAGGATGGTGTTTGATGGGAGTGAGATGGGGCAAGAGATTATTAATGATTTTAATGATGAGAAATGAAAATTTAAACTCAGGCTGACAGAACATGTGGCTGAACAGGCTGAGGGAAAGGGCTGAGGAAAAAGGTATATAAACTGATTCCCAGGTTTCCAGTTTGAGTTGGGCTGTGCTACCAAGACAGGAGGAAGGAAGCCCCCATACTTCAGTCTTTGAGGAGGAACTTAGTACATTCATTCATACAATTATTTAACAAACATCAAGAGCTCACTGTACACAAAGTGCTGTGCTAGATGCCAAGAATGGTGAATGAGACAGATATGGCTCCTGCTATCATGAAGTTTATTTACATTCTAGAGGGAGAATACAGATACAAGAAAATACAAAACAAACGGAATGCTACCAACATTAAAAATGTAGTAAGTGTTCTAATGGAAACAAACAAGAACATAATATAGGGGTGGGGAGAGGGAGAAGGAAGACAAGAACCTTCTGTCTCTGGGGTTTGAGGTGGTAATATTTAAGCTGAGACTGAAAAGATGTGAAAAGCAAAGGTAGTTGTCATTCCAGATAGAGAGAAGAGCTAAGATCCTGATATGGGAAACAGCTTGGCTTTTTCTATGAAATGAGAGAAAACCAGTATGGCTGAAGCACAGCTGGTGAGGGGATACCAGCATCTGACAGGTTAGAGACAGAGGCAAGAGTCAGCTCTTGCAGACCAGGGTAAGTAAGAGGCATTTTATCCTAAGTACAAGGAGAAGCGTTTAAAGAGTGACAGAGTAGTGGCCAGATCTGATTACAGTACAAGAGAACTGTTCTCTGCTGTGTAGCAAGCAGAGTTGGGCGAGGGGCAAAAAAGTGAACCACCTGAGAGGCCAGGGGACAGGAAAGAAAAAAGGTGTCACTGACGGGCTAGGAAGAAAAGAATGTTTGAGTTATATATTTTGAAAGTAGAAAAT
Organism: Ceratotherium simum simum; assembly: GCF_057802395.1. Classification (NCBI taxonomy): domain Eukaryota; kingdom Metazoa; phylum Chordata; class Mammalia; order Perissodactyla; family Rhinocerotidae; genus Ceratotherium; species Ceratotherium simum. Next base: position 6,370,199 of record NC_141921.1, read on the forward strand.
GTTTCAACAGAATCAAGGGGAGAGGGAGGAGGCATGAAAAATGACTCCTAAGCCATTGAACAACAAGGTAGATGGTCAAGCCATTTTGGAGACGGGGGAAATGGCAGTGTAGTGGGTGCTTTAATGTGACACCCAGACCTCCTTTAGGAACAAAGGACTTAGTACTTGAGCTGATGAAAGTGCCTCCAGATGACAGCCCCCATCTATGTGGACTCCATCAGCTGAAAAGAGTTGCCTCACCCAAAGTCACACCACTTTCCCATGGAGAACCACAGCCAAAGACTGAGTCGGGAAATATAAAGATCCAGCACTCACACCCCAACTCAACACAGGTCTGCGTAGTTATTCCACCTTCAGGACTCCCCAAAAGATCAGCCAAGGTCTTCTAGATACTATATACTTTAAATCTACAATGAAGTAAAAACATCTGGAATGAATTGGCATTGAGACAGTGTTTAAAACCATGGGAATGGATGACCTATAAGAAAAGGAGCAAGGACCAAGTACTGTAAGCATCTACATTTAAGGTCAGATAGTAGAATGAGGATTAGTCATGATAACAACTAACAGTTACTGAATATTCTAAACATTTTAGATATATTAACTCTCTAAATCCTCATAAAACCCCAATAAGGTAGGTTTTGTTTTTTTTTTAATAATTTTATTTATTTATTTTTCCCCCAAAGCCCCAGTAGATAGTTGTATGTCATAGCTGCACATCCTTCTAGTTGCTGTATGTGGGACGCGGCCTCAGCATGGCTGGAGAAGCAGTGCGTCGGTGCGCGCACAGGATCCGAACCCAGGCTTCCAGCAGCAGAGCGCGCGCACTTAACCGTTAAGCCACGGGGCCGGCCCAGGTAGGTATTATTATTAGTCACGTTTTACAGATGAGATGAGGCATAGGGAGTTAAGTAACTGGCCCAAGGTAACATATCTACTAGTCATGACAGTGTACAAACCCAAAGAGTCTGGCACCAGAGCCAAAGCTCTTATAACCTTTAATCTGTATTGCCTTTCAAGGGGAGCTGGATAGGGAGATAGATAAGCAGCAGTCATTGAGGGAGAAAGAAAACTAGAAGAACATGATGACTCAGCAGCCCAGAGAAGAGTTACAAGATACCCAGGAGGCACCCTGGATAGTGGTTCTGGAGCTTATAAAGTCGTGCACTAGGAACTCTGGGGAATCCAAATATAAGTGGTAGCTAAACCAAAGAAAATTACCCAGGGAGTGTACAAAGTGAGAAGGGTACCCAAGATGGAACCTTATGGAACATAAAACATTTAAGTGCATACAGAGAAACAGAAGCATACAAAGGAAACTGGGGAAGAGTAACCAAGAATACAAGAAAAAAATAGTACTCTAAGCCAGGAAGGTCAAGAGCAGCAGTCAACACCAAAAGTCAAACGTACAAGAACACCTGATGATTTAGTGAATCTAAGTAATCACAAAAATCACAAAACCAACCAGACAACCAGACTTTATTAACCCCCTTAAGGAAGTTGAGGGCACTACCAAAAAAAAAAAAAAAATCAAACATGAATCTGATCAAGCCTCTACCTCTAACTTCCAATCTATAGGAATTACAGGGATCAGAGGAACATGCCAAAATTATTGCACAAACAATGGCAAAATCCAGGTTCTGGGAAACTCTACAGAACAACCAACCACAGTTTCTTTAAAAAAAAAAAAAAAAGAAAGAAAGTGGAAAATCCCCAAATACGTGTAGATTAAACAACACACTTCTAAATAACACAAGTCAAAGAAGAAATCTCAAGAAAAATCTTAAAATATTTTGAACTAAATGAAAATGAAAACACAACTTTATCAAAATTTGTGAGAGGCAGCGAAAGTGCTTAGAGGGAAAATTATAGCACCGAATGCATACATTAGAAAGTAAAGATCTAAAATCAATAATCTAAATTTCTACCTTAAGAAACGAGAAAAAGAAGAACAAATTAAATCAAAAGGAAACAAAAGAAAAGAAATATTAAGAATTAGAGGGCTGGCCCCGTGGCTTAGAGGTTAAGTGCATGCGCTCCGCTGCTGGCGGGCTGGGTTCGGATCCCCAGCGCGCACCGACACACCGCTTCTCCGGCCATGCTGAGGCCACATCCCACATACAGCAACTAGAAGGATGTACAACTATGACATACAGCTATCTACTGGGGCTTTGGGGGAAAAAAATAAATAAATAAAATTAAAAAAAAAAAAAAAAAGAGTAGAAATCGATGAAATTGAAAATCTGAAATCAATCGAGAAAAATCAACAAAACCAAAAGTTGGTTCTTTGAAAAGATCAATAAAAGCAATAAGCCTCTTGCCAGGCTAACTGAAAAAAAAAGGAGACAAATTACTAATATCAGAAATGAAAGAGAGGACATCACTACAGATCCCATGAACATTAAAAGGATAAGAAAGGAATACTAAGAACAACTCTATTCCCACATATATTGATAACCTAGGTAAAATGGACCAATTCCTAGAAAGACACAATCTGCCAAAACTCACATACGAAGAAATAATTATCTGAATGGGCTTAATAGATAAGAAATTTAATCAATAATTAATAACCTTCCAAAAGAGAAACCACCAGGCCCAGATGAATTAACTGGTGAATTCTACCAAACACTTAAGGAAGAAATTATAGCAATTCTCTACAATTTCTTTCAAATGATAGAAGCAGAGGGATATACTTTCTAACTCATTCTTTGAGGCCAGCATTACCCCAAGAGCAAAACCATATAGATACTACAAAAGAAAACTACAGACCAATCTCTCTCATAAACACAGATGTAAAAATCCTCAACAAAATGTTACCAAGTCAAATCTGACAGTGTATAAAAAGAATTATAGGGGCCAGCCCGGTGGCGCAAGCGGTTAAGTGCGCGCGTTCCACTGCGGCGGCCCGGGGTTCGCCGGTTCGGATCCTGGGCGCGCACCAACGCACCGCTTGTCAGGCCATGCTGTGGCGGCGTCCCATATAAAGTAGAGGAAGATGGGCACGGATGTTAGCCCAGGGCCAGTCTTCCTCAGCAAAAAAGAGGAGGATTGGCATTGGATGTTAGCTCAGGGCTGGTCCTCCTCCCAAAAAAAAAAAAAAAAAGAATTATAGGGGCCACCTGGTGGTGCAGTTCCACTTCAGCAGACCGGGGTTCACAGGTTCAGATCCTGGGCACAGACCTACGCACTGCTCACCAAACCATGCTGCGGTGGCGTCCCATGTACAAAACAGAAAAAAATTGGCACAGATGTTAGCTCAGGGCCAATCTTTCTCAAGCAAAAGAAAAAAAAAGAGAATTACACACCACAACAAACTGGGATTTATCCCAGGTATGCAAGGCTGGTTCAACATTCAAAAATCAATTAATATAATCCATCACATCAACAAACTAAAAAAGAAAAATCACAGATCATATCAATAGATGCAAAAAAAAAAAAAGCATTTGACAAATCCCACATCCAATCATGATAAAAACTCTCAGTAAACTACAAATAGAGGGGAACTTCCTTGACTTGATAGAGACTATCTATAAAAAATCTACAGCTAACATCATACTTAATGATGAGAAACTCAAAGCTTTCCCACTAAGATCAGGTACAATCAGCCCTCTCTGTCTGCACCTTCTACATCTGTGGATTCAACCAACCACGGATCAAAAGGCCTACAATGGCTGCATCCGTACTGAACACACACAGACTTTTTTTCTTGTCATTATTACATTACCTAAACAATACAGTATAACAACAATTTACATACCTTTTACATTGTATTAGGTATTGCAAGTAACCCAGAGATGATTTACATTATACAGGGGGATGCATGTAAGTTATATGCAAATACTATGACATCTTATATAAGGGACTTGAGCATCCTCGGATTTTAGTATCTGCAAGGGGATCCTGAAAATAATACAACGCAGATACCAAGGGAACAACTGTTATAAGGCAAGGATATCTCCTCTCACCACTCCTTTTAAACAGTGTACTGGAGGGCCGGCCCCGTGGCTTAGGGGTTAAGTGCACGCGCTCCGCTACTGGCGGCCCGGGTTTGGATCCCGGGCGCGCACCGACGCACCGCTTCTCCGGCCACGCTGAGGCGGCGTCCCACATACAGCAACTAGAAGGATGTGCAACCATGACATACAACTATCTACTGGGGCTTCAGGGAACAAAAAAAAGGACGAGGACTGCAATAGATGTTAGCTCAGAGCAGGTCTTCCACAGCAAAAAGAGGAGGATTGGCATGGACATTAGCTCAGGGCTGATCTTCCTCACAAAAATAAAAAATAGTGTACTGGAAGTCCTTGTTAATGCAACAAGAAAGGGAAATAATACAAAAGTCAATCACTTTACTACATACCAACAATGAAAAGTGGAATTTGAAATTAAAACCACAATACCATTGACATTAGGACCCCACAACAATGAAATACTTACATATAAATCTAACAAAAAATGTATACAAGATCTATATGAGGAAAACTATAAAACTCTGAAAACAAAATGAAAGAAGAACTAAATAAATGGAGAGATATTCCATACTCACAAACAGAAGACTCAGTATTGTCAAGATATCAGTTTTTCCCAACTGGATCTACAGATTCAATGAAATCCCAATAAAATTTCCAACAAGTTATTTTGTGGCTATAGATAAACTGATCCTAAAGTTTATATGGAGAGGCAAAAGACCCAGAATAGCCAACACAATATGGAAAGAGAAAAACGAAGTTGGAGGGCTGACACTACCTGACTTCAAGACTTACTATAGGGGCCGGCCCTGTGGCTTAGTGGTTAAGTGCGCGCGCTCCACTGCTGGAGGCCGGGGTTTGGGTCCCGGGCGCGCACCAATGCACCGCTTCTCTGGCCATGCTGAGGCCGCGTCCCACATACAGCAACTAGAAGAATGTGCAACTATGACATACAACTATCTACTGGGGCTTTGGGGGAAAAATAAATAAATAAAATTATTAAAAAAAAAAAAAAAAAGACTTACTATAAAGCTACAGTAATCAAGACAGGGTGGTACTGGTGAAAGAACAGACAAATACATCAATGGAACAGAACAGAGAGCCCAGAAACAGACCCACATAAATACAGTCAACTGATCTTTGACAAAGGAGCAAAGACAATTCAATGGAGCAAAGACAGTTTCTTCAACAAATGGTACTGGAACAACTGGACATCCACGTGAAAAAAAAAATCTAGACAAAGACCTTACACCCTTCACAAAAATTAACTCAAAATGGATCATACACCTACATGTAAAACACAAAACTATAAAACTCCTAGAAGGACCAGCTCAGTGGTGTAGTGGTTAAGTTCAGACGCTCTGCTTTGGCAGCCCAGGGTTCGCAAGTTCAGATCCCGGGTGCAGACCTATGCACCGCTTATCAAGCCATCCTGTGGCAGGTGTCCCACATATAAAGTGAAGGAAGATGGGCACGGATTCAGCTCAAGGCCAATCTTCCTCAGCAAAAAGAGGAGGATTGGCAACAGATGTTAGCTCAGGGCTAATCTTCCTCACCAAAAACAAAATAAAATAAAAATAAAAAAAATAAAACTCCTAGACAATAACATAGGAGAAAACCTAGATGATCTTAGGTATAGTGATGCCTTTTTAGATACAACACCAAAGACACAATCCATAAAATAAATAATCGATAAGCTGGACTTGATTAGAATTAAAAACTTGTGCTCTGTGAAAGACAATACCAAGAGAATTAAAAGACAAGCCAAACTGGGAGAAAATAATTGCAAAAAACATATCTGATAAAGGACTTATCCAAAATATACAAAGAACTCTTAAAACTCACCAATAAGAAAACAAACACCCCGACTAAAAAATGGGCCAAAGACCTTAACAAATGTCTCCCCACAGAAGATACACAGATGGCAAATAAGCATATGGAAAGATGCTCCACATCATATGTCATCAAGGAAATGCAAATTAAGACAACAATGAGATACCACTACACACCTATGAGAATGGCCAAAATCAAGAACACTGATAGCACCAAAAGCTGGAGAGGATGTGAAGCAACAGAAACTCTCACACATTGCTGGTGGGAATGCAAAATGGTATGGCCATTTTGGAAGACGGTTTGGCAGTTTCTTACAAAACTAAACATATTCTTACCATATGATCTAGCAGTCGCATTCCTTGTTATTTACCCAAAGGAGCTGAAAACATATCCACATAAAAATCTGCACAAAGATGTTTATAGCAGCTTTATTTACAACTGCCAAAACTCGGAAACAACCAAGACATCCTTCAGTAGGTGAATGAATAAACCGTAGTACATGCAGACAGTGGATTATTATTCAGCACTAAAAAGAAATGAGCTATCAAATAAAAGACATGGAGGAACCTTAAACACTTATTACTGAGTGAAAGAAGCCAATCTGAAAAGACTACATGCTGTGTGATTCCAACTATGCAAAACTATGGGGACAGTAAAAAGATCAGTGGTTGCCAGGAATGGGAGAGATGAATAGGCAGAGCACAGAAGATTTTTAGGACAGTGAAAATACTCTGTATGATATTATAATCCTAGATATGTCATTACACTTTTGTCCAAACCCATAGAATGCACAACATCAAGAGTGAATCCTAAGGACTTATGGACTTGAGGAAATTAGGATGCGACAATGTAGGGTCATCCTTGGTAAAAAATGTACCATTCTGGGGCTGGCCCCGTGGCGTAGCGGTTAAGTGTGCGTGCTCCGCTACTGGCGGCCCGCGTTTGGATCCCAGGCGCACACCGACGCACCGCTTGTCAGGCCATGCTGTGGCGGCGTCCCACATAAAGTGGAGGAAGATGGGCACAGATGTTAGCTCAGGGCCAGTCTTCCTCAGCAAAAGGAGGAGGACTGGCATGGATGTTAGGCTCAGGGCTGACCTTCCTCATACACACACACAAAAAAGTACCATTCTGATGAGTAATGTTGATGATAATGAGGAACGCTATGCATGTGTAGGGGCAGGATTAATGAAAAATCTCTGTACATCCCTCTCAATTTTCTTGTAAACCTAAAACTACTTTAAAAAAATAAAGTCTTTAAAAACAATACAGACACACACATAATAAACATATTGCAAAATAATACAAGAGATAGAGGGGAAGCCTATGGATAAGCCTATCAACAAATCACAACATACGGACCTCATCTGGATACTAATTCAAATAAAAGTTTTTAAAAGTTCTAAGACAATCAGTGAAAATGAACACTAACTGGACACTGGATAATAAAGAAATTAATATTAAAAATTTTAAGTGTGACATTAAAATTGTTATATATATTTTAAAAGTCCCCACTCCCCAGCTACATTTACAGTTGAAATGATATCTAGGATTTACTTCAAAATATCCAGGGTCAGGGCAGTGATGGGTATAGGTATGGATGATACAAAATTGGTCATGAGGGCCAACCTCGGTGGTCTAGTGGTTAAGTTCAGCATGCTGTGCTTCAGCGGTCCAGGTTCAGTTCCTGGGCGCACACCTACACCACTTGTCTATTAGTGGCCAAACTGTGGCAGAGGCTCACATACAAAGTAGAGAAAGATCGGCAACAGATGTTAGCTCGGGGCGAATCTTCCTCAGCAAAAAAAAAACATTGGCCATGAGTTGATAATTGTTGAAGCTGAATATATTAAGGTTTACTTAGTTTCTCTAGTTTTGTATATTTAAAATATTTACAATAATGTTTTTTTAAATCAAATCTACAGTGAGATTAGAAGGTTTAAATTTATCTTCTTCTCTTCCTAAACTCTATGCCTTCACTCTGAAGAATACATAATGCTCCAGCGAAAAAACCACAAGCATAGAATGCACCTTCTTCTACTTAATTTTCTGTAAAATTTATTTAACTAGTGATATATAGCATCTTTATATTAAAACTGAATATGAAAAATCTGGGGGAAAAATCAGACATGAAGCAGCACTCTCAGGGGTTCCTTGAGGGCAATAGAGCTAAGAGTTTATTTTCATAGCTTTAGCTCCTAGCACAGTGTCTGCTGAGTAGTAGAGACTTAATAAATAAGAAATGAAAACAGCTATAAGCATATAGTTATTTGTAAGAAATTTGCCACAAGTCTCATGAAAAGGTTATCAAATAGTCACCCAATAAAATTCTGGCCAAACAATTCGACATATTAAGTGAACATATTAAGGCATAGCAGGGTAGTTAAAAAAAATACAGTCTCTGGAGCCAGAGTGCCTGGGTTTGAATCCTAACTGCCACTTCTGAGCTATATGAGTGTGGACAAAAAGTCACTTAATCTCTCTGATCCTCAGTTTCTTCATCTATAAAAACAGATAATAGTATGTATGTAAAGTTCCTAGTACAGTTACAGTGTCTGCCAAAGTGTTAGCCATTATAACTTTAATGACTTTATTATTATTATATAAACTTAACATATGACTGATATATTGCTCATCTCCTCAACTGGGGAAAACTGATGTTTTCTTGGGTTTTTGTCCTTAGTTACCTATTAATCAAACCACAGAGCAAAAGTTTCCAGTCTCAGTGTGTTACCAGATCTCCAGGAGTTTCACCTTTGTGAGATTATCTTAGGGATTCTCAAACACCAAACCTATTCTGTCTCCACCACAAATAAACTCTTGAGTCAATAAACATTGACTTTACAAACTGGTTATCTCCAACCTCAAGTGGAAAAATAAATTTTATTTCCTTCTTTTTATCACCTCCCCTCAGGCAGCAAACAATCTAGAATCCTTCAGAATGACTTTCCTCCCCACCAACACCAAACACAGCTCTTCTCCCACCCTCACTACTCTCTTGTCTTAGTTTAGTTATCTGTCATTTATTCCTTCTGAGGCAAACCCTATTCACCAGGCTTATGATTCTAGTCCTTCAGTTACCTCCAGTACTTTGGGGCATCAATTTTCAGCTCTTATATTTTTAATATTTCCCTCCTCATTGGCCTTTTCCTTTCTGTATACATGCAGAAGGGTCCATGCTATCCCTTCCCCCACCTGCACCTTCATAAAAAATTACCACCTCATTTTTTTCTTCTTCTCAGTTAAATTTCTTGAGTACAGCTATATTCTATTTAGCATGAATAACAAAAAAAATTCAAAAACTTTTTCAATATAGAACTAGGCAAAAAAAACCCAAGGAAATAGAAGATTAGAACATTATAAGCCAACTAGATCTAACAGAAATCTACAGAAAAAGTCATCCAATAACAACAGAATATATATTCTTCAAGAGCACATGGAACATTCTCCACAAGAGGCCACATATTAGTCCACAAAAAAAACTCAATAAATTTAAAAGAATTAAAATAAAACAAAGTATGTTCTCCAACTACAACAAAATAAAATTAAAAATCAGGGGCCAGCCTGGTGGCATAGCAGTTAAGTTTGCGCACTCTGCTTTGGTGGCCTGAAGTTTGCAGGTTCAGATCCCGGGCACAGACCTATGCACTGCTTATCAAGCCATGCTGTGGCAGGCATCCCACATATAAAGTAGAGGAAGATGGGCACAGATGTTAGCTCAGGGCCAACCCTCCTCAGCAAAAACATGAAGACTAGCAATGGATGTTAGCTCACAGCCAATATCCCTCACACACACACACACAAAAGTCAATAACAAAGTTAATCTGGGAAAAGCACAAGTATGTGGAAATTAAACAATACACTCAAAAAACCAATGGGTCGGGGCTGGCCTGGTGGCGCAAGCAGTTAAGTGCGTGAGCTCCAATGCCACGGCCCGGGGTTCACCTGTTCGGGTCCCGGGTGCGCACCGACGCACTGCTTGGCAAGCCATGCTGCAGTGGTGTCCTACATAAAGTGCAGGAAGAGGGGCATGGATGTTAGCCCAGGGCCAGCCTTCCTCAGGAAAAAAAAAAAAAAAGAGGAGGATTGGCAGATGTTAGCACAGGGCTGATCTCCTCACAAAAAAAACCAATAGGTCAAAGAAAAAAATCAAACAGGAAATTAGAAAATAATTTGAGATGAATGAAAAATGAAGACAACATACAAAAACTTATGGGATGCAGCTAAAGCAGTGCTTGAGGGACATTTATAGCTCTTATTACATATATTTAAAAAAAAAAAATCTCAAATCAGTAACCTAAACTTCTATCTTAAGACACAGGAAAAAGAAAAGCAAACTAAACAAAGTCAGTAGGAGGAAGGAAATGATAAAGATTAGATGGAAATTAATGAAATGGAGGAAAGACAAGACAATAAAGAAAAAAAAAGTGAATGAAACCAAAAGCTGGTTCTTTCAAAAGATCAACAAAATTGATAAACCTGTGACTCCACTGACCAAGAAAAAAAGCAAGAACTCAAATTACTAGAATGAGAAATGAAAGAAGAGATATAACTACTGACCTTGCAGAAATAAAATGGATTATAAAAGGATACTATGAACAACTGTATGCTGATAAATTACATAACGTAAATGAAATGGACAAATTTACAGAATAACGCAAACTACCAAAACTACCCAAGAAGAAATAGACAATATGAGTAGACCTATAACAAGTAAACAGACTGAACTCACCATCAAAAAACTACCCACACAGGGGCCAGCCCCGTGGCTTGGCAGTTAGGTGCGCGCGCTTCCACTGCTGGCGGCCCGGGGTTCGGATCCCGGGCGCGCACTGACGCACTGCTTCTCCGGCCATGCTGGGGCAGCGTCCCACATACAGCAACTAGAAGGCTGTGCAACTATGACGTACAACTATCTACTGGGGCTTTGGGGAAAAGAAATAAATAAATAATTTAAAAAAAAAAAAAAAAAAAACTACCCACACAAAAAGGCCAAGCGGGCTTCACTGGTGAATTCTACCAAACATTTAAAGAATACATACCAATTTTTCACAAACTGTCCCAAAAAAACAGAAGAAGAGGGACCACTGCTCAACTCATTGAGACCAGTATTATCCTCATGCTAAACCCAGATAAAGACATCACAAGAATGGAATATTACAGACCAATATCCCTTAAAATAATGCATGCAAAAGTTCTCATCAAAATATCAGCAAACCTATTCTAGCAACACACAAAAAGAATTACACACCATGACCAAGTGAAATTTATCCCAGAAAAGCAAGGTTGGAATTAACATCCAAAAAGCAATTAATGTAATCTATCATATTAATAGAATAAAAAACAAAACCCACCTGAGCATTTCAGTAGAGGCAGAAAAAGCCAACACCCTTTTCCTGATGAAAACATTCAATAAACTAAAATAGAAGGGAACCTCCTCAGCCTGTTAAGCGCAGCTACAACACACCCAAAGCTAACTTCTTCATACTGAATGGTGAAAAACTAGATGCTTGCCCCCTAAGATAAGGAAAAAACAAGGACGTCTGCTTCAACACTTCAACTTCAATGTTCAATACTTCAACACTGTATTGGAGGTTCTAACAAGGGAAACTGGACAAGAAATAAAAGACCTCCAAATTGGAAAGGAAGAAGTTAAACTATCCCCATCTGCAGATGACATGATATTGTATATAGAAAATTCTAAGGAATCCACTAAACAACTATTAGAACTAATACACGAGTTCAGAAAGCTTGCAGGATATACAATCAACCCAAAAGATCAATTGTATTTCTGTACACTAAAAACAATCCAAAACTGAAATTAAGAAAGCAGTTCCAGGGCCGGCCCCGTGGCTTGGCGGTTAAGTGCGCGCACTGTGCTGCCGGCGGCCCGGGTTCGAATCCCGGGTGCGCACCGACGCACCGCTCCTCTGGCCATGCTGAGGCCGCGTCCCACATTCGGCAACTAGAAGGATGTGCAGCTATGACAGACAACTATCTGCTGGGGCTTTGGGGGAAAAATAAATAAATAAAATCTTTAAAAAAAAAAAAAAAAAGAAAGCAGTTCCACGTACAATCAAAAGAAAATACTTAGAAATAAAAGAAATGTAAAAAGAAGTGTAAAACTTATAAACCACAAAACACTGCTGAAAGAAATTAAAAACCTATTTTAAATAAACAGACATCCCACGGGGTCCGGCCTGGTGGCGTAGCCGTTAAGTGGGCGCGCTCTGCTTCGGCAGCCCAGGGTTCATGGGTTTGGATCCCACGCACACACCAATGCACCGTTTGTCAAGGTGCGTTATATAAAGTAGAGGAAGATGGGCACGGATGTTAGCCCAGGGCCAATCTTCCTCAGCAAAAAGAAGAGGACTGGCATCGGATGTTAGCTCAGGGCTAATCTTCCTCACACACACAAAAATAAATAAATAAATAAATAAATAGACATCCCACACTTATGAAAGATTTCAGATTGTTAAGATGGCAAAACATTGGTGAAAATAATTAAAGATGATCTAAATAAACAGACATCATGTTCACGGATCAGAGGACTTAATACTGTTAATATGGCAATACTCTCCAAATTGATACACATATTTGATGCAATCCCTATTTGAATCCCAGCTGGAGTCTTTGTAGAAACTGACAAGCTGATTCAAAAATTCATATGGACATATAAGGAATCTAGAATAGCCAAAACAATCCTGAAAAAGAATGAAGTTGGAAGACTCACACGTTCCAACTTCAAAACTCACTACAAAGCAACAGTAATCAAGACCGTGTGTTACTGACATAACCACAGACATATCAATCAATGCATTAGAATTGAGAGTACAGAAATAAACCCCATGTATCTATGGTCAACTGATTTTCAATAAGAGTGCCAAGACCACTCAACAAGGAAAGAATAGCGTTTTCAACAAATAGTGCTGGGACAACTGTACAGCCACATGCAAAAGAATGAAGTTGGACCCTTTCACCTCATACTATATACAAAAATTAACTCAAAATGGACCAAAGACCTAAATGTAAGAGTGAAAACAACAAAACTCTTAAAAGAAAATATAGGCGTAAATTTTTAGGACCTTGGATTGGCAATGGATTCTTAGGTATGATACTTAAAAGCATAAGCAACAAAAGAAAAAATACACAAATTGGACTTTGTCAAAATTAAAAATTTTTGTGAATCAAAAGACACTATCAACGAAGTGAAAAGACAGTCCACAGAATGTGAGAAAATAATTGCAAACCATGTAACTGATAAGGGTTTTGTATCTAGAATATATAAGGTGGCATAGTGGTTAAGCTCACATGCACTGCTTCAGCAGCCCAGAATTTGCGGGTTCAGATCCTGGGCGCAGCCCTACACACCACTCAGCAAGCCATGCTGCAGTGGCATCCCACATACAAAACAGAGGAAGACTGGCACAGATGTTAGCTCAGGGCCAATCTTCCTCACCAAAAATATAAATAAATAGAATATATAAAGAACTCTTACAACTCAATAATAAAAGACAACCTAAATCTAATTAAGAAATGTACAAAGGATCTGAATAGACACTTCTCCACAGACATACAAATAGCCAAAAAGCACATGAAAAGATGCTCAACATCAGTGATCGGGGAAATGCAAACCAAAACCACGATAGATACCACTTTACATCCACCAGGATAGCTATAATCAAAAAGTCAAATAATAACAAGTTTTAGTGAGGAGAAACTGCCCCTGTTGAACATTGCTGATGGGAACGTAAAATGGTGCAGCCACTTTGGAAGTTCCTCAAAAAGTTACAGAGAATTACCATTTGACTCAGCAATTCCATTCCTAGGTATACACCCAGGAGAAATGAAAACATATGTTCACACAGAAACATGTACGTGAATCTTTATGGTAGCATTATTCAAAATAGCCAAAAAGTAGAAACAACCCAAATGTCCATCAGCAGATAAATGAATAAAATGTGGTATATTCCTACAACGGAATACTATGCAGCTATAAAAATGAAGGAGTGATTGAGTCTGCAAAATGGATGAACCTTGACTATATTATTGCTGAGTGAAAGAAGGCAGACACAAAAGGCCACATATTGCATGATACCAATTATATTTAATGTTCAGAAAAGGCAAATCCATAGACGTAGAAAGTAGATTAGTGGTTGCTTAGAGTTAGGGGAGATGGGTAAGGAGTTTCTTTTTGAGGTGATGAAAATATTCTAAAATTGACTCTGATGATGGCTGCACAAATCTGTGAATATACTAAAAAAAATCATTGAACTGTACACTTTAAAGGGGTGAATTATATGGTATGTGAATTACATCTCAATAATTTGTTACTAAAGAAAAAAATTTTTTCATTAAGAAAAAACTGTAACATGGCAAATTAAACACAGCCCTTTGAAAGCCCCACTACAATGGAAGGTAAAGGAAAAAATGTTAAAGGCTCATATTCACAATGAAAAGAATGGGAGATGAGCCTACAGCAACAGCATTTCAGAAGCTAGAGAGCAGACAGATGAGTGGTAACCTGACTTAGTTCTCCACTATTATCACTCTGCAGGGCAAGCCTAGAAGCAAGACAATTTCCATCAAGGGATCCCAGAACTCTGAGACTCAACATCCACACAAATAAAATGGGAATAATTTCTATATTTCCCACCAGGTTGTTGTGAGGAGCAAAACAGGAACTATATGTGAAAGTGCTTTTCAAATAGTAATGTGCTCAAAGAGTATGCTATACAGGAGCCTTATCATTACCTTGCCAAGTCATCACCCCAAGGAATCGATCAGCTACTTCCTGAGGGAAACTCCAATGCTCCGGAAGGCATAGTGTTCCATCAGATCTTTCAGAACACAGTTTCTCCAGGTTAGCAATCAGGACGTGCAGGCAGATGTTGACCAAAGAGTAGGGAGATGCCTCCTCCTAGCAAACAAATCCCCAAATAAACCTTGTTAGAATACATCCACAAAAACTCAACATAAAAGCAGCCATGCCATATATCAAACTACTGGATGAGGATATCTGAAGATACATTCTCCTCATTCAAATAATAACTTATATGTAACGAAACCACCTTATTCCAACTGTTAACTGAATGGAAGATTTTATCTGATGTAGCTTCTGTTGTATTTTGAAAAAAATTAAGTTCTCTCAATCCTTCACTTATCGCCTGCTCTGTGCCAGCCACTGAAAACACAGGGATGAGTAAAATATAGTTTTAATCCGTTTGGAGCTAACAGTTTAGTGGAGAATACAACCAAGAAATCTGACAACTCTAATACAACACAAAGGACTATTCAAGCAGAGATCACATGGTCATTCATTCAACAAACATTTATTCAGTGACTACCATGTGCCAGGGGATAAGAAG
Organism: Ceratotherium simum simum; assembly: GCF_057802395.1. Lineage (NCBI taxonomy): Eukaryota > Metazoa > Chordata > Mammalia > Perissodactyla > Rhinocerotidae > Ceratotherium > Ceratotherium simum. Next base: position 6,385,368 of record NC_141921.1, read on the forward strand.
GCCCACCTAGTCTCACCCTCAAAAGTGTTCACAACGTAAAAGGTTGCCACACCCAGAGTGCTGAAGAGATAAGAACTGACAGAGAGGTGAGACTATCAAAGCATATGGTCCCCTTCTCCTCTAAGAGAGACTGGCATTTGTTCATTCAACAAATATTTGAAAGGCATGGCACTGTATTAGACACAAATAGAGAGTGACAAGCCAAACAAAGATTGCTATCTTTGTCCAACACTTAACATGCAATAATTCATTGTCCTCCACACTACTTTCAATTGATTAAATTCCCTCCATAGGCCAAAGTGTAAATTTTGTTGTTGTTAGTGCCCTCGAGTTGATTTCAACTCCTGGCGCCCCTGTGCACGGCAGAGTGGAAGCCTGCCTAGTCTTTTTGCTCCATCCTCTCACCTTCCGGCACTGTATCAGACAATGCTCCACTGCTATTCACAGGGTTTCATGGCCAATTTTTTTCAGAAGTGGGTGGCCAGGTCCTTCTTCCTAGTTTGTCTAGTCTGGAAGCTCTGCTGAAACCTGTCCACGATGGGTGACCCTGCTGGTATTTGAAATACTGGTGGGATAGCTTTCAGCATGAAAGGAACACACAGCCACCATGGTATAACTGACAGATGTCTGGTTCCCAGACCAGGAAACAAACCAGGGCTGCCAAGGTGAGAGCGCCAAATCTTAACCACTAGACCACCAGGGCTGGCTCAGTATAATTTACTGTATAAAATAAAATATAAATTACTCCTTGCTCCCTCCTCCATTACACTCTCCAGACAAAACTCCATTCCTGGAAGAACTTCACTATCCACGTTTTTGTGGCAACACCCAGCAGCTAATCATCTACGGAAAGGGGGAAGATTCACACAACATAGTATGTCATGGCAAATTCATAATCGTGAACTTCAAATGAGCCCTCAGTAGCTGGAAATCCTACAAGATCTCTTCAGACAGAGCACTCTCCTGCCATGGGGCAAGAATTATGTCATGCCTTCTACTTGTTCCTCAAACCCGTTTTACGCTGATCTTACTTCACTGAGAAAAGTGAAGCCAACTCACCATCAAATTTAGCTGGAAACTACAGGCATCTTTTCCTCATTCTCTTCTTATACGGAAAATGTGTACCTCCTTGCAAAGACCAACACTTCCACACGTGCTGAGTGGATTTCATCCCTCTTACCTTGGCCTCTCTCCTGTTATTTCTTCATTCATATATACATCTTCAAACTCTCCTTCTCAAATGGGTCACTCTTAACATACAATTTATGCTCTATTATTTGCCTTAAAAACAAAAAACCCCGGGGCCGGCCCGGTGGCGCAGTGGTTAAGTGCCGGCGCTCCGCTGCGGAAACCCGGGGTTCGCTGGTTTGGATTCCTGGCGTGGACCGACACACTGCTTGGCAAACCATGCTGTGGCGGCGTCCCACATAAAGTGGAGGAAGATGGGCACGGATGTTAGCCCAGGGCCAGTCTTCCTCAGCAAAAAAAGAGGAGGATTGGCAGATGTTAGCTCAGGGCCAATCTTCCTCACACACACAAAAAAAAAACCCTCTGTTGACTGCCATATCCTCTTCAATTACTCTTCATAACCAAACTTCTCTGATAAGTTTACATACTGTAATCACTTTCCTTCTCTTCATTTTTGTTTTTGTTTTAATTGAGGTATAATTTACATATAGCAGAAAAAAATTATTTTGGTGTACACTAAGTTCTACGAGTTTTGATGAATGCATACAGTCGTGTACTACCACCATTATAAAAATAGAGAACAGTTTCATGACTCAAAAATTCCCTAGTGTCCCTTTGTAGACAACTGCTCCTGCTAACCCCAAGCAACCACTTATCTGTTCCAGAGTTCTGCCTTTTCCAAAATGTCATATAAACAGAATCATACAGTATGTAGGCCTTTAGAATCTGGCTTCTTTCACTTCACATAATGCAATTGAGATTCATCTATGCTGTTGCATGTTTTTTGTAATTTATTCCTTTTTATATCTGAGAAGTACTCCACTGCATGAACGTAGCACAATTTCTTTATTCACCAAGTGAAGGGCATTTGGATTGTTTGAAGTTTTTGACAATTTTAAAGAAAGCCCCTATAAATATTCGTGTAAAGGTTTCTGTGAACATAGTTTTCCTTTTTCTTGGGCAGTTACCTAGGAATGAGATTCCTGGGTCCCTGGAGTTTCACATTTCCTACATGTACGTGTGTACTTAACTTTACATAAGAAAATGCTAACCTCTTCTTGCAAAGTAACTGTACCACTTTGCATTCCCAAGAGAACATATCAGAGTTCCAGTTGCTCCAACTCCTCACCATGTCAGAACTCATGTCAGAAAAGAGGCAAGGAAGCAAAGAAATTCCCTGAAACAGTTTCAGCAGACTTCTACTTGGGTCTCAAAAGCCAGAAGTGGTTCATATGCCCATGGAAAAGGGAGATTATGCTTCCTGTGGGTAATTTCTATAGATCTATCTTCCGGGTCACTATTTCTATTTCTCTATTCAATGGTGTTTAGTTCTTCATAGACTAATTGTATACTGATCTTTTTTCATTTTTATTTTATCTTTTATTTCTTTAATAAATTTTAAATATATTTATTTTATAGTGCTTCAATAATTCCATCTCCTGAAGTGTCTGGGAATCTAATTCTGTTAGTTGTTGATTCTGTTGACTCTTACTCATCGAGATTCATGTTTTATAATTTAAAATTGTGAGCTGGTCTTTAACGAGAATTTATTTGTAGGACTCCTGTGAGGAGTGGGTTGAAGACAGGTCACATTAGAGAGATTCGGCTAAACGCTAGTTACCCCAGGGGCATTACCAGGGATCACTTTGATAATTTCTCAGCTACAGATTTCCTGTACCAAGCAAGAAATGTCAATTAAAACCCTAAATTTGTGTGAGGACAGGCCTGTGATAGCAAATTTTTAGGAGATATTCTTCTCATTCAAAATCCAAGCCAAAACTGACAAGGTTTCCTGTTTCCCTTTCCCGTAAGCAGATTTTTTTAGATCTATCATTTCACTGAAGTATAGTCAGCCTTTGTTAGCCCATATTAGTTATATATTATACATACAGTTATAGTTTATAGTCTCCATTCAAACTCCCTACCTGATTTTGGCAAACGCCTAGTCTCTAATCCCTGGTTATTGACAATGGTAAATGTCAAAACTTTAGGGTCTGCTTACGGACCTGATTTCTAGCTTCTTTGAATTGGGTGGGGTAGCTGGAGATTTCCTTTACTTTGTATTTCCAAGAATGTTTGTTACATTTTATCCAGAATATTTAGTTTATGATATTATTTGCCATATTATTGGGCATAGCAGCCCCATTTAAAAAATATAATACATTAAAGATTAAATTCACATAAAAGGTATTGGGAACATGTGTAACATATTTAAATAATAATAAAATATAAAATATAATTATTTTAAAAACACCCTTGTATTCACCACATAGCTTAATGAATATACCAATATTTTTGGAGTCCTTTATGCGCCCCTCCCTGACGCTATTTCCCATCCCTTCACCCAGAGGTAATCATTATCCTAAATATTGTTTAGTTCTGCATGTTACTGAACTTTATATAAATAGAATTATATTAGAGTAGTCTGCTACTTGTTTTTGTTTTATAAATCAATAGTATGTTTCAGAGATCCTTCCTATGCCATTCATTCTTCAAATCACTCTATCTGGCTTCCATCCCCCACCAAGACCAGTAATGACTAATGACTCTGCCTCTGTAATATTCGACTACTGATTACATGACTCTAAATATTATCTATAACCCCAACAAATTCCAGATTATTATCTCCAGGTCAGATCTTCCTTTAAGCCATAGTCTTAGACAGCTACTTGCCTCCCTGACGTATCTACTTAACTGTGTCACAAATACCTCAAACTCACCATGTACAAAACTGAACTTTTCTAGTGTTTCCCCGCTCAGTAAATGGCATCACATCTATTCAGTTGCTTAATCTTGACTGAGACTTCCTTGTCGTTAAGCAACACTGCCCCCCACACACACCCCTATCCAATACATTAGCAAATCATACTGGTTCTAACTGTGTCTAATAGCTTCCATTTGCCACCTACCTCCCACCCAGATCCACTCCTTAACCTTCTCCACCCTGCTCTCTACTCCTGGAGATGACCTGTGTGGATCCTATGAATAGGTTCCCTTGTCCTCTGGTTGTCAGTTTGGTTCCGACAACATGCAACTCTCAAAAAAGACAGGAGGGAAGAGAATGAAGTTAGAATAGAACATGTATCAGTTTCCTAGAGTTGCTACAACAAATTACCACAAAATTGGTGGCTAAAAACAACAGAAATTTATTCTCTCACAGTTCTGAAGGACAGAAGTTCAAAAATTAAGGTGTGAGCAAGGCCATTCTCCCTCTGAAGGTTCTAGGGAAGAATTCTTTTTTTTTTTTCTTTTTTGTGTGAGGAAGATCTGCCCTGAGCTAACATCTGATGCCAATCCTCCTCTTTTTTTTTTTTTGCTGAGGAAGATCTGCCCTGAGCTAACATCTGATGCCAATCCTCCTTTTTTTTTTTTTCCCCCGCTGAGGAAGATTGGCCCTGAGCTAACATCCATGCCCATCTTCTTCTACTTTATATGGGATGCCGCCACAGCATGGCTCGACAAGCGGCGCATCAGTGCACGCCCGGGATCTGAACCCACGAACCCCGGGCCACCAAAGTGGAGCACACGCACTTAACCACTTGCGCCACTGGGCCGGCCCCTAAGGAAGAATTCTTTACCAGTTTCTGGTAGCTCCTGGCTTTCCTTAGCCTGTGGCAACATAACTAATCTCTGCCTCCATCTTCACATGGGCTTCTTCCCTGTGTCTCTATGTCTCAAATCTCCCTCCCTTTCTTTTATAAGGACACCACCAGTCACTGGCTTAAGGGTCCACCTAAAATTTAGGACCCTAAATCCAGATGATCTTCTCAAGATCATCAAGTTAATTAAATTTACAAAGACTCTATCTCCAAATAAGCTCAAATTCACAGGTTCCAGGGGTTAGGACTTGGACATATGTTTTTGGGGGACACAATTTAACCCACTACAGATTATTTCCCCAGCTCTCTTTAAGGTTGCCTTGGGCTGGCTGTGTCCCAGCAATCACTCCTTTAAAATCAACCCTCCAGGGGCCGGTTCCGTGGCTTAACGGTTAAGTGCACGCGCTCTGCTGCTGGCGACCCGGGTTCGGATCCCGGGCGCGCACCGACGCACCGCTTCTCCGGCCACGCTGAGGCTGCATCCCACATACAGCAACTAGAAGGATGTGCAGCTATGACATACAACTATCTACTGGGGCTTTGGGGGGACTAGATAAATAAATAAAGTTAAAAAAAAAATTTTTTTTTAAATAAAATAAAATCAGCCCTCTGTCCTTGCTATAAACTGAAAGTTTGTGTTCCTCCAAAATTCTTATGTTGAAATCTAACCCCCAATTTGATGGTATTTGGAGGTAGGAACCTTTGGGAAGTGATTAGGTCATGTGGTAGAGCCCTCATGAATGGAATTAGTGCCCTTAAAAAAGAGAGCCCAGAGAGCTCCCCTGCCCCTTCTGCAATGTGAGTAAATAGCAAAAAGATGTCTATGAATCAGGAAGTGGGCTCTCACCAGACACCAAATCTGCCAGCACGTTGATCTTGGACTTCCTGGCCTCCAGAACTGTGAGAAATAAATCTCTGTCACTTATAAGTCACCCAAGTCTATGCAGTATTTGTTACAGCAGCCCAAATAGACTAAGACACTCCTTCTGGGAGGTCCACTGAACCTAGGGGTGGTAATAGATGCTGTTACTAGACACGGAGTACTGCATTATTGTGGTTTTCCATTCCTTATCTTTGGAAGTAGTCCCTTAATTAAACTCCTACTGAATTATCCCTATTCTGATTGTGCCATCTGTTTCCTGCTGCCAGCATGATTGTTAAACGCCCCCAATAAATTTCTAGTTCATCCCCTTCTTTCTAGCTCCACAACCAATTTCCAATATAAGTCACTACCATCTTACCTAGAACACTGAAAAACTCCAAATTAGTTTCTCTAGTTTCTCTCCTAATCCTTTTCTAAGCCATCTCTACCCAGAGTCTAGACTTATCATTTCTAAAATATAAAGTGTACTATATAACTCTCCTAATTAACATGTTTTAAGGGGTACAAGGTAAAAAAGCAAAACAAACAAAAAGCTGTGTTTCTATATGCAACCAACAATTAATTGGAAAACTAAATTTTAAAATATTGACAATAGCCTTTTTTAAACATCAAATATAGGCCCTACTCAGGAAGATAACAAAAATCTAGCTACTCAAAGTAGCATCCATAAAGTTCAGCTTACAATAAAATATCAGACATGGTAAGAAGCAGAAGAAAAAAAAAATCAGTCAATAGAAACAGATCCAGAAATAACTGAAATGACATAATTAGCAAAGACTTTAAAACAGATATTATAATTCACAGACAGAAAGGAGAACATGAACATAATGACAAAATAAATATGGAGTCTCAACAGAAAAATGGAAGATCTGAAAAAGACCCAAATGGAACTTCTAGAGTTGAAAAATGTGTTATCTAAAATAAATAATACATTAGATGAGATTATCAACAGATCAGACACTACAAAATTAGAGATCAGTGAAGTTGAAGGCAGTGTAATCAAAACTAAACTGAAACAGAAAAAGGCTGGGAAAAAAAAATGGAGAGGCATAGAGCCCCAAGGGACAATCTTAAGCAGTCCAACATAAATGTGTAATTAAAACTCCAGAAGAGAGGAGTTATTGGAGAAGAAAAAATATTTTAAGAAACAATGGTCAACAAGGACAATGTCCTATACTTGCAATCTATGAAACTGCTTTGTAATTTAATATTTAGTGAATTACAGTTAATTCACTGGGTACAAAGAATAATAAAACAAATTTGATGGCTTTCTTAAAAAAAAAAGTCAAAAAATGTCCAAATTAGATACAAAATATAAACCCACTGATTCCAGAGCAAAATGTACCCAAAGCGAAATAAATAAAAGACACCACAACACAGCAAATTGGCTAAAAACCAATGATAAAGAGAAAAATCTTAAGATGGGGTGAGGGGGCAGTGAATACAACAACTGACTTTTCATCAGAAGCAATGCTAGCCAGAAGACAACGAAATAACAAAGTGTAGTAGGGGGGGCCGGCCCCGTGGCTCAGCAGTTAAGTGCGCGTGCTCCGCTGCTGGCGGCTCGAGTTCGGATCCCAGGCGTGCACTGACGCACCGCTTCTCCGGCCATGCTGAGGCCGCGTCCCACATACAGCAACTAGAAGGATGTGCAGCTGTGACATACAACTATCTACTGGGACTTTGGGGGAAAAAAATAAATAAAATTATTAAAAAAAAAAAAAAAGTGTAGTGGGGGGAAAAACTAAGTGGAATGAAAACATTTTTAAAAAATAAAGGTGAAATAAAGATATTCTCAGACAACCAAAAGTAGAGAGAACTTGTCACCAGCAGATCTACACATAAGAAAGGTTAAATGTTCTTTAAGCTGAAGAAAAATAATACAGGATGGGTATCTGGGATCTAGAGAAAAAGGAAGAGTACTGGAAACAGGAACATGTGGATAAATATAAAAATTTTTTTTTTTAATAAGAAATATATGTAAGAGGGCCGGCCCTGTGGCTTGGTGGTTAAGTGCGCGCGCTGCGATGCTGGTGGCCCGGGTTCGGATCCCGGGTGCGCATCGAGGCACCGCTTCTCCGTTCATCCTGAGGCCGAGTCCCACATACAGCAACTAGAAGGATGTGCAGCTACGACACACAGCTATCCACTGGGGCTTTGGGGGGAAAAATAAAATAAATAAAATCTTTAAAAAAAAAAAAAAAAAAAAAAAAAAAAAAAAAGAAATATATGTAAGAAAACTAATTTCTTTAGGAAATAACTGATCAAAGCAAAAATAAAAACAATATATTGTGCAATTTATCACATGGAGAAGTACAATGTATTACCTCAACAGCACAAAGGACAGGACTAGAGGAGGGAAATGAAAGAATACTGTTCTAAGGTGAAGTGATATATTTAAAAGCAGACTGGTAAATCAAATGTGTATTTTAAAACCTAGAGCTGTGGCTCTCAAACTTTTTGGTCTTAGGACTCCTTTATACTCTTAAAAATTGGGTTATACCTACCAATATTTACTGCATTGTAAGTTAAAACTGAAAAATCTTTAAAATATGTATTAATTCATTTAGAAATAACAAAATTTAACAAATCACATGCTGACATAAGGAACTTTTTTTTTTTTTTTCGGTGAGGAAGATTGGCCCTGAGCTAATATCTGTGCCCATCTTCCTCTCTTTTGTATGTGGGACGCCGCCACAGCATGGCTTGATGAGCTATGTGTATGTCTGCACCTGGGATTTGAACCTGTGAACCCTGGGCCACCAAAGCGAAGCGCATGAACTTAACCACTATGCCACCGAGCTGGCCCTAAGCCTTCTCTATGTAGTATCTGTATAGGTATATGAGAGTTCTAGAAACTGTATGAAGTTCCTAGAAATCGGATATGTCCTGGTATATCAGTTAACCACTGTATTTTCAAAAAGAATTTTTAAAAAGTTTAGTGACAACAACAGCACTGTTTTACATTTTGGAAATTTCATTAACGTATGGCTTAATGGAAGAGAATGGGGTGTTAGGGACCCCAGAGGTCCTGAGTCCACACTTTAAAAACGGCTATCTTTGAGTGACCATGAAAGAGAGAGGGAAAGAAAAGGACAGAAACAACTAGTAAGTCAATAGAAGAGAAAAAATGAAACTTTAAAAATAATTCAAAAGAAGTCAGGAAAGGAATGAAACACAACAACAAACAACAAACAAGACAAATAGAACACAAATAGCAACACACTAAACTTAAATCCAACAATTTTGATAACTACATTTACTCTAATTTAAAAGGTACCGATTGTCAGACTGGATAAAAAAGCAAGACTGCTGTTTACAAGAGATGTGCTTTACACATAAACACAACACAGGGTTGCTTAACACTACTCAGAAGGAAACTGGAGAGACTATATTAATGTCAGAAAAAGAAGGCTACAGGACAACAATATTACCAGAAATCAAGATGAACATTTCACAATGATAAAAGGGTCAATTCATCAAGAAGACATAATTCCTAAATGGGTATGCACTTACTAACAGCTTCAAAATTCATGAAGCAAAAACTGAATGAGTAAAAAGAAAAATCCACAATTACAGTTGGAAATTAACACTCATCTTCAATAACTGATAAAAACAAGTAGACGGAAAATGAGTAAGAATATAGAAGATTAACAATATCAACCAAGTTGACCTGACAGTCACAGAATACTATGCCCAATTATACAATACATATTCCTTTTAAGTGCACATGAATATGCACCAAGATAGATCATAGCTAAGCCATAAAACAAGTCTCAATAAATATAAATGGATTGAAATCAGAGTATGTTCTCTGACAACAATACAATTACATAAGAAGTCAATTAAACAAAAAGATTCACAGAATATCCACAACTCTTTGGGAATTATGCAGTACACTTCTAAATATCCCAAAGAAGAAATCATAACGGAAATTAGAGAATATTTTGAATAACACATCAAAATTTATGGGCGTTAACCAAAGCACTGTTAGAGGAAATGTATAGCTCTAAATATTTATATTAGAAACAAGACGGGACCAGCCAGGTGGCTCAGCAGTTAAGTTCACGTGCTCCAATTTGGTGGCCTGGGGTTTGCAGGTTCAGATCCCGGGTGCAGACATACACACAGGTAGTCACGCCACATGTGACGGCGTCCCACATATAAAATAGAGGGAGATGGGCCCAGATGTTAGCCCAGGGCCAATCTTCCTCGGCAAAAAGAGGAGGATTGGCAACGGATATTAGCTCAGGGCCAATATGCGTCACACACAAACAGAATGATAATAATTTTTGTCAATAAATTTGATGAGGGCCAGCCCCGTGGCTTAGCAGTTAAGTGCGCGCACTCCGCTGCTGGCGGCCCGAGTTCGGAATCCTGGGCATGCACCAACGCACCGCTTCTCCAGCCATGCTGAGGCCGCGTCCCACATACAGCAACTAGAAGGCTGTGCAACTATGACATACAACTATCTACTGGGGCTTTGGGGGAAAAAATAAATAAATAAAAATTTAAATACATAAATAAATAAATTTGATGAACAATTTCATTGATAAATTTGATAATTCAGATGAACTAGGATGGCACATTCCTTGGATGACAAACTACAAAAACCGACAATCTGTTAGTAAGTGCATACACATTTAGGTATGTTATGTCTTCTTGATGAATTGACCCTTTTATAAATATAAAATAAAATATATGAATTGGGCCGGCCCCGTGGCTTAGCGGTTAAGTGCGTGCTCTCCGCTGCCGGCGGCCCGGGTTCGGATCCCGGGTGCGCACCGAGGCACCACTCTTCCAGCCATGCTGAGGCCGCATCCCACATACAGCAACTAGAAGGATGTGCAGCTATGACAGACAACTATGTACTGGGGCTTTGGGGGAAAAATAAATAAATAAAATCTAAAAAAAAAAAAAAAAATATATGAATAGCTCTATATAATTAAATTCCCTGCCCAAGAAACAGATATAATTAAAAACCTTCCCCCAAACAAATTGAAGACTCAATGGCTTCACTGGAGAGTTTTATTAAACATCTAATAAAGAAATAATACCAATCCTCCACAAACTAAAAAAATTGAATAGGGAACACTTCCCTATTCATTCTTTGAGGCCAGTATTATCCCAATACTAGAACTTGATTAAATATTTCTACAGAGTAATTTCACTCATAAACATGGACATAAAAATACTTAAAATATTAGCAAATAGAATCCTGCAATATATAAAAATAATACCTCATGACCAGGTGGGGTTTATTGCTAAAATGTACAGTTAAATTTACAATCAATAAAATCCACCACATTAACAGAATAAACAAAAACATACGATCTTAATAAATGTTGAAAAAGCATTTGACAAAATTCAACACACATTTCATGATTTTAAAAAAAAAGCTCTCAGCAAACTAGGAATAGAATAAAACTTCCTTAATTTGATAAACAGCATCTACGGAAAAATCTATAGCCAGTATCACATTTAAAAGTGAAAGATCTAAAATACAAACATGTCTACTCTCACCGCATCTCTTTAACAACCTACAAAAGGTCCTGAAAAATGCAATTTAAAAAAAGGAAACAGGGTCGGCCCCTGGCACAGTGGTTAAGTTCACGCGCTCCACTTGGGAGGCCCGGGGTTCGCAGGGTTCACAGGTCCCGCAGGTCCCGATCCTGGGCAGACACCTACGCACCACACATCAAGCCATGCTGTGGCAGCATCCCACATACAAAATGGAGGAAGATGGGCACACATGTTAGCTCAGCGCTAATCTTCCTCAGCAAAAAGAGGAAGATTGGCAATACATGTTAGCTCAGGGCCGATCTTCCTCACCAAAAATAAATAAATAAACAAACAACAAATAAATAAAAAGCATAGAGTGAAACGGAATGAGTAAAGCTGTCTTTATTTGCACATGACACGATTATGAAGATCTTAAGAAATCTTCAAAAAAAAAAACCTACTAGAGGAAATAAGTGACTTGAACAAGGTTGTAAGAGCCAAGATCAATATACCAGAAAAAAAGTGTATGTGAAGTTTTTAAAAATATTCACAGTAGTATCAAAAACAGGGATGAATTCAACAATGTAAAAGACCTTTACACCAAAAACTACAAAACACTGCTAAATAAAATTAAAGACGGCATAAACAAATGGAAAAATATATATTATAGAGGAAAATGTATTCACGCCTTGAGTAATTTAAAAACTAATTGAAAATAAAATCGTACAAAGAAAACGAGCATACATATAGTACACGATGGAACCGGACAGAAAAAATGGATTGGTCTGATCGCTTTTCTAAAGAAAATCTTGTGTTTCAATTGCAATCAACAGAAACAAAAAATGTGCTTGACACACTGTGCTAGTACATAGTTAAAACCCAGCTTTTGAAAGTACGGCTTTTAAAAGTACGTCCAAAAGAGTACAAGGAGTACAGGCTAGATCTTTGCAGGGCACAAAAGCCTTCCAACAAGGCGTTAGTGTGTAAAGCACAACCTCAATCAGAGTATTTCCTTCCCTCCTCACTAATTTTGGGTTGAGCATTCACTGGATTTTGAGTTCCAAGAGGGTGGTCCTTTGGGGCGCTGTAGAATGTGGACTGGTATCAGAACACCTGAGGTCAAGTTCAAGTTTATGAGCAAATTAACTAACTTGCAGTTTTCAACTTCACTACATGCCACTAAAATGGAGACTATCAATGCCTACAAAAGACCAGAGATGACCAGATTACTTTAGAAATGTGATGCTTAACGCACAGTAGGCGCCGAACACACACCACTTTACTCTGCATTTTTCTGAGTTTAGTTTAATTGGCATGGGGGGAGGGGGCGAACACGTGGAACTGAAGGAATTTCAGTCTTCAGTGTTCCAGTTCCCACAACCGGGCTGAGGAGGGTCTTTCTGTTCCGGTCCCCCGGCCCAATGCCTCGGGTAGCAGTGGCCGATGAGCCACGGCCTCTGGGGAGCACCACGTCCACGACGCACGTGGGGGAACGGTCGAGGTTTGGGGCATTTGGGTTCATTATGACAATAATAAGCGCCAGCGTCTACTACCGTCCAGGCTAGCGTCACGTCCAAACTTACACTACCCTGCAAAACAGCTGCTGCCTTTAGCAAGCATAGGTGCAAGCCGGAGACCAGAGGCGGGGACTGGCCCCAGGGCACGCGCGGGGCGCGCCCCGCGTCCACCCGGCTGCGCAAGGTCGGCGCGCTCCGCCCTGAGGCTGGGACGCCCCGGGCAGAAACCTCTCCTTCAGCATGCACTTCCCCGGCGACGAAGGGAGCCTGGCAGGGCCTCAGCCTCTTCAGACTTTACCCCCGCATCGACCAAACGAACCAACAAGAGCCTCGCACAGTCTCCGACGACTGGCTGCGCTCGCCAGGGACGGGGCGTCCCGCCGGGGTTCGCGTCCCCGACGCCGCCCCGGTGCTCACCTGCACCACGCAGCTGCCCAGGGCATCCTTCTGAGCGTCGGGAAGGGCGATGGTCCGGGGCGACAGCCCCGGGTGCAAGAAGTGAACCATGGCGACCCCCGCCGGCTGGGCGTCGAGGAGAAAGCCGGCGTCGAGCGGGAGCCCGGATCCCGCGAGAGGTGGAGTCGTCGGGCGCGCAGAGGCAGCAGAGCAGAGCCGGCTCCGTGGGCCGCGCACGCAGCGCTCGCACCGCCCGGTCCCGGCCGCAAAGCTTTTGAAACGCCCGGCGTGGCGACGCGCACGCGCCCGCGCCCGCCGCAGCCTCACCTTCCGCCCGCGGAGGCCGGCCCGCCGCAGACCCCGCCCTCAAAACGGGCCCTCCCCACCCCCACCCACGCCCACACCTACTGCGCCCCATCGAGGCCGAGCTGTCCGACGCCCCAGAGACCGACCTTAGCCTGTCCAGCGACTCACCCAACTCCTCCTCACCCTTCTGAGACCAACCTCTCTCAAGTCCACACGTCAGGGATGGATACCACGTTGCTGTCGCCCTTCGGGGGCATGCCCAAGGACCAGCTCTCTAGAGTTGGGAAATAGAATATATATTTTTAATACTTTAAAATATATTTTTTAAAGATCTTTCTCCTAAAAATCCGGCAACAGCACCTCTCATATCAGTGCTCTCTGTTTCAACTCCTACTGACATGGAATGAATCAAATATCAAAACCACTTCTGACCTCATAAGTACACAAAATGAACTACTCAGCTTTCTTGTGACCTGAAAAGTACCAAGAAGACCCTTGTAACTTGCTCCAAAAAAGAAGCCCTGAGAGAGCAGTAACTTAGTACACTTTAGCTAATTTAAGAGAAAAATATGGGCCGGCCCCGTGGCTTAGCGGTTAAGTGCGCGCGCTCCGCTGCTGGCGGCCTGGGTTCGGATCCCGGGCGCTCACCGACGCACCGCTTCTCCGGCCATGCTGAGGCCGCGTCCCACATACAGCAACTAGAATGTACAACAATCTACTGGGGCTTTGGAGGGGAAAAAATAAATAAATAAAATCTTTAAAAAAAAAATAAGAGAAAAATATGTCTTGGGAAAGGATAGTTAAGAATAGGAGCCTTGGGGGCTGGCCCCATGGCTTAGTGGTTAAGTGCGCGCGCTCTGCTGCTGGCGGCCGGGGTTCGGATCCCCGGGGATGGCACCGACGCACCGCTTCTCCAGCCATGCTGAGGCCGTGTCCGACGTACAGCAACTAGAAGGATGTGCATCTATGACATACAACTATCTACTGGGGCTTTGGGGGAAAAAAATAAATAAATAAATAAAAATTAAAAAAAAAAAGAATAGGAGCCTTGGATTTGAATCCTGGCTTGAAATGCTGGCTCAGCCATCCACTAACTTGTGAACCTTGGGGAAGATTCTTAATTTCTCTGAAGCTCTACTTCCTCTCAGTAAAATGAGATGAGAATGCGTTATCTCACAGAGTTAATGTAAGGATTAAATAAGATAAGTTATGTAAAACACATCACAATGCTTGGTGCTTGGCACAGAGCAGGTACTTGATAAGTGGATTCAAGTGTTAAAATTATTTTTCAAGTACAAATAACTTTGCAAAATGCTTCCCTTTCACCTTTATTCTTTTCTTTAATCCTCATACCAAAAAAAAAAACAAATCCTGAGCAGCACCTATCATCTCCATTTTACTCAAAGGGAAATAGAACACCTAAGAGGTTGAATAGACAAGTTAAATTTTACCCACCTGATGAGTGGAAAACCTGGGAGTCAAAATCAAATTTTCTGACTCCAAGTCCAATCAATATCCTTTTTTTTAAGCGGACTACTTCCTATCTTCTCTATCCTCAAACTTCCAACACCTCTTCCTCCAACCATACTCTCAGCTTCCTCTTTCACTGAGAAAAGAAAAGCAATCAAAAAAGAACATCCCAAGCTCCCACCATCACGTCTATCCAACCATCTGTATAGGCTCTCTCCCTTTGTTCTCTCCTATTACTATGAACTATTTATACTCTTATCGAAGGCCAACCCCTGGATTTGTACGCTAGATCTCACCCCCTCTTGCTTATTCAAAGACATCATCCAGCAAAGTTCCTTCTTTCTCTTGCATTATCATTTTTCTCCTTTTTCTTGGATCATTGTCACCAGCATATAAATAAGCTGATACTTTTCACACGATTAAAGACAAAAAGTACTTCTTTTGACCTAATTTCTCTCATCAGGTATTGCCCCCATATCTCTTCTATCCTTTACAGTAAAACTTCTCCAACGTGTGTTCTATCCCTGCTGTCTCTAATTTTTCTCCTACCATTTTATTTCACCTCTACCACTCCACTAAACCATTCTTGTCAACTTCCAAGTTGCTAAACTCAATGGTCACTTCTCATTCCTCATCTTATTTGACTGTTTAATAGCATTTGACTCAAGTGATCATTTCTTTTCCCCTAAAATACTTCTTCATTTGGCTTCCAGGACATACTTCAACATGTCCAAAAGTAAACTCCTGATATCCTCTCCTTACCCTGCTTTTCCTACAGTCTTCCCCATTTCAGTGTATGGCAACTCCTCCCTTTCAGTTGCTTATGACGAAAACCTTGGAATCATTTTTAACTCCTCTTTTATTCTCGTATCCCATATCCTATCCGTTAGGAAATCCTGTTGGCTCTATCTTCAAAATATATGGACAAACTGTCTATGTCTTACCTCTTCTATCACTGCTGCACTGGTCCAAGTCCCTGTCATTACCCACTTGGATTTTTATGATATCCTCCTCTCTGGTTTCCCAGCTTCCATCCTTGCTCCTTAAAATCTATTCTCAACACAGCAGCTAGAGTGATCATTTTAAACATGTCACCCTTCTGCCCCAATTCCTCCAATAGCTTCCCATCTCACACAGAATTTTAAAAGTCTTAAGTGGGCCGTCCCAATGGTTTAGTGGTTGAGTTCGTGTGCTTTGCTTTGGCGGCCCAGGGTTCACAGGTTTGGATTCCAGGCACAGACATGAACACCGCTCATCAAGCCATGCTGTGGTGGCATCCCACATACAAAAGAGAGGAAGATGGGCACAGATGTTAACTCAGGGCCAATCTTCCTCACCAAAAAAAAAAAAGTCTTAAGGGTGGTACTCTAGAAGGTTCTATATAATCTGTTCTCTCCCTGCCCTTCTCTCACCTCATCTTCTGCCACTCTCCCCTTTGCTTATTCCACTCCAGCACTATTGGACTCCTTGCTATTCTCATGGCTGTCTCTCTTACTTTGGCTACCCTCATGGCTGGGTCTCTTACTTTCTTCATGTTTTTGCTCAAGTGTTCCCTTAACAATAAAGACCTCCCTGACTGTAATACAGTAAATAGCAATCCTTACCACCATCACCACACCCTCCCAAAACTTCTTGTCCCTTTTGTTCTGCTTTCATACTTAACACTATTTGTCATGCTATATATTTATTTTATTTCTGTTTGTTTTCTGCTTTCTGCTACTAGGAAAAAATGTAAGCCACATGAGTGCAAGGACTTTGTTTTATTGTATCCCTAGGCCTAAAACAGTGTCTAACTTATAGAAGGTAGTGTAGAGGAGGAAGACCTATCCTCTACCCACTCTGGGTCCCTTCTGGCTGGGCTACCAATTAAGTTGACATGAGACAGAATAACAGGAGAAAATCAAACAAAGCTCTATAACATGTATACATGGGAGAGACCCAGGAAAAACTGGGTAACTCACAAAAATAGCAGAGGTTCTCATCTTAAATACTATCTTCAGCTAAAGACAAAGGAGGATGTTGGGGGTGGAGGGAGTCAGCTGTGGGAGATTACCAGAAAAGTACACTAAACAAGAGTAAGGTTAATACACAGATTTAAGTCCTTGCCTTCCGCACTGATAAGAGTTTCTAGAGATAAGGTCATCTTCCCTTCTTCCTGGTACAGAGGGAGATACCTTTACAAACGGATTTCCCTTATAAATGTAAATGTCTCTTACAAAGGATAACTTCTTCCTTTACTTGGTTTTCAGAGCTTTGATAAGAATGGGCTTAGCAAGGACCCTCCCAGTCTATCCATACCCAGAGTTATCTATGGTGATGGCCTGTCCTGGAGACAGGCCTTCTATCTTAAATTCTTTCAGGCAATTTGGGAGAAGGCCAAATGTTCTTCTGAATCTTCTGAGCCTTTATTGTCTTCAGCTCGAAATAATCCACACATCAGAGTGACACATCTTGGGGCAGCCTGCCCCACACCCCATCAGTAGTCAATGATATTTGTTGAAAAAATACATGAGGGGGCCAGCCTGGTGGCATAACGGTTAAGTTTGTGTGCTCTGCTTTGGCAGTCTGGGTTTCGCAGGTTCAGATCCTGGGCACAGACCGTCGCACTGCTTGTCAGGCCATACTGTGGTGGCATCCCATATAAGGTGGAGGAAGATAGGCACAGATGTTAGCCCAAGGCCAGTCTTCCTCAGCAAAATAGAGGAGGATTGGCATGGATGTTAGCTCAGGGCTGATCTTCCTCACACACACACACACACACAAAATAAATAAATAAAAGGGAAGTTTTATCATCACATGTATTAGCTGGTATAAGCAGGTATTAGCTGGCACCGGCTCAGTCTGAAAACATGCTCTCACATACCTCGCATGTTATGCTAATCAGCCCTGGGCTCCTCCTAGGGCGGAGAGGAAAAGGGCATCTTCTGGTCATCTTCAGGTCATCTGCGCAGGCGCTGCTCTTGCAGTGGGGCTCGATCTGGTTCAGGCCAGTTGATGCTGGTATCTCTTCCCGACACAGCTCTGAAAAACAACCTTGAGGGAGTGTTAAGCACCTTTAAACTTCCAGCTGCTTAGGGAATGCACCGGTGACAACTACACTTGCACTTTGGGGTCATTATTAAGTAAAATAAGGGTTACCTGAATACATGCACTGCAATACCATGACAATGGATCTGATAATCAAGATGGCTACTAAATGACTAATGGGTGGGCAGGTAGTGTATAAGCACGGATACGCTGGACAAAGGGATGATTCATGTCCAGGGCAGGACTGAGCTGGAAGGCTTGAGATTCATCATGCTCCTCAGAATGGCACTCAATTTAAAATTTATGAATGGTTTATTTCTGAAATTTTCCGTTTAATATTTTCAGACCTCAGTTGACTGCAGGTAACTGAAACTGCAGAAAGTGAAACCACAGATAAGGGGGGACTACTGTACAATTATTTTGTAATGTCCTGGTACCCAAGGTGGGTGTCTCCCTAACAGGAGACCTCCTTGGAGGCGGGGTTTGTGGCAGCTGACTCTGTTAAAGCTCTATTCTAGTCAGATAAGGGATGTTTAAATAAGATCTCTTTCTGCATTTTCTGTAGCTCAGATGCTTTCACATTGAAGTAATCTCTATACCGGTTTGGTGGGTTGTTGTTCTCTTTAGCCCCATATTTTGGGGATGAAATTTTCTCCCCAAATCTGTAAAATCTTATGTTCTAGTGTAGGAGCCACTACAATAACAACACTGAGGGCCAGTGAGGTTGAAAATCATAAACTTGGGGCCGGCCCGGTGGTGTAGTGGTTAAGTGTGTGTGCTCCACTGTGGTGGCCCGGGGTTCACAGGTTTGGATCCCAGGCACGGACCAACACACCACTTGTCAAGCCATGCTGTGGTGGCATCCCATATAAAGTAGAGGAAGATGGGCACAGATGTTAGCCCAGGGCCAATCTTACTCAGCAAAAAGAGGAGGATTGGCATCGGATGTTAGCTCAGGGCTAATCTTCCTCACAAAAAAAAAAAAGAAAGAAAGAAAATCATAAACTTGGAAAGCTGTCAATGGGCTCAATTCTTTGAGACAGGCCAAAAGAGTGCATGGGAATGGCCTAAATGGTTAAATTGGATTTGAGATTGGCCTTAATGGTTAGATTGGACTTTTCTCCTTTATAGCATAGTGATTAAGAGCATAGATTTCAGGGCCCAACAGACATGAGTCTTATGTGTGACTCTAACACCTACCTAACAGCTGTGACCTTGGCAAAGTTATTTAATATCTCAAAATTTCCTTATCCATAGAATGAAATAATTATCTTCTTCTCAAGGTTGTTGCAAGGCTTAGCTGAGAAAATATACGTTAAAAAGGCTTAGCATAGTGCTTGCGTTGATATACATTCTGGCTACATTGGGATTCCAAGTCAATCATTGGAATCTACTGAATAAAGGGTGGTATTAATGCTGAACCTCTTAATCTCACGTTCATGTGCCTGATGCACAGTAAGCCAAATACTGAGACATCAGTGCTTGGAGACAGAGAAAGGTTTATTTGAATTGGCCAAATCGAGAAGGTGGGAGCATGGGTTTGCTCAAATCCACATTTTTTTTATCTTGTTTTTGTTTTTTTTGCTCTTTTTTTGTGTGTGTGAGGAAGACCAGCCCCAAGACAACATCTGACGCCAATCCTGCTCTTTTTTTTGCTGAGGAAGATTGGCCCGGAGCCAACATCCGTGCCCATCTTCCTCTACCTTACATGGGACGCCGCCACAGCATGGCCCGAGAAGCAGTGCATCAGTGCACGCCCAGGATCCAAACCATTGAACCCCGGGCAGCCACAACAGAGCACGCGCACTCAACCACTTGCGCCACCGGGCCAGCGCCCAAATCCACCTTAACAAGAGCAGAAAACAGGGTTTTATAGAGCTAAGGGGCTTGACAGGAGGAGCTTTGGAGAAACAAAAGGGTCACTCCCAATAAGTCCCTGGGCAATCTGACTTCTGGGCTTCAAGGGCTGCTGGGGGCCAGCCATCCAATGATTGCAACCTCCCCAAAGGCATTCTCTTTTTTCAGCAAAACAAGCTCACAAATCCTCAAGACCCCTGAGTCACCTCTCAAGTTAAACAAGAAAACAGCTAATTGACAGGATTCATCTATGTCTATGCTGGGAACAAGGTTGAAAGGCAATCATGTTCTTATTGAATATCCACAGTAACCCTCAGGTACTTGGCTTCAGTATTTGAAATTATAGACCACTTCTTACAATAGTACTTGGCACATAGTACTAACTGATTGACCCCAAATCCTAAACTATAGTTGATCTGTTTCCATAGGTCTTTAAAGGAGAAGACTCTTTAAATCCACTGCTAGTACCTGCAAACAATAGTGATGTGATTTATTTCATGAACCAGTTTTGGAGGGCTTTTAATTATACCTTGTCTTCACATTCAAAGACATTGATACCGGCTCAACACAAGGTTGACATGAGAGAAGCCATATTGTAGAAAAGAAGCCCTATTGTAACTTTGAATGACCTCTGACAAACTAACCCAGCTGGATATGCACCCTCCAGGAGATCTAACTGCTCTGTAGATTTTACGACCCCTGCTTATGCATGTACCTCCCAGCTGTGATAAGATGATAACTTTGTTCTTTTGAGTTCCTTAGGAATGTGATGACCCCCCAAACAGAGAGTCTATGCTGATAGCCATCATCAGTGAAAACTGAAAGATCTGGTGTGGCACTCCCAGTCTGTACCACCAGAAGGTCAACATTCCTAACCCCTCCCCCTATAACCCCATGGCCTACATAACTGCTGTAAGATTTTGTGTCCCCTTAAGATGGTTCTTTGAGACATCAGTCAGCCATCTTCCCCCTTGCTAGCAAGCTGTAATAAACTGCCCTTTCGGGCCGGCCCCATGGCTTAGCAATTAAGTGCGCGCGCTCTGCTACTGGCGGCCTGGGTTTGGATCCCAGGCGCGCGCTGATGCGCCGCTTCTCCGGCCATGCTGAGGCCGCATCCCACATGCAGCAACTAGAAGGATGTGTAGCTATGACATACAACTATCTACTGGGGCTTTGGGGAGAAAAAAAAAAGGAGGAGGATTGGCAATAGATGTTAGCTCAGAGCCGGTCTTCCTCAGCAAAAAAATAAAAAAATAAAAATAAATAAATAAATAAACTGCACTTTCTTTTCCACCATCTTCCCTCTTGACGATTGGCTTTTGTCTCGCAGCGAGCAGATCATGCCTTTTGTGTGATAACAACATCACTACTGAGATTGTACAAAGCAGCAAAGGTTCTACAAAGAGTGGGGATGCTGGTGTCAAAACAGTGTCTAGGTTCAATCTACAGGTTCCTCTATTTGCTATCTGTGTGATTTGAGGCAAATCATTTGACCTCATTAGGCTTCCCCTCCTCTGTAAAATAGGGAATTATCTTCCCGTATGAGATGTTTGAGGGTTATATTGAACAGAATACTTGGCTCATTATTCGTATTTACAGTTTTGAAGGGCTTCAAGACTGAACTGACCAGAGGATAATCAGGTGGAAAATGTGTTTGGTAACTCCTTAATCTCCATATTCAAATATGACAATCACATTCTAGGTCTGTGATTGAAAATGTCTCCTTTTATAATGTGTGTTGATGTAAAGTGACAGGAGAGTTAAGGTTTTTTGTTCTTAGCTCTTATATTCACATCCCATGCTAGGAGAGACACTCCTTAGAGATGGTCCTTGACTGAGTTATTGCAAAACCATTTTAAACAGCTGTCCTATTGAATGCATGAGAGTAAGCCATTCATCTGCAACATCTGGCCACTGGTGTCATTTCCCCAAACCTGCTCCAAAGGCTGATTTCTGGAAGCCCAAGAGCTCACTGTGGGCACTCCCATCCTATGACTTGTTCTTTCATAGGGGCCTGTGTAAAAGCCGAATTTTGAAACTGCATTAGAATCTTAAGTTATAAGAGACAAAAACGATTAATTTTGAGTGCTCATGTTTTCCGTCATTCGCCCCCCTTCTCTGAATTTGATGAGTTATGCAGTTAGTCAGACCAGTTCATTGGCCTCTTATGATGCAGATTGAGAACAGGGAATAGGAGATGGAAGGGTAATCAGGAGGAAAGAAAGAATTTAACCAAGAGAGACTGGATCAATCTACATAACAAAAACAGAAAATGAGAAAGGGTGGGGGGTGAGGAAGAACGGAGGAAGTCTTTTAATTTTTGCTCTTTGAAGTATTGGCTATAGACAACACAGCTCAACAACTTGTTTGGTTAAATATTAGCCAAAGGTATTTATCTTCCTCAATATGTTCGGCTCATAGTAGTACCATGTTACTAGTAAGTGAATTATTGGACAGACAATGAAAAGTTAAGAAAAACTCATCCTGGTACCTGAAGCCCTTCTGGGAGAAATTGTTAATCACTATGGGAGGGAAGCCACCTTGCAGTGGATCCAAAAGGTATTTAATTGGTCTGAATTTCCAATAGACAATTCAGAAAGTTACCCAACAATGTGTTTCATCTGCGCCAAAAAGCAATCCCAGGACAGGGCCGCACTCCTCGGACAAGGGCATTTGACATGGAGGAGTGCCCCCCCCCCACCCCCGCCGTGAGGACTGGCAAGTGGACTTTATCATGATGTTTTGAGCCTCTGGGAATGTCAAGATTCGTAGATGCTGTCACAAGGTGGACTGAAGTTTTCCCTTCCAGAAACGAGAAGAGCACTGAAGTGACTAAAGTTTCGCTAAAGGAGATCATTCCCAGGTATGGACTCCCACTGTCGATCTAGAGTGACAACAGAGCCACGTTTATCTCCTAAATAACCCAGGAAGTATCGAGAGCCTTGCGGATCACCTGGAAACTCCACACCTCATGGCAGCCCCAGTGGACAGGAAAGACTGAAAAGATGAACCACATATTAAAGAAGATGATTGCCAAAATTGGTCAGGAAACTAATTTAACTTGGGATAAGGTGTTACCTTCTGCACTGTTGAGGATCCACGTAGCAGAAGGAAATAGCAGTCGGGCAGCACTTCAAATTTTTAAATGAAATTCTAACTTTTGTTCATGAGTTTGCCTCACAGGTCCCCGTTCCTGTCAGATGTTCCACTTCACCACATCAAGGCAGGTGACTAGGTTCTCCTTAAGTCTTGGAAGGAGCGTGGACTAGAGGATCAACTAACCCCCAAGTGGAGCAGGCCTTATGAAGTCTTCCTGACTACCCATTCGTCAGTCAAGTTGGCTGGAGTCAAGCCGTGGATTCATCACACCCGAATGAGGCTTGCCCCGCCATGACCAGAGCACTCAGAAACTGAAAAGAAAAAAACTGGTCTTGTGAGCCGCTGAAAGACCTTAAGCTGCTGTTCCAGGTTAAGACAGCTGACACCAAACAGTCAGATAAGTAAAATGAATGGGGTTCTTGCATTTTGGGTTCTGGAAATTTGGGTTAGTCAAATATGGAATGTCAAGTAATGATAATGCAAAATGCAAAATATAGCCTGGTACCCGAGAGTATTTTCAATCCCAGGTTGAAAACTTGCCTTCCTCAGTTTCCCCATCTTCACCCCCTTTCAGCAGGAAGTAGCCAGAAGGATCAACACCTTGCTTCCTACAAGAATGAGGAAGGGAAAAAAGACAGTGGGGATTGAAGCCGGGTATCTGAGGGGTATTGTAGATATTAAACCAATTTGCTGTTTTTCCTGTTTAACTTGAGGGGTGACTCAGGGGTCTTGAGGATTTGTGAGCTTGATTTGCAGGAGAAAGAGAATGCCTTCGGGGAGATTGCGATCACCGGATGGCTGGTCCTCAGGTGCCACTGAAGCCCAGAAGTCAGATTGCCCAGAGGCTTATCAGGAGTGACCCCTTTGTTTCCCTGAAGCCCCTCCTGCCAAGTCCCTTGGCTTATAAACCCCCCCCACACACACACACTCTGCTTTCTGTTCTAGGGGAGGTGGATTTGAGCGAACCCAGGCTCCCACCTACTCGTTTTGGCCAATTTGAATAAATCTTTCTCATCTCCAAGCACCAATGTCTCAGCGTTCGGCTTGTTGGGCATCAGGCACACGAACTTGAGATTAAGAGGTTCGGTATCAGGGTCCCTCATTCAGGAAGATCCGGTGTTAAAATTCCTTCCCTTCCTCAGGAAAAAACGTTTAGAACCCCTTCATGAGGCCTGACCCGTGGCATACCAGTTAAGTGCATGTACGCTCTGCTGCTGGCAGCCCGGGTTCGGATCCCGGGGGTGCACTGACGCACCACTTGTCAGGACATGCTGTGGTGGCGTCCCATATAAAGTGGAGGAAGATAGGCAGAGATTTTAGCCCAGGGCCAGTCTTCCTCAGCAAAAAGAGGAGGATTGGCATGGATGTTAGCTCAGGGCTGATCTTCCTCACAAAAAAAAAAAAAAAAGAACCCCATCATAAACGTTTAGAACATCATAAATGTTTAGAACTTTACCGTAAATACCTGAAGCCCAACAATCAAAACCTATCCCACCAGCACTTCCGTGTGCCAACCTGTTCTCCCTAATCTCTTAAATTTTGTCCCAAATCCTGAATCGGGGAGACAGATCTGAGCGCACATGCCCCCTGTCTCCCTGGAGATCGATCTTGCAGAATAAAAGCTGATTTCTCCCCTCAAAGGCTGGTGCCATAATTAATTGGCTTGTTTATGCGCATTGGGCAGAGAACCCCAATTTTGTGTGGTAACAATTGATGACCATGAAAGGACGAGGTCCTGTGACCGCCCACCCAAGGCTCTGGAACCCCTGGCAGGGTGTGGGGTCTTTTCATGGACCCTGAGCGGCCGCCTAGACAATTTTTTCTAGAGGCTGGACTGATTGGATTCCCGTTTCCCAGCTCTGGCGTTCCAGGCCCAAAGGCGTTTTTTTTCCTTTGGGAGAAGAAAACAGCTCCAGGATCAGACGTCTTTTGGGTGAGTGACCTCGTTAAAATGCGCCTGTGCCTAAAATTGTCCAATATCTTGTTAGGATTGTGTGTTAGAGGCCCCACTGGTGAGATTTGGTTGCTGAGTAAAAGTCCCAAGGCTAGGATTGTGGGTTTAAGGGAGACAATATAAAAGGGTTACAGCTGCTGGGGCACTCAAAAGGATCCGGTTAGAGTCCCAAGCTCTGGGGTAGGGACCCGGAGTATTGGATTTCTGTGTCTATGTTTGTCTGTTTGACTGTGTTATTTGTTAAAATTGGCTGCTTGGGTACTGAATTTCTCAGTGACCATAACAAACTGCCTTTTAGACTAATCTTATGAGGGTCTTCTGACTCTGAAGAAAAGAGGCACTGTTCCCTCTGGTCCTTCGGGACGTTTCTAGGTGACTGAGGACTTAACAGAGGTGTCGGGGCGACTGCCCATGACGTGCAATGGCCTCATAGGGACCCCATCTGAAGAACATATCTTACTGGGCCCTTATTGTTTATGGTGAGGCAATCAGCAGCTGCAGCTTGTCCAGGGCTTAAATCACCTGAACATTGTGGGTGCCACAACACGTAAGAGAAAGAGCCGACCCCTTGATTATTCTTGGGGGAGCTGTTCCCACAAGCACACCTTAAACACCTTTCCCTAGAAAGACCTTGTTTGTTGCGGCCACCTTGATAAAAAGCCCCCTCAAAATGGGAAATAAAAATAGTATACCAGAATGTATCCCACTGGGATACATTCTTCAAAATTGGGCAATGTTCAGTTATAAGCCCATGGAGAAAAAGAAAATGATTTTCTTTTGTAATACAAGCTGGCCCCAATACTCATTGGAGTCAGATGAGGTACGGCCACAGAAGGGGTCTCTGAACTATAATACCATCTTGCAACTAGACCTATTCTGTAAAAGAGAAAAGAAATGGGATAAGATCCCTTATGTGCAGTCTTTTATGTCTTTATATCAGAATAAGAATTTAGAAAAAAGATGTAAGATCATGATTCAGAGGGAGGATCCACAGAAAAAACCTGTTCTCCCAGAATCAGTCAGATGATGACCTTGTCTTTCTGCATTTGCTGTCTCCTACAGCGCCCCCACCGTATGCCGGAGGCACAGTGGGAGATAACCAGGAAGGGCAAAATGACCCCCCTGAAGCAGCTGGCTCAGCTTTATACTCCCCTTCATCTAATAGTCAAGACAGGAATGGTTTCCCCGCCTCATACCAGTTGGGGTATCCAGTTCGGCCCGGGGCATGCTCCACCCCAGGCAGGGCAATTCCCCCTAAGGCAAGTCCCTGCAGGTCTGATGAACAAGGCCAACCCAGAGGGTTTTTGTATGTGCATACTCCCTTTTCAACTTCGGACTTATACAACTGGAAAAACAACATGCCTGCTTATCGAGATGATCCCCAAAAGACGGAAAGTTTATGTCTATCTTTGCTACGCATGACCCCAACTGGGCTGACATTCAGGCCCTTATGAACACCCTCCTCACCATAGAGGAGCATAGGATGGTACTGGACAAAGTTCATCAGGAGGCTGAGAGACTCCATGAGTAACAACCTAACAATTCAATCAGGGTTCCAGCAGTAGAGGCCATACACAGAGTTGACCCAGGCTGGGACTCCCAATGACCCCGGAGGCCGGGCAAGGTTAAACCATTATAAAGCATGTTTAATAACTGGAATGCAGAAGGGGGTCCCAAAGCTGAAAAGCTTAAATAAGGTCCAGGAGGTACAACAAGGGCCAAAAGAAAATCCTTCAACCTTTCTGGAGAGAGTCTTTGAAGCCTACAGAAAGTATACTGACATTGACCCAGAGAATCCAGATAACATGAGACTGATCAACATGACCTTTATCAGCCAGAGTGCCCCTGATATAAGGAAGAGTCTGCAAAAATTGGAAGGGGGATTAGGGATGCCCATCTCACAACTTGTTGAGATTGCGTTTAAGGTGTTTAAAAGCTGAGACCAAAAACAAGAGAAAGAAAAACAGCGGGAGATGCAGAAGCAAGCTACTCTACTCACTGCAGCCCTCTGTCGCAATATGCCAGGGCCAATGAGAGCAGAGAGACAGCCATGGGTAAGACCCCTGGGGCCCACACCTTCTAACCACAAGAGGTACTCAGGCCTGGGGCCAAGACAATGTGCCCTTTGTAGGCAGGAGGAACACTGGAATGTCCCAATCTTCCTCGGCAGGCCGGAAGGGAAAGAGGCTTGCTTCAAAGCCTCCTGCCAGATGCTGCAGCTTGCAGATAAAGACCAAGAATGACAGTGCCTGGGGGCTCCTTTAAACTCCATTAGCTCCATCAACATTTCCCACAAGGAACCCGGGGTAACAACAGCAGTGGGAAAGAAACTGATAGACTTTCTAATTGACACTGGAGCTACTTATTCTGTACTAAACACCAGGCAGGGGCCCCTCTCCCCCAAGACCACATCCATTACTGATGTATCTGGGGAAGTCTCTCATAAGCCTTTCCTACAACTGCTCGAGTGTCACATAGGGAAAATGTATCTAAAGCACAGCTTTCTATATATGCCTGAGTGCCCTATCCTCCTGTTGGGGTGAGATTTGCTGACAAAATTAAATGCCCAAGCAACTTTTTCACCAGAAAAAGTAGACATTAAAGTCCTCCCAAATCAAGCTTGTGCCTTCCAAACAGCGCTGTTACAACTGGGAGAAGAACCTCAATCAGAAGTCCCTGAAGGGGCCGGCCCCGTGGCTTAGTGGTTAAGTGCGCGCGCTCCGCTGTTGGGGGCCCGGGTTCGGATCCCGGGCGCGCACCGACGCACCGCTTCTCCGGCCATGCTGAGGCCACGTCCCACATACAGCAACTAGAAGGCTGTGCAGTTATGACATACAACTATCTACTGGGGCTTTGGGGAGGAAAAAAGGAGGAGGATTGGCAATAGATGTTAGCTCAGAGCCGGTCTTCCTTAGCAAAAAGAGGAGGATTAGCACGGATGTTAGCTCAGGGCTGATCTTCCTCACACACACAAAAAAAAACTAAGGAAGCTTCAGACCAAAATACAATCCTTACTTTAAACTTCCTGGCAGAAAGGGGATATAAAGTCTCTAAGAGAAAAGCACAAATTTCTCAACCGACTGTAAAGTACCTCAGATTTGAGTTACCAAAAGGACAAAGAAACTTACTGCCAGATCGAAGGGAGGCATTAGCTAGGGTGGCTGTGCCCACTACCAGAAGACAGTTGCGAGGGTTCCTGGGCATGGCAGGATTCTGCCGTATCTGGATCCCTAACTTTGGACTGATAGCCAAGCTCCTCTATGAGGCTCTCAAGAGTGGAGACAATGAACCCCTTAATTGGACTGGAGAATGCCATAGTGCCTTCCAAACCATTAAAGAGAAGCTGCTTACTGCACCTGTTCTAGGACTCCCAGACATTAGAAAGCCGTTTGACCTGTTTGTCCCTGAGAGGCAAGGAATTAGCATCAAGGGTAACTCAGAATTTGGGTAACATGAGAAGGCCTGTTGCCTACTTCTCAAAACAGTTGGATATAGTGACTAAAGGATGGCCAGGGTAGAGTTTCCATCAACCCGAATCAGGTGACAGTATAGACCAGAAGGCTCTGCCATCTCTGATGAAACAGCATAAGCAAGAAATAAACTTTGGTTTTGTTAATCCATGAGATTTCAGGGTTAATATTACCACATCATAAAAATAAATAAATAAGTAAATAAAGGAAGGAAGGCTGGTCTGCCCGAGGGTAGTAGCAGCCACCTGTGACTTGTTACAGGAGGCAGAAAAGTTTACTTTGGGTCAGCCCACCACTGTGCACACCCCTCACAGTGTACTTCCTCTTTTGGAACAAAAGGGAGGATATTGGCTCACCTCTGGGAGGCTATGCAAATATCAGGCCATACTACTAGACAACCTGAATGTAAAATTAAAGGTGGTATCCACCCTAAATCCAGCCATTTGCTTCCCAGTACAGCAGGAGAACTTGTCCATGAGTGTATACAAATAATTGAAGCAGTTTATTCTACCAGACCCGACCTGACGGACCAGCCTCTGGAGAATCCAGATATGGAAACGTTTACTCACGGGAGCAGCTTCATGGACCATGGACTTTGAAAGGCTAGGTATGTAATAGTAACTCATCAGGAAGTCCTAGAAGCAGAAGCCCTCCCTCCAGGTACATCTGCCCAGAAGGCAGAACTCATAGCCCTTACGAGAGCCCTGCATCTTGGAGCTAAGAGAAAGGTAACCATTTATACTGATTCTAAGTATGCCTTCTCTGTCATGCATGCACATGGGGCCATGTGGAAAGAGAGAGGTCTACTAACTTCAGGAAGAAAAGAGATTAAACACACAGAAGAGATACTGGCCTTATTAGATTCTGTTATGATGCCAGAAAAAGTGGCCACAGTACATTGCCTGGGCTACCAAAAGACTGATAGTTATATAGCTAAAGGAAATAATTTGGGCCAGCCCCGTGGCTTAGCGATTAAGTGCGCGCACTCCGCTACTGGCGGCCCAGGTTCGGATCCCGGGCGCGCACTGATGCACCGCTTCTCTGGCCATGCTGAGGCCACGTCCCACATACAGCAACTAGAAGGATGTGCAACTATGACACACAACTATCTACTGGGGCTTTGGGGGAAAAAAAAAGGAGGAGGATTGGCAATAGATGTTAGCTCAGAGCCGGTCTTCCTCAGCAAAAAGAGGAGGATTAGCATGGATGTTAGCTAAGGGCTGACCTTCCTCACACACAAAATAATAATAATAATAATAATAATAATAATAATAATAATAATAATAATTTGGCTGATCAGGCAGCAAAACAGGCAGGCAGAACCAAAACCCCAAATCCTAAGGCCCTAGCACTCATCCCGAGTATGGATTTGTCCCTGTTTAAGCCTCAGTATTCAGAAACGGATTTAAACAGAGCAGACAAATGGGGACTTCATACAGTCTCTCGAAGAGCAGGTGGTAATCAGTACCAAACAACTAAAGAAGGCTGGCTTTATAATGAACAGGGACTAGTGCCTATATCCAAGCACTTAATAGAAAAAATCATTACTCACCTGCATCAGGGAACCCATTATGGGAGAGATGCAACCTATCATTGGCTACAAAAGTTTATTGTTGGTCCACAAATGCAAAGGACTATCCAGAAGGTAGTACCAAATTGCTTGATTTGTGCCAGAAACAATCCCAAAACTGGGCCACCACCAACAATCGAAGGGGTGCAAACCCGAGGGACAGAACCAGGAAATGATTAGCAAACAGACTTTACTGTTATGCCCAGAGCCATGAGAAATTATAGATATTTGCTGGTATTTGTGGACACCTTCACAGGATGGGTCGAAGCCTTTCTGTGCAGGACAGAAAAGGCTTCCGAAATAACACAAGCCTCACTAAAGGAAATTATCCCTCGTTTGGGGCTGCCTCTGTCAATTCAAAGCAACAATAGAGGAGCTTTCATAGCCAAAGTAACATTAAGAAGTGTCTGGAGCCCTCGGGATACAATGGAAGTTACATGCTTCATGCAGACCTCAGTCCATAGCAAAGACTGAAAAGGTGAACCATACCTTAAAGAAAACAATTGCTAAAATATGCCAGGAAACCAGCCTAACATCTTGCCAGTTGCCTGGTTTAGAGTAAGAGTAGCCCCTAGAAGTAGGCTTCAATTAAGCCCTTATGAAGTGTTATATGGGAGACCCTTCCTTAAGACTAAGTATTATTGCAATCTTGAAAATGGTCATGTTGTAAAAGAATTGGATGCTATAAAACGTGTACAGTCTCTAGGTGCTACTTTATCTGCTATACATAAACATGCTTCTAGCCGATTAATGTTTCCTACCGACGTTCCCCTGCATTGCATAAGCCCGGGGGATTGGGCTCTCCTCAAGACTTGGAAAAGTCAACACCCTGAGGACCAACTGCAGCCTAAGTGGGATAGACCCTATGAAGTCCTTCTGGTTACACATTCTTCAGTAAAATTAAAGGGAGTTAAGCCTTGGGTACACTAGTCATGAGTAAAAATAGCACCCACTCCCAGCCAGGACCTCCCTCGTCCCCTTTATAATTCTCAAACAGGTAGCACCCTTCGTGGACAGCAGGAGACGGAAGGACCGAATCATGTAAACATTGGGTGGGCACCGAGGCCTACAGCTAGCAGTTCTACCCAAGAGTATTCCTGTGAATCTCTAACTAATCTTGTTACTTTTCAGAAAAAGTAACAAAAACTGAGGAAGCTCTTGGGTCTCCAGGTCCAGGCTGAGTGGGTTTCAACTCCCTTTCTGACACCTGACTTCAACTGACCAATACAAATATCTCCAAACCAGAATGAGAAGACGACATCTATTGTAGACAGCTGTCCCAAGACTCTGGACCAGGCCTGTATTCTTAACCTTATATCTCTTCATTTACAGCCTTGTGACATTTAGACTCTATATAATTGCTAAACAATTAATTTCTCGATTGCCATACTTTTTACCTACCCCAATAACTTACCCCTCCAATTCTATAAGATAGATTAGAACCTGATTACAAAACCCTTTTTGATTAATCACAAAAATGCCATTTAAGATTTTCCTGGGCCAGCCCCATGGCTTAATGGTTAAGTGAGCGCACTCCGCTGCTGGCGGCCCAGGTTCGGATCCCGGGCGCGCACCGACACACCGCTTCTCCGGCCATGCTGAGGCCGCGTCCCACATACAGCAACTAGAAGGATGTGCAACTATGACATACAACTATCTACCGGGGCTTTGGGGGAAAAATAAATAAATAAATAAAATTATAAGATTTTCCTGATACTATGTTTTTCCAATCCACATCTGAATGG
Source organism: Ceratotherium simum simum (assembly GCF_057802395.1). Classification (NCBI taxonomy): domain Eukaryota; kingdom Metazoa; phylum Chordata; class Mammalia; order Perissodactyla; family Rhinocerotidae; genus Ceratotherium; species Ceratotherium simum. The sequence goes on from NC_141921.1 coordinate 6,416,951, forward strand.
GCCTCTAACAGCAATGTTTTTTTACAATGGGCTCACTGCTTTGCCACACACAAAAATCAGTCCAATTGTTGGATATGTGGCCAACTTCCCCTTTCTAGTACATCTGGGGTTACAGTGGTGGATTTCTCCCTTACATGGTACAGACTGGAAAGCTTTAAAGCAATTTATTATGATAGAAAGATCTAATATTCATAGTACGTCCAATATTACTAATTACGATCCTGATACATGGCCACTAGCCCACACTGTTAATGATACAGGGCATGGCTACTCTTTCTCTCTTACTCGGACTATACAATTATCCCAACAACTTGCAAAGAGACAAAAGAAGATAGATAATACTGTGAGAACTATGGGAGGTTTTACACAAATGTGGAATGGATATGTTTGGCTTACTCCTAGTTATGGATCTTTAAATGCACTGGGACCCTTATGTGGGGAACAAAGAAATCATTTCAAACAAAATTTTCCAAACTGCACTCAAAATATGGGATGGCTATCCCCCAAGTCATGTCAAAATACTCTCATACCTAAAGAAAGTGATTGGTTTGGAACAGACTGGTCTCAGTGGCCAGGCATTTACTGGGTGACTCCTAATAGAACTCAATTGTTATTGAAACAAACCTCTGGCCTTGGCTACCACCTGGATGGCTAGGACACTGCACCCTGGGTTTCCCTTGGATGCAGGGAAGGTTTCACCCTGAGCTAACATCTGTTGCTAATCTTCCTTTCCTTAAGGCCAGATGGGTTTGTTCAGTGTTCCACTGGTATAATCACCTAGCGGCTGTATTTGCTCTTCCCTTGGGGCTAGAAGATGTCATAACACATGTAAAAGCTCTGAGTAAATTTACTCAACAAGCCCTAAACGATAGTCAAGCAGGAATAGCCTCGTTAAATACTGAAGTGTCTTTAATGAGGAAGGCTGTCCTTCAAAACAGAATGGCCTTAGATATTCTAACAGTACATGTGCAATTATTCAGACTGAATGCTGTGTCTACATACCTGACGAATCTTCCAATGTGTCATCCCTGTTAAAGCACATGAGAAAGTAAGTGAATGCCTTGAGCGATCCCACACCCAGTCTTGATTTATTTGGTTGGCTTTCCTCAGGTATCGGTTCCTTTTTGAGATCTAGATTACAATTTCTATTTCTATCACTTCTTGGAATTCTTGTATTAGTCATAATATTCAAACTAATTACTGTTTTCTTTACTCAGTGTTGTAAGACTAGTATGCAAGCTAAAGTAATGATGGCTCAACAACTCGAGATGGTCGATCAATTTTATGACTGGACGAATTTCTCCTGATAAAGACTATTTCTGATAAAGCTTAAGAACTTATTTTAAAACTAGTCTTTTCTATAATTATAGGCAATGTAATCATAAAGAGTCGCAAAAAGCACATGTACAATGCTTGCACAATAATCTAAAATTAATTTTTAGGGGCCAGCCCCATGGCTTAGCAGTTAAGTGCGCGCACTCCGCTACTGGCAGCCCAGGTTCGGATCCTGGGCACGCGCTGACGCACCACTTCTCTGGCCATACTGAGGCCGCATCACACATACAGCAACTAGAAGGATGTGCAACTATGACTACAACTATCTACTGGGGCTTTGGGGGAAAAAAAAAAAAAGAGGAGGATTGGCAATAGATGTTAGCTCAGAGCCAGTCTTCCTCAGCAAAAAGAGGAGGATTAGCATGGATGTTAGCTCAGGGCTGATCTTCCTCACAAAAAAAAAGTAATAATAAATAAAAAATAAAAAAATAAAAATAAATAAAATTAATTTTTAAAACATATGACAAGCTTCCTCTGTTAATATGTATATATACCTATGCTCGTCCACTATTTCCCCCCAATGTAGATAACTAGGCAAACCAATGGATAAAGGCCTAGCACCAAGGGACTTGAGGGACCACATGCCCCTGTCTCCCTGAAGATCGATCTTGCAGAATAAAAGCTGATTTCTCCCCTCAAAGGCTGGTGCCATAATTAATTGGCTTGTTTATGCACATCGGGCAGAACCCCGATTTTCATAAACAAAATCTCATGCTAGGGCTGGCCCCATGGCTTAGCGGTTAAGTGCGTGCGCTCTGCTACTGGCGGCCCGGGTTCGGATCCCAGGCGCGCACCGACGCACCGCTTCTCCGGCCATGCTGAGGCTGTGTCCCACATACAGCAACTAGAAGGATGCGCAACTATGACATACAACTATCTACTGGGGCTTTGGGGGGGCAAAAAAAAAAGGAGGAGGATTGGCAATAGATGTTAGCTCAGAGCTGGTCTTCCTCAGCAAAAAAAGAGGAGGATTAGCATGGATGTTAGCTCAGGGCTGATCTTCCTCACACACACACACAAAAAAATCTCATGCTATTAGGCTACAACACGGTAGGGAGGGAGGATCCACTGGATTGGAAGTTTGGAAATAAGAATTGTAGTGTAGAGTCTGTCACTGATTTGCTGTGTGACTTGGGCAAGCTCATTTTACCTAAGACTTAACTATAAAATGAGGTTTCTGAAACCAAAATCACTAAGGATTCTTCCCACCCATGGGGTTCATATATTATACTTTGGTTTTTGGCAATCTCCCTCACTAAATGCACTTAATACAAATTATATCAGTTAATTATCTCAATAGTTTTGTGAATGAATGTCAACCCAGATATTATGTTCTCTAGGAAGTCTTCTTGGACTGTCTAATGGGTGCCCAGTTTGGATTAGATGTGGTCTCTGTGCCTCTATAACAAGCATGGTGGAGTGTCTATTATTCAATGTTAAATAATATTTATCTGTTTACTTAATATTTCTTCTTCTCCACAAAACTGTAAGTTCCCTGAGGGATTTATAAAATATATAAGTTCCAACACTTAAACAGTCCCTAGCATACGTATTTAATGAAATGAATGAATGGAGTTCCAGTACTAGAAACATTTGTAGTAAAACCACTGGACTTTTTCAAAACGCAACTGTTACAAGTGGATAACTAAGTAATCTGAATCTTGCATTAGTATTAAATTTTAAAGCAAATGTCTAGAATCAAAGTAGACAAGACACATTACATAAAATTTTACATTTATTTAGGCAAAAAAAAAAAAATCCCCCAAACAAAAATCTGTACATACAACATTAACACCTAAGTGATGTCCTGATTTAAAATATAGCATGATTCATGTACAGAACACTCCCATTCATCTGGCCACAGTGAGGACAGCGCCTTCAGTCCAGATAATTGAGAGAGAGCCTTTGAAACGTATACACATTACACTTTCCAATGAACTTTTCATATCTTTTGAAAGGAGTTAAACTCTTCCATCAGAATTCAAGCAAAAGACAGCTTTTCACACTCACAAGTCAGTGAGAATTTGACAGTGGGAATTCTACAAAAGTCAGGGATTTTTATTTTATTTTATTCTTGCAGATTATCTGAGAGCATAAATCTTGATATAACATCTTTCCATTTTTAAAGGGAAAAAATGCTTTTAAGAATTTCCTGCTTTTATGAAAGTGTGTCTCAGCTTTCATTAGCTGAGTCGCTTCTTGCTTCTAAGCTGATTAAAATAAGCTTAAAAGAACCCAATTCGAACAGTTTTCCCAAAAGTAAGTCCCAAATTAAGCACATACTATTAAAGAACTAGATTTATGATTTCCCATACAATAATTTTGATAAATTTGGGATTCTCTAAATATTCTTAATAACCAGTCTGTCTAGCTATAAAGTTAGGTTGTGCTGTTCAAAAGAGCTTTGCTTCATCCAGAGAAATGAGAAACAGCATTATTTTCCCATAATTTACCCCAAAAAACTGGGGAGGGGAGAAACAGGCAGAGAAAGCTCTTTCTTAGGCTACCAACCAGTTGACAAAGAGTGTCTTAGGTTAAGATTTGGAAATCAAAGAATGCATAATTAGGAGTGTACCGTGTCATGCAAAGTCTATGAAATGCTAAAAAAGATAAAGCATTTACTCATTTAAAGCACATTCAGCAAATTTTTCTATCATATTGCTATTCTCATCACTGGATGAAGGCTGGATTTGCATTATTCCTAAAATGAACAGTTCATGAGTTAACACTAAAAGTTAAAAATGTGTCAATACAAAGCAAATGGTAAAGATTAAACATCCAATATCCACACAATCATCTGAAACTGCTACAATGGATTTGAGAGGGAAACCTTAAGTTTGCAAACCTCTCTGTAAGCTGTCTTAAAACACTACTCTGAGGCCCTAGCCATATAATGTCCCCAAATAAGTCACATACAGATAAAACTGCCCACATCAGCTGACAGTATGATACTGCCTTTAACTTACACCTTTAGTTTAATAATACTGTTTGTCCCAAGATAAAAGTTGCACAATAATCAAATAATGTAAACATACCATTAGAGGGAGGAAAAGAGTGGGTTTCAACGTACACAAAACAGTAAGCTTCTTATCCCTGCTACTCATGACCTCTTTTCAACCTTGCATACTGCTGCACATTGTTCTATGGTGGGTGGGTGGGTGGCAGGCCCTCATGCATGTTAAAACACTAAGCCAAAAGCATGGTTCATTAATCTAATCTACCCTAATTTAGCACATAAAATATGTTTTCATTAAAATGTGCTCCAAAGGGCTAGAAGATGGCCCAATGCTATCTTGACACATGGCATAATTAAAAACACAGTCATCAAAGTGACTGGGAAGAAAAAGGGCCAACTCAAAAGGTCCCATTAGTAACAGCAACTTCCTAGGCTGGATATGTAGGACTAATATTTTCAAACATGAATATTTGATTCCTTGGAAGTTTGCACACAAAAGACATCATGAAATTAAGTTCCCATAGCAATCTTATGGTTCACCTCCACCTTGGGTAATTCACTTAAGTTGACTAGTGCCACTAAATGGCATTACTGTCCAGGGGTGAGGAGCAGCAATATTTATGGTCAATTTCTGGAACTGTGGGTCTGATATGATTTTAAAATCCTCAACTAAGATCAGCAGCCACTGAGTCCTTGGCCAGACAATAAACTAACCCCTTATTATGACTTGTTTCATATTTCTTTTCAACTGCAAAAAGAAAAAATGATTTTTTAGAGTATAAAGACCAGAGCAAAACTTACTTGATGGAAAGAATGAGATGCCTTAATTATTTCTGCTTTAATTTCACACTGTTCTTGTTTTATTCAATGATACCAAGACGCATCATTATACTCTAAAATGTCTATTTCCTTTAGTAGATCGAAAGGATCTTGCTGTTGCTTGTGGACTGATGTAGTGATATTTTACAATATCTGAGTGCACCAATGATTTGAGCAATGAGTGGTTCAACCTTTGTCTAAATTGTGCTTGAAACAGCACCTCTAAGCCACTGAAGAGGTAACCCTTGAAGGCACCAAGTACTGTTACATTCTAGTATACAAATGCAAAAGGGAGGCCTAATAGATTCTAACTGTAGAGAAGAGCCAGTTATGCCTCATAATTTCAATATATACATCTACTATATTTTAGCAAGATTCAAGACTTTACAGACAATTCTGTGCCTTAAACAGATACACAATTTTAAGAACCATCCCAACCACAAAGGCACTACAATTTTTATATATTTGGGATGTGATCAATTATTTTGCTTTTAAGACTCAGATGTATCTGGCCATTATCAGTGCTCAAAGTAGTCAATTTAAATTAACTTCAAATACTTTTGAGTCTTCATCTATCAACAAGTTATTCTGAGTAATGAAAAGATTTATCGCTTTCTGTACATTTTTAGCCATTTCTGAAAATAATTTATAAAGACAAAAACCTAGGATTAACCTACAAGGAACATGCACTTTTGTCTTGAACAGGATACAAGAGAAACTTGAAGCCAAACTTCTCAAATAGGCTTTCCCTTAACCAGGCAGGCTAGAAGACTTGGAAATGGTTAACATAGCTAGCAACATCCAAGCTATTGTAGGTATCCTATTTTCTATATTTTGCCTTAGACATTAAAATTCAGACAAAAGGGGAAAAGCTTACAAGAATTTTCCATTTCCTCTGAAATAAGACAATCTGTGAAAATTTATCTTGCACCTATAAAAATTCCTTACACCAATTAAGTCAGAATTAACCCACAATTTAAAATGGTTTTTAATGGTTCTAAATACCTATTTTCTTTTGGTTTAAGTTGTCACCCCTTTGAAGGAGTACCAAATAGTTCAAGTATGATTATTGTGATAGTGGTAAGAAATGGTAAGAAATGTGTATGTCAAAAATCTTATCAGCATACTATTAAGCCAGCTCCTTTCTAAACAAAAATGCTTCTGAATAATCACCATAATTTAAATACACCATTTAAAATCTCTACTGAAAACACTTTGGCCATCTATGAAAAAAATGCAGTCATTTGAGATTGCAATTAACCTTATTCATAAACTAAAATTTAAAATGGGAGCCAGCTCCGGTGGTCTAGTGGTTAAGATTCAACACTCTCACCACCGTGGCCCAGGTGCATTTCCTGGTCATGGAACCACATCACCCATCTGTCAGTTGTCATATTGTGGCAGTGGCTCACATAGAAAATTAAACTAACAACTAGGATACACAACCATGCACTGAAGCTTTAAAAAAAAAATTTTTAATGGAAATTAAGTTATTTGGTGACTTGCTGCCTCCCAGCTGCCATTAATATAATAACTGATTCTTTACTATACTGTCACAGGTATCTTAAAGGAAAGACAATTGTCTAAAAAATAACCCATCAAGAAATATTTCCTTTTATGCACTGCAACTAGAATCATTACATTTAACAATAGTCTAATTCTTCTCATTCATTTTTGGCATGAGATGTGGACATCTTTCTCCAACATGAAAACGTTGAGATACATGTATTTTGAAACAAAAGGAAATAACTTCTCATGGCAAAATTTACTGTTGTTAATTGTATTTTAACTGAGTAGGTAACATCTTGTGTAGTCTATTCCACTAAACAAAATGACTGAAATAGAGGGAAAAGAATGGTCAGTTCTAACAAGAGACAATTTTTTTTAAATTCACATTTTCACAACAATATGACATATAGAGATTCAGAGAGTTAATCTTTAACACAGAATGCTGTGATATTTTACACTGTGATGCTTGAGGAAACATTTCTAGAGAGTAACCAGCTGTCTGTGTAGGAAGCAGCAGCCCATGCTTCCAGGAATAAAAAATGAAGAACAAACTACTGGTCACTGTCTCAGGAGAGGTGGGCTACAGAAGGATAGCCTGTCCCAGTTTAAAAACTATACATACCATAAGAGCAGACCATTTCCCAGTTCCTAAAATCTATTCTTCCTTAAGTTTTCCTTTTTAATATACTTTTCTGTCAGCCATCCGGGCTCCAACCAGTGAGTAGCTTTCCCATGGAGAGGACTCAGATTTCCATTCTTTCACACTAAGAAGGACATCTTATAAAAGGTACACAGACAGAGAATAAAGGCATTTTATACAGAAGCAGTATAAAATTTACAACTGAAGCAGTGCCAGAAATCAGGCTAACAGCTTATCTGAAGCTGCAAATTGACTGGAAGGGACTTTTAGATCAAAAAAGTTTGGCCTAAGGGTTCGTGCAAACTTTATCATAAAACTGTAGAATTTCAAGCACAGGTAAGTTCAAACACTGAAAGATGTGGAAAATTTCCTAAAAGGCAATGACGAAGGAAGAGACCCTTCTTGCCTTGTAAGTTAAAAATCACAAGACAAATTAGAGACTGTTCACATGGGCAGTACCGTACATTGTCAATCCCAAACTGAGCTTATGACTCTTGTCATAGAAACCCCCAAAACATCACAGAGGGTAAGATATTCCAAATGAACCTATCACAAAAAGGATTCCTGTGATTCAATTATCCAATTACCTATGGCTATCAATTTAGTCTGGCCTGGGGCTGCTTTTTACAGGGAGGTGGTCTCCCATGACGTACAATGTGTTTTTCTAAGCTGTCCAGAATGGCCACAGCAATCTGTTGGACATGGGGATCAGTCTGTTCATGTTCTTTGATGTTGTATAAATGCTGCAATCCTCCTTCTTCAATCAGCATGCTGCAATACCTTGAGGCTGAAAGAAAACAGGAGAAAGAGCTTTTCTTAAAACACTTAAAAATTATCCCACAAAAAAATCAGTTATTTTTTGCTTAAATTTTAACTTTCTCATTGAGCACTAACATATACTACAGCTTGATAAATACCTCTGTGATGATATGTCTATGCTGCAAGGCCCCACACATAAATAATACACGTCATATATATATATATATATTTTTAATCATAACCTTAAGACATAGACAATCTGGAAAGAAAATTTGTTTGACCCAAAATCATAGGTAAGATAGAGACTACACTTTTATGCATTTCCTATGTTTTTAAAAAATTTAATGGCACTCATATTGCACATGCAAATTTCTTTTTTCTTTTATTATTTTATTTTTTTATTTTTTCCCCAAAGCCCCAGTAGATAGCTGTATGTCACAGCTGCACATCCCCCTAGTTGCTGTACGTGGGATGCGGCCTCAGCATGGCCAGAGAGGCAGTGCGTTGGTGCGCGCCCGGGATCCGAACCCGGGCCGCCAGCAGCGGAGCGCGAGCACTTAACCACTAAGCCACGGGGCCGGCCCAACAATTTTCTTTATTTTTAAATATTTTCTTTGCCTTTTGTTTTAAAAAATATTTCTTTTTTGTACACACCACTTTTAAAGTTTTTTAGTTTTAGTCATATTTTTAAAAATATAATTTACACACAATTAAATACACCCAATGTAATCTATAGTTTGATGAGTTTTGCCAAATGTACACAGGTATACCTCATTTTATTGCACTTCACAGATATTGCATTTTTTACAAATTGAAGGTTTGTGGCAACCCTGCGTTGAGCAAGCCTATTGGTGCCATTTTTCCACAGCATTTGCTTACTTTGTGTCTCTGTGTCACACTTTGGTAACTCTCGCAATATTTCAAACTTTTTCATTATTATTATATGTGTTATGGTGATCTGTGATCAGTGATCCTTGACGGTACTATTATAATTCTTTTGGGGCACCACAAACTGCACCCATATAACACGATGAACTTAATCGATAAATGTTGTGTGTGTTCTGACTGCTCCACTGACTGGCCGTTCCCCTCTCTCTCTCCTGCTCCTTGGCCTCCCTATTCCGAGACACAATAATATTGAAATTAGGCCAACTAATAACTCTACAATGGCGTCTAAGTGTTCAAGTGAAAGGAAGAGTTGCCCATCTCACTTTAAATCAAAAGCTAGAAATGATTAAGCTTAGTAAGGAAGGCGTGTTGAAAGCCAAGATATGCTGCAAGTTAGGCTTCTTGCACCAAACAGCCAAGTTGTGAATGTAAAGGAAAAATTCTTGAAAGAAACTAAAAGTGAACACACGAATGTTCAAAAAGTGAAACAGCCTTATTGCTGATATGGAGAAACTTGTAGTGGTCTGGATAGAAGGCCAAATCAGCCACAACATTCCGTTAAGCCAAAGCCTAATCCAGAGCCAGGCCCTAACTCTTCAATTCTATGAAGGCTGAGAGAGGTGAGGAAGCTACAGAAGGAAAGTTTGAAACTAGCAGAAGTTAGTTCATAAGGTTTAGGGAAAGAAGCTGTCTCCATAACATAAAAGTGCAGGGTGAAGCAGCAGGTGCTGATGTAGAAGCTGCAGCATGTCACCCAGAAGATCTAGCTAAGATAATCAATGAAGGTGGCTACACTAAACAACAGATTTTCAATGCAGACACAACAGCCTCGTGTTGGGAGAAGATGCCATCTAGGACTCTCGTAGCTAGAGAGGAGAAGTCACTGCCTGGCTTCAAAGCATCAAAGGACAGGCTGACTCTCGTTAGGGGCCAATGCAGCTGGTGACTTTAAGTTGAAGCCAATGCTCATGGACCATTCCGAAAATCCTAGGGCCTTTAAGAATTATGCTAAATAGGGGCAGGCCCAGCGGCGTAGCGGTTAAGTTCACGCCCTCTGCTTCAGTGTCCCGGGGTTCATCACGGGTTCAGATCTTGGGCATGGACCAACACACCGCTTATCAAGCCATGCTGTGGTGGTGTCCCATATAAAGTAGAGGAAGACAGGCACAGAAGTTAGCCCAGGGCCAATCTTCCTCAGCAAAAAGAGGCAGATTGGCAACAGATGTTAGCTCAAGGCTAATCTTCCTCACACACACACAAAAAATTATGCTAAATAATTCTGCCTGTGCTCTATAAATGGAACAACAAAGCCTGGATGACAGCACATCTGTTTACAACATGGTTTGCTGAATATTTTACGCCCACTGTTAAGATCCACTGCTCAGAAAAAACGATTCCTTTCAAAATATTACTGCTCATTGACAATGCACCTGGTCACCCAAGAGCTCTGACAAAGATGTACAACGAGATTAATGTTGTTTTCATGCCTGCTAACACAACATCCATTCTGCAGCCCAAGGATCAAGGAGTAATTTCGACTTTCAAGTCTTATTATTTAAGAAATACATTTTGTAAGGCTATATATAACTGCGATAGACAGTGATTTCTCTGATGAATCTGGGCAAAGTAAATTGAAAACCTTCTGGAAAGGATTCACCATTTTGGATGCCATTAAGAACATTCACGATTCATGGGAAGAGGTCAAAATATCAACATTAACAGGAGTTTGGAAGAAGTTGATTCCAACCCTCATGGATGACTTTGAGGGGTTCAAGATTTCAGTGAAGGAAGTATCTGCAGATGTGGTGGAAATAGCAAGAGAATTAGAAGTGGAGCCTGAAGATGTGACTGAATTGCTGCAATCTCATGATAAAACTTTAATGGATGATGAGTTGCTTCTCAGGGATGAGCAAAGAAAGTGGTTTCTTGAGATGAAATCTACTCATGGTGCAGATGCTGTAAAGATTGCTGAAATGACAACAGAGGATATAGAATATTACATAAACTTGCTGGATAAAGCAGTGGCAGGGCTTGAGAGGACTGAGTCCAATTTTGAAAGAAGTTCTACTGTGGGTAAAATGCTATCAAACAGCATCGCAGGTACAGAGAAATCATTTGTGAAAGGAAGAGTCAGTCAATGCGGCAAACTTCATTGTCTTCTTTTAAGAAATTGCCACAGCCACCCCACCTTCAGCAACCACCATCCTGATCAGTCAGCAGCCATCAACATCGAGGCAAGATCCTCCACCAACAAAAAGATTACAACTGGCTGAAGGCTCACATGATGGTTAGCATTTTTTAGCAATAAAGTATTTTTTAATTAGGGTATGTACATTTTTTTTAGACAATGCATTTGCACACTTAACAGACTACAGCATAGTGTAAACACAACTTTTATATGCACTAGGAAACCAAAAAATTTGTGTTACTCGCTTTACCACAATATTCACTTTATTGCAGTGGTCTAGAATCAAACCTGCAATATCTCTGAGATATGCCTGTATATATATATGCGCGTTGTAGGTGTGTGATGTTTTTCTACTTCTGGATGGTATTACCAAAATTAATTTATAAAAAAAGCTTCATTTGATTGGTTTAAAGAAAAATAAGTGCTTATATGAATTGAGTATTCTTAAAATTCTAAGAAATATAATAGAAACTAACTCAAATGCTTTTCAGGTTCATCTGATCTGGGAAAATATTCAGTATTAAAGCTAATTTAAGTTGTTGGTTTATATAAAGACATGTCTATTTAGAGTTATCAACATTATAAATGTAATGCCAACATACAACTTTTATTCTACCTGGGTTTATAAGTCAAATAAGTTCATGTTATCCCTGTTATGAAATTTGTCATCAAGAAAAATAACCTGGTCTTTATAGTATGCCTACTTAAAAATAGTTTCCAAATCTTTTTGGTAACCTAAAACTTTAAAGTTTCGTTAAGTTAAATTAAATGATGGCTAGTCATTAAATATCTAGATTATTTCAAAATAAGATACTGAAACACTAAGTACTGAACATAAGTTTATCCACTTTTGGTTTCCTTTTACAGAGACACTAAAGATATTTGGGTCTATTAGTAAACATGTTTCGTGCCACACTGAAAAATTTACTAGAAGAAAGCACATTTCTAGAAATTATAAAAAGTACTTATAAATTTGCCAAGCCACAGAATGTTAACATAACAGTTCACAATTGTTTATCTCTTTATTTTCACTAGAAATTAAGCTTTTTAATAGTTAAAAACTTTAATATATATAAGCCACTAGAAATAATAAGGGAAACATCTCTGTACGCAAGAAAAGTAGGATGCATGTTTTCAGTAAAAGAAGGTACAAGGAATAGAGATGCATTTTGTTGAGGGAAAAGAAAATAATTTTGTCCTAAAATGAGGCTGGTTATGTCAGAATAGGAAGAGAAAAAAAATAAGACCAAATTTGAATGAAAAAAAGGAAAGACGCTGGAGACCTCTGAATCAAATTGATGAGAAAGAGAAATAGCTGACATTGATGTAGACTGCTTCCACCCAAGATGCCAGATCAAGACTTCATACTTTAACTAAACATGAAACCCTTTCTTCTTCTCTTTCTTGCCTTTATTCTGGCATTGGCTTGGAGAGATAACATCATCATCCATATCTCCCTGGCCATTGCTAAAGGGGATAACCTTTTAGACTGCTGGATTTGCCATAAAAACCTCTGATCTGTCCATTAACAGTGCCACCTTAGCAGGAGTGGTTTGTCCCCCAACAGAATTTATCTTGATGTGTGGTAGTTATCATTCTCCCTGGGCCTGTGAACACCTAGATGGCTGGTGCATAACCGGGCAATGCCTTCTAGGTTACCTTATTGTGCCCCTAACACAGACTGAGACATCTCACTGGTCAACAACCCTGATTTCACACCATCAAGTTAGAAAGGACCTACCAGGAGGCTTTCATGATTTGGGATTTGCTTCCTTTGGCAGGTCTCTACTTCCCTAGCTAGGAATGAGAACAAATGAGGCTACGATTAGGAATCTCTCCTTACCTCTGGAAAATATTGCAGAATCTGTTGCAAAAAAGCGATAGCTGCCCAACAAAAATCCTTAGACTCTCTGGCCAAAGTTGTCCTTGATAATAGGATGGCCCTTGATTATCTTTTAGCTGACAAGGAGGTGTCTGTGCTGTGGCCAACACCATTTGCTGCACCTGGATTAATACTTCTGGGGAAGTTGCAACTCAGCTACATAATATCAATGAACAAGCCACCTGGCTTAAGAAAGTGACTCCTTCATTGGGGTCTTTCTTTGACTTATTTGATTCTGATTGGTTTGAATCTTGGGGACCATGGCTCCAAAGTACACTCCACACATTATCCTGCTTACAATAATCATAGTAGTCTATCTGCCACGCTGTATTTTCTCAAAAGCCTTAAATGCATGTTCGCAGCTGCTAAACACCAAGCAAATGATCTCCCTAAGATTGGAACACCAGAAAAGGAATGAAGAAAATGACTGATTAAAAAATTGTGAGCCTAGGGGCCAGCCCGGTGGCATAGCAGTTAAGTTTGTGCACTCTGCTTCGGCGGCCTGGGGTTCGCAGGTGCGGATCCTGGGTGCAGACTGACTCATCGCTTGTCAAGCCACGCTGTGGCGGTGTCCCATATAAAGTAGAGGAAGATGGGCACGGATGTTAGCCCAGGGCCAATCTTCCTCAGCGAAAAGAGGAGGATTGGCAACGGATGTTAGCTCAGAGCTAATCTTTCTCACCAAAAAAAAAATTGTGAGCCTAGGGCTGCCCTAGTGGTATAGTGGTTAAGTTCATGCACTCTGCTTTGGCAGCCCAGGGTTCATGGGTTTGGATCCTGGGCGTGGACCTACATACACTCATCAAGCCAGGCTGTGGTGGTGTCCCACATACAAAAAAATAGAGGAAGATTGGCACAGATGTTAGCTCAGGGCCAATCTTCCTCACCAAAAAAAAAAAAAAAAAAAAAAAATTGTGGGCCTAAAGTTGTGACCTGTAAATATAATAGAGATTCAGAAAAAAAAAATCATGGCCTGTGAATATCACACAGAGGGTCAGTAAAAGATGCAAGAACTACAGAGCAGTAGCTGAGAGTGGTGCTAATGCCTTAAACTTTGATCACATTTCTCAGGTAGGCTGAGAGTCTGATCAAAAGAGGGGAATCATTAAAAAAGAAACAACAGGCCCAAAATGGATTAATTTGTGCTAAGCCCCACATCAGCAAACCAAGACTTAATACCTAACCTAACTGCAGTTTCAGCCTCTGCCAGAAATGTAATCAGTCAATCTGGAATTACTTGGTCAGCACTAGTAAGGTAATCTGCCTGCAAGACCCCCATCTTCTCCCACAGGAAGATGACCTAGCCTGAAACTTTCCACTCTTTGTTTGAATAACCTCCTTGCCCCGCCTCCTTCTGCCTACAGAAGTCTTCCATTTTGTACAGTTCCTTGGAGCTCCTTTCTACTTAGTAGATGGGATGCTGCCCAATTCATGAATCCTTTAATAAAGCCAATTAGATCTTTAAATTTACTCAGTTGAATTCTGTTTTTAACACAATATTCTAGGGCCTTTGCACTTCTGTATGAATTTTAGAATCAGTGCGTCAATTTCTTTTCAAAAGCCCGCTGGGATTTTGTAAATCTACAATCAATTTGGGGAGAATTGCCATTTTAACAATATTAAGTCTTCCAATTTACGAACACAGTAGATCTCTCCACTTAGTTACGCATTCTTTGATGTCTCTCAGCAATGCTTTGTTTTTTTCAACATACAGGTCTTGCACATCTTTGTCAGTTACATCCCTAAGTATTTCACAGTTTTTGATGCGATTACAAACGTCACTTTTTCATTTACATTGGTTGTTGCTGGTATACAGAAATGCAACTGATTTGTGTGTATTGATCTTGTATCCTGGAACCTTGCAAAACTCACTTAGTAGATCTAGTTGCCCTCTTGCAGATTTCTTGGGATTTTTCTACATAGATAATCATGTCATCTACAAATGAAAACAGTTTTACTTCATTTTTTCCAATCTGGATGCCTTTTGTTTGTTTCTTTCCTGATCATACTGGACAGAATCTCCATTATAATGCTCAATAGTGGTGAGACTGGACTTGCTTTGTTCCTGATCTTACGGAGAAACATTCACATTCAGTTTTTCACTATTAATTTTGACGTCAGCTGTAGGATTTCCTTAGATGTCCTTTTATCAGGACTGTATGTTGGATTTTGTCAAATGCTTTTTCTGCATCTATTGAGATGATCAGATTGCCTTTCTTTCCTGGTCTGGTAGCAAGATGAAACACATTGATTTTCAAATGTTAAACCAACCCTGCCTTCCTGGAATAACCTCCCTGGTCCTTTTTATAAACTGTTGGGCTCCGTTTGTTAAAAAATTGTTAAGAATTTCCTCATCTATGTTCATGAGAGATATTGTTTAGTAATTTTCTTTTCTTATGATATCTTTAACCTGGTATTGATACCAGGGTAATTCTACTGTTTGGTTTTTTTTTCAGCTTTCTGTCTCTCTAAGCTTCAGTCTGTATAGTTTCTATTGCTATGTATTCAATTTCACTGACTCTTCCATGTTATCTACTCTTAAGTTCACCTAGATATTTAAAGTTTTAGCTCTAGCATTTCTATTTTATTTATTTTTTTATATTTTATTTTTCTCCTCTTAATATTCATTTTTCTTTAAAATCTTGGATCATATCTATAAATAAATATTTTGAAGTTCGTTTCTGCTAATTCCATCATTACCATCATTTCCAGGTCTGTTTCAATTGTCTGATTTTTCTCCTGGTTATAGGTCACATTTTCTAAGCTTCTTCCCTCATCTAGCAATTTTTATCAGATACTAAACATGTTGTTGAGTGTCTAGATTGTGTTGCTGTTTTTAAAAGATTGCTTAGTTTTTCTCTGGCAGATAGTTGATTTGCAGAGCAGTGTGACCATTTCAAGCCTTGTTTTTAAGCTTTGTTAGGGTTGCCTTAGAGAAACCTTTATTTTAGGGCTAATTTAATCTCTTCTGGCTCTTCTGGAATCTATATTGAATGCCTTGGGTATTAAGTTCTTTCCACTGTTTAGAATTCGAGTACTTCCCAACCCTGTGTGAGCACCTTCAGTGAGCAGCTCCTTGTTCTTTTCTAGGCCTCAAGGAGTCTCATCCTAGACTTGCACAGCTTAGTATTCAGCCAAAGACTCAAGAAACCCTTATGAAGATTTCTGGAGTTCTTTCTAGATGTAGCTATCACCTATGCATTACTCTGCCCCACAAATTCCAGGCACTTCTGTCTTGCCAAACTCTGATTTCTGTCTCCTCAGTTCAATGAAATTGCTGTGCTATACTTGGTTCCCCCACTCTTCACCTGGTCTGGTAAATGCCCCCAGGAAGAAAGCCAGGGAGACTATAGAGCTCATCTCATTTGTTTCCCTCCTTTCAGGGACTGGAATCCTTGCTGCCTTTTGTCTAATGTCTAGAAAAAGCTGTTTCAAATTTCCCCCCAAGTTATCTATTATTTATGGCTGAAGGGCTAGTCTGGTACAGTTATTCTGTCATGGCCCAGAGTATAAGTGTTTGCTTATATAATTTCTGTCATATCTTCTTCACTTATAATGATACGCAAATATTCCACTGTCTGGATATTCCAACATTATTTAACATTTCTCTATTGCTGGACCTCTAGGTTATTTAGTTATTTGCTATTATAAATAATGGTGCAATGAATATCTCTATAAAAACAAGCATTTGAGTATAATTTTATTTTATTTTATTTTTTTAAATGTTCATTTATTTATTTTTTTTTCCCAAAGCCCCAGTAGATAGTTGTATGTCATAGCCACACATCCTCCTAGTTGCTGTACGTGGGACGCGGCCTCAGCATGGCCGGAGAAGCGGTGTGTCAGTGCATGCCCGGGATCCGAACCCGGGCCGCCAGCAGCAGAGCACGCGCACTTAACCACCAAGCCACGGGGCCGGCCCCTTGAGTATAATTTTAAAATTAAAAGGTAGACTACCTAAATGTTCATCAATAGGGAAATGGCTACACAAATTATTAAGTTCATTTAATAAATGGATAGCCATATGTTACGGATTAAATTGTGTCCCCCCACAAAAGATAGGTTAAAAGTCCTAACCCTCAGGATTTCACAATGTGACCTTATTTGAAAAAAGGGTTGTTGCTGATGTAATTAGTTAAGGTGAGGTCATTAGGGTGGGCCCTAATCCAATATGACTGGTGTCCTAATGAAAAGTGGAGATATGGACACAGAAACAGACACACACAGAAGATGATGTGAAGACACACAGGGAGAAGATGGCCATCTGACTAGAGTGATGCCTCTACAAGTCAAGGAATGCCATGAACTGGCAGCAAACACCAGAAGCTAGAAAAGGCAAAAAATGATTTTCCCCTAGAGCCACCAGAGAAAGCATGGCTCTAGTGACATCTTGATTTTAGACTTCTAGCCTTCAGAACTGACAGACAAAACATTCTTTTGGTATTAAGCCACCTATTTGCAGCACTTTGTTATGGTAGCCCTAGGAAACGAATATACCATACAATAAAGATTACGTGATTATTACAGATCATGTTGTCAAAAAATTGCTAAAACATGGAAAAATGCTCATTATAGTGTGAAATAGGTACTATTATTATTCCCGTTTAACAATGTGGAAACTGAAGCCCTGGGCTTAATAATTTTCTCAAGATGGCATGCATAGTAAGTGGTGGAATACGATTTGAATCCAAGCAGATTCCCGTGTGCTCTTAATCACTATGCAACACCATCTCTTAATTATTAAAAGCTGTAAGCAGCATTAAAACTTTTTAATGCAAACTGAGAAGTAAATGCCATTTAAATATAAACAAAATAAGCCAGGAGAGCACGAAAGTAGGAACCTGAACTTCCTGAATTGAGATAAAATATTCCAACATTCCCCCAATTACAGTGCATTTTAGAATAAATTCTTCAGGGTGGTCATTCCATAGAGTAAACTTGAAAGAACACAAACACCTAAAAGTATTCACAAAAATAAACAGTTATATGAAAATGCAGTATTACTTACTTATTATGTTTTATTTTCTCCTATGGAACTGTGAAAAGTCCATTCCTTGAGTAATGAGGAAAGAAGCCTAGATGTTAGAGGCTTGGTGTAAGATGGGATAGACTATTAAGAAACTAGGGAGTTCTCAGAACCTGTTGGTTCAGTAAAAGAAGAAAATTTTTAGGGCAGAGGCAGTTTAATGTAGCTAATCAGGCAGTCTTGTGTTTATGAATGAATAGCTCTGCTTCTGGGGAATTTAATAGGAGTGGCCAGAAAAGCTTCCAGGTGGAATTTCAGGTGGTTACAAAGCAGTTTTCTCTGTCACATCCCATTCCCTAAACCCTCCTCCTCTGTCCATCTGAGACAGAAGAACTTTTGCTGAGTTGCCTTTTTGTGGTATGCACTGACTTTTCATCAAAGAATGCAACAAGAAAGAATCTAACAAAATGTTACTGCTATTTGCTATAACACTATTGTTAAAAACAACTGTCACGTTTCCTATATAAGGTCATTTACAATATGGCCCCTATTAAGGTCCATAAAAGGAATTTAATTTGTAGGTAATTGCTCAGAAAAGCTTTACTTCCCCCTGAGGATATGGAATGTTTTTTCCCCCTTATACAGAAAGAGAACCATGTAGCTGATTATTTGCAGCCCAGCCACAAAAAAGTATATGAATCACTATGTATGGCCTACGTATCTATATTCTACTATTTTCCCTCCAATCTTTAATTTTTTTTCAAATTATTTTTCCTTGGTCTTGACTTTTAATTAAAAAAATTTTAATTTATATTTTACTATTAAAGTGCTTCTTGTGCAATGTTTCAAGTCATTTATGGAATGAGTTTATATTAATAAATAATTGACAGAGTTCTATCACAACCATCAAAAAAGAATGATATGGAACCTGATCTAAATGCTTTGCTTCTCCACAGACCATGGGTGCTGATAGCAATGTCTTTTTTTTTTTAAAGATTTTATTTATTTATTTTTCCCCCCCAAAGCCCCAGTAGATACTTGTATGTCATAGCTGTACATCCTTCTAGTTGCTGTATGTGGGATGTGGCCTCAGCATGGCCGGAGAAGCGGTGTGCCGGTGCGCGCCCAGGATCCGAACCTGGGCCGCCAGCAGCGGAGCGCACACACTTAACCACTAAGCCACGGGGCCGGCCCGAGAGCAATGTCTTAAACAATGGAATTTTGTGGGGATGAGGACTGGGCACTGGAACGTACTATGAACATTGGATCTCCTTAAGACCTTGTGCTCAAATGGACTCACTGTAGGCTCCTAATCTTTATATTCCATGAGGTTAAAACAGTGTAAGTCTCATTCACCACTGTCATTCAGTAGCTAGTACTGTCAAGTTCATGCCAAAAGAATAAATTTATTTTATAACCTAATATTCTCTAAATTGTAATTTTTAAAGTCCATGTCCTTAAAAATCACTTCAATGCACAATTTAGAAATGGCTTTCCTTTGTAAGGGGAATTTCTCCTGACAAAGAAAAAACATAGTTCTCTTTTTGGTACATACGATTTTTGCTGCAGACATGTTGCATAGCCCAAACTGCCCATAGCTGGACTCCTGGTGTTGCAAAACAGCCAAGTAACGGGAAAAATGGATTAAAGGACCTAAGGGTCAAAAGAAAAGAATAAAAGTTACATCCTATACTTAGTGTTATTTCCTAATGCAATGATTCCATTCTAGAAATTACATCCTACTATTTTAAACCAATATAAAAAAGCTATAGAACATATTTTCTTTGTCTTAGCCATTTGAAAAAGGATCACATTCAGACAAAAGTCCTGGTACAGAAGACAGAAGGTGATCAGAACATGGTACTAACAGAAACAAGTATTTTTTTCAAAAGTACTTTTTTGGTCTTGAAGATACACATTTGAAGAATAGCAGACCTTGGTTTGAAAACTTAGAAAAGGAGAAGTTAGTTGATAACTAACTGGTAGAACACCATGAAGGAGTCTAGAGTTAGTCTTTCTATTTCTACTGGTCTTCTGCCCCAAAACGGATAGAATGTAAGTTGGGGAAATCAAAAATGTTGGCAGCATCAGCATTTATGAAGTAGACAACAAAAATAAGTTGTAATAATATTTATGCAGCAATCTGGAATACTTCATATAACTAATAACTTAGCTATCAAGTCACCATATTGTCATAAACAGAGTTAGGCATCCAGCACGCACTTTAATAAATTATTACAAACTGTTTCCCCAAACTAATCCGGTGCTACTGCTGGTTCTTTCAATGTGTCATCTTGTTTTAGCCCTCCCCGCATTAATACATTGTTTCTCTTTCTAAAATCTTCTGCCCCTACTTAATTCTCTCTCAAAACAGCTCACAGTCCACTTCCTCTGGATTTTCCAGTGCAGATTTAAGTACTCTCCTCTTTAATTTCATAGCACTCTATATACATAAATAGTACAATAGTGAATTATATGTGATTCACATTTGGTCTCTCTCACTAGGCTGTAAGGTTCTTGTATGCAGGCACCACATCTTACTCATCTTTGAATTTCAAGAGTATAAAAGAAGTCTCTGGCACTTGTTGTCAAGAAATGTGGAATGAAGGAAGGACTGATGAATGATAGGTAGCACAAAAAAGTAAAAACACTTTGCTTCTTTTAAAGCCAATTTGAAGATAGGTGCCTAAAGGAAAAACTATACACCTAGTGGGAATGATCTCTAGGCAAGCAAAATGACTAGATTACTGGCTTAACATTAATTATCTTGCTAATTACCTGTATGCTACCATCTCACACTCTGGAGTTGGCCATTTCAAAATAGCTGAATGCTGCAAGACATAAGACACAATAAAGGATTAAATATTAATTTAGCACTACATTATTGCATTATTAGGCTGTGATAGTTTAACCACTATGAATGTTCTTTATATGCTTCCAGAAAACACAAAATAACCCTACCAGATCATCCAGAAGAGAATTTCTCTGGCTACGGCTCAATGTCCAAGCTTGTTCACCTCTAGATATTAAATGGGCAATAATTCCAGCTGCAAAGTAACTGACTTCCACTTCAACACTATGTAGAAGGCTACTGATGTGGTCTATAAAATCCTTCCACATTAATTCAGAATGCAATTCTTGTACTTCAGCTATATTGTTCTGGAAAAAAAGAAGATAAAAAAATTAAAGTAACATGTATAGTAAATGGCTAAATGATCCTTAGCATTCTAAGAAAGAGCAGAGACTGCAATGATTTAAACACGTAGCTGCATATGGACAAAGGTGAAGACTGTTGCTATGTTAACACAGTGGGATTATGGGTGATTTTTTCCTCTCCTCCCCAAACAATAAAATAAAGAAACAGTTCCTTTTCAGGCAAAACGGTGAACTAGATAACCTAAAAATTTACTGCTATAAAATATCTATAAGTGCTGGGTGAAAAACAGCTAACAACTTTTAAATATGTAACTTTACTTGCTGGGATAAAAAGCAAACAGGGAACCAAACTAGAGCAGTAATGGGCCATCACTGATCTGCAGGCGCAAGAAAACTGGGTTTAGTAGGCATGCAAGAGCAGAAGGTAAGGGCTAGAAATTGGAACTAAGACTTCGTATGCAAGGTAAGGACTTTCAAAGCGTTAAACGTCAATAAAAGAGACATGATACATGAAATAGATACATGAAAAAGAAGCTTATTGTAATCTGGGCTCTGGCCTAAAGGTAAAAGTTTTCCCTTGTAATTTATAACCAAGGGCCTGCTCTCATGCAAGACTACAGTTCAAATTTATACCATCTGTGTGGTCTGGAGAAACTCCAAGCTGAAAAGCAACAGCAAGAGAGGTAGGAGGAAAACCAGAAAAGTTTGGTATCTAGAAAGCAGAGAGGGGTGAGTGTATCAAAAGACACAAGGATTAGCCATTCTGAATAACGTGGAGAGCCTAAGTAAGATGAAGACAAAAAAGCATCCATTTGTTTGAGCAATATGCTGATCTCATGTCTTAGAAATTTCATAGCCTTAGACCTCCACTGAATGCCCAAGTTTGCCTGCCGGCCTACAGAAGGTAGGTGTTTTATCTAGTAGGCTTCCCTATTTATTCTATAATAAATGAAAATGAAAGGCATCATATCCAAATATATTCTCTGTAATAACCGACAAATTTTCTTCTCCAAAGGGTAGAAGAGACAAGTTTAACTACACTCACTAATAATCTTGTATTTTTCCATCAGCATCAATGATTAATCAAGGTCTCCTATGCCCCTCTCTAATCTCACATATTTAAACAAGAAAAGGCATTTCATGTTCATTTTTTATACTCTATTTATATTTTTTACACAGCATGTATCATTTTTATAGTGACAAAAAAAGAAAGGAAACATATACCATTTAAAACTAAAAAAAAAACATAGTCCTCCATTTCCTCCAGGCTTGGGGAATCTTGGTAGAAAGAAATACAAAGATCCTCTGAGAAGGACACACCTTGAACTCAAAGCCCACAGAAGATGACACATCACAATGCTAAATTACAATTCACAGTGAAAACAATCAATAATGAGTGAGAATCATCGAACAATAGTGGATAAGATCCCCCAAGAACCTCATATAATACAACTACAAGATGGTTAACTGATAAAAAAAGTAAATACACACAAACAAGAAAACGCAAAGACACCACTATTGAAACAAAAAACAAAAAGGAAAGATTTAGAATAGAACATCAAAAGAATTATGGCCATGGGGCTGGCCCGGTGGCGTAGCAGTTAACTGCGCGCACTCCACTTTGGCAGCCCGGGGCTCACAGGTTCGGATCCTGGGTGCGCACCGACGCACTGCTTGTCAAGCCATGCTGTGGCAGCATCCCATATAAAGTAGAGGAAGATGGGCACAGATGTTAGCCCAGGGCCAATCTTCCTCAGCAAAAAGAGGAGGATTGGCATCAGATGTTAGTTCAGGGCTAATCTTCCTCACACACACACACAAAAAAAAGAATTATGGCCATTCTTTCCTGCTATAAACAAGTTACCAGAAAGCAAGACAAAATATATGAAAGAACTGGTTTCAGACAGTGGGTAACAGGCTACACAGGAATGTGATCCCTGAGAAAAGGTATTCAAATGTGACAGTTTCCAGACTGCTGGGCACGTAAGGGGAACCTAAAGAGAAAGAATCTTGCAGTTTTGCTGAGTTGAAGAAACAGAGATCAGAGTTTAGGGTGGCCAAGGCAGCAAAAATTTGTAGAACAGAGTACTGAAACGGAAGAAGCTCGAGAGAGAGAAAAAGAGAGAAAAACACCTACAGAGGGATCCCCTCAAATCTTTGGTTCAGTATTGATACGGGGTGAAACTCCATGAGGCTATGGAAAGAATCACCAGAAAGCAGTACATGAACAAATCCCAAAGTCACACAGGATTAGGAACAGTTCACAAGTGAAGAAATCTCATAATAAACAAAACAATGGATAGTAGTGGGGCTAAATTACATATCAGTCCTAGAGTAAAGACTGATCTGAAGCCACTCTAACAAAGCAAAAAAATAAGCTTTGAAAGGAACAACTTGATCCGTAAGCAGCTTAACTGTATGTCAGACAAACCCAAGACTGTTTAAAGGAAAACAATAAAATCCAGCAATCAGCAATGTAAATTTCACAATGACTGTCATCCAATCAAAAATTACCAGGCATAGAGAGCCAGCCCTGATGGCCTAGTGGTTAAAGTTCCATGTTCACCGCTTCGGTGGCCCAGGTTTGCTTCCCGGGCGCGGAACCACACCACCCATCTGTCAGTTGACATGGTGGCAGCAGCTCACATAGAAGAACTAGAACAACTTACAACTAGGATATACAACCATGTACTGGGGCTTTGGGGAGGGGGAAAAAAAAACAAAAGAAGATTGACAACAGATATTAGCTCAGGCTGAATCTTTCCCTGCAAAAAAAAAAAATGAAAAAATTACCAGGCACACAAAGATGAGGAAAATATGACCCATAACCAGGAGATAAATCAGTCAACAAAAATGGATGCAGAAATGACAGAGATAATAGAGTTAGCAGACATAGACTTAAATCAAATACTATAAATGTTATAACTATGATTCAAGATGAAAGGAAAACATAAGCTGAAGGAGAGAAAATGAAGATATAAAAAAGATCTAAATGTAACTTGTAGAAATAAAAAAAATACATATATCTGAAATGAAAAATATACTGGATGAGATTAAAAGCAGATGAGATGCTGCAGGAAAAAAAAAATCAGTGAACTAAAAAACATAGCAATAGAAAACATCCAAGTCAAAGCACAGAAAGAAAGGAAAAAAAAAAACTGCGAAAAAAGTCAATAGGTACTTCTGTGACCTGTGAGATAATATCAAGCAATCTAACATATTTGTCATTAGAGTCCCAGAAAGAGAGGACACGAGAAAGGGTACAGAAAAAAATATTTGAAGAAATAATGGCTAAAATTTTTCCAAATTTGATGGAAATTATAAACCTAAAAACCCAACAGAAAAAAATACCCACAGGCCAGCAAAAATATATCTTTTGAAAACGAAAGCAAAATAAGACTTTTTCACGCAAACAAAACCTGAGGGAAAATTCATTGCCAGCATACCTACACTAAAAGAAATTTTTAAAAAACTGAGTAATATGGGAAATATGTGAGTAAATATAAAAGACAAATTTCTCATTTTTAAATCTATCTAACGGAAGATTGATGAGGACTCCTGCTTCTAGCAAAGATGGAGTAAAAGGGGCCAGATTTACTCTCCTATCTGAAACAACTGAAAAAACACAAACATGAAACAACAGTTTTCAAGATACTGGACATCAGGTAATAAAGGACAGTGACCTGTAAAGATGGAAAGCAAACAAGATAACATACTGCCTTGGAGAGTTTTCAGGCTATGGCACAGGGATACAGAACTGAAGCAGAGCCCAGCGGACTCACGGAGCTGAAGAGATGGAGCTGCGAGTCCAGGGAGACCACAGCAACTCATAGGACAGAATACCAGAGAGAAGAGAACTGCACAGAGGGCGATCCAGAGAGCTGCAGAGAGTACCAATCTATCCAGCAGAGTACTGATCAGAGCACAACTGTGAGGAAACTATTTGAGGGCAGGAAAGGAACCATCAAAAAAGAGTAGAGAGAAGTTCCCAGCACTCACACAGGGCCGGGAATAGTGCTTGTTCTTACCATCCAGTCTGGAAAAACTCTTCATTCTCAGAGCATTGGGTAGAGTACTCAGGAAGGTCTTGTCTCAGTAGTACAGAATAATTAGCCCTAGCCTGAGCACTGCTCTGAACCCTCCTAATAAATCATAAAAGCAAAATCCAAAATGATTAAACTGTTTAAAAGTTAATTACATCCCATAACAAAGTTCAAGAATATTTTATAGGAAAACAAAAATATCCAGCACCCAACAAGGTAAATTTCACAGTATCTGGCATCCAGTCAAAAACTACCAGGCATGCAAAGTGGCAGGAAAACACAACTCAGAATGAGGAGAACAATGTATCATTTGAATTTGAATAGATGTTAAAATTAGCAAAGAAGGACAGTAAAACAGTTATTACAAATATATTTCATATGTTCAAAAAGTAGAAACATGGAAGACATGAAAAAACACAAATTGAACTTCCAGAGAAGAAAACAACATCTAAGAAGAAAAATATACTAGATGGGATTAACAGCAGATTAGACATTGCAGAAGAAACTTAATTAGAAGGCATAACAATGGAAACTATCCAAACTGAAACATACATAAAACAAGAATAAAGAAAATTAAAAGAGCACCAATGAGCTGTGGGACAATTTCAAGCAACTTAATATATGAGAAACTGGAGTCTCCAAAGGGCTCCAATGGGTTGGGGGCAAGGGGAGTGGTGTAAAATATTTTTTTGAAGAAATCATGGCCAAAAACTTTTCAAATGATGAAAACTATAAACCTATAGATCCAAGAAGCTCAATGAATCCCAAATACAGGAAACATGAAGTAAATTACATCAAGATACATCATAATCAAATTACTCAAAATCATTGCTAATCTTAAATCCAGGGGATTTAAGCAGCCAGGGGAAAAAAATCATGTACATACAGAGCAACAAAGATAATGATGACATCAGATTTCTCATTGGAAAGATGCAAGTCAGGAAAAGGCTAATCAACATCTTTAAAGTACAGTCAACCTAGAATTCTTTTTTTGTGTGTGAGGAAGATCAGCCCTGAGCTAACATCTGTTGCCAATCCTCTTCTTTTTGCTGAGGAAGACCGGCCCTGGGCTAACATCCATGCCCATCTTCCTCTATTTTATATGGGATGCCACCACAGCATGGCTTGACAAGCGGTGCATCAGTGCGAGCCCAGGATCTGAACCTGCTGCAGCGGAGCACATGCACTTAACTGCTGCACCACCAGGCCGGCCCCTCAACCTAGAATTCTATACCTGGCAAAAAACACCTTTCAAAAAAAAAAAAGGTTAAATGAAGATGTTTGCAGACATATAAAAGCTGAAGAATTCATCAGCAGACCCACACTACACGAAACGTTAAAGGATGTCTTTTAGGCAGAAGGAAAATGACACCAGATGGAAATCTGGATCTACACAAAGGAAAGAAGAGCATCAGAAATAGTAACTAAGAAATAGTAACTATTTGGGTAAACATATAAGTTTTTAAAAATTATTTAAATATCCTTAAAAGATAATCGACATTTTAAACAAAAATGACAATGTTTGTGTGGTTTATAACATATGTAAAACTAAAATGCATGACAATAATAGCATAAAAGAGAGAAGATCAGAAATGGAGGTCTACTATTATAAGGTTCTTACACTATATATGAAATTGTATAAAGTCACTTAAAGGTAAACTGTGATTCAAGATGTATACTATAAACCCAAAGCAATCATTAACATAACAAAGCAAAGAGTAATATCTAATAAACCAAGAAAAGAGATCAAATGGAATAATAAAAAAATACTCAATTAAACCAAAAGAAGGTAGAAAAGGAAGAAAAAACAAAGAGATGGGACAAACAGAAAAATACCAACTTGATGAATTCAAATCTAACCATATTAATAATCACATTAAATGTAAATGATCCAAATAGCCCAAATAAAAAGCAGAGATTATCAGGATTGAATAAAAAAGCAAGATGCAAAGTATATGCTGTCCACAAGAAACACACTTTGAATATAAAGACAAATATAGGTTAAAAGTAAAAGGATGGAAAAATATAAACCATGTTAACATTAGACAAAAGAAAACTGGAATGGCTATATTAATATGAGACAAAGGAGATTTCAAAGTAAAGAATATTACCAGGGATAAAGGTCATTTCATAATGATGAAGGTGTCAATTAATCAAGAGGGCATAACAATTCTGTTTATGAACCTAATAATAGAGCTTTAAAATACACGAGGCAAAAATTGATAGAACTGTAAGGAGAAATAGACAAATCAACAATTATAGTTGGAGATTTCAAACCCCTACAAATAATTGCTAGAACAAATTGGCAGAAAATCAGTAAGGATATGGTAGACTTGAACAATATCAATTGACTAGACTTAATTAACATTTATAGAACACTATATCCAACAATGGCAGATTACACATTCTTCTCAAGTGCACATGGAACATTTACCAGGACAGACCATATTCTGGGCCATACAAAAGTCATAATAAATTTAAAAGGACTTAAATCAAACAAAGTATGTTCCCTGACTAGAAAAAATTAAATCAGAATCAATATCTCAAACTAAACTATTGAAAAAAACTTCAATCACAAAGTAATGGAGAAAAATACGGAAGGAAGCACATGAGGTTGTATTAATATTAATTACGTTGTGCAGATGAAACTGATGTAAGGTTGAGGACAGAGTTTTTGTGTTTTTTTTTGTGATGACTTTTTTTTTTTTTAATTTTTTTTTATTGTGAAATTTTTGTTGTACATTATTGGTTATCAGTCACCACATAAGTGCATCCCTCCACCCCTTGTGCCCACCCCTTACCCCCCTAGCCCCCGGCAACCACCAAACAGTTCTATCTGGGGACAGAGTTTTAAACTTTTTAAATACATTTTTGCACTGTTTCACTAGTTATAATAAGCACGTATTTTTTTTGAAATTTAGGAAAAAAAAAAACATTTTTAAAGCACTATGAGATATCTCTGAATCCTTAAAATAAATTCCCCTCTTCTTCTAATGACTTAAGCCAACTTCTGTATCTAATAATCCTATGAACTCTGAATAAAACAATCAAATACTGTAATTTATTTAATACTTCCCCACTACTAGGTATTTAGGTCATTTTACATTTTCTACTTTATATAACTAAAGGTATAGTGAATAGACAGGTCCTCCTGAAATGCCAGCCCTCAGCTTTCCCAAAATCCATCTCTCATTGCTCAGTATCTCATACTCTTGCATCTGGAAAGCAAACACTAATCTATTTTTTTTTTACTCACTAATCTAATTTATGCCTCCTATGATCTCATTCCTCCAGAGCAGAGGTCTGCTCTAAAATGGCTTTTAACAAGTAGTAGTAGGCACTTTGCCTGTTGCAGTGGTTAAAGGTGATAAAACATTTGATCCTTCATCTTTGCCTCAAAATCCTAAAGAGCTCATTTTAATCTATATCTAATATATTTATGGAATATCTTATTTGTTAAGCAGTCTTTTAAGTAGTAATTATTAATTACCAAACATAGTATCTAAGAACACTTGTAGGTTAGCAATATGTTTTAATGAGATCTTTCTTTTCTGATTATAAAAATAAAACATGCAGGGCTGGCCTGGTGGTGTAGTGGTTAAGTTCACGTGCTCTACTTTAGTGGCCCCAGGATTCACAGATTTGGATCCTGGGCGCGGACTGACGCACCACTTGTCAAGCCATGCTGTGGGAGCGTCCCACATAAAGTAGAGGAAGATGGGCACGGATGTTAGCCCAGGGCCAATCTTCCTCACCAAAAAGAGGAGGATTGGCAACAGATGTTAGCTCAGGGGTAATCTTCCTCACCAAAAAAAAAAAAAAAAACATGCTCACAGTGAAGCTTTGTACTATACCAAAAAATATAAAGAAAAGTATGTAATTTGTATTTTTCCTTCTAATGTGGTGAAAATCTTAATATGTATATATAGTTTTATAGCCTGCTTTTTCACTTAATTATACTGTGTATATATATATGTATTTTTTAATATATATATATGTATTTTTTAATATATATATATATATATATGTATTTTTTGTGTGTGAGGAAGATTAGCCCTGAGCTAACACCTGTTGCCAATCCTCCTCTTTTTCCTGAGGAAGATTGGCCCTAGACTAACATCCATGCAGATCTTCCTCTGCTTTATATGGGATGCTGCCACAGCATGGCTTGACAAGCGGTGCATCGGTCTATGCCTGGGATCCGAACCAGTGAACCCTCGGCCGCTGAAGCAGAGCACACAAACTTAACCCCTATGCCACCGGGCTGGCCTTGTATATATTTTCTAATGTCATTAAGTGTTTATAAATAGAGTAACAACTTTCAATGTATTACCTCAGATGGAAAATAATTACAGCTTGGAATTTAGCAGGAAATGCTTTTATCTTACCAAAAGTCCTAGGACTTTCTGTTGAATGGATGACTCGGTTGGGAAAGACTGTAAAAGGAAAGAGAAACCTATAACCATCTAAAGAACCAAATATAATAAATAAATGCTTAAATCAATCAATGTCAAAACTGTAGGCTAAATTTCCATTCTAACCTCTAGAACCCTCATGAAGAGTTCTAACCCTTGGTTTTCAATAAAGTGTCTGCAAGTGGTTGGCGATTCATCTGTGAGGTTCCAAAGTGCACTCAAAGTAAACTTCAAAGTAGTGTCCACTGAATTTTGATTGGTTTTCTGCTTCACTATTTGAAGAAGTTGCTGAAAGAAGGAAAACAGAATTAATTTCTCATTATCGAATGGTTATTACAATTAGTGCTAATAACTATAAGTCCATGAAGATTAGTCTCATGAAAACATTTCCTATAAAGGTTTTTATAAGTACAACAAACAGCCTCTTGGATCAGATTTTTCTAAGAAAAAAGTATAAAATCTTCACACATATTTCTGTATTATTCTGATCATACCTATAATTTAATTGCCTGTAAATAAAATGAAAAGCAAAATGATTAAAGCTTAGGACTGACTGGCTTACCCAATTGGTCACAACATACACTCATTTTAGGTCCTGGGATAAAAATGGTGGAGGGGGAGAAAGGGGAATGAAGCTAATATTTATTAAGCATCAGCAAATTATATCCTATATTGTAGTATTGTTATTCTCATTTTTCAGGAGAGGAAATTTTGAGTCTAAGAAATATTAAGTAATTTGATCATAGTTAACTTAGTAAGATAAAGTAAGAATTGGAAGTCTTATTCTATCTAACTCCAAGTTTTCCTTAAGAAAAAAAGAAAGGACAAACTACACACAATAGTAAGAGAATTAAAGTCTATATTGGATTTAAATAAGATACAGCTTTGAAATTCCATTTGTAAATTATTTCTATCATACCTTTAACCTAAGAAATTTAAGTTTGAAAGATAAATGTTTTAAGACCTACATAAGGCATCCATAATTTCATTTTTAGATTACACTTTTGGATGTAAAAGGGAGCTCTACTAAAATATATACAAGAAAACATTAATGAACACTATTACTTACAGATACATACAATTCAGGAAAAAATGTTAAGAAACACAAACACCTAGGTGCAATTATGTAACTTAACAGCATAGTGGCTAAGATTGTGTGGCACTAGAATCAGGCTACCTGAACTTAAATTTAATCTCTGCATCTAACTTCATAATCTTGTTTGCCAATTTAACTCTTGTTTCCCCATCTGTAAATTGCAGGTGATAATTAAGAACTAAAAAAAGAAAAAAAAAAAAGGTAGCTATCATCATCATTACTACTACGACTACCAAATCCTGCTTAAACTAAGCTTAATTTTCCCCTAAAGCATACGAGTGGACTACTTCCTTAAAATCTCTGAATATATCCCCAGCCAAAATTACTGAAACACATATCTAGCAATAAAAAGTCATATTTAAAACTACAATATCATTCCTGAAAATAGTGAAAATAAATAAAATCAGCATCCCTTTCTATTCATCTAACATATACTGTATTTTGTGCTAGGCACTTAGCATATATTCCTTTAATTAGTCGTTTTTTCCTTTTCATTTAATCTTTTTTTTTTTGAGGAAGATTGGCCCTGCACTAACATCTGTTGCCAATCTTCCTCTTTCTCTTTTTTCTCCTCAAAGCCCCAGTATATAGTTGTGTATCATAGTTGTGGGGTTGCAGCTCTTTTACATGGGACATCATCTCAGCATAGCTTGATGAGTGGGGAGTAGGTCTGCGCCCAGGATCTGAACTGGCAAACCCTGGGCCGACAAAGCAGAACATGTGAACCTAACTGCTAGGCCACTGGGCTGGCCCCTTCATTTAGTCTTCATAATAATGGTATGAAGTATTTTTTACCACTCCTAAGAAAATTTATGTGGGCCGGCCTGGTGGCCGGCCCACATAAATTTTGCGTGCTCTGCTTTGGTGGCCCAGGTTCGGTTCCTGGATGCCGACCTACGCGCCACTTCTCAAGCCACGCTGTGGCAG
Organism: Ceratotherium simum simum; assembly: GCF_057802395.1. Classification (NCBI taxonomy): domain Eukaryota; kingdom Metazoa; phylum Chordata; class Mammalia; order Perissodactyla; family Rhinocerotidae; genus Ceratotherium; species Ceratotherium simum. The sequence continues at coordinate 6,448,530 of NC_141921.1, forward strand.
GCGTCCCACATAGAAAGTAGAGGAGGATGGGTATGGATGTTAGCCCAGGGCCAATCTTCCTCAGCAAAAAAAGAGGAGGATTGGTAACAGATGTTAGCTCAGGGCTAATCTTCCTCACTAAAAAAAAAAGAAAATTTATGTGACTTGCCCCAAATTACACAGCTAGTAAGTGACAGAAGTGGGAATAATCCCAGATATGTCGATGCAGAATTTCTACTCTTTACATTATACCACCACAGCCTTCTCTCTTCATTATTTTTTTCATTCATATCTCTATTATTATACTTATTAGATTGTATACTTATTAGATTGTATTAGATTATCTACATAGCTATTTTCTCTACTATACTGTGAATTTCTTTTTTTGGTTTGTTTTTTTGAGGAAGATCAGCCCTGAGCTAACATCTGATGCCAATCCTCTTCTTTTTGCTGAAGAAGATTGGCCCTGGGCTAAGATCCGTACCCGTCTTCCTCTACTTTATATGGGATGCCATCACAGCATGGCTTAACGAGCAGTGTGTCAGTGCATGCCAGGATCCAAACCTGCGAACCCCGGGCCGCCAAAGCAGAGTGCGCGCACTTAACCACTATGCCACTGGGCCGGCCCCCTGTACTGTGAATTTCTTATGGACAGGAATTATAGACATAATTCAGTGTGAATCCCTGACATCCAGTAAGGTGGTAGGTGCCTGATGAGTATTCTATACACATTTATCAAATGACTGACTTCTCATTACATGCATAATTTGTAAGTCATAGAAAAAGGGAGTCTCTCATTTGACTTTTCCATCTACTATTAATGTTAAAACACCTCATGCCAGGATTGTAACAGGAAGCTCCCAAGTGGACTTTTTGCCTCCAGTCCTCCCTAAGACACTGCTAATATTTATTCTCTTTAAAGCTTTTTTGGTGTTTTTGCTTGAGGAAGATTAGCCCTGAGCTAACATCTGTGCCAATCTTCCTCTATTTTGTATGTGGGTCGCCACCACAGCATGGTTGACAAGTGGTGTAGGTCTGCACCCAGGAACCGAATCCTCGAACCCGGGCTGCCAAAGTGGAGCGTGTCGAACTTGACCACTACGCTATGGGGCCAGCCCTGTTTAAAGCTTGTTAACTTTTCCACTATTATTTCCTCAACTGAGTGTAAGCAAGCAAAATCATATATCAGCTATTTAAATTATTTTCTTCCCCAAAGCATCTAGCATAATCTTAAGCCTATAATATTGTCTCTACATTTTCTTTATAAATAACAAAATCACAGAATTTTAGAGCTAGATAGGATCTTAAGGCTTATTTAGGCCCCTATGCTTCAGGTAATCTGTCTAAATTTACAAAGTGAGGGGCCAGCCCAGTGGCACAAGAGGTTAAGTTTGCGCGCTCCGCTGCAGCGGCCCAGGGTTCGCCGGTTCGGATCCCGGGCGCACACCGATGCACTGCTTGGCAAGCCATGCTGTGGCGGCGTCCCATATAAAGTGGAGGAAGATGGGCATGGATGTTAGCCCAGGGCCCATCTTCCTCAGCAAAAAAAAAAAAAAAAAAAGGAGGAGGATTGGCAGATGTTAGCTCAGGGCTGATCTCCTCACAAAAAATAATAAAATAAAATAAATTCACAAAGTGAGTTTACAAGTAAGATCCTAGGTCATCTGACTCCTAGTTCAGGGATTTTTCCATCTATAGTAAGGAATAAAGCTGTCTCTATGAAAAGAAATGAATACACCCATTTATAAGTAACAAAAACAATTTTTAAAATATAAAATGTCAGAAGATATACAACACTACCTATAAACAATAAAATAAAAATGTCTAGTGGTCTGCATAGAGGAGATAACAAACTTACCCTGACAATGAAGAGCTCAGCACCAAGCTGTGCAGTTTGTTCTGTAGAAAGCTGCAAGCAAGTGGAAGACAAAGTAAATGCCCAAGAACTCACTAGTGTGAGTTAACATCATTCACTGTTACAGACTCCAAAGGTCAGACTAAAATCTCCGATCAACTTGGAATTCTCCAATATTGAATGCAGCTTGAATAAGCAGGCCGGCAGAGAGGCTTACTAATCTTTCTGGCACACAGATTTTGGGAAAAATGGTAACTGTAATGGGAAACAGTTGCCTATTGAAAATTATTCAGCAAGAGTTTAGGTACCTTGGCAGCCAGGATGGAAATGATAGCAACTGCCATCCTTTGCATGTTTTGATCCTCATGGTTGCAGAGCCACTGCATGACAAGCTTGGCTGCCTCAAATCTGAAAACACACAAAGGGTTTCATGAATTAATCCTGCAGCCCCAGCTACGGTTTCAGAGTTCCAGCTGGCAATCAATGCTACAATTTAGGTGGGTGAGAAGGAAAGGGAAAATTCCTCTTAACTGATAAAGAATAACAATTACACTTAGTGTTTTGGAGATGGGTGCCTCATTATTAATTCTGACAACACTTTGTAAAGAAACAAGAGCTTGGAAAACATGGTCAACACTATCTGGCACTCATCTTCTAGAATCATAACATATTTCTAGTATATATTTCTATTCTATAGTGATTTTTATACTATAGTAATAATTTAAGTATTTTCTGGGCTCTTCACAGTATCTAGCACCATGGGAACATTCATCATTCAGAAACATTTACTGAGCCCCTGCTTTGTGCCAGACAGATATTGTTCTTGCTGCTGGAGACAGAATAGTGAACAAAACAGAAAAATATTGCTACTCTTATGCTCTAGTGGGGAAGACAGATAATAAATCAGATAAATAAGTAAAATATATGGTATGATTAGGTACTGACATATGCTAGAGAGAAAAAAATAAAGCAGGAAAAGAGAGGATATGAAATGTTGAAATTTTATGTAAGGTGACTAGGGAAGGCCTCACTGAGACTTTTGAAGAAGTCAGAAGCTAGCCATGTGGATATCTAGGGGAAAAGCATTCCAGGCAGAGGGAATGCGCAACACAATGACCCTTAAGTGGGAGTGTGCCTGGAGGTTTTGAGAAACAGCATGGAGGCAAGTGCAGCCAGAGCAGAGAGAACAGGGGAAAGAGTAGTACTAAGAGATGAGGTCAGAGGTAACAGGGGAGCTAGATCACATAGAGTCCTAGTGAAGAATCAGCTTTTACTCTGAATGAGATGGATCACCATGGAAGGATTCTGAGCAGAGATATGACAAGAACTGACATGTTTTTGATAGGATTATTATATCAGCTGTATTTAGAATAAACTTCAGCAGGGCAAAGACAGAAGCAAGGAGAGCAGTTCAGAGGCTACCACAATAATTCAAGAGAGAAATCACTTTTAGTCTAGCCCAAGTGGTAGAAATGGAAGTGAAGAGAAATGGTCGAATTCTGGATATATTTTGAAGATAGAGCTGGATTTGCCAAAAGATTGAATGTGGCATGTGAGATAAGGACAGAAATCAAGGCCAAGGAATATATCTGATTATCTTACCTATAACTTCATCTTTCAAGACTCAGCTCAAATATCACTTCCTTTGAGAAGCTTTACTTGACAAGTTTATCACTGCCTTCTCACTGCTCCTTTAGTACTTGTTTGTAACTCTGTCAGAGAGCCGTGATTATCTGCAGACTCACCTGAAACCCCTATTGGCCAGTGAGTTCCTTGAGGGAAGGGACCATATCCTATTTAGCCCTTTATGCCAAGAACCCAAGATAGTGCTTTACACACAGTTTAATACAAGTTGGCTGAATGATATAACTTATTTTATCATGTGAGGCAATGCAGTCAAGTTGTTAAGAACATAATACACTTTGAAGTCAGTGTGGATTAAAATATCTCCTCCACCACTTACTAACTTTGGGACCCTGGGCAAGTTCCTTAATCTCTCTGAACTTCAATTTTCTCATCTGTAAAATAATAAGATCTATTCCATAGGATTGTCCTGAGGATTAAATGATATCACATATAAAGCTTAAGACTTAGTACAGAACTTGGCACATACCAAGCATTTGATAAAGGTTAATTTTTACTAGTATTATTATTGACTTCCTCTATGCCTTTATTCATGCAGTTCCCACAACATGAAACAATTGGTTCAACCAGCTCTAATCTTCAAAGCAATATAGCATGGAGGTAAAATAGAGGCTCTGGAGTCAGTCTGGATTTAAATCTAAATTCTGCTACTTACTATCTTATCACCTTGAGCAAGTTACTAAATCTCTCTGTGCCTCTGTTTCCTCATCTGTAAAATGAAGATTACAAGAGTAACAATTTCACAGGACTGCTGTAAGGACTGAATAACCATATGTAAAACACTTAGCACAGTGCCTGGCAATAGCAAGTGCTTCACACATGTTAGTTGTTATCTTTATTATCTCAAATGCCATCACTAACATGAAATCTTTAATGATCACCAATCAGATGGAATCTTTCCCTCCTCGTTTAGGGGCCCAATGCCTTCTGTCATCCTCTTTTATCAGAAACTCTGTCTTCTATTTACTCATTCATTCATTCATCCATCCATCCATCCATTAAATACCCACTTAAGCACTAGAGACAAAGAAATTAACCAATCACAGTCTCTGACCACAAAGAAGCTCATTTCTAGCACAGTGCATTGGCTACCTCAGAGGTAGGCAAACTATAGCTTACCTATAGTGATTTTATAGCTGTGGGCCCAGCTGCCTGTTTTCTATAGTTTTATTAGAACATAGTTACCCCCATTTGTTCATATATTGTCTATGACTGCTTTGGAGGTACAATGACAGAATTAAGTAGTTGCAACAGAGACTCTATAACTCACAAGCCTAAAATATTTATTATCTGGCTCTTTAAGGAAAAGTTTGCCAGCCCCTGGGCTAGTTTACAATTTTCTTTAGGGGAGCAACTATGTCTCTCCTACCTATGACTTCATGTGATCAGTACAGACGCTCAACATTTATAAAATAAAATTAGTAATCTACATGAGATACATGTAGTTATATTTTTATCCAAACTATTTATTTCAAATAGTAAATAGAACACCTCATTCCTCAGCCATGCCAGATAACAGTGTACTGTTACCCAAATAAAAGTAAATCACAGTAAAACTTCTGCTTGAGAAATATACTTTTCATTACAACATACTTTTCTTTTTCAAAATACCATTATTAAAAAATTATATTTTAAAATAGTAAAATGAAAAATCACCTTTTTAGCTCCCAAATCATAACATCTCAGAAAACAAAAGAACCCTTTATACTTACTGGAATCCAGCCAATGGCCTCTTTTAACCTCTGCTTAAAAAGCTTCTGCTATCATTCAATAACAAATAACAATAAGAGGTATGATACAAAGGAAAGAACACTGGACCTAGAAGTAGAACACGGGAGTCTTTCTAGCCTTGCAGTTACTAGTCAAAATAGCATGGGCAAGACACTGAATCTCTGTATGCCTCAGTTTCTTCAGCCCACAATATTCTAAAAAATATATTTAGTGGATAGTCTAAAAACTATAATCAACATAAATTCTTAAGCAAAGGGCTACGTAAACAGGGGCCAATCTGCTATCACGAATGTCAAAGCACTAATTTTTTTTTTTTTTTGGTGAGGAAGATTGTCACTGAGCTAATATAAGTGCCAATCTCCTCCACTTTTTTGTATATGGGATGCCGCTACAGCATGGCTTGATGAGCGGTGTGTAGGTCCATGCCCAGGATCTGAACCTGTGACCCCCAGGCTGCCAAAGCAGAGTATGCAAACTTAACCACTAAGCCACTGGGCAGGCCCTCAAAGCACTAAATTAGAGAAAGTAGATTCAGCATTCTATAAAGCAACACAATCCCACCCACTTGAGTAATTGTACACCAGGGATATCTAACTGGTAAGAATTGACCCAAGACAGATTTTGCCCCATTTTAAATTCTAGGGCTATCACTTGCCTGTTAAATGGAACATCTTGAAGGATCCGGTCACTGCAAAGTGAAAGGAGGCAATTCTTCTGTAACTAAAGAACCAAAGGGAGAAAAGAAAAATCTTGAATAAAATATTGCTTTGTTATTTTTTAACCAGGGATAGCCTCTATAAAAAAGGGAAGACTGATGAAACACCACTTATTTCTTACAACCTTTATTCTTCCCACCTACTGTTGAAAGAGTGACTTATTTTTTTTTTGCCTTTTCCATTAGATGAGAAATAGGATAATAAATAGGATAATTCCAGCTAATCTCCCTCCCTTCCAGTGGCCTTTGGATGGACGCTGCTTTGTCTTCTGTCCACCTGGCTTCCAGAGGCCATGAAAACCAAGGCCTAAAGTTCATCTAGTTTGGCAATTGCCCTCAATGAATGAAGCTGGCCTTAATAATCTACTCACCACTCTGAGTTGGCATTTTTACTTGGTTTTCAGCCTCTCAGTATTTTTTGCTAACTTGCCAACTCATTGCTAAATTTTAAGAGTTAAAAATATAATTCAAGCAGCATTTTTAGTTTTCATCCCGAGGATAGGACAGATTATGTAGTCTACCATACTGCTAGAAATGGAAAATCCATATCTTATTCATTTCTGTATCCCAGTACTTGACAGTGCCTGGCCCAGAACAGATGCTCTATGCCTGTTTGCTGAAATTATCACAAACTCAAGATCTGGGTGGAAGATGAGTTTATATGGCTTGCACTATTTCCCTCAACATTTGGATTTAAATACTTTTAAGCAGAGAATGCACTCTTTAGTTTTCTTCTTCTCTGTTCTCCTACACTCAGTCATACCACAAATTTATTATTTGACAGACTTCAAAGGCATTTGAATTTCCAGCCTTGGTCTACTAAATTGAACTGTATGGAGGTAGGAGACACTAAGAGGACTATTTGAATGGGAATTCCCACATGCTTACCTGCTGGTGATTGGGAAAATGTTCCATGGCTTTGAGCAGCAAATGGGTCACATCAGCCAGGAGTCGGACAGGCATTCCTGCAGCAAGATCCTGCTTGGTTAAGTTAAACACACAGGCGCTTGCAGCAAGCTGCACTGGCAAATTCATAGGGTGGTTTCTCATCCCAGTAACCACAAGCTGGAAAAAAATTAGTTCTCTTAAACCACCTTATAAATACAAGCCCTCTTCACATAGCAACATTACTTTTGTTGATCTATAATAATTTTTAAGATGTCTTAAGTATATTTTTTTTATCCTCATGTGCAAAGAGCCTACGACATAGCAGTTACTCATCAATATTTAGTTCCTGCCCACCTGGTCGAGGTAGGTATCAAGTTGTTCATGTCCAGAGATATTTCTGTCAGGCTAATGAATCTTTCTTATTCAGGTAACCTCATCTTTGTATTTCTTTCTTTCTTTTTTTTTTTTGGAGGAAGATCAGCCCTGAGCTAACATCCATGCCAATCCTCCTCTTTTTTTGCTGAGGAAGACCGGCCCTGAGCTAACATCTGTTGCCAATCCTCCTCCTTTTTTTCTCTTTTTCTCCCCAAAGCCCCAGTAGATAGTTGTATGTCCTAGTTGCACTTCCTTGTAGCTGCTGTATGTGGGATGCCGCCTCAGCATGGCCGGACAAGCGGTGTGTCGGTGTGCACCCAGGATCTGAACCCGGGCCGTCAGTAGCTGAGCGTGTGCACTTAACGGCTAGGCCACAGGGCCGGCCCCCTCATCTTTATATTTCTAAGAACTAGTACAGCGCCTGTTATATGCTAAGCACTAAATAAATTCTTACTGACTTGAATAGACTAAATCAGTGGCAAACTTCACTTTCAAATCCCAATATTCACTTCTTTGAGAATACCACTAAAGTTAGAGTACAATAAAATCCATTCACTTCCCTCAGGCCTAGATAACTACATCTCACTTTTCTTCTCTCCTCAAACTCCCAACAAAGCCTCCCCATTCCTATCAGCTGAAGACCTTGCTTCCAACTACACTGAGCAAATTGAAGCAATCAGAAAGGAACTTCAGATTCCTACTACCGCGTGTACTCCCTTACCAGCAAACACACAGGCATATGCTGCCTTCCTGTCTGTTACCATAAATGATCTTTTTGGGCTCCTCTCTAAAGGTAATCCCTCTACTTATATGCTAGATCCTTCCCTTCTTATCTACGCAAAGACACTGCTTCATCTGTTCTCCCCTCTCACTCCTACATCAATTTTTTATTTTGTACCAGATCATTCATATCAGCATACAAACAAGCTATATTTTCTTCCATCTTAAAAAAAAAAAACCCACTTTCTCAGCCAACTATCATCTTTTTGCTTTGCTCCACTTTGCAGCAAAATTCCTTGAAATAATTGCTTATATCATTTTCATTTCTCTCTGCATCATTCTCTGAATGAATGAATGAATGAATGAGTAAATATTTCAGATCAGGACTAGAGGTCTAGTCTTTTGTTGCTCAGGTTCACAGTAACCAAAACAACAACAAAAAAATGCATAAAGCAAGCGTGAATATCCTATGGTACGTATGGAAGGGGTGACAGGTGTTGGAGATAACATCTTAGGGACTGAAATGTTACTGGTGCCTATCCAAGCACCCCGTTCTCAAAATTTAAGATACCTGGGAGGTTAAGTCATTTCTGGTTCTGCTACTAACTCATTGTTACTTAACCTCACAGACCCTCAGTTACACAACCTGTAAAACAGAAGATAAAACTTATCTCTTGGGATTTTTGTGCCCACTCAATGAGGTACCAAATATAATATAGTCCTATATTCACTGGTTTTACAACTGAATGTGCATAAAGATTATCTTGGGAGATTATTAAAACGCAGATTCCTGTAACTCACCCAGCCCTATTAAATCTAAATTTCTTAGGTAGGGTTCACAAACATGCTTTTTAAAATAAGCAACGTTTCAGACTTCTGGTGGACAAAGGACCACATTCTGACAAACACTGCCCTAAGCAATCAACAAAATTAAGAATCTTCCTTTTTTTAAAACCCTTCAAAAGCTGTCTTGGTTAAAATGCCTTAACTGGGGAATAATACAGATTAGTTATGAAAGCACAGGAAGTTCATAAATGATATTGAAAAGTGCCTTCTGGAAATCCAATACTATATTTCTAAAAAGAGCCTATATGGAAGCAATACAAGATGAATACACAATGCAGTATCCTGATTCCAGTCATATACTTTTTCTGCTACACCTGGTGAGAAAAGATCACAATAGTCACACGTTTTAGGTAGTTAAATATGAACTAGAAAGCATTTATATCGCTTAATGAGACTACTATAAAACTTCAGTAACACTATGTAACTATCTTCTCTCTCTCTCATTTATGGCTAATAACAAAAATCACACATCATCAACCCTGTTACAAAGAAAAATCAGACTAAATGCAAATTTTCTTCACAAAATCCTCATCTATCCAGGGAGATAATTTCAAAATTTTTGTATCCAGTTTCTTATTCTTACCTTTAAAATTTCCGGCTTTGTTTTTTCCATCACATGAGTCAGGCTAAACAGGTGAAATAGAGCTTCCCGGACAAAGAATGCCCGTTCACTGTACCGCTTTAATGCTTCTGCAATCTGAGTTTCATTGGCTTCTCCAGACACCTTTGAACATAGCCAGAGATTAGCTTTTAGGTTTCCCTTCAACTTTCTACCTTTCTCTACCAAAACATCACTTCTATAGATGGCATCCAGGGTAGCTATGTAAGGCTTGAAACAAATGGGAATGATTACTTTCCAGTCCATCCAGAATAGTCATCCTGTGGAGGTATACATATGCTAAAGAGATGTATTTTAGATAGGCTCAGAGCCTACTATAAGCCTGTGGGTAAAATTTTATATACTGCACCTAAAACAAATCTCAAGATATTGAACACTATTTGTAAGGTCTTACTATGTGATTAGGCTCCTATTTGCTTCTTAAGGTAACCCTCTCCCCTAACTCACAATATTATAGCTACACTGGCCTTTTTCTCTGATCTTTCAATAAGCCACGCTCTTTCCCAGGGGAGGGTCATTATATGTAATATCCTCTCTGACTGAAATCTTCCTTTCTTTCTTTGCCGACTAATTTCTACTCATCCTTCCCAATTCAAGTTAAATGACACTTCTTTAAAGAGACCTTCCCTGACTCACCAATCTAAATCAGGTCCCCCTGAAAGATCTCCTTCATAGCTATCATCATAATCCCCTTCTAGACTGACCCATTCACCACTGTACCCCAACAGCTAGCATTATGTGCAGCTCAGAATAAGCACTCAGTAAGTATTCATCAAACAAATGTATTAATTAATTCCCCCAGATTTATCAAGCTCCCATTCAGCATTAAGAGGTTCTGTTCAAAATTAAGTCTATCTAGGAATTTCCCATTTACACAGGTTAATATACTTATCTTAAACTGTGGTTCATGTACCATTGGGTAACCAAATATATATAATGGGAAGTGGCTCTTAATAACAGTAATCCAACTAATAAGTGAAAAAGAAATTATTAGAATATCACCATGATCCCCAATGAATTAATGGAACTTGGTATTACGTGTCAAAAACTGCAAACACACAGAAAGAAAAACAACTAGACATTATGTACTTCTCTAATGAAACAGCACAACACCTAAGGGTCCTGCTGAAGGGATCAAACACGAGTCTGATTAAGCCTTCAAATCCAGCTACCAATTTGCACAAAATACAAAGAGAGAGAAATATGTACCATGAGTATACAATCAAGAAAATCCAGATTGAGGGAAACTTTACAAGTCAAAAGAGCTAGATTCTTTAATAGACAAATTATAAGGAAAAGAAACGGATGGAGACGGAACCTATAAATTAAAAGATATTCAAAAGAAATATAATTTTGAAAAATGGGCAAGATTAACTAAGTGCCTGGAGATAAACAGTTGGGTCATAAAACTATAAAGAAAAGCAAGGACATGATTATTATTAAAGTTAGGATAGAGCCAGCCCTGATGGCCTCGCAGTTAAAGTTCAGCGCCCTCCACTTGGGTGGCCTGGGTTCGGTTCCCCGGGCGTGGAATCACAACACTTGTCTGTCAGTAGCCATGTCGTGGTGGCAGCTCATATAGAAGAACTAGAAGGATTTACAACTATGTACTAGGGCTTTGGGGAGGAAAGAAAAGAAAAAAAAAGTTAGGATAGAGGTTACTTTTGTGGGGAAGGAAGGAGCTGTGACCAGGAAGGGTCACGTGGAAGAGCTTCAGGGTAGCTGACAGAGTTCTCTTTACTGTATTAACCTGAGTGATGGTTGCAAGTGTGTTTACCTTATTTTCAGTCATTAAGCTGTACATTTGTTATTTACGGTCTTTGTATCTTATTTTACAATAAGGTAAAAAAAATTTGCAAAAAAAACTGTCGTTCAGAGAAATATAATCTCATTAAGTTGGAAGACTGAGTCTTTTTTGGCAGTAGCATTATACAGGGTGACACAAAAATAAATACTTTAAAAATATATTACTCAGTAACTAGGTTTTATACTAACATATAGTATTCAGGTAGGAATACACAGCTTTGAGGAAATGAAGGGCTGCATCATGGCTGACATTTCAAACACTGAAGTGATATGCTACAAAGGTCTAATATGAATTATACTACAGTACAGATGTGTGCCATGTGACACAGGGCACATACTGAGCATTTGTAAGACTGTAGAAATAACAATGGAAATTTCTTTACAAAATGCTTTCTAAACTATGTGTAATACACATACATACCCACTGGTCTTGACTATGCATTCCCATATATAAGCAGTTATTGTGTAATAAAAATTTTCCAAGTGTTCAGTTCTTTTTAAATCACCTTGAACTTTTTCTTAGATTATCTTAGATTTGGAAAGACATTGAAATATTATGTGAAATAAAAAAGATTCTAAGATGGAAAATGTATAACAATGATCTCACTCAGATGTCATTTACCCACATTCACTTGATTCTAACAGCTTTATAATATCTTATATGAAATACAGCCTCAAGTTACCTTTGAATATAAAATTAAAAAACTTTTGTTGCTGGAATGTTAAATGCTCTAAACCAATTCCATTGCCTGTATGTTTTATTCAGTGATCAATACTTCTCTAGTCAGTGATAAACACTCAAATCAAGCAATCTGGCTCCTCAAAGTATAAGCATCTTCAATTCAATCATTTCCATATGCTAGATAAAAAAACCAAGTGTCTCTATACATTAGTTTCTGCAAACAACTTAAAACAGAGAAAATGTCCTTAATCACTAAATTGAGCCTTATTAGTATTTAATATATGGATTAAAACTAAAATTTATATTTTAAGGAAAAATTTTCTTATAGCACTTTGTACATAACTCTATTATAGCATCTCTCACACTGGATTAAGGCTATTTTTAAATTTGTCTGTCTCCTCTCCACTAGACTAGAATTCCTCAAGAGCAGGGGCACTAACTCAGATATCTTTAAAAAGTACTTAGTAAATGTTTTTTGAAATGGATCAACTTTTCTGCTTAAAAAACTTATATGTACCTTCACTGGATGTTGATAACTGCAGAACTAAGACTCATATATTGGAGTCTTAGTTCAAGGGAGAAGTCTAGGCTGGAGATATAAATTTAGCAGTCACCAGCATACAGTTTTAAGGACCGAGGCATGGAACACTCCAATATTTAGAGGCCTAGGAGATGAGGAAGAACCAAAGGAAATTGAGACTGAGTAGTCAGAAAAGTAGGAAAAAAAAAAAGACAAGTGTGATACCCTAGAAGCTACGTAAAAAAGAGTATTTCAAGAAGGACAAGATCAACTGTATCAAATGCTGCTTTAGATCAAGACTGAGAACTAATACTGGGTTTAGCACATTTCCAGCGATTCTCAGGAACTGGGAACCACAGCTTGGTAGACAACCCCAGAATCTGGGAATGAGGTGGCCAACAAACATAAGAATACTACTTGTGGAGAAGTGGAAGGTTCAGGAAACTGATGGTGACAGAAGAGCAAATTGGGTGGGGAAACAGCAATGACAGAGTTGGAAATTCTATGGTACGAAAACCCTCCGTGTTGGGACTAGAAACTGAGAGGAAAAGAAAGAACTAAGATACTCAAACAGAGGCAATGAGATGTAGTGGAAAGGCCACATGCTTTGGAACCAAACAGTCTGAGGACACAAGGGCAGGCTCTAATATCAGCTGTTTGCGACCCTTAAGAAAGCCATTCCCTCTTGCTGAGGATAAGAATATCTCCCTCACAGTGTCAAGAGATCAAAATAAGTTATCTATCTATCTATCCAACTATCTATCTATCTATTTTTTTTTTGGTGAGAAGATTGGCCCTGAGCTAGTATCTGTTGCCAATCTACCTCTTTTTGCTTGAGGAAGATTGTCGCTGAGCTAACATCTGTGCCAACCATCCTCCATTTTGCATTTGGGAGACCGCTACAGTATGGCTTGATGAGCACTGTGTAGGTCCACGCCTGGGATCCGAACCCATGAACCCGTGAACCCTGGGCTGCCGAAGTGGAGCACGTGAATGTAACCACTACGCCACAGGGCTGGCCCCCAAAATAAGTTATCTATATCAAAGTGCAATAAACAGACCGTTTGTTCTTATAATCACCCACTCAGAGTACCATATAATGCCTTATAAAGAATACTGGGGAGTCACACTGTCTCTATTTCTTGCATCCTTTAGTGTGGCCTAAAAAATTGAGGCATATAAAGCCAAAAAGTCAATCTAAACTAATTTAAAGCATCACAATACTAAGACAATCATTTCAGACAAGTTTTTCATCAATGTTGCAATACTGGACAATTCTAAAAAAGGAGACATGGCAATCTCAGCTTTCCTCCCTTACCATGACCTATTATTTTTCAGCTCTCAAATCAAGAGTCAAACAAATAATTTAAAAAGAAGACCAATTTTTATATATAGTCGAATAAAGGGCAAAGTTTCAATGATCTCTATTTAAAAAAAAATTATTTTAAAACAATAATTGTCAACTTTGGCTGCATACTGCAATCACCTAAGGAGCTTTAAAAAATACTGATGCCTGGGTCCCATCTCCCTGTGGTTCTGATTTAATTGTCCAAGCTCCCCAGGTGATTTTTTTTTTTTAATAAAAAAATTTTTTTTCCAGCTGTATCAAGATACAATTGGGGTCGGCCCCATGGCTTAGCGGTTAAGTGTGCGCGCTCCGCTACTGGCGGCCCAGGTTCGGATTCTGGTTGCGCACCGACGCACCGCTTGTCCGGCCATGCTGAGGCGGCGTCCCACATACAGCAACTAGAAGGATGTCCAACTATGACATACAACTATCTACTGGGGCTTTGGGGGGGAAAAAAGATACAATTGACATATATAACATTGTGTAAGTTTAAGGTATACAACATGATGATTTGATACATGTATATATTGCAAAATGATTACCATGATAAGGTTAGTTAACACATTTAGCATCTCACGTAATTACATTCTAGGTGATTTTTATTGTAGTCAAAGTTGAGAATCGATGCTTCGATGTTTACAGAGGTGGAAATTAGATAAGTGACAGCAAATAATAGGGCAATGATTTCAAAGCAATAACAGTTCCATTTGTGAAATCAAACTGTTCCACAGAAGCACTGTGGAATACACATGTCTCACTAGCCTCAATTTAAAAACTTAGGCTAATTCACTCTAGACTTTGCTGGTTGTAAGAAGAATCAGCAAAAATCGTACTGCTCTGGGATCACAACTATTATAGGATCTTTGCCTTGAGAAGATTATTTAGCTTAATGGATCAGGGACACATTTCTTTCACCCTTCAGGACACAGGTCAAGCTTACCTCTTCTGGGAAATCCCTTCTCAACTACCAGCACACAGGGATTTATTCTCCTTTAATTTTTAAAATTCTTTACTATCTGATCCATTTGTTAGGCAGTTAAGTAACATTAAAATAGTAATTTACATTTTTATGCTTCCTTCATCAAGCCCTGTGCTTGAAATCTATCTTGCTCCATAAAAAGTTGTTAGGCAAGTTCCTTACACTTCTTGTGGCCCTGTACCTCGCTTACATGACCTTGCCAAGTCTGGCCCTGGTACCTACTTCTCCAGCCTCATCTTATCACTTTGTGACTTTCTACTGTTGAGCTCTAGCCACAGTTGCCTTCTTTCAGTTCCTTGGATATACCATGCTCCTTCCAACTACATATCTGCATATATTATTCTCTCTGCCAGGAATGTTCTCTACCAAGCTGCTTACCCTTAAGATCTCCACTCATTCATCAATTTCTCAGAGGACACTTAAACTAAGTTGAGTCTCTCTGTTAAATATTCTCATATATAGCATTGTATATCTTCTAGATTCTTAGCAGTTTAAAGCATACTAGCATATATATATATATATACAGTTTAAAGCATATATGTGTGTGCATATATAATATATACATATGTATGATATACATATATATATCTAAAGCACACACACAGCATATATTTGATTATCTGACTCCATCACTAAATTATAAGCTCCATGAGGGCAAGATCATGTCTGTTTGGCCTCACCATCAAATCCCCATGTCCAGCATAGTGGCTAGTGCACAGAGGTACTTGATAAAATATTTACTGAATGAATGAATAAGAAAGTGACTCAGGGGCTGGCCCGGTGGAATAGTGGTTAAGTTCGCACGTTCCACTTGGGTGGCCTGGGGTTCAGGGGTTCAGATCCCGGGCATGGACCTACACACCATTCTTCAAGTCATGCTGTAGCGGCATCCCACATACAAAATAGAGGAAGACTGGCACAGATGTTAGCTCAGTGACAATCTTCCTCAAGCAAAAAGAGGAAGATTGGCAACGGATGTTAGCTCAGGGTCAATCTTCCTCACCAAGAAAAAAAAAAAGAAAGTGACTCAAAATCATTTTTTACTATCTATTTTTTAAACTCTAAATTGACAAATAATCTCAGAACTGAGATGTTTGTAACTAACCTTTCCTTCTGTTTTTTTTTTTTGTTTTTTTTTTTTGGTGAGGAAGACTAGCCCTGAGCTAATGTCTGTTGCCAATCCTCCTCTCTTTGTTGAGGAAGATTGGCCCCGGGCTAACATCCATGCCCATCTTCCTCTATTTTTTATATGTGGGACGCCTGCCACAGCATGGCTTGATAAGCGGCGTGTAGGTCCGTGCCTGGGATCCAAACCTGCAAACCCCAAGCTGCCGAAGTGAAGCATGCAGACTTAACCACTATGCCACTGGGCCAGCCCCTCCCTCTCCTTTTTTGAGATCAGTGATGGTTGCTCAAAAGATACCTTGCCATTTTGGTGACAATATCCACTTCTAGGCCCTGCCTGACTCTGCTCCAGGTAGGATCAAAGGATGCTTCTGCTTAAGTGGTATGTATATGTAGTAGGGGAAAAAAAAATGGAGCTCCGGAATAAGACTGATGTAGATCCAAATGTTGGTTCTAACTATAATAAATCATATAATTTCTATGAGTCTATGTTTTTCATCTATAAAATGGGGTTAATACCTATCAATAAACAGCATCTAGAGGATACAGAGTATCCTTATTTGTGATCATATCACCACCATTCTATTACACTAAGCTCCTTGGAGGCAGATCCTCTATCTTTTTCATCTTTGAATCCCAAGCCGTACCAAGCCCAACAGATGTTTGCTAAACCGAATTTAAACCATGAGGCATGAAAAACCTTAAGAAAAGAAAAATTTTACCATTTCTACAGTAGAGATCTCCTTGGAGAACTTGATCCCCCATTAGATACTTGATTCAATAAGGAGTTTCTTTGAAGTGATCCACTATAAATAGTATGTTTAAGTGGTTCAAAATACCTAAACATTATCGTCATGAGAACTATCATTTATCCAGGGCCTACTATGTGATTTGTACTTTACATATATAATTATTAATTTTCAGAAGAATTCTGCAAGGTAGAAATGATATCTATTTTATAAATAAAGAAATGGAAACAAAAAAGTTACATCATAGTTTGCTTCGGGTCATGAAGCAAGTAAGCTGGGATTTTAATTAGGACTCTCTGACTCTAAAGCAAGGCTTTTCCACTATACAATGACCGGTTTCATGAACATATTCCATATATTAGACATTCATCTTAATGTAGTCTTCTGCAACTAAGACATTGGTCAGCTTGACAAAATAATACATTTTTAAAGTCTAACCTTCAAATGTCCTTCGCCTGTGAGGAATTCTGAGTAACCAGCATCAGTGGCCAGCAAACCTACAAACTGCATGCTGGGTCGTTGTTGTATAAAGGCTTCAACAGCTTTATCTGTCACGTGCTTTCTCCCAGAAACATCCAGGGAGACAAGGTTGGGTAGGATGTCCTTTTGTTCTAGTAAGCGAAGAGCTATGTCTGATGTAAACTGTTTATCATCTGAAATATCAAGATGATTCAGATGTTTTAGTTCCCGAACAACATCCAGTATCTGGGTAGTTGTCATTTTTAAACATTTCAAGTGGTGCATGGTTAGAGACTTGAGTCGGTCTTTGCAAGCCAGCAGAGCTGTGATGTCTGTGATTGAGGTGTTAGAAATATCCAGGCTCTCTAACCTTGGTAACGAGGCAACTTCAGCCAGGTCTTCATTATAAAAGAGAACGTTGGTGATGCTTAACGCTCGAAGGCCAGAAAGCCGGCTGAAGCACCGCTCATAAGGATCTTCGAGGGAGAGAGTTAATGAGTTCAGCACTAGGCACTGGAGATTTTGCTGGATCCATTTGTTACTGCCAAGCCCACTGATGATGTCTGTAATTGTGATGTCAGCATTCACACCTGTGGCATCAAGTTCTACCAACTTGTGGTGGCAGAAGGCTTTCCGGAAAGCAACAGCAGAGATCTTGGCTTTGCGAATGCAAGCTCGCTTTAAGCGCATTTGGTTGCCCCTAAAAATACCTACAGTTCCATCATTCAGTAGGCCTGGAAAAAAATAAGCAGCACTTTAACTTCAAAAAACAGTTCAGGAATAGCTAAAATTTCCAGCATACTTTACATTTCCAAAGCACTCTCATAACAATATTTCATTTAATATACATAACAATTCAGTGAGGTAAGAATATTATTATCTACAATTACCTCAAATGAGTAAAATGGGGCTCAAGATCACAGAGCTAGCAAGTGGCAAACATTACTGATATTCACTAACATCTGGTTCTCCTTGCCTTCCGGGATGCATGGACAACTACATGTCCCAGCCCACCCTTGGAGTTAGATGAGGCCATGTGCCTAATTCTGGCCAATGGGCTGTAGGCTGAAGCACCTAAGAGCCAGTGCATGATTTTCCATGCTATCTTTTCCTGCTATGACAAATGAGGAGCCTTCAAGTTCTAGACAGTGTAGCTTTATGACAGTGGAGGCTCCACAAGCCTGGATCCTGGGGCAACCATCAAGCAGTACTCTCCATGGACTTGCAGTGTTTATGCACCATGAGCGAGGTATAAACTTTGTGTTAAGCTACTGGATTTGAGGGGTTTAATTTGTTACCAATGCATTTCTAGCCTATCCTCTAAATTCACTGTAATACATTATTATATACACAAACACATACATACACACACATATTAAGCACAATACGTCTATAATTCATTATTAAACCATTAGCTAGACCTGAAATCTTATTAAAAGGATCTAGAGGTTATAGTCTCTCCCTGTCAGATGAATTCAAATAAAGTGGACACAGTAACCTCTTGAAGTCCCTTAGAGATCTACCTGACTACCAACTAATAATGCCAGAAGTATACGATGCTCTGGAGCCACATCTATCCCAACAACATGACATATCAACTAAACAACATTTACTGTGAAAGAAATAACAGCCTTGCCAATAAAAGGTAGTCTAAGAACAGTCTGGGGTGAGTAAACAGTTGGGACCAGGTAAATAAATAGCCTGGAGTCGAGGGAAGAACTCTAAGTAGCACCTCAGCAGACCCATCTAAAGATACAGCTGAGGATTCCAGCGAGGCACCCTTAAAGTAGAACTAAAGTATTCTTTTTAAGGGAACACTGCTCTCTAGTGGATTTTCAAGACTTAATTATCTTTGAAGAGTTAAAATCAAGAAAAACCTTTACAAAACCTGTCACAATGGACAAAAATGACTAATTATATATTAAGAATTCCATTATTCTAGAGCTATGCTGTCTAATACAGTAGCCACTAGTCACACACAGCTGTTAAGCACTTGAAATACAGATAGTCCAAATTGAGGTATGCTATAAGTATAAAATACATGCCAGATTTTGAAGATTTAGTACTAAAAAGAATGCAAAATATCTCAATAATTTTCTATATTGACTGTATGTTGAAATGGTATTTTGGATATACCGGGTTGAATAAAATTATTAAAATTAGTTTTACCAGTTTCTTTTTACTTGTTAAATGTGGCCACTAGTAAATTTAAAATGAGATATGTGGCTCACATTTGTGGCTCATGTTCTATTTCTATTGGCAGTGCTGTCCAAGACAGCCTTTTAAACTACCTGAACTCTATTTCAGGGGAGTAAATTTCATGGTGGGGTTCCATCTATCAAATAGTTATTAAACAATTACTATATGTCAAACACTACCAAATGTTGTGGCTACAAAGAAAAATGAAATATGTCCCTACACTCAGGGATACAAATTTCCATAGAGCAAAAAAGTCTCAAACAGCAGTAAATCTCAAAATGAGATATATGGTATATCAGAGCCAAGTACAAAGTACCATGGAAGCAAAGAAAAGGAAGCAATCCATCATGCCTGGAGATCTGGGAAAGATCTGATGGAAGAAGTGATCTTGGAGTAAGCCCTTCAAAGATGAAGGAAAAATTCAAAGATGGAGGGGGCCAGCCCGGTGGCATAATGGTTAAGTTCGCGTGCTCTGCTTCGGTGGCCCAGGGTTCGCGGGTTCGGATCCTGGGCACAGACCTACCCGCCGCTCATCAAGCCATGCTGCGGCGGTGTCCCACATACAAAACAGAGGAAGACTGGCACAGATGTAGCTCAGTGACAATCTCTCTCAAGCAAAAAGAGAAAGATTGGCAACAGATGTTAGCTGAGGGCCAATCTTCCTCAAAAAAAAAAAAAAATCAAAGATGGAGAAAGAAGGTGAGGGGTATTAAACGAAGAATAAAGGGTACAAACAAAGCCTTAGAATACATTTATCGAATCATTATGTTGTACACCTGAAACTAATATGTCAATTACATCTCAATAAAAAAATGCAAAAAAAAAGATCTTAGAGATGTGAAAGCACATCACATAGTTAGAAAATGGCAAGTGGTTCTATATTGCTTGAACATAAACAGCTAGAGCTATAAGATGTTTCTTTCCCTGATAAAGAGGGGAAGAAAAACATAGGTAAAGACCTAAATATGAGTGAGAACATGGTGCATTTCTAGAGATTTAAGTATGCAAGTGGGTTGAGACAAGAAATGAGGCTGAGAAGGTGAGTTGGGGCTAGATCACTCTGAAAGGTCAAGAGAAGAATATAGACCAGCTAAGGACATTGGAACACAAAGAATGACATGGTGGAGTTCTTGGGTTTTTTTCTTGCCCCATATATCCCAGACTTCAAGTTGAAGAAGTCAGCAACCCAGAAATGCCAACAAGCACTGACAAAAAAAAATCTTCTGACTCTAGCCAAAGTATCAGGAAAGGGGCAGTCTAGCAAGACAGAAAACTTTTAGAGCGACTACCTTTCTTCAGCCAAACACCATAGAAAAAAAATGTGGCCCCACCCTCACCCACACCAGCAAATGCCAAGAGGGGAGCCTAGACTTTCACTCTTGCTGGGCTTTAACTAGTTGCCCCAATCTCCTAACGAGGAGGTGTTAGAGAAGGCATAGTAGGGAGCCAGGACTTCCACCCCTGCTGGGTGGTAAGAACCACTCTCTCCCGTGTGATGTCAGTGGAGCCATCTGGCAATCCTGGACTTGCACATCCATCTGGCAGTAATGAGGTGCTCCTCCCCTTCCCTGCTGGGGTAGTGTCATAGGAAGCCTAGTGGTGAATGAAGACTTTCACCACTGCCCAACAGTAATGAGGCCACCTTGCCCCAACATGGTGTCAGTGGAGGCCAACTGGGAAGAGAAATGAGGTACTCATATCCCTCTCAGCTAGGGAGGTATCATTAGAGTCCTAGTAGGGAAGCAGAACTCCAACCCCTGCACAGCAGTAATGTGGAGCCCCATGTCTTGGGTGTCAACAGAAGTCAAGTGGGGAACCAGAACAGTTACCCTAATCTGGCAATAACAAGGCAGTGCCTCCGCCCTCCACTGCTGAAGCGGTGTCAGAGACACAAACTAGAGCAGAAGAGTCTCATAACACAGTACCCATAACGTCCAAATTTTAATAAAAAATCATTCATCATACCAAGGACCAGTAAGATCTCAAACTGAAAAAAGACAATCTATAGATGTCAACACTGAGATAACAGAAAAGTTAAAATTATTTGACAAAGATTTTAAAGGAGCCATCAGAAAAATGCATAAGCGAGCAACTACAAACATGCTTGAAACAAATGAAAAATAGAAAGTCTCAGCAAAGGAATAGAAGATACAACGAAGAATCGAATGAAAATTTTAGAACTGAAAATACAGTAATGGTTGGGCTCAACAACAGAACAGAAAGAAGAGAGGAAAAAATCAGTGAACTAAAAGATAAAACAACAGAAATTACCCAAATCTAAACAACAGAAAAAAAAATAGACTAAAAAATATTGAACTAAAAAATTTGTCACTGGAGTCCCAGAAGGAGAGGAGAAAGAGGGTGGGGTTGAAAAAGTACTTGAAGAAATAATGGCTACACACCTATTAGACTGGCTCAAACAAAAAAACAGTAATAACACCAAATGCTGGCAAGTAGGTAGAGAAACTGGATCAATCATATATTGCTGGTAGGAGTGTAAAATGGTATAGCCACTCTGGAAAAGAATTTGGCAGTTTCTTAAAACATAAACATGCAACTACCATACAACCCAGCAATAGCAGTCCTGGGTATTTATCCCAGAAAAATTAAAACTTATGTTCACACAAAACCTGTACATGGATGATTACAGTATTACAGTATTCATAATATTAGATATTATATTCATAATAGCTAAAAACTGCAAACAGCCCAGATGTCCTTCAGTGGATGAATGGTTATACAAACTGATGTATTCCATAACATGGACTTCCACTCTGCAATAAAAAGAACAGACTATATACACGACAATGTGGATGAATCTCCAGAGAATTATACTGAGTCAAAAAAAGCCAATCCCAAAAGGTTCTATACTGAATGATTCTATTCATATAACATTCTTGAAATGACAAAATTATAGAAATAGAGAACAGCAATGGTTGCTGGGGGTTATGGAGAGGGAAGGGGCAGGAGAGAAGTGAATGTAGCTATTAAAGGACAACATAAGGGATCCTTGTGGAGATGGAAATCTTGTCAACCATATCATGTCAATATCCTGGTTGTCATATTGTACTACATATTGCAAGATACTACCACTAGAGAAAGGGGGTCTCATCTGTATTATTTATTACAACTTCATGTAAATCAACAATTGTTTAAAAAATACGAAGTTTAATTTTAAAAAAAGAGATCACTCAGGAAAATTTAAAGGTGTGTTGACAGGGAGTTAAGGGAATTCCATCTGATGGCTTCAACTTGCTTGCCAAGAGTAAATGGTAGCAAGTCTGAGAAGAGCAACGAACATCTGAAACAATTGTTAGGAGCATTGGGTAGTTGATCAGAGAAATACTCAAGAATTCCTGGGCTGAGGAGCCCCATTTTTATATTACTGACTTGCCTCCTTATGCAGGTCTTGGCCTAGTTATCACCTTCTTGGAGAAGCTTTCTCCGACCAGCCAAGCTAAAGTAGATGCCTTCCTTTAATTCTCCCTGAGAGAACCATGTTCGTTTCCCCTCGGAGAATCTATCACAAGTTGTAATTCTATATGTGTTTGTTTCTTAATTATGTCTCCCACTGGATTATATGCTCCATAAGAGCAAGATTCATGTTGTGTTCAATATTGTACACTCAACACCAAACATAGTGCCTGGCACACAACAGGTGTTCAACAATTTTCTTCTTCTCTGGAGCGTCCTTCGTATACATCTTACTTTTAGTCTTCTGCACTCACCAGTAACTCCTTTCAAATATACGTTAAGGACCTTCTGTTAAGGACCCTTGTAAAAACCAAAAATGAAAATAGACGCTGAGTTAAGATCAATGTTTTCCTTGTTTATGTCACAAAATAAATTCACACCTATTTTTAAATGTTAGTTTTGCTTTTTACAGCTGAAACTTCAGACTCCTCAGTTAATTAAGACTGATTTTAATCTTATAGCGACTATCACAGTGCCTTACAAAATTTGCTTTCAAATTTTGATACTGTATACACACATTTAGTAAAATGGGTAATTCCTGGCCTCTTTGGGTCAGTCTACATTAAATGAATTTTTCTAATAACTAAGTTTAAATGTCTACATTTGAGAGTAACAGAATTAAAAGAGAAAGGAATTAAAAAAAAAAAAAAGAGCATGAGATCTAGAAACTAGTCCTGTGTTTGAGTCCTGGTTCCAACATTTATTTGCTATTTGCCACTAGACAAATCTCTCCACAAGTCTAAGATTTCTTATCTGTAAAATGTGAATTATATGTCCCTCACAGGGACTGCTGTGAAGATTAAATAAGACAACATACATAAAAAGCATCTTGCAAACTGAAAGCACTACACAAAAGTCATTAACTATACCTGAAGGAAATCTTTCTAGATTACCTTTTCTTTCTTTCAAAAATAAACATACTGAAGAATCATCTACCTTTCTCCATGACCAATAATTGTACTTGCTACAATGTATTTAAGCTAAATCTTCCTTTGCTGTCATACTATCCACTTGGGTTGTTAGTTGGCAGCCTGTCCCCTTCAGATTATCAATTCTTAATTTGCTATGGTCAGTGAACCAAGGTAATTAGAACTGTGTATATTTAAGAATCAACAGGCTCTAAACGAGTGTTTCTCAAGGGCTTCTTTCAATGAGTAAAGTACAGAAGCCTAAATACAAAGATTTTGCCCGAAAGTATTTTTCTTTCTTTCTGGTTTAGGCTATAGACAGCTGAGGTGACCAGCAATGTGACCTCCAAATAAGTGGTCAAATAAGTGACCTTCAGATAAGGAGTACTAGTCTGGGGTATAAACCTTCAGTCACCCAGAGAATCTATTTTGCTGTTCAAGAATGCAATCCACAATGTTTCAAAAGGTATTACTCTTTTCAGTTTAATTCCAAACCAGAAGGCTGAAAATGTCAAGGTGTATCAATTTAGATTAGGTAGACAGAGTAACACAGAGACATTATCATTAGATGGCAAAATTCTTATTCTGATTCCTAGCTCTTATACACCTTTTCTGGTAAATTTTTAGCACTGAGAGACAGATAGAACGAGCAAAGGTTATGACATGAGAATCATATATCCCAATAAATAAAACTTTTCAGCATCGGGCCTATTTTAATAAAGACTGCTACCAGTATCAATAATCCTTTGAAATGGGCAAATAAGTAAAAAATTTTAAATGTAAATAATATGTTAAGTATTTTCTAAAATCATTATGTTATTTAAAAAATATATTACCAATTTTAAAAGCATTCATGGAACAACTTTTTCCCCAAACATTTTACTATGAAAATTTTCAAACATACAGAAAAATTCATGAAACAACATTTAAACTGTGACAAGAATAGGCAATATATCCTTTTGCATATTATCAATAGTATCCACTGTTGATTGTTTGAAGATGGATATGATTTTTACAAAGAGATTAAATAATTCAGAACACTTGTTGGTGAATAAGGCAAATAGTCACATTGCGGTAACACAAATAGGGGCAGCAAGTTATTTCTCTGACCCTCAGTTTCCTCATCTGAAGGCAGCTTGAAAAGAAGTAGAAAACACATTTTGATCAAGCATATAGCCTCTCCAAGACACTACTCCAGAGGACAACTATTTAGTTACACTTATTTAAAAAAACTACTTCCATTATTTTATCCATTTAAAGCATCTGCCACAGTGTCTGGTATATGGTATATAATAATAAACATTCAATAAATGTTAGCTGCTATTATTAGCTATCAGTAGTTATTTCAAAAGGGATCTGGCGAAGTTAAAACTTCAGTTACCATTTATTCTTTCGATTTACAAGACTTGTTATATGTACATATATTTAAATTGAATATGCTAAGCATGATCATTAAATTGAGACTAGAAAAATGTTAGCACTGGCATAATCTCTTAAATTGTTGTGCAGTTTTGTAAGGGACCTTTAACTTTAACACATATAGTATCTACTGAAATTTACCCTAGCTCCTTTGGCAGGTTGGAAGAATTCAAAGAGACTACAGACTTGAGCAACTTAGTGAAAACCAAGGGATGTAGATGTCTTCTTCTTTCTTAAATTATTCCAAAATGCCTCAATTGCAGCCTTATTTCTCTCACCTTTCCTTGGAATGCATTATCTGCATTCACGATTGATATGTGTATGTGTGTGTGTGTGTATATATATATACATACATAAAGTTACAATACAAGTCTATACCATTATCTGGCCTCTAGGAGCAGGGATATCTTTAATGTAGGTGTAGGAAGGTTGTATGGCACAGTGAAAAGAGCATAGATTTGGAATCAGACATATTTGCATCTGAACCAAGACTCCACCATTTACTAGCAGTGTGACCCTTAACAAGTTACTTGTCTGAATCTCATTTTCCTTATCTGTATATAAACGGGATAATAATAGCTACTTTATAGGACTTTCGAGAAAATTCAAGGAAAACATATAAAATGCCTGGCATGTAACAGGCAATCAATAAATGCTAATTATTATTATTGCCACATTTTCATTCTATTTTATAGTTGTAGACAAATTATATTTCCTACTTGTAAGAGCTGATAAACACTAAATATAAAGGTTATTGTATCTCTCTCAACTTAAATTTAAACAGAAGTAACAAAAATCCTCAATACTCATAACCAGAATTTCACAGATAAGACTTTCTCAATTTATTTTCAGAACTTGTTTTTGAAAACAGAAGTACTAAATTAGCTATGATTTCCCATTTCAAAGGTCAAAAGCAGAAACTAGTTTTCCATAACAGTATTTATTGATTCTCCCACTTCCAAATGAAGATGTAAGGTATTTTATACCAGCAGACTTCTTTTTTTTTTTTTTTTTGTGAGGAGATCAGCCCTGTGCTAACATCCGCCAATCCTCCTCTTTTTTTTTTTTTTTTTTTTGCTGAGGAAGACGGCCCTGGGCTAACATCTGTGCCCATCTTCCTCCACTTTATATGGGACGCCGCCACAGCATGGCTTGCCAAGCAGTGCGTCGGTGCGTGCCCGGGATCCGAACCAGCGAACCCCGGGCGGCCGCAGCGGAGCGCGCGCACTTAACCGCTTGCGCCACCGGGCCGGCCCCCCAGCAGACTTCTAAAGGGATATTTTGGAAGGTAGAGAAGTTATTTTTGCCACGAGAATGGCTTCTCAAAGCAAAAAAAAAAAGAAAAAAAATGATTTGCCCAAATTAGAAAAGAAAAATGCTTATTTCAAATCACATAGTAAGTGGCAGGATAGGCAAAAATAAATGAATTCCTTTTCCTGGAATCAGGCTCATCTGGCCTTTTCTGTTATTTCTAAGAAAATAATTAAATGGCCACAGCAGTACTTCAAAATCCAATGCCAATTAACAGCACATAATTTTTGTTTCCTCTGTTTATTTTTTACCATGAAAAGCCATGGTCTGAAGCAGTCGATCAGCCACCTCCTGTGGGAATACTCCAGGTTCCTGCAGACACAATGTTCCATCTTGTCTTGCTGAACAGAACTTCTCAAGGTGAGTAGTCAGGAAATTCAAGCAGATATCAAGTAAGGAATAGGGAGATGCCTCCTCCTTGGAG
The DNA here is from genome assembly GCF_057802395.1 of Ceratotherium simum simum. Lineage (NCBI taxonomy): Eukaryota > Metazoa > Chordata > Mammalia > Perissodactyla > Rhinocerotidae > Ceratotherium > Ceratotherium simum. The sequence continues at coordinate 6,475,305 of NC_141921.1, forward strand.
CCCAGGTAGAAACATAAAGGGAACACAAAAACCAACAAGTTTAGTTTCCAAAAAAGTAAAGAGCAAAACATTCATTTACTCATTCAACAAGTATTTTTACTCAGTGTCTATATGCTAAATACTGTGTTTTTTTGGTTTGTTGTCAGTGCCATCGAATCAATTCTGACTCCTAGCGCCTCTGTGTACAGCAGAGTAGAACCCTGCCCAGTCTTTTTGTGCCATTCTCTCACCTTCTGGTGCTACATCAGACAACGCTCTGCTGCTATTCATAAGGTTTTCATGGCCATTTTTTTCAGAAGTGGGTGGCCTGGTCCCTCTTCCTAATCTATCTTAGTCTGGAAGCTCTGCTGAAAACTGTCCACCATGGGTGACTCTGTTGGTATTTGAAATACCAGTAGCATAGCTTTCAGCATCATAGCAGCACACAGCTGTCATAGTAAGACAACCAACAGATGGGTGGTGTGGTTCCTTGACTGGAAATGAACCCAGGCCACAGCTGTGAGAGCACAAAATCTTAACCACTAGACCACCAGGAGCTGGCTAGATATTATGTTAGGCAGTGGGAATACAACATGTAAGCCCATGTTCTCAACAAGCAGAAGTGAAATATTTAAACAAATATTTACATAAAGATTATTAAGTCCAATAATAGAGGACATATTAGGTTATGTAAGCACATAGCAGGGTGCCCTAATCAGTCAAGGATGGTCAGAGAAGACCTCAGAGTCACAGCAGATTAATCTTCCTAAATTACCACCATGACCCTCCCCAGCTCAAATCTTTGATGGACTCCCATGGGCCTGAAGACAAAAGGCAAAATTCTTAGATTACACTGTTGCCCAAGTCCTTCCAAGATCTAGCCCCAATTTACTTTCCAACTTGTTCTCCCACAAAATCCCCATCCCAACCTGACAGTTCAAATATGATAAATTTATTTGCGTAAAAGAATTTGGGGGGGCTGGCCCTGTAGCCTAGTGGTTAAGTTCGGCGTGCTCCACTTTGATGGCCCAAGTTCGTGGGCTCAGGTCCCAGGTGCGGACCTACACCATTCATCAGCCATGTGTGATGGTGACCCACATATAAAATAGACTGGCACAGATGTTAGCTCAGGGCAAAATTTCCTCAAGCAAAAAGAGGAAGATTGACAACAGATATTAGCGAATCTTCCTCAAGCAAAAAGAGGAAGATTGGCAACAGATGTTAGTTCAGGGTGAATCTTCCTCACCAAACCCCCCCCCCAAAAAACAAAAAAACTGACTCAGAAGCACAACTCTTAACCACATTATACTACACATGGTGACATTTTAATGGCTGAATAACATGCAGGCTTTAAAAATTACAGTTCAAAGATATATTAATCGCATAGAAAAATATTTATAATACAAAGTAAGGTACAAAAAATAGTTTACAGAACTTTCTCAATCTGATAAAGGTCATGTGTGAAAAACCCAGTTAGTACCATACTTAATATTGAAAGTCTGAATATTTCCCCCTAAAATCAGGAATAAGACAAAGATGTTTGCTCTAACCACTTCTATTCAACATTGCACTGAAGGTACTAGAATTAGGCAAGAAAAAGAAATAAAAAGCATACGGATTGGAAAGGAAAAGTAAAACTATCTCCATTTGCAGATGACTTAACCTTGTATAAAGAAAATACTAAAGAATTCACACAGGGCCGGCCTGTGGCTTAGCGGTTAAGTGCGCGCGCTCCGCTGCTGGTGGCCCGGGTTCGGATCCTGGGCGCCCACCGATACACTGCTTCTCTGGCCATGCTGAGCCCGTGTCCCACATACAGCAACTAGAAGGATGTGCAGCCATGACATACAACTATCTACTGGGGCTTTGGGGGGAAAAAATAAATAAAATTAAAAAAAAAAAAAAAGAATTCACACAAAAAAACTATCAGAGCTAAAAAAAAAAAGTTCAGCAAGGTTGTAGGATACCAGATCAATATAAAAATATCTATTATATTTTTATACACTTACAACATACAATCTGAAAATGAAATTAAGAAAACAATTCCATTTACAATAGCATCAAAGAGAATAAAATACTTACGAATAAATTTAACAAAGAATTGTAAAGTTAAAAAATTAAAGATCTAAATAAATGGAAAGATACCCATATTCATGGATCAGAAGACTTAATATTATTTTGTTTTGTTTTGTTTTATAATTTTATTTATTTTATTTTTATTCCACCAAAGCCCCAGTAGATAGCTGTATGTCATAGCTGCACATTCTTCTAGTTGCTCTATGTGGGACGCGGCCTCAGCATGGCCGGAGAAGCAGTCCGTCGGTGCGCGCCCAGGATCCAAACCCGGGCCGCCAGCAGCGAAGCGCGCGCACTTAATCACTAAGCCACGGGGCCAGCCCAAGACTTAATATTGTTAAACTGATCTACAGATTCAAAACAATCCCTATTAAAATCCCAACTTCCTTTTTTGCAGAAATTAAGAAGCCAATGCTAAAATTCATATGGAAATACAAGAGAACTAGAATAGCTGAGACAATCTTGGAAAAGAAGAGCAAGTTGGAGGACTCACACTTGTCAATTTCAAAACTTACTACAAAGCTGCAGCAATCCAAACAGTGTTCTGGCATAACGAGAGACTTATAGATCAATGAAATAGAATTGAGAGTTCAGAAATAAACTCTTATATTTATGGTCAATTGATTTTCAACAAGGATGCCAGGACAATTCAATGGGCAAAAGAATCAGCTTTTCAACAAATGGTTCTGGGACAACCAGACATCTACATGCAAAAGGATGAAGATGGAGTCCTACCTCACATCGTATATAAAAATTAACTCAAAATGGATCAAAAACCTAAATGTAAGAGCTAAAACTATTAAGCCCTTAGAAGAAAACATAGGTATAAATCTTTCTGACTTTGGATTATTTTCTTAGATATGACACCAAAAGCACAACCAACCAAAGAATAAAACAGATAATTTGGACTCCATCAAAATAAAAACTTTTGTGCTTCAGAGGTCATCACCAAGAAAGTGAAAAGAAAACCTACAGAATGGGAGAAAATATTTGCAAATCATATATCTAATAAAGATTTTGTATTTAGAATATATAAATAACTATTACAACTCAATAATAAAAAGACAACTCAATTAAAAATAGGCAAAGGTCTGAATGGACATTTCTCCAAAGAAATACAAATGACCAATAATCACATGAAAGATACAAATCAAAATCACAATGAAATAACACCTCACATCCACTAGGATAGCTATAATCAAAAAGACAGATAATAATAAGCGTTGGTGAAGATGTGGAGAAACTGGAACTCTCATACATTGCTGGTGGGAATGTAAAATGGTGCAGCCACTTTGGTAAACAGTCTAGCAAACCTAGCAATTCCACTCTCAGGTATATACCTAAGAGAAATGAAAACATATGTCATACAAAAACTTGTACATGAATGTTTACAGAAGCCTTATTCATAATAGCTAAAAAGTAGGAACAACTCAAATGTCCTTCAACTGATGAATGGATAAACAAAATACAGTATATACACACAACGGAATATTATTTAGCAAAAAGAAAGAATCCTGATACATCATACAACATGGATAGACCTTGAAAACATTATGCTAAGTGAAAGAAGCCAGTTACAAAAGACCACATGATTCCATTTGATTGATGATTCCATTTGTATGAAATGTCAAGAATAGGCAAATCTATAATAGAGACAGAAAGTAGATTAGTGGATACCTAGGGCTGGGGGAGGGAGGGTTAGAGGAAAATGGAAAGTGAATTCTAATCGGTTCAGGGTTTCTTTTTTTTTCGGGTGTTGACAATGTTCTAAAATTGATTGTGGTTATAGTTTCACAACTCTATGAATATATTAAAAACCACTGAATTAGATATACTTTATTTATTTATTATTTATTTTGTGAGGATATCAGCCCTGTGCTAACATCTGCCAATCCTCCTCTTTTTTTGCTGAGGAAGACTGGCCCTGGGCTAACATCCATGCCCATCTTCCTCCACTTTATATGGGACGTCACCACAGCATGGCTTGCCAAACAGTGCGTTGGTGCACGCCTGGGATCCGAACCGGCGAACCCTGGGCCGCCACAGCGGAGCACGCGCACTTAACCGCTTGTGCCACCAGCCGGCCCCGAATTAGATATACTTTAAATGGGTGAATTGTACGGTATGTGAATTATATCTCAATAAAACTGTCAAAAAAATTAGTCTATAAAAGTGTAAATATGAGACTTAGAAATAAATACATCTAGGGCCGGCCCCGTGGCTTAGTGGTATGGATCCCTGGCGCGCACTGACACACCGCTTGTCTGGCCATGCTGAGACCACGTCCCACATACAGCAACTAGAAGGATGTGCAACTATGACATACAACTATCTACTGGGGCTTTGGGGGGAAAAAAAGGAGGAGGATTGGCAATAGATGTTAGCTCAGAGCCGGTCTTCCTCAGCAAAAAAAAAAGAGGAGGATTAGCACGGATGTTAGCTCAGGGCTGATCTTCCTCAAAAAAAAAAAGAAAGAAAGAAATACATCTAAATGTTAATAGTAGTTAACTCTGAGTGATGTGCTATCAGTTTTCTAAATAAATCAAACTTTCTATACATGATGTGATTTCTATCATCAAAAAGTTATTAAAATATTTACATGTTATTTTACAGTTTACAAAGTGCTTTCACATTGACATATTTGATACTGTAGTAACTGAGTAAGGTGGGTAAAAAAGACACTATTTTATAGATAAGGAAACAGACTTCATAAAAGTTAAATGGTTGGCCAATGTGGCAGAGACTGTTAGCTACCAACCCTAATATCTCTTCTCCTCTTCCTCCACATTAATAACATCTTTTATTTTTACCTGAGCACATAACCAGCTGTAATAAACACTACATATTCCAGTCTCCTCTGCAGCTAGATGTAGCTAGGACACATTAGAAAAAGTTCAGAGGAAATAATTCATCAAATTCAACTTCTGCCTCACAGAACTTTGCCTATTCTGTCTTATTTTTTCCTGAATTGTAAAATGAATTCTTTCTGCTTTTTCTACTCTTCATTGTATCACCTTCCTAAATGTTTAAAATTCATCACCCAGACGGTAAATTTCACCTTTCACCTCCGTTGGTAAAATTCAAAATAATCTATTTTGCAGAAGAGAAAATAAATGAAAGTTGGGTAACTGTCAGAGGGGAGATACATAAACCTTATGAGTACATAATTTTTACAAGTCATTTTAGCAAAACAAACCCAGGCAGTAATACACAAACTTAGAACTTTTAATTAATCATTCCAAAATAATTTTTTTCCAATTGGTGAAATATGTTTAACAAGGAACAAAAGCAGGTTTTTGGACCCCACAAATTTTTTCTTTTCAAAGAAATTCCCCCTTATCTCTATGTTAATTCCTATTAGTAAGCATTAGACTTTTCTAGTCAGCTGCTCTTCTGTTGGGAAGTGTATCTGCCTATTAGTTAATAACCTGGGCATTGGAGCTAGAGTGCAAATCCCAAATTTTCACTTGCTAACTGTGTGACACTATACAAGATACCTTTCTGTTCCTCAGTATTCTCATAATATAGATAATAATACCTACCTCATAAAGTTGTTGAGAGGATTAAATGAGATAAAACAGGAACCAGAGAACCTAGAATAATGGCAGTACGTCTGGAAACACACAGCTTGTAAGGGGCAGAGCCAGGAAATGTGGCTCCAGAGCCTACGCCCTTATCTGCTGCAATATACTACCTTTTCAACTTTATATGCCAATTCCAAAAATGTTATCTCACCTGATACTCAAAGCAAGTCTGTGATGTGAACAAGGATAATCATCCCCATTTAAAGATGAAGAACAGAGAGGTTATACATCAAGCCAGTGACAAAACTAGAACTGTACTCACGTTATCTGAGATCTACTCCAAAACCTATACTGCGATCATGATTCCCCAAATCCCAGTAATTTAAGCTAACACAGAAGTACTGAGAGATCAGTGTTTCCTATTTTATTTTTAAACAAATAATAGCAGCACAGGAAGACTAAGAAAGAAAGGATAAAGCAGAAGCTGGAAATCAGTGTCTAAACAATTCATCTCTTGGAAATTCCTGGTCAGATTTTTTTCCTTAACCAACTAGGTATGCCCCAGGCAGAATAAAAATAAAGCTCCTACTGAAAAAGCAGATGAGAAAGGAGGTCAAGTCTGACTTCATTTGGATCAAAGACTAAATAATTCCTAGGAAGAACAAACAGGAAAGTTCTTTTTAATTAATTGAAATGGCTTCTACTCAATCTGGCCCAATCCAGCTCCTTATTAGCACAGCTCTTATCCTATGACTCTTTTTCTAAAAAAATGATCTCACTGACAAAACTGCTAAGACCAGGCAAGGGATCATTTCTTCAGAGGAATTTGTTATCTTTGTTTAGGCAAGAACAGAAAAGGAATAAGAACTGAGCTGAATATACAGATTTAAATATCACCCCCTAGTGGTGACAGCTGAGTAGTAAGAATAGATAAATTCTCAGAGGCAGCGATCAGAAGAGACAACTAAGCCCTAAAATTAACCATCACAAGCACAGCAGGCAGAATGACACGGTCCCTGAACAATGGCTGAAAAAATATCCTATGGCAAACAGGAAAAACAACTCCAGTCTGAAAGAACAGCACAGCTCTTTATTTTTTTGGTTAACATGGTGTTTTCTGGAACAAGATATAATGCTAACATTGTGAATCATTCAAATAAAGTTTGTCCAGATTGGTCTTCTCAAATACTGCTGGTGAGAGTGTAAATTGGCACAATTTTTCTGGATATAAAAGATTTAATAACAATCTTTAAAAAATACCTATACTCTTGATCCAGTACTACTTCATCCAAGAATTTATAAAAAAAAAAAAGGAAATAATCAGAGATATTAACAAACGTATTTACACAAAGAGATTAATCACAGTTTTTCTGACCAAAAAAAAAACCCACACTAAAATAGGGGGAAATGGTAAGAAAATTATGGTATATCAACTTTATAGAACATAAATATGCAATATGTATGTTTATGAATAACTTTTAATGACATGGCAAAATGCTAAGAATAAAATATTAATCTAAGCCAAAAAAAAAAGAAAACTGTATATGCAGCAGGATTTCAATTAAACATCTATACTGGCACAGGAAATGATATTGCCTGAAAAGTTATTTCAGAAGATTAGAAAGCTACTTCTAAATTAAACAATATGTTGTGGTAAATCTATAGAGGAGAACAAGGGAAAGATTTAAAACAAAAAAGGACAGTGGATACCTTGGAGGTGGGGAAAATGGCACAGAGGAACGTGGCACATAGGAAAAAACATGGCAGTGGTCATGTTCTGTTTCTTAAGTTGGACGCTGGGTTTTTATGTATTTATTTACTATGTTCTACGGCTTACATAAATGTTTCCTACGGTCTTCTGAATACATCAAATTATTAAATGGAAAAAAGACAAAAATAAAAATTTGTGGAAATAAAAAAAAAGCTGTGTTCATGCTTCTGCTTTTCAAATATTATAAGATAACCAAAAAAACAGTTTCAGTTTTATCAATGATGGTCATATTTTTCAATAATATATGTATTCAAACTAGTAAGAATAGACTTTACTAGATTCAATAAAATTATTTTAATTTTGAACGAAAATGTGCTTGTATACACACACACACTTTTTATTTCTCCTAAATTTGCCATAATGTAACTTCTCACCACTGCTGTTACACCCTTTTCCTATATTCCCAAGAGGTTTTACCATCTGATGATGGACTGGGTTGGAAAGGGAGTCTTGAGAGGTTTTCAGGGGAAAGGCAGGGAAGCAGCTGTGATGAATAAGGGAAGTAGATAGGAATAAAGAGGGAATTTTGAGAAGCATATCTGTGAACTCTATTGTACTTCAAAGTGTTCCAAAATTTGCAGATAAAGACTTTGAGTTATTTTCAAATGACTTTTTGGCTGCAGGATTATGTTCCATGGACTATGACACTACTCTGTGACTAGGCTACATAGGTCACAACTTAAATAGTTATACATAAGCAATTAAAGAATTTCTCCTACTATTAAAGCTAGATATATACACATATCTTCTCTTCCGCTCTTGCCTTTAGATATCACAGAGCAAGGCCTTGAAGGAGCAACAATAACAACAACAAAAAAACAAAAGAAAAGAATCACTAGACTGAAAGTCAGAAGAGGTCTTGACATGACACTACCTAGGGGAGACACAGAATACTCTCGAATGTTGGAAAAAAAAGAAAGAGGGGCTGGCCTGGTGGCATAGTGGTTAAGTTCGTGTGCTCCGCTTTGGCAGCCTGGGGTTCACAGATTCCGATCCCAGGTGCAGACCTATGCACTGCTTATCAAGCAGGCGTCCCACATATAAAATAGAGGAAGATGGGCACAGATGTTAGCTCAGGGTCAATCTTCCTCACCAAAAATAAAAAAGAAAGAAAGAAAAAAGTAAGTAATAATAAGGAGAATCTTCATCATTAAACATCTGCCTAGCACTTTAATTTACAAAGCCTTTTCAAAACAATCATTATGACTCAGTGAGGTAAGGAGAACAGAGATTATTTTTGTTGAGAAAACTGAGGTTCAGAGAAGGAAATGTTACCAGTGGTAGCCATGCTGCCCTTTCTTTATATATGCTGTTCCTTCTCCTTAGAATGCTGTTCCCCACCTGTCCACCTATCAAATTCCTACTCATAGTACAGGAGGCAGTATATATGTTCTCTCCTCCATGAAGCTGTGCCTCATATCCCAAAACACAGGCAGATATAATCACACTACACTTTGTAGATAGTTCTATTACAGTTGTCTACTATCTTTCATTTGTTTGGATGGCTGTCTCCCTCTCTAGACTATGAGTTCAAGGAATGTTAGTAGTTCTCAAACGTTTTTTGTCTGTAGCCTACCTAGGTGGGGCAAAAAACCACATAGCTTACCTATCTCTCTTGGTTCCCAAGTTTCAGTAGAAAACATTGTTAACAATGAAGTATCAGGCTGGCTCCGTGGCTTAGCAGTTAAGTGCACGCGCTCCGCTGCTGGCGGCCCGGGTTCGGATCCCGGACGCACACCAATGCACTGCTTGTCGGTCCATGCTGTGGCGGTGTCCCACATAAGGTGGAGGAAGATGGCTCAGGGCCAGTCTTCCTCAGCAAAAAAAGAGGAGGATTGGCATGGATGTTAGCTCAGGGCTGATCTTCCTCACACACACAAAAAAAATAAAATAAAAACAAACAAACAATGAAGTATCACTACAAGGAAATTTTATAGACATCTGCTTTATTTATTTGCTACTTTTTTTTTGTGAGGAAGATGAGTCCTGAGCTAACATCCGTGCTAATCCTCCTCTTTTTGTTGAGGAAGACCGGCTCTGAGCTAACATCTATTGCCAATCCTCCTCCTTCCCCCGCCCCAAAGCCCCAGTAGACAGTTGTATGTCATAGTTGCACATCCTTCTAGTTGCTGTATGTGGGATACGGCCTCAGCATGGCCAGAGAAGCAGTGAGTCGGTGCGCGCCCGGGATCCAAACCCGGGCCGCCAGCAGCGGAGCGCACGCACTTAACCCCTAAGCCACGGGGCCGGCCCTAGACATCTGCTTTAACAACAAGAAAATGCATGTTTCTTATTTGAATAACAATACATTGTCAGTCTAAATTTAGAACTTTTTATGTCAAAAGTATTATTAATGCAAATATACATCACTACACACTAGGATTAACCAAATAAATCACAAGCGATAGCAATAATAAAGTTAAATTAATGATAATTCATAATTAAGATACAAAACTACCAACAATAAAAAAGTACCACCAACTAGGACAACACTCCTGATGCACAAATTACAAAGCTCTCTTCTAAGAAATCCCAGGAATTCCAACAAGCTACATTTGTACACATGTAGTAGGAGCTTTGTAACACTTCCAAGTGTGAGATAGACTTCTTCATAAAAGACTCGAGTCCTCAGTAAACTCTAGTAATCTACTAACTTTAGCTTTACGATTACTAAATTGTAGTAATTCTTAATAATTCACTAAGTAGTTCTTTAGTATGGAGCCCTTAATAGTATATAAAAATTAAAAGTGTGGAAAAACGCATCATTTACCAGCCCCTAGGAGTTAAGGAAAGGATTTTTAGAACAGTTCATCATCCATCAGGGGGAGATCTGTGTCCCACACATTGAAAACCACCGGGGTTAGGACCCATGCCTTATCCATTTCCGTATCCCCTACTCTGGCACAGTGTCTAGTGAGTAAGTGAATAAATGAACTACCTATAAGCAGATTCCCTGCTTGTGAACTACTGCTTCTTATAAGAACGTGGCACACCTGGCGGCATGGGGCAATGAAGACAGGGCAAAAAAGGAGCAGAATAGGTCCTCAAAGCAGCTTTTCCATTTTACTACTTTTTGAGGCAGGTACTAATTTCTAATAACAAGAAAATGTTGTCTCTCTCTCTCACACACACACAAATACTCCAGAAAAGACACACATGCACTTACAGCAGTATATCTTTTTGGTTGGCTCTCCATTTCTTCAGAACCCAGCTCCTTACCTCCCTGACAACACAGATCACTACCTATCTATCGTTCATTAAAATTCTAGGTCCAGTATTCCTCTTACTAACCACAACGCCTCTGGAGAAGTTACTTCATTTTTGTGCCTCAGCTTCCTTACCTGTAAAATGAAATTTGTAATATTTTTCCTTTCACTTCATAAGGTTATTGTATCAAATGAAATAAAGGACAGGAATATGCTTTGTTTACTGTTAAGACATTGTTACATCATCCATAAAGTGTATTTTTCCTTGTGATTAACCAAAAGAGAGATCTCATTGCTCAGAGGTTCTGAAGGCCACAGGGTCTGTCTTTAAGGAATCTCCTATAGACACTCACTAGCTCTTCCTAAACCTTCTCATGGCTTTCTTTTAATCTCCCTTATAATTTTTTTTTTTTTTTTTGCTTTCTTATACTCTCCTTCCTTGAAGTATTTAGTCATCTACCCACCACTCAGCTAGAGGCATTCTCAGTCACTTGCCTATGACTTAGTTGTCTATTTTGTTGGTTAGTTTGTTTTAGATATTTAAAAGCTTCTTCTGTTACTGTACTGCCAGGGTCATGGCAAAGGAGCATTACAACGTTCTAGGCAGTGGCCCATCCATTTCTACCAAGTGGGGAGGTGGAGGACACTGGGAATTGACTATTTATAGAAATTACAGTCTACTGTTGGAGGGGACCAGGACTTCCTTTGCTGCTGGTATGACAAAAAATGAAATAGATCCTCATAGATCAGGTATCTTTGATACTTGGGGACTGAAGCCCCATAAAATGCAACCAAAAAATTATCTGTTGAAAGAATTAGTAAATTACTAGATGCTAACATCTCAAAACTCATTTTATTTCTCCTCATGAGACACTATTTCAGGAAACATCTAATATAAAAAGTATTAAAATTGCCTTAATTCCTCAAGACAGACCTTGTGGATTTTAGAATCACTGAGTAATGAGGTCTCTCTTTTGGTTAATTACAAAGAAAAATACACTTTATGGATGATGCTGGTAACAATATCTTACAGTAAACAAAGCAAATTTATATCCTTTATTTCATTTGACACACACAATAACCTTACAAAGTGAAAAGAACAATACAAATTTCATTTTACAGATATAGGGAAGCTGAGGCACAAAAATGAAGTGACTTTTCCAGAGGCATGTTGCTAGCTGGAAGAATACTGGACCTGGATGTGAATTCTAGTGGTGTTACACTGCAAATTATCTAGCTTTTCTGACCCTCAGTTCGGTCCTTTGTAGAATGGGGATAATATTAGAACTTGTCTCATGATGCTAATATCAGGATGAAGTGATGAAGTGTGTTTAAAGCCCCCAGAACAATGCTGGACAGAGTAACTACTCAGCAAATGTCCCCTAATAAGTGGGAACATTTATTAGCCATGATCTTGCACAGGTAACATAAACGTAAGTTTCAGACACATAGGACAGCAGGTTGATTGTTGTAAATTCTCAAGAGAGACTTTTCCCACCCAGAGTCCATGTAAGGCAAACAAGCTTCTTTGTCTCCCTACACCATCAGGCAGATATTTTTCAGTCTACCTTTTCACTAAAGGTGTAGGCATTTTAGGGTCTCGGCTTTATGTGGTTGGCAGTTCCAACTCATATGAATCAGGCTCAAAAATCTCACCTCCTACCTCCTAAGACTGACAAATCCTCCAACAGAAGACAATGGCTCTGACAGTGCTCCTTTTTTTGTACCCCTGGATGATATTTTTCTAAAGATTGGGCCGGAAACCAGGTAACTACAAAGATTACAAACTTGACAATTTCATAATTAGAAATAAAATTTTTATTGACATCTCTCCGAAGGACTAGGTAATACTGTAGAGTAAAATGTGGGCTTGGGAGTCAGATTGTCTGGATTAAAATGCCAGCTCTACCACTTAGAAAATGATATAACTTTAGGCAAGGTAATTAATCGCCCCACACCTCAGTTTCATGATCTGTAAAGGCAGACAATAACAGTACCTACATTATAGGAGTATTGTCAGAATTAAATAAAGTCTAAGTGCAAGACATTTAGAATAGTGAGTGGCATATATTAACTGCTCAATAAATGTTAGCTATTATTATAGAATATAAGTTCCATAGAACAAACACTATGTTTTGTTCACTGCTGTATTCCCAGAGCCTAAAACAATGCCTTCTACACACTGGGCACTAAATGTTTATTGAATGAATATATGAACAGTCAAGTACAAATTTATTGTTAAGTGTATTTAAAATACTTATTTGCCCCTAGAGAAAGGGACTATATGTCCAGAGAGAAATATTAAGTCCCAAGTCTAGCTCTGAAAATAAAGAATAAAATTGAAAGGCAGACATGTGTCATTTGAGTTCACAGGTATAAGAAACTTCAGATATTGGACAATCTTTGACTCCTCATTTTAGTAGTACTCCATGGGAAATCTCTTCTCAGTTTATGTGGGTTTCTTTCCCTAGTATTTTCTACTACTGATTCAATCAAGGCAGACTTCCAGGAATAAACACCTAATATAACCTTAGATGTGATCTAATCCCTTTACCCTCTCCTTCCCCAAACATAATCATTTTACAAATGAGGAAGAAGGTCAAGAAGGCAGTACCAAGGACACAGATACACTGTGCTCACGGGTACAGATATATTGAACTATTTGGCATGGACTGTAAGGAGTTGTTGTTCTTTTTTAAAAATCACCAACTACTCTTCAGAGACCCCCAGAGGCCAAATAAAAATGCAGGTAAGGCAAGCTCCTTGCATGTATCACTCCAAGGTCTAGTCAGTGAGGCAAATGGCTATGTGCTAAAGGGCAAGGAGCTAGAGTTCTATCTAAAAAAGATCAAGGCCTGGAAAGGTAAATAAATCCCCTTTCCTTCCATCTTAGCTCATGTCATAAAGCTATTCTAAGAAACAAAACAAAAATTCAGGTCAGTAATCACTGAGCAGATGAGCAGATCCTAAGAATCGTTAACGCAAAGAGATACTTGAAGCGTTATTTTCCTCTTAACTACTAGCATGAGTTTTGCAATATAATATGGTAAACAGAGAAGCTGGGTTAATAATGGAAAGAGCATTGGGCTTTCAGTCAGTCCTGGCTTTGCTACTTACTAGCTGTGCGACCTTAGGAAAATAAACTAACTTCTCAGTTTTCTTATCTGTAAAATAGACGCTAAACCTCTATCTTGACTACCTCACAAAATAGTAGTGAGGAATAAATGGAATGGTAGGAAAATACCTTTAAAATACTAAAGTACTATGCAAATATTAACATAATTGAAAGAAGGGTTTCTGGTATGAAAAGTTCGGTAATATATTCACAGAGGTAAGATATCAAGTTTATACAAAATTTAAACCTATAAAAGCAGCTTGCCCTGATCCCACAGTACTATAGCTAATAGAATGTACCTACTATAATACTTACCTTTAACTTGCTAGAATCTTACTAGATTTTATAAGAGGTGGAAGGGATCATGGAGAGGATTTAATACAACCTCTTCATTTTAGAGATTTAAAAATGGAGGCATAGAGAGATGAAATGATTTGCCAAAGGTTATAAGGCCTATGAAAAGAAAATAACTGACATTATATAACCAAGAACATTCAAACTTTTTTTTAATGCCCTTAGAAAAGGAGAATATGACATTGAACAGGCATTAAGATGCTGGAGGGCTAAGAAAAATGTTTATACAAAGAAGAACTGGACATAGGAAAAAAGAAAAAACAAAAGATCTTTATATAGAACTAACAAACATTTAAATAACTAACCACCCTTCTACCAGAAACTGACTCTTTATTATCTGGGTTTAAATATTCTATTCTCTGGAAGCACAACTTCACAAATTATAGACAAGTAATTTGCAAGTATTTATACAAAGGGATATTGCTTTGCAATACATCTTGAAATAACTTGGCTTCCTCCCCAACTCTTCCTGCTGAACTCTTCTGTACAGAAACATTTATCCTAGGTCAAAAGTACCACTCAGGCTAGTAAGAGAAACTACCTGATCCAACATTTCCTACCCATCAAACCTCTTCTTCCCCTCAGGGTACCTGTACAGAGTGTTCACCCGTTTTTTCCCCCTCTTTCATAATTCATATCTCAGTTAAAATCACCTTATGCAATTCTCTACAAAATACACACATTTTTTTCACTCAACAAATATTTATCTACTTACTATGTCTCAGGCACTATGCTAACTGCTTAAGACATGAAGTTGAAAAAACACAGTACTGTCCTTGTCCTCAGAGAGCTCACAATCTGGAGAGACAGTCATCCTCTATAAACAATACCACCACCACAGAGTAACTGCTGTAACCAAGGCACATACAAAGTACAGGAGAGAGACACGGAAAGGAGGAACTCAACTGCCTGGAGGTAAATGAAGGCTTCACAAAGGAGGTAGGGCTTAAGGGGACACTTGAAGGTTAAATAGCCAAGAAGTCACAAAGGGGGACAACATTCTAGTCAAAAGGAACAGTGTAAGGAGAACTCAGAGACAGAAAAAACAGCATAATGTATACTCAGTGTTACTGAGCATAAAATGCAAAGACTTTTTCTCATAAAATGATTACATCATTAAAGGATTAGATCACAAGGGTGCTAGTATACTAGCAAAACAACTACTTGCTGAGCCCCTACTATGTGCTAGATACTGCCAAGTACACAGGATACAGATCTTTGCAGACCCACTGCTGTCCATATGTATGGTTTACCTGAGTTGTGCAGTACAACCTGTACGGCCACAGCAGCCCCATAAGACCACTGTAAACTAGCAGGGCCTAAACTGCAGGCTCCTTAAGTATCATGAAGAGTCCACAAATTCATATGCATACAAGAATGCTCTGTACACAATAATATCTTGAAATATACACTATTTCAATGCATAACAGATGCTGTTAGAATTAGCATGCAGTACCATTTTTAAATAATACTAAATTGCTACCAGCCTTTTGCCTTTTTCCCCCCAATTAATGTATTCTAAAAGTATATTCCTGTCATGTCTCCCAAGTTTTTCAATGTTAAAAAGGTATCTAAATGCTAAAGACAGAATGCCACCAATATCTGATATTCTCCTTCAAGCACTTTATAGAAGGTGATTTGGTAACATGGATCAAGAACCATAAAACTGTACACTCCCTTTGATCAATTTTCTTTTTTTTTTTTTTTTTTTTTTTAAGATTTTATTTATTTAATCTTTTCCCCCCAAAGCCCCAGTAGATAGTTGTATGTCATAGCTGCACATCCTTCTAGTTGCTGTATGTGGGACTCGGCCCCAGGATGGACGGAGAAGTGGTGCCTCGATGCGCACCCGGGATCCGAACCCGGGCCACCAGCATTGCAGCGCGCGCACTTAACCACCAAGCCACAGGGCCGGCCTAATTTTCTTTCAATAAATATGAATTACTTTTATAATGAAAACAATGGTACAAATATTTTAAATGCCTGAATTCAGTTTAGATTCCTACAACCTCATAGAGTCCAGGGAAAGTAATAGCACAGGCTTAGAGGTCACACAAACCTGTGCTTGAATCCTGCTTTGTCACATATTAGCTATTTGACCAGAGGAAAGTTACTTGATTTCTGAAAGCCTCAGTTTTCTTATCTGTGCAATGAGAAAACATCATCAACCTCATGGAACTGTGAAGATTAATTAATATATCATCTGATACATTGTGTGCTCATTAAATGAAAGCTACTGTATGAGATCATGCTTCTTTTATTTAAATAAATGTCCCAGCATCCAAGAATATTGTTTTAACGTTATTTTTCTATTTTAATTATTAGCCTTAAAAATGTCTTTTATTCCACTGCAAATAAAGACAACTGCCACTAAAATGTGTTTTTTAAGGGCTAGGTTTAGAACCTATGAAAAAAGTAGGGTTCTAGTCAGTATTTCCCAATTCATGGATTGCTCACGTCATTAAATTCAATATTGATGTCTATTGCAACTTGTATATTTTTGACCATTTAATAAAATAATTATTTAAAATTTTCTCCTTTAAAAACAAAATAAGTTTGAGAGTATCCAAAAATATACCTACTGAACATGTGTGAACTAGTGGAAATTAGGAGACTGGCTCATGATATTATAGTCACTCAGTTGTTATACCTTCATCTGAACATTAAATGTCATAGTAGTTTTAAATTATTTTTATTCTTATAACGAACTGTTGGTTAAAGACAGAAAACATAAGCTACACTGATGACGAAATAAGACTAAATGAGTGCATTTATCTGATCAGAATTCTTAAATGGTACATCAAGACACCTCAGTATTTTTTTAAGCATTAAAAAAATGAAATGTGGTGATAGTTATATCTAATTTGGATTTTCATTTATTCAAAATGAACTATCCATACTTCCAATGTTTTATTTGTGAAGACAGGCTTGCAAGTAGCAGCCTGGAACCATTCCTTTTATTTTGTCATTTAGAAACAAAACAGAACAATTATAGAAACCTGTTGATTTTTTAAATACAAAAATGCAAGAATAAAAAAGTCAGTTCTTATCTATTTTGATGCCATAGACACAATTAATTTCAATCCACATTGTAATATATATTCATTTACAATATGAAAAATGCTTTATCTTATGTTAATGTATCATTTGTTAAACAAGGTTGAAATTTGTTTTAATGTATTTTGTTCAACATATTATTAAATGAACTATATATGTAACTTAAAAATAAAATATATTTGACTTAAAATTACTCCTTTCTCATACCACACAAAAACTATTTAAAAAACTAAATATGGTTGGGCAGCGCGGATTCTCTCTACATGACCTAATAGATGACCTTTGGGAGACCAGTTTGTAAACAAAGCACTCTGGTATGGTAAACGTACTTTGTTATAACAGTCTCATAAATCCCTAAAGGCAGCATATGTGAAAACTGAGGCCCAGTGAGCAAAATTGCCAAGCTATTAGTGATTCTGTGTTCTACAACTCCATATTAATGCCTCTATGGAAAATTCACTTAGCCAAAAAGTAGTGTGCCAGACCTTCATATTTCATTTCCCTAACAGTCTCCTTCCTCCAATTTAAATCACCACCACCATATCAAGGTTAGGGTGAAAGTCCACACACTTAATTTTCACCCAGACTAGTGTAACAGCTCTTCTCTCTCCAAACCATATTTCATACTATGTAAAGTGATCATCCTCAAAATCTCTTAATTATGATATTACTTCACATAAAAAAACCTTTCAAAGTACTCAGGGTCTTTACAATGAGGCCAAAACTCCTGAGCCTATAATTCAACGTCCTCCGTGATCTGACCCTAGGCTCACCTAGTCTCATCTCCCACTGTGCTCTCAATGCTAGATTCACCCATTTCCCAGAATACAACATGCCTGCTTCTGTCTCAGCTTCTATGCTCAAGCTGGTCCTTTTGCCAAGAATGGCTTTCCTTCCCAAACTCTTACTGAATAAAACTTCACTTGTTAAAGTCCCCAATCAAATATCCCCTTCTCAACAAAGCCTCCCTGACTTTCTGATCATCCCCAAAGTCATTCATTCACTCAACAAATATTTACCGAGCACTTACTATGCACCAGGCACTACATAAGTGTTAAAGATACAATGATGAGCCAAATGATCATGGTCTCTATCTTCATAGAGCTAGTATTTATCTCACTGGGTTGCTAGAAGGATTACATGAGATAAAAATACGTAAAGCACTTAAAACAGGGCTATACACAGTCATGTTCAATAAATATTAGCTATTAGTGTTGCTGCCTAACCATACTATCTAAAATAGTTGCCACACACACATATATAACATCATTTTATATTTTACCCTGATTTATGTCTTCTTAGCACTTATAACTACTTCTCATTATATATTTTTTATTGTCTACCCTCCCCACCACAGACCATGTCTTTTTTTAACCACTGTAACCCCAGTGCCTAGAACATCACCTGGCCCTTAGCTGCTGGTCACAAACCACCTCTGTAACAATGATTTTTATAGTCTGGGGGTGGAGACAGATATTAAAGCAAATAATCACAACAAGAAATATAAAATTACAATTGAGGGGCCGGCCCTGTGGTGTAGTGGTTAAGCGCACGCACTCCACTGCTGGTGGCCGGGGTTCGGATCCCGGGCGCGCACCAAGGCACTGCTTGTCAAGCTATGCTGTGGCGGCATCCCATATAAAGTGGAGGAAGATGGGCACAGATGTTAGCCCAGGGTCAGTCTTACTCAGCAAAAAGAGGAGGATTGGCATGGATATTAGCTCAGGGCTGATCTTCCTCACACACACACAAAAATAATAAAATAAAACAAAATAAAATAAAATTACAATTGATATGTATTCTATGAGAGAGAGTTACATAATAGAGGAGTATGACTTAGGTTTTTTTTGAGGAATAGGCAGGACAGATGGGGTTTCCTTGAGTTCCTTGAGCTGAGAACTCCAGGATATGCAGAGTCAAGCAGGCAAGAGAGTACCACCACAGGCCATTCACATATGCTATTCCTTCTATGTGGTTTTCCACAACAACTCCTATAATTTAATCTTTCAGTTTTCTTCCTGTAAGTAAGATCCTCTGGGCAGCCATCCCTGACTACCCCATACTATGATCCCACAACTTCTCCCTTCTTAGCACTCTTCACATTTAAAATTACTCTTTTTGCTTAATGTCTATATTGTCCACACACGTAAGATACAAAAAGACAGGGACTACATTTGTTTTATTATATGTAATATCTCCAATGCCAACACAGTCAATGGCACTCAAAAAAAAAATTGTTAGATGAATAAAAAGACTATATATTAGACCAAAGTGTGGTTCACAGACCAGGAACATCAGCATGACATTGGCACCTGGTAGAAATGCAAACTCTCAGGCCCTACTCTAGACCTAATAAATCAAACTCTGGAAGCAGTGGCCCTCAAATCCTCCAGGTGATTCTGATTCACGGTAAAGTTTGAGAACCCCTGTCTTAGACATCTCAATTATTCAAAACACAACATACCAATGAAATTTTTGACAAATATAAAATACAAAGCTTTATAATAACATCCAACTCTTTTTATTGAGTGTCTGCTAAACATATTGCACAAGGAAATTTTTAAGAAGTAGCCTCTACAGATAATTCTCAGCTCATAAGCTAATATTTTGCCTTCTCTTCACCTCCCCCACACATACACTCTTACTCTGTGTGTGTTTTAACAAGGAAAAAATCAAGCTGGTTGGAGGCAAAGTCTAAACCATAATCATGCCTAATATATCTTTCCAGTCTCATTTCCTACTACACATCCTCATTCCTGCATCTCTCCACACTATATAAAGGTAATCCTGCAATAAATCCTAATTACTTTCTACTCACATTCACCATGAAGCATCCTTCCCTTCCCAAAATGATCTATATAAATCCTATTCATTGTTCAGGCCCAACTCAAATGACACTTATGGACCCTAAATAGCCAAAAAGGAGTTCATAACTTCTCTGTATTCACATATTCATTCCCTGTGGGAGGGCCAATACTTCCAAAAATCAAGCTATTTGGTGTTTTAGGTAGGACAGCTCTTCATTCTGAAGAGAAGATCATCACATCTTACTAAATTTCCTTTTTCACCAAAAATAAGATTCTCAAACTCACTCTTTCTGTGTCGTCCACTGGTTGCCTCAAATTTCAGTTAAAGATTATACTTGTCAGATAGGAAAATGAGACCAAAAAGTGAATCATTCAAGCACCTACTTGGCATCTTGGGCACTGGGAGTAAGTAAGGCACAGTTGCTGCCTAGAACTCACATTTCAGAGGGAGAAACAGGTTAACACACAATGACAGTGTGACGGGTTGTGAATGTGAAGGATTGTTGTGGAGGCAGATACAGCAGAATGACAACCTAAAAATGCAGAGTCGGTGAGTTAGGGAAAGTTCACAGATTAAATAATTTTATAATAAACCATCCCTTCCTGAAAAAGAGAGGAGGGAAAAACAGAAACTGACTAACCTCCTAGAAGAATATGAGTACCAGGACTTTGTTTTCACTAGAAGGTCTTATTCCTCCCAGAGACCAAAATTTAGATTGCTGCATAAGACAGAGCAATGTGTTCATCAAATGTACCGCAAGCCATGTGTAACCCAACTCAAATGAAAAACCAGCTGAAGCCTCAAGCTATTTTGAAACAGGAAGGAGAAAATTTGCAAATATAAGGGTCTCCCGCCCGAATAAAGGCAGAGAGGGCAAAACAAAGAAAGGTATTAGAAGGTATGAATGAGACTGTCACAATCTGACTGCCAAGCTGATTTTCTGTCTTCAGATGCCCCGGTCTCTGTCTCCAAACAAAAACAAACCAATTGCTCCGAGTAACAGCCAAGCATGTACATAAACATTTTAAAATTTCCCAAACTGTACTTCCACATTAAAAGATGCTCAAAATAAAAATACATTTCAAAACATTTTTAGTTATTTCTGTCAAAAGGCTAGATATCTCATAAGGTCATAGCATGCATGTCACCCCATGTCTCACTCCATCACTCCAAAACATACTATCACTCAGGTTTTGCAATCACACTTGGTAATAAGGCTTCCAGGCTCTCGCCAATACCTCCAATCTCCCCCTTCCCCTCTACATAAAAGAAAAGGAAGAAGAAAGCTTATGAATGCCCATCTGCCCGCCCTACATTTTCTGGGAAGCAATCGCCTTCAAATTGTCCCTGCTTAGACCCCTGAAGCCCGCAGAAGGAAATGGGGACAGCTGTGAGAGAGGGGGAAGCGAGGACATCCCACCAGGGGGAGAGGAAATGTGGATGGTAGAGGACGAAGGGGAGAAAAGATCCGGAGAGGAGGGGGCAGCGGAGACAAATGATGAAAGGGGGTAAGAAGCGAGAGCAAAGAGCAGGAACGAATAGGGAGGAAAAAGAGGGAAAGAGTAGAGATCCCCAAAGAGAGAAAAAGGCAAAATGGTTGAGGAGAAAAGGAAGGTCGGGTTAAAGGACGAGGAGGGGGCGGCAAAGGGGACCGCGAAAGAGGCTGTCACAGGGGTGATAAAAAAGGGTGTCACCGGGGAGGAGAGAGATTAAGGGGGGTGGGGGGGGTGTGTCACCCCAGCAGGTGGCCGGGGAACACCGGGAAGGAGGCGCGGGTCACGAGAGGGCGGTAACAAGGGGGTGAGGTAAAGGCAGGGCGCAGAGGGGGCACCAGAGCTGGGGAGGCGCAGGCCCGAGGGGGCCAGGCGGCGGGCGGCTGGGGCTCGGGCAGGCCTCTCTCCCTCACCATGGCTGCGCCGGCCTGGTCCTCGGGCTTGCAGCCTCTGTCCTGGGTTTGGCGGCGGGCCGGGCCTGAGCCCGCCCCCAGGCTGAGCCGGCGCGGGGGCTCCAGGAGGCTCCGGCGAGCGGCGGCTCCGGCCTCGGCCCAGGCCTCGGCCTCCTTCCCTCACACGCTGAAAGAGCAGCAGCCGCAGCCGCAGCCTGACCCGGAGCGCAGACTCCGCCCCCGTGAGGCCCGGCCCCTGCCCCGCGAGCCCACGCTTGGCCCCGCCTCCGCTCTCACCGCGCAGACTCAGCCGAGGAGACACGATCCCCGCGCCCGACCTCTGGCTTCTCCCTGATCTCAGGCCCTTAAAGGAGACACCCCCTCAAATCCTATCTTCCGTTTAAAAATAAGAGCTTTAAATATTACGTCATAACAGGAGACTAGAGCACTCACTCGTTTCAGTCACCTATAGATGCCTGTGCTTCAGGTTCATTGTCATTCATTACTATTGTCATAATTCTTGGCGATTTCAGTTCTCTTAGATGATTCTTCCAATGCCCTGACCTCTCGGTTCCTCTCCTCTAGGGATCACGCTCGCCTCAGCCTCTCATTTCCATACTCATACCTTAGAGCTTCTCGTTTCTAATATTTGTAACCCTTCTATAATCTCAATTTTAATCATCCAACTCTCACGACAACTTCCTTCTTTTCTAGCTCTCTTTCTCTAATACCAGACTCCAAAAATTCTTCAACTCCGCCAAGACTCAAAATCCACTGATCCTACTACTTTTTCACTATTCCTCACACTACCCTTATGTCCTCACTTCCTTCCTTGAACAGCTTAGATTCTACTGTCATCATGAAAATCATTCTTTCATTTCTCCAGTCCTGCTCTTTCCTTGTACTCGCCTGACAAACTCTAATCCTGAACCTGCAGCAAAATGGGGGAGAGTGGAGGAAAATCCAAAACCATACTGCCTGGTCTCCCTCTAAATTTGATATCATTATCCTTAAATAGACCCCTCATGCTTGGCTGTGCTACTACATTTCCCCAATTCCATACGCTCTCCCGCCCTACTAGATAACTATTTCACATCTCTCTCTTCAATCCTTCCTCCCTCATCCTCACTTGACTGATGATTTTGCTGCCAATTCACTGAGAAAATGAAGCAAAAAAAAGAGAACATCTACAAGTTCACACCTGCCACCATGACTTCCAACCTACATCTGGCTCTGCTCTGCCTGTAACCCTGCTCCTGTGCTCCGCCTTTCTTTCCTTACTATAAATGAATGATTTGTCTCTTAGCTGAGGTCAAACCCTCCTCAGTTCCTCTCAAACTATCTATGCTAAAAGACTTGGTTTGGGTTTTTCCCCCCAATCAATCACAAACCTATATTTTTGTAAAATGCAATAAAAATTAATAACTAGAAGAGTTAAATTTAAAAAGACATTCAAAATGCAAGCCCAGATTTTTTTTTTACCATCTTAATCATTTTTAAATGTACAGTTCCGGCCGGCCCGTGGCTTAGCGGTTAAGTGCGCGCACTCCGCTACTGGCGGCCCAGGTTCGGACCCCGGGCGCGCACCTACGCTCCGCTTCTCCGGCCTTGCTGAGGCCGCGTCCCACAAACAGCAACTAGAAGGATGTGCAACTATGACATACAACTATCTACTGGGGCTTTGGGGGGAAAAAAAAAAAAAGGAGGGGGATTAGCAATAGATGTTAGCTCAGAGCTGGTGTTCCTCAGCCAAAAGAAGAGGATTAGCATGGATGTTAGCTCAGGGCTGATCTTCCTCACAAAAAACAAAAAAACAAAAAAAGTAGTACTTTAAAAAAAAAAAGATCTATTGTTAAGTGAAAAAGCAAGGTCCTAAACAATGTATATTGCA
The DNA here is from genome assembly GCF_057802395.1 of Ceratotherium simum simum. Classification (NCBI taxonomy): domain Eukaryota; kingdom Metazoa; phylum Chordata; class Mammalia; order Perissodactyla; family Rhinocerotidae; genus Ceratotherium; species Ceratotherium simum. The sequence continues at coordinate 6,498,971 of NC_141921.1, forward strand.
TACTCTCATTCCTATAAGAAATGATGGTAGTAATATATATTCATAATTGCTTATATATGCAGAAAATATCCCTGGAAGAATTAAACAGAAACCAATATCATCGATTGTCCAATTGCTGCTAGGGATGACAACTGGATGGCAGGAGACAGGTAGGAGGGAGACTTTTCATAATATAGCCTTTTGTATATTTTCATTTTTTTAATCATGAGAATGTATTATCTATTCTAAAAGTAAGTAAAAATTTAAAAGATAATCATTTGGAGGTACTTAATTATTTTACAAGTAAAATAATTTTTTACAATGAGGAACGACTTTATCGATGTTCCTAATTTCAAGAGATTCCTAACAGACATTTATTCTTGTTGAGTTAATTAGGGCTACAACAGTAGTTACTCATCACAAGTTTGGTGAATATAATCAACCTCCTTTGGCAAACAGAGTTTATAACTTTAAGTGAACAAATATCGTTTTCTACAACAAATATTCTAACAAATGTAGTTTCCCATAACAATTCATAATCTCACGATTACAAACCGAAATTCTTTGGAACTATTAAAATAAACCTTTTGATACTATTGGGAAGCTCTGCTCCTTTTGATAAAGATAGAAACTCAACTTTATGAGGAAAGATTCAGAGTAAGTATAGCTTTAACTTAAATTCAATGACAAATGGTATATAATTATATACTATTCTTCCCTCTTATCTATGTAAACAGAAGTTAATGGTTAATTCAGTGCTTTGCTCTCTCAAAAACACTTGTGCCCTTTCAGAATTCCTGCTATTGAAGCCTGTGGCCTTTGGTCTCAATCTAACTATAATCAAGGGCTGAATCTAAGGAATTCAGGGTTTACGATTATTTATTTTTACAGCAAGTCAATTGTTTACAAAATTTGGAAGATTCTTTTATATTCTTGAGTGATAGCTGTTATTATTATTATGAAGAGAATATCAATTTGTTCCATTTTGCTCTAGAAGATAGAGCTAGAGGCAAAGAGGGGATGGGAAGCCATAGGAAGGCAGATTTCAACTTAACAAAGGGAAGAACATTCTAAGAGCAAGAATTATCCCACATGGAATGGGCTAATAGTAAACTCTTGATCACCAGAGATGTCCAAAAAGGGGCCAACTGACAATGTTGGGAATAGATAGAAAAGAGTTTAAAAATGAATTTGATGATTGCTCAGATTCCTTCTAATTCTGAAAGTCAGTGGTTCAAGAAAGTTAAATGGGAAAAGGCAAAAGCAAAAGATTAGGAATTTCAACACAACTCACTTATTTCCGAGGCAGGGTTTCCTGTTATTTTTAATATTCAGTGCCCTTAATCTTTAAGGGAAGGGATCATTGTAAATGTCTACTGTCTTTTGTACTACTCTGTTGGATAATGAAAAAGACTCCAGGTTACAAACAAACAAGCTCCGTCTTAACAATTTAATAAGCGGAAAACAAATTACTGGGTATGATGAAATTTCATCTGGCTACTCCTGAGCATGAGGTCCTGAGCTGCGTTCCAACCACTCAGAACCCGAGACTCAGGGCAGAAGTTTCCAATAAGCATCGTCTATTAAGAGAAGACCTCCCTGGTTGGTGGCTGGCTAATCTCTGTGTAGAGCTAGGGACTATCAAAGAGATTTTTTCAGGGCTGAAAGTAGCTATCCAGGTACTAACTCTAGCAATCCCTCACAAAGTCACAGCAGACAGTTTTCAAGAAAGCAGTTATCAGCCAGCCTCACATTCAATCCTCACAACCATCCCCTGGCGCGGGTAGAAGGGGTTATTATCCCACCTGATAGATAAGAAAACACAGGCCCAGAGATAAGAAACCTCAAAAGCCAGCCGTGGAAGAGCTAAATCTGACCCCAGAGCTCATGCCACTACTTCATAGCCTTGGATAGGACTGTAATTTCTCTCTAGGCTAGGGAGGACCAGATGAACGGGAGGTCTTTCTAATGTGGAGTTAATTTGTTATTATAATGCATGGTAAACTTCAATGTCTATCAGAATCAGCTGGAGCTCTTGTTAAAACAGTTTGCTGGTCCCTCCCCCCGAGTTTCTAATCTATTAGGTCTGCGTTGGGGCTCAAGATTTTGCATTACTAGCTCATTCCCAGGAGATGCTGATGATGCTGGTCCAGGAAGACATTGGTAGAGCCACTTTCCTACGCTATCCTTCCTACTGTCTTCTACCAGATGCCAGAAGGCAAACAACGATGATTTGAGCAGAAAAACAGAAGGGTTTTCCACCTCTCTAGACTACTGTTGAGGCACAAGTGTACTATCTCAGGATGAGACTGAGGAGCACTGTGCCAGGAGTCAGAAGAGTTGAATTCTAGTCCCTGGTTCTGACACTGGGGAGGTAGGATTTTATACGTTTAAGGCCACTTTGAACCCTGAGATGCTGAGGCCCTGGGCAAATCTTTTCTCTCTCTGGGGCAGTTTGGTCATCTGTAAAATGTCCTGAGGAGACAAATGGTCAGGAGGAATGACCTCCAAGGTCTCTACCAGTTCTGTCATTCTGGCTCCGTACTTGTCTAGCCAGAATCTTGATTTCTCTAGTTACTTATGCCTCCAGGCTGGGCAGAGAGTGGCTAATATTTAACATGGGCCACAGGAACTCTGAGAAATCAGAGTATGCACGGAAAATCCTCTTCACATGATGGCATCAAGACTTCATGGGGGACCTGGTGAGAACTCCTGACTGTGGAATCAGAAATTATGTCTCCAGGGCCGGCCCCGTGGCTTGGTGGTTAAGTGAGCGCGCTCCACTGCTGGCGACCCGGGTTCGGATCCCGGGCTCGCACCGACGCGCTGCTTCTCTGGCCATGCTGAGGCCGCGTCCCACATACAGCAACTAGAAGGACGTGCAGCTATGACACACAACTATCTACTGGGGCTTTGGGGGGAAAAAATAAATAAATAAAATCTTTAAAAAAAAAAAAAAAAAAAGAAATTATGTCTCCAGAGAAGAGAAATGTGTATTAAAAATCAATTAAGTATCTTCTTGTCCTGTCTTTATTAAAAAGGAACAATGAATAGAGGGTTTTGTACACAAAGGAAACAAACTCCTTGGACCTATAAGTACAGTGATGTAAAATGAGCCTTCTTTTTTTTGGTGTGGAAGATTGCCCTAAGCCAACACCTGTTGCCAATCTTTCTCTTTTTGCTTCAGGAAGAGTGGCCCTGAGCTAACATCTGTGCCCATCTTCCTCTATTTTGTATGTGGGACACTGCCACAGCATGGCTTGATGAGTGATGTAGGTCCACGCCCGGGATCCGAACCCACAAACCCAGGCTGCCAAAGTGGAGCACACTGAAATTAACCACTATGCCACCAGACTGGCAAAATGAGCCTTCTTATGTGACTAATTGGGCTGAGCAGAGGTCTCTGGTAAGATTACATTTTACCATGCTCTTTTAATATAAATTACAAGTCACTCCTAGATTTTCCTGACTTCTAATGTAAATAGATAAAGTTAACTCCTAAAGCTTGTAAAATGTGTTTCAGCGAGTTGCATAAAGACACAAAACAAGTTTATTGTGAGAAAGATCATTAGTTTGAGAAATATGCCTGGTATTATTCATTTAATTTATAAACGACCTCTTTGGTGTTTTCTTTTCCTTTTCCTTTCTTCATTCCCCAACACATAGTGAAACCTCTGAGGATAGAAAGCAGTTTGGCAGTTCAGTCTTCTTTTTCGTCCTCAAGTTGCTGGTTTTAGAATAAAGGTGTCTTTAGCTGTTTTTGACTCAAACATCAAAGTGAAGTGTATTCCATTGAATAAGGGATGAAAGCCCTAGGATGCAGAGCTTAAGACTTTAAACCAAGGAGGGGAGATGAAGGCTGCCCAAACTTCCGGTGTACAGGGTAGGGAGAAGTATGTGCCCAAGATGGACAAAGAACTGACCATCAGGGGAACTGTCCAAGTGTCGGGGCCACATTCTAAATCACCTCTTTTGGGTTGGTATCTCTCCCTCTTCATTCTGCTATCAGCTAAACACATTCATAGAAGACGTTAGCACCTGACCCAGTCTTTGCTCTATTGCAGTAATCATCACAGTGGGGTTCCCAGACCTCAAGTATCAGCATCACCTGGAAACTTGATAGACACGCAAATTTCGGGACACCAAGACCAACTAAATCAGAAACTCTGGGTATTGGGCCCAGAGATCTGTGTTTTAACAAGGCTTTCAACCAATTTTGATCCACACTAAAGTTTGAGAGCCACTGGGCTATTGCAGTTCTACAACAACTTCACCTCAATGACTTATCTGGCTCTCTGGCCTCTCTACTCCTTGACCTCCTCAATTTTAATGACTCTCCCTTCCACTTCAGCCACCCACTTCCATGGCTGCACCATAGACCTTGTCAAACTCTTCATGGCTTTGATGGCTTCAGACAGGGTGAGGCCAACCCCTCATTCCGATGAGTCCAAAATTTTTCTCCCAAATCTTTCTCCCAAGCTTCAGACCTCCACATCCAATGCCAAATGCAGCCTCCCCCTGGATCTCCCACTGTTTCTCCTAACAAGATAGGTCAATGTCAGAAGATTAACTCCTTATCTTTCCCCAAATCTTGTTCCCTTTCTTGTGTTCCCTATCTCAGGAGCAGATGTCCACAGGTGAGTTTTTAAGGGTGATCTGGGAGTGATCCTTGACGCCTTCCTCTCCTTCACCCCTTACAACCAAGCGATCACCCAAATTCCACCAATTTTACCTCGTAGGGGGTCATATGTAATTATTAATTTATCCTACAGCAGATATTGAGGCTTTGCAAACTCTGCCCAGAACAAGAATTCTATGGGTGATTTCTCAAATCTGTTCCCTCCTCCTTGATATCCCTATCACAAGTGCCTATGTGGTTCTCAACTCTGACTCCACGTAAGAATCACCTAGGAAGCTTTCAAAACTACAAGGCCTTCACCTGCCACCCAAATAGTCTAATTTAACCGAACTGGGCTGGGCCTACAGAATAGGAGTTTTTGTTTAAAGACTTTTTTTTTTAGGGAAGTTTTGGATTCACAGCAAAATTGAAAGGAAGGTCCAGAGATTTCCCAAATACCCACTGCCTCTACACTTGCATAGCCTCCCCCATTATCAAAATCCCCTCTGGTGTGGGATTTTGATAGGTGTCCCAGTGGATGTGAAATGGTATCTCATTGTGGTTTTAATTTGCATTTCCCTAATGAGTAATGATGTTGAATATCTTTTCCCATGCTTAAAAGCTGTCTCTAGTCTTAAACTTCTACTTCAACTCCTTTTGCTACTAAAATTATCTTTCTAAACCTTGTTGGACTCCTGTTTGGAATTTTTCAGTGGCTCTATATCTCCTACAGGATAAGGGCCAAACCAATTAGTTTGACAACTGAGGCACTTCTCCACCTGGCTTCTGTCTATGCCTTGGGCAACAACACTTCCATTCCACGTCGCCTAGCTCTCTTCTAGCCATACTGAGCTACTCATAGTTCTTGGAATACATAGTGCTATTTCAAGCCCCTGTGCCTTTGCTAATAACATTCCCTCTGCCAAGAAATCCTTTCTTGCTTTCTTCAAATATGTCTTCCACTTGCTCTCTGATACTAGACTCCTGTGTCTCCTCCTCTGGAAGGCCTTTCCTGATCAATCCCTCCATAATTAAGTTAGATGTCCCTTCTGAGCTTCCCTCCATAGCAGTACTTCATTGGAGTTGTCTCTTTTTCTCGTCTCTCCAACTAGGCTGTGAGCTCCTTGAGAGCATTGACTAGATTCGCTTTATCTCTCTCATCAGGGCCCAGAACATGTCCTGACTGGAGAAATTAATTTTATGGGATCCTCTTGTCCCTCAAATGCCCTCTGGCTGAAGTGCTAAGAGCTTGTTCCAGTTCCTCAGGAGAAGGCAAAGCCAGCTTACCTTTAGGGCATCTTAAAATAGCCCAGACTACTCAGAAAACCTTCTTCCAATTGCAGGAGTATGTAATAGTTGAAAGATAAGAAATTTTTTTAAAAAGTAATATTAATAATGGATTAATATTAATCCATTTGGGGCCATCTCATCAGCTACAGGTACTGGATTACCTTTCTTACTGTCAGAATGTATTATGCACTACTATGGGCCAGACACCTTCACTCACACAATTATCTCATTGAAGAGGCAACAAAGAGTATAACACTGGGTAAGAGCATAGACTGGAGTAAGCCAATCTGCTGGGTTTCACTTCCACCTCCATACTTGCTAGCTGTATGATCTTGGAAAGCTTAGATGACATTTCTCTGTCTCTGTTTCTTTATCTATAAAATTGGTATGAAAATTATACTTACCTCATAGAGTTCTGGTGAAGATTAATTGAGTTACTGTAAATAGAAAGCTTTTCAAACAGGACTTGGCAGGATATAAGTATTAACTATTATTGTAAAATCCTCCTGCCAATCCTGCAAGCTAGATATTATTATCCTCATTTTACAGATGAGAAAACTGAAGTTGAGAGAGAGGAATGACTTGTTCCAGGTTATAGAATTAACTTGACTCCCAGGTCTGGTTACTGACCCAGATCTCATACTTGGTGTGCACATTTTCTCGTCTTTAAGCCTTCTGCCATTCCCTGTCGGCGTGGGAGAAAGGAAGAAGTGGCAGCTGGTTTGGAACAGTCACCCCAATCAGACTATTGAAGCCTTGTCTCCAGGGTACCCTTTTGTAGAGGGTCATCTGTCCATGTCCTACAAATCATGCATCTGTCATGGACAGTATATGTGTGGATGTGTGTTAAATTCCACTTCCCCAGGCATCCTTGTCTGTCATCTACTTTTCACTGTCCTAGCCCTTTCCTAGGAGGCCACATGCATGTAAATAATTTATTCTTCAACAAATATTAAATGAGGCTTTGCAAAACCCTTCTTAAACCTGGACTTCTATGGGTGGCAAATTCCCTAGTGATAACTCGTTTTTTGTTTTTTTTCACTGAGGAAGGTTAGCCCTGAGCTAACATCTGTTGCCAATCATCCTCATTTTTTTTTTATTTTGCTTGAGGAAGATTAGCCCTGAGCTAACATCTATGCTAATCCTCCTCCACTCCATATATGGGTCACCACCACAGCGCAGCCAGTGAGCAGTACAGGTCCACACCCGGAATCTGAACCTACCAACCTGGGCCACTGAAGCAGACCACACTAAACATAACCGCTACACCACTGGGCTGGTCCCGTGATAACTCGTTTACTCTACATTCTTTCCACTGGATCGTGTGCCCAGTAAATACTTCTCCTTTGTGTCATGCTATATGCTGGCCACTAAGGACACAGAAATGAATAAGACTCAGTCCCTGCCCTCAAGGTGCTCAAGTCTTGAGTCAGGGGGGAAAGATAGATGACAGCAAAAGAATTTGATCAGTACTCCTATAAAAAGAAGCATGGCACCTACCAGAGCACAGAGGAGGCATCCAGCCCAGTTGAGGGGTCAGGGGAGGCTTTCTAGAAGAGGTGCTACTTGAGCTGGGCTTTGAAAGACGAATAAGAATTCCCTAAACAAGAGAGAAGAAAAGAGTATTCTAGGTACAGGGAACACGTGTGTGAAGGCACTGGCGCGTGAAACCAGATGATGTGTGTAGGCTCTACAGTAGTTTGGGATGAGGCACAAAGAGTATGTATGAGAGGGGAAGAGACAAAGCTGGAGAGGCAGGCTGGGCCGGATTACAGCAGGGCTTGGAGCAAAGGTAAGGAGCTCATATTTCATCTTTAATGCTATGTGACATTTGTTTACAGCTCTCTTCCTGCACAACTGCTTTCTTCTTTTTCTTTTTTTTTTTTTTTTTTTGTGAGGAAGATCAGACCTGAGCTAACATCCATGCTAATCCTCTTTTTGCTGAGGAAGACCAGCTCTGAGCTAACATCTATTGCCAATCCTCCACCCTTTTTTTTTTTCCCCAAAGTCCCAGTAGATAGTTGTATGTCATAGTTGCACATCCTTCTAGTTGCTGTATGTGGGATGCGGCCTCAGCATGGCCGGAGAAGCAGTGCATCGGTGCTCCCCCGGGATCCGAACCCCGGGCCGCCAGTAGCGGAGTGCGTGCACTTAACCGCTAAGCCACGGGGCCGACCCACAACTGCTTTTTTCTGACAGTCGACATTCAGCTACATTCAGAAGTCCAGATTAATTTACCCATTTATTCAGTTATTCACTCATCAACATGTACAGAGCAGCCACTTGTATCAGTTCTTATACAGCGACAGGAGGCCTCAGGAATAGACTTTTGGGGGATGACCCCCAGAATCTTCAAATCTTGTGAGTTTTTTAGAAGGCACTAAATCTCAGCCCAAAGTTGAGATGATTCACCCTGAAACCTGATCCCTTCCCTGTCCCTGGTGTTGCAACCCGTTGGGTCATTTGGACTTTCCCAAGCATGCTGCAGTGAACCAGGTCGGGGGGCACACTATGGGAATGGCTACAATCGCAACAGCTGAATCCGTCAGCCTGGGTGGTGAATACATGCCTACTGTGCTCAGGCACGTGGAGCCTCATGAGTGAGATGGAGAAGGAAGAGAATATCAAGTCTCTGCTCTCTGGGAGTTCACAGTCTAAAAAGGCAGAAATTTAGACCTGGACGACACCTTAGAAATCTAGTCACATGGGATAAATGGAGCGCTTACAAAGTGCTGACTATGTGTTGGGACCTGAGACCTGGTTCCTATCATTAAGGATTTCACAGTCTGGTAAAAGGTAATGTAGAAATAGGTAATGATCACAATGCTTCAGGAGGTGGAGGAGATCTCAGCTGGCTAACCACAGCCCACTGTCAACCAGTAACAGTTAGGAAGGTGTCCTAACAAGGTGTGATGTCTGAGCTGATGTCAAGGGTGTCATAGTCTGGGCTGAGGCTAGAGGAAGTGGGAAGAGCAGCCCACATGGAGAAAACAGCCTGTGTTGTTCAGAGAAGAGGAATGGGTCAGAGTGATTGGTTTGTCTAGCAGGTGGGGAAGTATCAAGTGGAGTGGTAAGCAGGGGCCAGATGAGAGGGCCTTGACTGCTGAGCTAAGGATGTGAGCATTGTGGAGCCATCGGTTTCCAACATAGGGGCCACACAGTTAGATCTGCCTTTTAGAAAGACAAGTCCCTGTCATTGCTGGGTTCCAGTGTACTCATCTGTAAAATGAGGGAGTTGAAGATGATCTTTGAAATCTTTTCAGTGCCTGTGTCCTATGAGTCTGATTTAGAGCAGCGCTTCTCAAACTTGATTGTGCATTCGAATCACCTGGGGATCTTGATAAACTGTAAGTTCTGGTTTAGTAGACCAAGAGTTTGTATTTCTACCAAGATTGCAAATGATGCTGATGCTACAGATCACAATTGCAGAGGCAAACGTTTAGAGTTGTTTCCAACCTGTAAAATCTATCAGTTGTAAATTATCTGATTAGAAATAGTATCTTAATTTTTATAATGTTTTAAGGTTTGCAAAGAGGTATACCTACATTATGTCCTTTACTGCTTTCAGCAGTTCTTCCGGAGAGGTAAGATAAGGAGACAAGATATTCTTGTTTGTGTGAAGCATCCTTAAAACTCAGGTATTAAAGTTAGTTTATCTTCTCCCAGCGTCATGGTGGGGTGGGGATTGTGAGTCCCATTTTACAGATGAGAAGACTGAGATCTGAAAAGAAAATGGACTTAGTCAAGGCCAAACACTATAGAAGTAGCAGAACAGGGAGTAGAACTGAAGCCTCCTGCCTATTCCAGTGCTATTTAAGCATGTTTCTATGCTGCTTCAGGCATCCATTCATTCACTCAATACAGATTTATCATAAACCAACTACATTTCAGACCTATCACAACATGTGAATGCGGAGAAAATTACCTTTCAATAACTGGAAAGAGTGAAATATACAAATGTAGGGGGAAAGAAAGGCTTATTGGAGAGTATGGTTTATTGTTGAGCGGTCAGCTCTAAAGATGGATTATAAAGGAAGAGAGATATCAGACAAGAAAGATACCAATATTAATCTCTGACTTTTGTATATACATTCATCAAATATTTACCAAGCCCTACTCTGCACCAGGCCCTGTGTTAGATTCTGATGACACAGGCATGAATCAGACAATTCTCAGAGAGTTCACAGCTTAGTTTAATAGAGCATTTCACTGCTTACACGCCCTTTCCCCACCATTAATAGCTGCCATTTGCTGAGTGCTTAATATGTGCCAGTGTTGTACTAAGCTTTATACATCGTCATAATTATCTTAACTAATCCACAAAAATCTCTTTAGAATGTACACTACACGAGGACAGGGATTTTTGTCTGTTTTGTTCACTGATATATCCCTAGAACCTAGCAGAATAATTATCACATAACAGGTACTCAAAAAAATTTGTTGAATGAATGTATAAACAACCTTTTTACGTAGATAAAACAATTACCCCATTTCACAGATGAGTAAACTAAGGAGCAGGTAGATAAAACGCTTTGCTTGAGGCCTCCCAAATGGTAAAAGGCAGGATTAAGATACTTTCAGAAGAACCCAGAACTGTCTGACACCAAACCCAATGGTTTTACCCTGTGTATGCTAGTGGTTCTCAAACATTAGCATCATCGGAATCACCTGGAGAATTTATTGAACCACAGATTGCTGGGCCCCAGAATTTTCAATTCGGTACATCTGGGGTGGGGCGGGAGAAGATTCATTTCTAGCAAATTTCCAAGCGATTCTGATGTTGCTGGTCCAGGGACCGTATTTTGAAAACCACTGCTCTATACCAAAATGCCTCCCAATTTCTCATTTATTCCTATAAGGTAAATAGAGTAGAGATTAATATCCCATGGCAGATGAGGAAAATAATGCCAGAAAAGTAACACAACTTGTCCAACTTCCCACACAAGCGTGGGATTCCAAGGTTAGTGTGCTTCTCAAGTCCTTATCACTCTTGATAAGCCTCACTGCCTCAGATGATGATACACAGGCAAGGGCACAGAGGAAACCTGAGGCCGGGAGGAGCCGGGGTATGTATTTGTCGGGAGCAGGTGAAGATCAAGTTGGAAACGTTACCGTCCAATTTGCTGCCCTGAAAGAAGAGTCCATGGCTCTGCCATTAACTGGCTGTGTGCCCTGGGCCAAGCCCCGTACTCTCTCTGAACCTCAGTCCTCTTCTCTGTAAAGCAGGGGACTTTGCAGCTGCCAGCACAGCCCAGGAGCCTCAAAGACAGGGAAGCTGAGGTTGCACTGCATCCTGTTTCTAATTGCTTTGTGCTGGCTAGAGGCCAGGCAGGTCATGCGGGGACTATGCCACGTGCAATCACCGCTGCTGAAACCTGAGTCAGAGCAGGGCAGACACCTGTCACGGCCTCTCCCTGTCTTCCGTAGGAGAGATGCAGGGAGGGAGGGCTGCAGGCTATGCAGGCACGGGCTTGGGGGATTATTGGCCACAGCAAGAAGGGCAGGGTGCCTACACGGCTAACCCACCCGATGCTGAGGGTCCCCATGGGACCTGTAGAGGATGGAGAACTGGTGCCCCCTGGGGCACCTCCAAGAAAGCCAAATCATCCCGAACCCCCTGCCACCCAGCAGCTGTACCAGCCAGCTCAGTTTAGACACGAACACCAATCCCAGGCCTTCAAAGTGACCTCACAGCAAACGTCATTGGTCCTGTCTCTCCGCACCAGAAGGATCTTGTCTGCTCACCGGACTCCTAACCTTTGCTGGAGGCTTGGCGGGCTGTGTGACCTTGAAGAAGTCACTTTACTTCTCTGAACCTCCTTTATAAAAAGGAAATATTAATACCTACCCTGAAATGACCCATAAGACAGTGAACACGTCTAGGGAAGACATCGTGTCTTTTTTTTTTTTTTTTTAATTTTATTTATTTATTTTTTCCCCCAAAGCCCCAGCAAATAGCTGCATGTCACAGCTGCACATCCCTCCATTCGCTGCACGTGGGACACGGCCCCAGCATAGCCAGAGAAGCGGCGCATAAAGTTTCAGTTAAGCAAGATGAATAAGCTCTAGAGATCTGCTGTACAACACTGTACATTGCACCTATAGTCAACAATAATATATTGTACACTTAAAAAATTTTTAAGAGGGTAGATCTCATGTTAAGCATTCTTACCACAATAAAATAAAATTCAAACAAACAAAAATACAAAGTGGCTACAGCATTTTGCATTCTGACCAGAAATGTATACCAGGGTTCCAGTTTTTGTTTTTTGTTTGTTTTTTTTTGGTGAGGAAGATTGGCCCTGAGCTAACATCTGTTGCCAATCCTCCTCTTCTTACTTGAGGAAGATTGGCCCTGAGCTAACATCTGTACTAATCTTCCTCTATCTTTTCTATGTGGGATGCTGCCACAGCATGGCTTGATGAGTGGTGTGTAGATCCATGCCCGGGATCCGAACCTGTGAACCCCAGGCCACTGAAGCAGAGCACACGAACTTAACCACTATGCCACTGGGCCAGCCCCATGGATTCCCGTTTTTTTACATCCTCATCAACACTTCGTATTTGTTTGTCTTAATTGTAGAATTCTAGTAGTTGTGTGGCAGTATCTCATTGTGGATTTTTATTTGCATTTCCCCATGCTCAGTGCCTTTTGTGTGCTTGTTGCCCATCCATATGTCTTCTTTGTTGAAATGTCTACTCAAATATTTTGTTTAAAAAAATTTTTTTTTTTTTTTTTTGGTGAGGAAGACTAGCCCTGAGCTAACATCTGTTGCCAATCCTCTTCTTTTTGCTGAGGAAGATTGGCCCTGGGCTAACATTTGTGCCCATCTTCCTCTACTTGATATGTGGGATGCCTGCCACAGCATGGCTTGATAAGTGGTGGATAGGTCTGCACCTGGAATCCAAACCTGTGAACCTCAGGCCACTGAAGTGGAGTGCACGAACTTAACCGCTATGCTACCAGTAGTGGCGGCCAGCCCCTAAAAAATATTAAAAAATAATTTTTAAACATTGTCTTCTGATTCTTGAGTTGTAGGAGTTCTGTATATGTTCTGGATGCAAGTCCATTGTAGGATAGATGGTTTGCAAACATTTTCTCCCACCCCCCGCCAAAATATATAAGCACATTTAAAATGTTAATAAATATTACCAAATTGCACTCCAAAGAGGAGGCACTAAGCTTTATTCTCACCAAAAGTGTATGGGAATGCTGGTTTCTCAGCATCCTCACAAACATAAGATGCTAAACTTTGTTAATCTAAGAGATGAAAAATATCACACTGTTTTGTTTTTTAATTTTTATTTATTTTTCCCCAAAGCCCCAGTAGATAGTTGTATGTCATAGTTGCACATCCTTCTAGTTGCTGTATGTGGGACACGGCCATGCGGCCGGAGAAGCGGTGCATCAGTGCGCACCCGGGATCCGAACCCAGGCCGCCAGCAGCGGAGCGTGCGCACTTAACCACTAAGCCACGGGGCCGGCCCTATCACACTGTTTTTAATTTGCCTTCCTTTAATCATTAGGAAGAGAATCTCATCAAATGTTTATTGACCAGTGCTTTTCCTCTTCTAAGAGTCGCATGTTCTTGTTGAAACCTTGTGTTTTTCAATTTTGCATCCCTTAAGCCCTGGTCCTTATTAAGCTTCCAGGGAATGTTTGCTGAATGAATGAAGAATGATACTGTGAAGAATGAATGAGATAATGTATCTAAAGTACTAAACTAATAATTAGTAATCAATTAATATTAGTTGAATTTAAGTCTGGAGTCAGGAGGTGAGCGCTATAATGCTCTTGAATTCTTCCCCCCAGGATTTGGAACGGTTGTTGTGAACTCTAGGATTCCAAGAGGCCTGGTTTCTCCCAGTCCTCTCACTGTGTGTTTTAGGGTAAATCGCTTAACTTCTCTGACCTTCAATTTCTCTGCAACAGTCTGAACAGTGTCTATAAGCTGCATCATGCTTATAGAAAAGGGTTATTGGGCAAAAAAACATAAGATTGATTTACAATAAGCATATATTCATGTATTACTTGAATAATTAAAACAAGATTAAAAAGTAAATGTGAAGATTGTAAGAATAAAGGGTCATAAACCTAGAGAGATAAAGACAGGACTAAAAAAAGAAGCTGGCTGCCCTTTTGATGGCCTTAAATTTCCTTTAAAAATATATGACTTCATACTTGGCCCAGCCTCTCTTCCACCTTTCCCCCAACCCTCTATCGCCCTCTATTGCTCAGGTGGTCTCATTTCAACGTAGTTCAACTCAGCAAATATGATTAAGGGAAAAGTATCATTTGTGGCCAGTCCCTGACTATAGTTATCCACATTACCCTCACCAACCCCTACTCTGTTCTTGGCTCTGTGACCAGCACAAGGGACATAAAGCTCACAGTCTGGTGGGGGACACAGACCTTCATGCCATTATGGGAATGACAAGAAACATTTCTGGAACAGGAATGACTCTGAGCCAGGCACTGTGCTAAGCACACTGCATGCATGAACTTTTAGTCCTACTGACAGCCATACAAGGGATCTGCATTTACAGAAGAGGAATCGGGCTCACAAATGTGACTGGATCAAGGTCACAATTTAGTAAACATGGGACATGGATTCTGACTAAGATCTGTCTGCTCTCCAAAGCCAGTCCTTTCCTACCACATCATATCAGAATAAACCAACTGGTGGGGAACACTGACATGGGAGCATCTAAATCTACTTTGGGAGTGTGTGGTTATTGCACCTGGGAAGACTTTATGGAGGAGAAGATCTCTGATTTGGGCAGACAAGGGTGGTCCAGGCATCAAGAGCAGCAGTAAACAGGGACACAAACCTGGGACCTGTTCAGAGAACAGAAGGTTGGGTGGGGTGTGAGGAAAGAGAGGCAGGAGAGGAGGCTAGCATCAGATTGCACAGGGCCTTGAAGGCCAGGCTAAGGAAGGTGAATTTGAAATCAAAGGTCAGGGCTTCCCTACCTGGGGCCCGTGTACTGGGGTCTCACAAGGTCATCAGGGGTGTGAGAAACCACAGGTAAATATGGCATATCACCTGAAATGTCGATTTTACGCAACGGCTTTGGGAAAAGGCAATCTTGTGTTATCCTATGAAAGATGTATTATAGAATTGAATGTAAAATTATATGAATTTTAAAAATAAAACTGGGATTTCAAAGACATTTCCCAGTTGCAGTAAGCTGCTCCCCAATAAGGAAGTGGTCGGAAGTAGCCCACTCTCCGACGCCATCAGGGATAGGTTAACAGTGGAGCCATTTGGGAAGCCATGGATTGAGCTCTCTGAGGGCTCTAGACTAGGGCTGGATGGGATTCAAAGATGCATAGGAACTGACTGTCTTTGGAGGGCTTTCAGTCTAGGCTTTATGGAACTGATGATTCTGAGCAGAACAAGACAAAACCAGGTGAAGTTCCTCTCTCTTCCCCATTTCCTTGACATGTTCCTCTTATACCTCATTCATTATTTTATTCAAAAAATATTTATTGCACTTCCTGTGTGACCTCGGAGAAGTTACTCAAACTCTCTGTACCTCAGTTTCCTCATCTGCAGAATGAGGATAATAATACCTACCCCATAGTGTCACAGTGAGTGTCACAGTGAGAATTAAATGAAAATTTGTATAAAGCTCTTAAGAGTATGGAACAAAGTTCAGCACTGTTTAAGCGTTAGCTATTATAACAGTATTATCACTACAACTCCTGCAGCTACTGTGTTCCAGTCATCTTCTCCCACAGCCATTCATTCTTTAGGTCATTCGTGTTGGAGGCAAGGATTCTGGGAGGAATCCTATGCAGACGAACCAGACTGCTCATTGCACTTGTACAAACTTATGAATATTGGTTTGTTCAGCTACACTTGGCACATAGTAGGTGCTCAAAGTGCTTGCTGACTGAATAAACAAATGTCTTCCTACTAAACTTCACGCTCTTTAAAGGCAGGGACCATACTTCCCAGCTGTTGTCTTACTAGAACCAAGCACTTGGTGAGGCACACAGTAGGCACTTAGGGATTACGGAACTAACGAATGAATGGCTAGAGAAAGGGATAAATGACTGCAGGCAGAAAGTCATTAAGGCCACAAAGCTGCCACAGATGAAGCGCTGCAGAAAAACCGCCACCAGCTTTAGGAATGGGCTCAGCAGAGGAACAGATGTGACGGCAGAAGACCTTAACAACCAGGTAGAAGACCCGGTTCGCAGCGCCGGCCTTCCGGAACACCCGGGCGGGCGAGCGCGGACCCCGGCGGCGCGCCCCGCCCAGGCCCCGCCTCGCCGGCTCACGTGACCACGGGGCGGGTGTGCGCGCGACCGGGGCTGAGCGGCTGGGTAATCGCGGCTTTGCAGCGAGGGCCATGGCTGGCTTGGTGGACTTTCAGGACGAGGAGCAGGTCAAGTCGTTTCTGGAGAACATGGAGGTGGAGTGCCACTACCAGTGCTACCGCGAGAAGGAACCGGACGGTGAGCGCCGCCGGCACGGCTTGGGGGCACGTGGGGGAGTGGAGGGACGTGGTGGGGGGAGGGCTTGACGGGTCACGTGGGCGACCTCTGAGGGGATCTGGAAGGGCTCTGTGGGAGGCTGACGACGTTGTGTGTGTCGAGGAGGGGCGGATTGGTTTCCACGAGGACCTGCGGGACTCGCAGAGGGGGAACGCTCCGCTGCACCGAGCCTAGAGGCCGGGGCGGGGTAGGAGGGGCAGTGCTTGGACCTTTAGGGTAGAGAGACTGGGGATACATCAGTGCACAGATGAAATCCCCTGTCCTCATGGAGCTTACATTCCAGTGGGAGGAATTGGACAATAAACATAAGGAAATAAATGAAATAGTGTGTTAGAAAGTAATATATGCAATGGGAAAAAGAACTGACTGAGGGGTCTCAGGAGTTCAGGAGGGCATTTTAAGTTAAGTGGTCTGGGGAATTATTGAGAAAGTGACATTTGAAGAAGATCAGGAAAATTTGTGCCAGCGGCAGGTAACAGCTAGTGAAAAGGCCCTGGGGCATGGATGTGCCCCGTGTGTTGTGGGAACATTGAGTTGAGTTGAGTGGATGGTGGTGTCCAGAAGGGGCCACCCAGAGCAGCCAGTGTCTTTGGGTGGTTTTCTTCTTCCTACTTTATTTTTATTAAGGAAAAAAAAATGGCACTGGCCCTATCTTCTAAAAGCTTGCAGTCTAGTTTCCAGAACATGATATAGCTATTTCTTGAAAGTAATCAGCTACACCGAGTTGCTCTGCGGTATGATGACTTAAATAGAACCCAGGGTTGTTCTTTGAGGCCTGGCCCATGTCCTAAGTGTAGAGAGAATTCACAGGATTTGGTGTCACTGGGGAGCAGGATGGTTGGGGAAGACTTTTGGGGGAGGTCAGAGGAACAGGCAAGTGTTGATTAAATGGAGGAGAGGGTGGGAGAGGGAAATGCTGTCTTTTGGAGGTTGAAGTCAGAATGTCATGAGAAATAAGAGTGAAGAGGGAGCCTGGGCCACAATGTGTCAGGCTTTGAATGCCAGGGTAAGGCGTTTAAACTTTATTCTGTAGGCAATGGAGAGCCATACGTGTCTTGAGGAGTGAATTCATGGTAGTGTACTCTAGAGAATATACCAAGCAATGGAGTGGGGAAGGGTAAGCATGTAAGGATTGTCTGTGGCACTTTAGAAGGAGAGCCTGAGAGGAGGCTGTAGTTACTATAGCTCCTGGTACAGTAGTTTCCTTCAAAGTCACCATAATCTCTCACCTGGATTACTGAAATAGCCTTCTAACCTGACTCTCTGTTTGCATCCTCACTCCTTTAAAATCTATTCTCTGGGCCGGCCTGGTGGCGTAGTGGTTAGGTTCACACGCTCCGCTTCTGCAGCCCAGGGTTCGCAGGTTTGGATCCTGGGCGCAGACCTACACACCGCTCATCAAGCCATGCTGTGGCAGGTGTCCCATATAAAGTAGAGGAAGATGGGCATGGATGTTAGCCCAGGGGCAATCTTCCTCAGCAAAAAGAGGAGGATTGGCCACAGATGTTAGCTCAGGCCTAATCTTCCTCACACACAAAAAAATCTGTTCTCTTCTTGCAAAATGATACTTTAATTTTTATTTTGTTAGCAAAAATGTTTGTTTATTAGATTTTTAAATAACGAAAATTACACATTTGTTATTATCAGTGCTGGAGTGTGTCCCCTCATGCACTTTACTTCCTCCATATTCATCCAGGTATGTACAAACATACATACCACAGTAACCTTTTAAAAAAGGCACATTGGATCATATCACTGCCCTTCTTCAAACCCTCCAGTGGTCTGCTGTTGACATGGAATAAAATCCTAACTCCTTTCTGTGTTCTCCAAAGCCCTGTGATCTGGTCCCTGCCTTCCTCTCGTTTCCTGCCCCTTTCCTCCTTGATCCAGCCTCATTATACCTTATTTGTGTCAAGCTTATTCCCTCTTTTGAGTCTTTTTGCTTACTCTTCCTTGTGCCTGGGACTTGCTGCCCCCTTCTCATTTCATTGTCTGTAAATAGCTTGTTCATTCTTGTTATTCACATCGCAGCTCAGACCTCAGTCCTCAGTGAGGCTCTCCCTGATCATCTGATCTATGTTAACCCTTCCCCCAACATGCACAGCAAACCGTCATATCATCCTGTTTTATTTCAGTCATAACATTTATTACTGTTTGAATATATCTTGTTCAGCTGTTTACTTATTGTGTTTCCTCCTCTAGAATGTAATTTTTAAGAGGGCAAGTGGTTGCATTCCCAGCATCTAGAACAGTGTCTGGTACATAGATGCACATAGATGCTCAAATATTTGTTGATTGAAAATGAACAAGAGATGAGTGTTATGGGGAATGAAAAAGAAGGGACAGAAGGAAGAGATATTAAGGAGAGGCTTACTGGGACTAGAGACTGCCAAGGAGAGAGAGTATTTTCAACTCTGGTAGCTGCCATTTCTACTCTGTCTTTGGGCTTCATGTTCCTAGCCTGGCGAAGGAGGAAGGTACAGTCATCAAAGCATCCCTTTCTTGCTGCTGCAAAGACTAGCCCATCCCATGGGCCCTTTTGGTTTTCGGTGTTTTACTGCTGAACTTCCTGAGAAGTTCCAAAGCTAGCAGAGTTTCCATCATGGAAATCAGTGGGTCTTTGGGCCTGGCTGATAGGGAGCAGAAGGGTGCTACCAGAAGGGCTGGTGAGTGATGGAATCAGTGCAGGGCCCAAGGTCTCCCCAGTCCGAACATTGCTCAGTCCCCAGCTAAGGGCAGACAATGCCATTTGTAGAAATGGCTGAATGCTACCTGCATTCCTTGTGGTAAGGTCATCTTGCCACACCTCGGGAGGAGAGAGGCTGGTCCTAAATAAAAGACACATTCTGGCCTGCCACACCTTGACCCTCCCCCTTGCCGAGCAGCAACCCCAGACACGAATAACAGCTCTTGCCCTTTCCTCACAGGTTGCTATCGGCTGGTGGACTATTTGGAAGGGATCCAGAAGGATTTTGATGAGGCTGCCAAGGTGTTGAAGTTCAACTGTGAAGAGAACAAACACAGCGATAGCTGCTACAAACTGGGGGCCTATTATGTGACTGGAAAAGGTAAGGAGGGGCCTGCTTTCTTTGGTCCTTGTCATTGATAGTAGTGCTGGCATCACATTCCTGGGCCTGATACTGAGCCCTCCGTGCAGAAGGGTCCTCACAGGCACAGAGGAAGCACGTTGTAGGAAAATTTGGAGACAGGAGTTCAGAGTGATGAGGGGAAGAGCACAGTCTTTCAAGTTAGGCAGACCTTAGGGAATGCTATTTGGAAGTAGTGAGACCTTGAACCAGTCACTTTAACTCTGTGCCTCAGTTATATCACCTGTAAAATGGAGAAAAAATAGTACTTGCTTCATAGGGTTGTTTTGAGGATTAAAGAGGATAATGTAGGTAAAGGCATCAGCATGTGCCTGGCACAGAGGAAGGGACCAATAATTAATTCCCTTCCATCTATCTTTTCTCCTCATGCCCTAATTGCAGTTATCGCTGGAGTAGCAAGTAGTGTTTGTTATCTATTGCTAAATAACAAAATATCCCAACAAACATTATTTCACATAGTTTCTGCAGGTCAGAAATTTGGGAGTGGCTCAGCTGTGTGCCTCAGGATCTCTCATGGTTGTAGTCAAGACATTAGCCAGGGGTCTAGGGCTGCAGTCCTTTGAAGACTTGAGGGGAACTGGCGTTTCCAGTTCTAAGATGGCTCCCTCACATGGCTGTTGGTGAAGGCTTCTGCTTCTTGCCAGCTGTTATCAGGAGACCTCAGTTCCTTGTAACCTGGATCTCTCCGTGAGCTGCTTGTGAATCCTTGCGCCGTGGCAGCTGACCTCTCCGGAGTAAGTGAACCAAAAGAGAGAGCAAGGTGGAATCCATAGTGTCTTTTATGACCTACCCTTGGACGTCACACGTTCTTCATTTCCATCACATTCCATTTATTAGAAGTGAGTCAGTAAGTCTAGCCCGCACTAAGGGGAGAGAACTTAAATTCCACCCCTTGAAGGAAGGAATATCAAACCACCACCATAGGGAATATGACCTTTGACAGGCAGCTAATTGTTTTTGCTCACTAGATCATGAGCTTCCTAAGGATGATATGATTCATTCATCCCTTGTTCCTGGTGCCCAGCCAAGCTTGGTTAGAAAGATATTCAGTGAAAGTTTGATGAAGAAGATGTCTTTTTAATTCTCTGGAGCTGTGTGGACTATTTCTGCTTTCATATGGGACATGGGGTCTGTGGTAGTCTCTATTTTGAAGAAAGTTTAGCATCAACAGGAATATCAGCTTTCGTTGCTGGAGCAGAGGAGCATTTCTTTGACCTAGTAATTCTCCTACTGTCCTTTCCTAAGGAAATAACTGGAAATGCAAATAAAGATAATGTGCCGAGATACTCACCCCAGCATTATTTATCTGGCAAAACTTTATTTTCATTAACATATAATTTATAAGTAATATGTAACTGCATTATATTAATTATTTTTTTAAAAAACCTGTGTGCCAACAGTAGCAGCTTAAATAAATGATGCTACTTCCATTGGATGAAATGTTATTTAGCCCGTTAAAAAATAATGTTTCTTTTTTTTTTTTTTGCTGAGGAAGATTTGCCCTGAGCTAACATCCACAGCCAATCTTCCTCTTTTTGTATGTGAGCCACCACCACAGCATGGCCACTGACAGATGAGTGCCTGGGAACTGAACCTGGGCCACTGAAGCAGAGCACGCCGAACTTAACCACTATGCCACCAGGGCTGGGCCTAAAAAATAATGTTTCTAAAAATTTTTGTTGATATGGGGAAAAGCTTATGATATAATATTCAGTGAAGAAAGCTGAATACAAAATTATATATGGTGTGATCTCAGCTATATAATACAGTGTGCAAAACCAGAAATGTTCCTAGCTATTTGGTGTCTGGATTTGTGTCTTGGTAAAGTTTTGGGTTCCTTTTGTCTTTATAATATTTTACTATATTTATTTTCACTAGTATTTACTATATTTATTTTTACTAATATTTTACTATATTTTCCACAAGGAGAAAGTTCCTTATTGAATTAGGGAAAACAAAAGAGGCTGTGAAATTATTTTCCCTTCTCTTATTAGACAAACTTATGTGATTAATGATTGTGTACTGAGACTTTTTTTGCTTAAGTGCTCCTTTGTTGAGCAAACT
Source organism: Ceratotherium simum simum (assembly GCF_057802395.1). Taxonomy (NCBI): domain Eukaryota; kingdom Metazoa; phylum Chordata; class Mammalia; order Perissodactyla; family Rhinocerotidae; genus Ceratotherium; species Ceratotherium simum. The sequence goes on from NC_141921.1 coordinate 6,520,536, forward strand.
TTTAGTATCTACTATCTGCAGTGAAGCAATGAGTTAGATATGGACCCATAGCAGGGAAGAAATATACTAACACCTGTTATACCTGGGAGAGCTTGATAAGCATCTTCAGAGAGAGAGAGACATGTAAAGTACTGTGGGCGTTCACTGCTGGGAGTGTGTCGTTATCAAGGAGTGCTGTCATAGAGGAGGAGCCATTGAAACTAGTCCTTGAAGGACAGAGCAGATTTTGTTTGATGGAGATGGAATAGTTATGTCTCAGGCAGGGAGAAGGTGAACAGATGTGAAAGAACACGGTGTTTGGAGAACAGTTCTTAATCCTCTGTTAAGCTGACATTCTTAAATACGTTTCTCCAGGTGTTTAAACCAAAGTGGTTACAGAGGATCCTGTTAGCTGATCTTTGCTACTCAAGCTGTTCTGGATTGCTGTTTAGCAGCCCTTGGGCCCTGCCATGTCTAAAAGCCAGTACTTTTGACTCCCCCTGCCTAGTTCTGAGGCAAAAGATTTTCCAGTCTTTTTGGTTTTGTCCATTGTTCCTGAAAGCACACCCAGTGTCCTTTCTTGATACAGACTCGTTAATAACTCCCCTTTTACCAAGGATAGCTTGGGACATGGGAAAAAGTGAGAGTCCAAGGAACACACTTTTTTTTTTTTTTTTTTGGTGAGATCAGCCCTGTGCTAACATCTGCCAATCCTCCTCTTTTTTTTTTGCTGAGGAAGACTGGCCCTGGGCTAACATCCATGCCCATCTTCCTCCACTTTATATGGGACGCCGCCACAGCATGGCCTGACAAGCGGCGCGTTGGTGCGTGCCCGGGATCCGAACCGGCGAACCCCGGGCTGCTGCAGTGGAGCGCGCACACTTAACCGCTTGCGCCACCAGGCCGACCCCCCAAGGAACACACTTTTAGTCCTGAGCACTAATTGACAGTGTGGCATCAGGCAAGGTATTTTCCTTACCTGAGCTACAAATTCCTCATTGACAAAATGAGAGCAATAAGGTCTGCTCATACCTTCTTCATAGGATTTTTCTGAGTGTCAAATGAATCAGACGACTGCTTTGTTAAGCTGTAAAACATTCTGTCAGTGTGAACAGGTGTGTTTTGTCTTGGTTGCTGCAGAAGTTACTTTGGATTGCACACTTAGATGACCCAAGGAATGTTTTGGCCAGATGTTTTCATCTATGAAATCAACTTTATTTTTGCGAAGCAATCTAAATGTCCTACAAAAGGAAATGGAAAGTAACTCTAACACACAGCTCTTTGATAAAATATTATGCAGCCAATAAAACAGATTTAAGAAGGGTTTCTAGTGAAGAAAGCTCATGATTACAACATGTAAAAAGAAGACCAAACTACATAGAAAACATTCTAGGAGGAAATACACCAAAAATTAAATAGTGATGGTCTCTAAGTGTGGTAACAATGGATGATTTTTTTTTCTTTCTATTCAAGTTTTCAATTTCCTCTTCTAAAAAGTAGGATTACTTTATGGGGCTGGCCCGGTGGTGCAAGTGGTTGAGTGCGTGCGCTCCGCTGTCAGGCCATGCTGTGGCAGCGTCCCATGTAAAGTGGAGGAAGATGGGCACGGATGTTAGCCCAGGGCCAGTCTTCCTCAGCAAAAAGAGGAGGATTGGCAGATGTTAGCTCAGAGCTGATGTTCCTCACAAAAAAATAAATAAATAAAAATAAAAAATAAAAAGTAGGATTACTTTAGAGGAGGAAATGAAGGCTCAGATAAGTTAATGATGATAATTGCAAAAAAATATTTATCTCTGGTCAAGATGGCTCTTGTGAGCTCCAGACCGCATATAGCTGACTGCTTACTAGACAGTTCTACTTGGAAGTTCCCACAGTCGCCTCAAACTTAACAGATCCACTATGGAATTCTTAATTGTTTTCTTCTCCCAATTTATGCCCCTGTTGTCTTCCACTTTAGCAAGTGGTTTCTCTCTCCACCTAGTATCTCATGACCAGTTTATCTTCAAAATATGTCTCAGATCTGTCCTGTCTCTCCCTCTCCTGCTACCATTCTTATCCAAGCCACCGTCCTCTCCTGCTTGGATTACAGTTAGGAGATTAATGCAAGTCTCCAATCTTCTTTCCATAAGGCAGCTAAAATGAAATTTTAAGAATATAAACCATGGATTAGATAAAATATATGAAGCAACTGTTTTCGGACGTTGGACAACAGGCAGTACAGTACTGTGATCCCTGAGAAAAGGGAAACACATAAGGTGCGTCCCATCCAGGATTGCTTTGGTTTTCTGCCTGGAGACACTTTCCAGATTGTGCACAAAGAGGTGGAAGCCAAGTAGAGTGTGATATAATAGTCTTGCTGAACTGTTGAGACAGAAGTCAGAGTTTCTGGCCACTGAGGCAGCTGCACTTTGCAGGACAGGATACTAGAGAAGAAGGAGCTACACAGAGAAGGAGATCCAGAAATCCACATAGGGGTGCTCTTAAGTCTTTGGCCCGATGTTAAGCTGCACATCAGAGAGGGAGACCCTGAGAGACTTTGCAGTGAAAAGTTGGTGGGGAGCTGTGAACTGAGAAGCGATTCCAGAGGTTCACAGTGCTGGGAGTGGTTTGAATTCCAACCAGCCAGAGTGGAGAGACCTCATTGAACAACACAGACATTCACCTGAGACTCCAGAAAGGCCATGCCTTAGTAGTAAGACTATTCTGGATCTACTCTAACAAAACTTAACAGCAAGCCTCAGAAGGATCAGGCTGATTCACCAGTAAATTAGCTACCTGCCAGAACAAAACTCAACAGTCTTTAAAGGAATACAGCAAAATCCAGACTAAACAAAGTATCATCTGCAATGTCCTGCATAAAAATAAGAAATTACTAAACAGAAAAAAAGCAGTCAATTGAAACAGACCCAGATATGACAGAGATGTTGGAATTAACAGTGAAATATTTTAAAATGGGTGTAATAAATATGTTTAAGGGTTTAGATAAAAGATGGACATAATGAAGTGGAGAATCTAAATAGACCAATCACAAGTAAAGAGATTGAAATAGTAATCAAAAACCTCCCAAAAAATAAAAGTCCAGGACCAGATGGCTTCTCTGGTGAATTTTACCAATCGTTCAAAGAAGATTTAATACCCATCCTTCTCAAACTATTCCAAAAAATAGAGGAAGATGGAACACTTCCTAACTCATTCTACGAGGCCAACATCACCCTGATATCAAAGCCAGACAAAGACAATACAAAGAAGGAAAATTATAGGCCAATATCACTGATGAACATAGATGCAAAAATCCTCAACAAAATATTGGCAAACCGAATACGGCAATACGTTAAAAAGGTCATACACCATGATCAAGAGGGATTTATACCAGGGATGCAGAGATGGTTCAACATCCGCAAATCAATCAATGTGATACACCACATCAACAAAACAAAGAATAAAAACCACATGGTCATCTCAATAGACACAGAGAAGGCATTTGACAAGATACAACATCCGTTTATGATAAAAACTCTCAACAAAATGGGTATAGAAGGAAAGTACCTCAACATAATAAAGGCTATTTATGACAGACCCACAGCCAACATCATACTCAATGGCGAAAGGCTGAAAGCCATTCCTCTGAGAACAGGAATAAGACAAGGCTGCCCACTCTCACCACTGTTATTCAACATAGTACTGGAGGTTTTGGCCAGAGCAATTAGGCAAGAGAAAGGAATAAAAGGAATCCAAATAGGCAATGAAGAAGTGAAACTCTCACTGTTGCAGACGACATGATTTTATATATAGAAAACCCTAAAGAATCCATTGGACAACTATTAGAAATAATCAGCAACTACAGCAAAGTCGCAGAGTACAAAATCAATCTGCAAAAATCAGTTGCATTTCTGTATGCTAATAACGAACTAACAGAAAGAGAGCTCAAAAAGATAATACCATTTACAATTGCATCAAAAAGAATAAAATATCTAGGAATAAATCTTACCAAGGAGGTGAAAGACCTATACAACGAAAACTACAAGACATTATTGAAAAAAATCAATGATGACATAAAGAAATGGAAAGACATCCCATGCACATGGATTGGAAGAATAAACATAGTGGGGCCGGCCCTGTGGCTTAGCGGTTAAGTGCACACGCTCCACTACTGGTGGCCCGGGTTCGGATCCTGGACGCGCACTGACGCACTGCTTCTCCAGCTGTGCTGAGGCCACGTGCCACATACAGCAACTAGAAGGATGTGCAACTATGACCTACAACTATCTACTGGGGCTTTGGGGAAAAAAAAGGAGGAGGATTGGCAATAGATGTTAACTCAGAGGCGGTCTTCCTCAGCAAAAAGAGGAGGATTGGCATGGTGTTAGCTCAGGGCTGATCTTCCTCACAAAAAAAAAAAAAAAAAAGAATAAACATAGTTAAAATGTCTGTATTACCTAAAGCAATCTACAGATTCAGTGCAATCCCAATCAGAATCCCAATGACGTTCTTCACGGAAATAGAAAAAAAGAATACTAAAATTCATATGGGACAACAAAAGACCCCGAAATAACTAATGCAATCCTGAAAAAGAAGAACAAAGCTGGAGGCATCACAATCCCTGACTTCAAAACATACTACAAAGCAATAGTAATCAAAACAGCACGGTACTGGTACAAAAATAGACACACAGATCAATGGAACAGAATTAAAAGCCCAGAAATAAGACCACACATATGCAGACAGCTAATTTTCAACAAGGGAGCTAAGAACATACAATGGAGAAAGGAAAGTCTCTTCAATAAATGGTGTTGGGAAAACTGGACAGCCACATGCAAAAGAATGAAAGTGGACCATCTGCTATTGCCATTCACAAAAATTAACTCAAAATGGATCAAAGACCTGAAGGTGAGACCTGAAACTATAAAACTCATAGAAGAAAATATAGTCAACACACTATTTGACATTGGTTATAAAGGAATCTTTTTGGATGACATGCCTACCCAGACTAGGGAAACTAAAGAAAAAATAAACAAGTGGGACTTTATCAGATTAAAGAGTTTCTACAAGACAAATGAAACCAGAATCAAGATGAACGGACAACCCACCAGCTGGGAGAAAATATTTGCAAAACATATATCTGACAAGGGGTTAATCTCCATAATATATAAAGAACTCACACAACTGAACAACAAAAAAACAAACAACCTGGTCAAAAAATGGGCAGAGGAAATGAACAGACACTTCTCCAAAGAAGATATACAGATGGCCAATAGGCACATGAAAAGATGTTCAACATCACTAATCATCAGGGAAATGCAAATCAAAACAACACTAAGATATTACCTCACGCCCGTTAGAATGGCTATAATCACCAAGACAAAAAACAACGAATGTTGGAGAGGATGTGGAGAAACAGGAACCCTCGTACACAGCTGGTGGGAATGCAAACTGGTGCAGCCTCTATGGAAAACGGTATGGAGATTCCTCAAAGAATTAAAAATAGAAATACCCTATGATCCAGCTATCCCACTACTGGGAATCTATCCAACGAACCTGGAATCAACAATCCAAAGAGGCTTATGAACCCCTATGTTCACTGCAGCATTATTCACTGTAGCCAAGAAGTGGAAGCAACCCAAGTGTCCGTTGACTGATGATTGGATCAAGAAGATGTGGTATATATATATATACAATGGAATACTACTCAGCCATAAAAAAAGACAAAATCATCAAATTTACAACATGGATGGGCCTGGAGAGTATTATGTTAAGTGAAATAAGCCGGAAAGAGAAAGACAAACACTATATGATCCCACTCATATGTGGAATATAAACCAACACATGGACAGAGAAAACTGTATTGTGGTTACCAGGGGCAGTGGGGGTGGGGGTGGGCACAAGGGGTGAAGGGAGACATATATATGGTGATGGACAAACAAAAATGTACAACCCAAAATTTCACAATGTTATAAACTATTAAAACAACAATAAAAAAAAAGATGGAAGTAATGAGTGAACAGGTGGGAAATCTCATTAGAGAAATTGAAACTATTAAAAAGAACCAAATGAGGGGCTGGCCCTGTGGCTTCGAGGTTGAGTGCACGTGCTCCGCTGCTGGCGGCCCTGGTTCAGATCCCGGGTGCGTGCCGATGCACCACTTCTGCAGCCATGCTGGGGCCACATCCCACATACAGCAGCTGGAAGGATGTGCAACTATGACATACAACTGTCTACTGGGGCTTGGGGGGGGTGGGAAAAAAAAAAGGAGGAGGATTGGCAATAGATGTTAGCTCGGAGCCAGTCTTCCACAGCAAAAGGAGGAGGATTGGCATGGATATTAGCTCAGGGCTGATCTTCCTCACAAAAAAAAAAAAAAGAACCAAATGAAATCCTGCAGTTGAAAACTGTAATATTTGAAATGAAAAGTTCACTGGACAGGCTTAGCAGCAAATTAGACACTTCAGAAGAAAATCATCAATGAGGTTGAAAGATCAGTGAACTTGAAGACAGGATTATAGATATTATCTAAACTGAAGCACTAAGAGAAAAAAAAAAGAACAGAGCCTGACTTGTGGGGTTCAACACCTGTCAATCTGACATACATGTATTGGAGTCCCAGAAAGAGAAGAGATTGAGGCAGCAAAAATACTTGAAGAAATAACAGCAGAAAAATTTCCCAATTTGATGAAAAATATCAGTCCACAGATCCATAAAGCTCAGTGAACCCAAGCAGGGTGACCATTGAAAATTACACCTAGACACATTATTACCAATTTGCTGAAAACCAGAGAAAGAGAAAATCTTAAAAAGCAGTTAGAGAAAAAGATATTGAGGGGAACAAGGGTGAGAACACTGACTTCTCATCAGGAGCAGTGTAAGCCAGAAGACAAAAGAACAACATCTTTTAAATGCTGAAAGAAAAAACTGTCAAACTTGTATTCTACTTTAAGCAAAAATGTCTTTAAAAATGAAGATGAAATTCATTTTCCGATAAACAGAAGCTGAGAGAATGAGTCACTGCAGACCTGTGCTGTAAGAAATGTTGAAGAAAGGTGTTAGGGTTAAAGGAAGATGATAAAAGATGGAAACTAGGATCCATACAAAAGAATAAAGCACACTAGAATGTGTGTGTAAATATAAGACTTCCTTATTTCTAATGTCTTGAAAAGATTGTTTAAATTAGCAAAAATAATAGCAATATATTGTGAGGCTTATAATATATATAGATGTAAAACAAAAGAGTAATATATATAGAAATAAAACATGACAGCAGTAGTCCTAAGGATGGAAATGTGGTAAATGAATGCAAGTATACTGTTGTGAGTTTCTAACATTATAAGTGAAGTGGTATAATAGTAATTTATGGTAGATTGTGATAAGTTAAGGATATATATTATAACCACTAGATGAACCACTGAAAAAAGTATAATTAAAAAACCAATGATGAGAATGAAATCGACTATTAGAAATGTACAATTCAAAAGAACACAAGAAAAAGGAGCAAAAAACCTTTGAGACAAATGGGAAAAAATGAGATTGTAGACTTAAACCCAGTAGTATCAATAATTGCTTTAAACGTAAGTAAACTCTCCAGTAAAAGGCATAGATTGTCAGGCTGGATGTGAAAGCAAGAGCTAACTATATACCGTTTAAATATAAAGGTGGCAGGAATACATTTTCAAAACTGGAAGGACTCAGGGAATATAGAATCTATGAGCTTTTCTAGAAAAGTCTATCTGAAAACCAATAAAGAAGTTAATCAAAAGAAATAATTCAGGAATGGAGAAGCTCTTATGAAAAGACTGGTGATGAGCAGAATCCATTCAGAATGAATACTGGGCTAATTAGGGTTACTGGATAGAATGTAAATAATATAAACCTTTAGGGCACGAAAACACCATAACATTTACTGAGCACTTATTATGTGCCAGGCTCTTGTAAGAACACATTTAAGCTTCCAACATATGAAGTAGATACTATTATCCTTACTTTACAGATGAGGAAAATCTTTTAGAGGTTAAGTAATTTGCCTAAGGTCACACAGCCAGCAAGTAGTGGAGCCAGGACTGGAGTCTAGGTTTTCTGGCTACAGAGCCCAGGCTTCACTGTGCTATACTGTCTCCCTAAGTTGAAATAACATGACCAACAGAAAGTAGAAGGTGGGGAATGAGAGATGGGAGGAAGTATGAGATGCCAGTATCTTCACCTCTTATAGTTGTGAGGCAATACTGTCTAAAATTTCATTAAAAAAATAAAAACAATGATTCTAACCTTTTAATATATTAAATAATCTCTTTATACCTCCAGGGGCCCATTTAGGAAATTTCTCTGTTGAAGAAATATTCATTTGAAGTTGAGCAGTTTCTTCAATTTTGCTTCAGTTTAGTTTTCTTCTGATAAATTCAAGTAAAATGCAAGTTAAAATTGTTATTTACAAATAGCATATGTAATCCAGTTTTTCAGAGTATTTCTATCTAGCTGTCCATTCAGCCAGCCAGCACTTAATCTGAATGCAGCTGCAGAGATGACTGGAATGGGGTTCTCTAAATGATAATGATGGTTATTTCCAGGTGGTGGATTTGGAGTGAGTTCTTTAAAAAATAATGTTAAAAGATAGTTAGGATGTTTATATTTTTTGAGAATGGGTGATGGTACATGGGAATTAGAAATTTTCCATTAAAAAAAAAAAAAACTAAAGAAAAAACTGAGCCCTGTCACCACCTCTGCTTAAAATGACCCATTAGCAGTTTCCCATTGCTCCTAGGATTAAGTACAGGGTCCTTAATGAGACGCAGCAGACCCTGCATGATCTGGCCCCTGCCTGCCTCTCCAGCCTCCCTTCCCCAGTGATTTCTGAGTTCTAGCTACATGGGCTCCTTTTCTCTTGATGTCTTATTCCTGCTGCCTGGAACAACCCTCACCCCCTATTTTCTTTTTCTTCTTTTTTCCATTAATGGCACAGCTCGAATGTTGCTTTGGGGAAGCTTCCTTGACCTCACCCCCTAGTCTAGGTCAGAGCCCTGGTACATTCTCCTAGCACCCTGTACTTTTCCTCCTTACACTTGTCACACTTACACATTTATTTGTGTGGTTGTTTAATGTCGATCTCATTAGACCATAAGATCCACAGGGGCAGGGGCAGTGTCTCTTTGTTCCCCAGAACCTAGCACAGTAGTTGGCAAATAATATGCATTCAGTGTGTATTTAAATTAACGAACATTTAACAAAGTGCTTATAAGGTGCCATGTTCTCGCTGTAACCCTATGAGGTCGCTATTATTATCATTCCCACTTTTCACCTCCTTTACCTGTTTGGGCTTCTTCATAGGATATCATTTGAACAAAAGATTCCGTGGCTAAGAAAGCTGGAAGGTCTGTGCATTATGCCAGGCCACCTTCCTTTCATGCTGCCTTAGCTCAAAGCATATGAACTTTCTTCGGGAATTGTTCCCTAACTTTGGCCTGAGACGTTTAGGTTCTGCCCTGGCATGAGTTTACTTTTTTCTTCCCTTTCCTTCCTCCCAGGTGGACTGCCTCAGGACCTGAAAGCTGCCTCCAGCTGCTTTCAAATGGCATGTGAGAAGCCCGGGAAGAAATCTGTGGAGGCGTGTCACAACGTTGGTCTCCTGGCGCATGATGGACAGGTCAATGAGGATGGCCAGCCTGATTTGGGGAAGGCCAGAGACTACTACACAAGGGCCTGTGATGGCAGCTATGCCTCCAGCTGCTTCAACCTCAGTGCCATGTTCCTGCAGGGCGCCCCTGGCTTTCCCAAGGACATGGGCCTGGCGTGTAAATACTCAATGAAAGCCTGTGACCTGGGCCATGTCTGGGCCTGTGCCAATGCCAGCCGCATGTACAAGCTGGGGGATGGTGTCGATAAGGACGAAGCCAAGGCTGAGGTGTTAAAAAACCGGGCCCGGCAGCTGCACAAAGAACAGCAGAAAAGTGTGCAGCCTTTAACGTTTGGGTAGAGTGGCCCACCCTCTTCTCAACAAACAGCTTGAGGCTGGCACCTCTTCTTTCTGATGCAGCTCTTGGAGGTCAACCTGCTGGAGCAGGAAGACTGGAAATTTGGTATCAGGAGCTCTGGTCACCTAGACCCATTGCCCCAGGGTGTCATCTACTGGGATGTAGCCTGAAATGTTTGTTTCAGTCAGTATTCCTTTATCTGGTGTGTTCTGTGATGACACTCACGTTTATGGGGTCTTAGTTCTCAAACTCTTGTAGCTCTGTGAAAAACAGCAAACTGGAGAGCCATAGAGATTGGGGTGGGGTGGGGTGGGGAGGAGAGGCAAAGAGCAGGAAGTTGAGAAAATCAGCAGCCACAGGGCCTGAGGGAATCAGACATTATTATTATTATTAGTTGGGAGGGTTTGAAAATCAGAAAGTATATCTTAACTTACATATTAGAGAGCTTAAGGAGCTGAGAACATTTAACTAGTCCCAGCTGCCACCCTCTGACATATGTAATCATTGGTGTGGGCTCCCTTTCTGCCTTTAGCATCAGATCTTTCAATAAATTCATAGAGATGAATGTGCGACATAAGGAAGGGATGTGCGACATAAAAGTTAAAGGTCGTGCTTCAGAGTTGTTAAAGAAGGTGAAACATAAGTCTTCACAGTTAAAAGTTAGCATCCCCCGTCCACTCACCTGGCTCTGCTCATCATGCTGAGGGAGCAGATTATTCCCAAGGCAACTTCAGCTGGGAATTTGTAAGCAAGGACGTTGTGACACATTTTGTCCCTCAGGACTGAACCTTCTTAACTGTCCCTGTAAATAAACTATTTTGATTGATTAGTAGTTTGTGTTATTAGTGTTTTCTCCAGATTCTGGATAGGGTAGAGAATATGTTCTTCATAGTGGTTGTGACTTTTAAGAGCATTTGCTTTTTCTATTTTCTCCCTAACTTGTCACCAGGGGGCGAGCTTGTCATTTTCCTGCTGATAACAGGGAGATTATTTCTGTCACCACCTACTGTTTTTGGGCTTCCAGTTTTGCAACTGTCGTAGAAGGAAGGCTTGCTGTATGGATGAAGGTTTGTGAGCACAGTTGATGGTTAGAGGAGAGGGACTTTCCCAAGTGCAGAGAAGTTTTAAAAAGCTAATTTATTTTAAAAATATACAGTAGCTTCTGTTGTGTTAACTCTGTAGGCCAACAAGCATATGAAAAGGTGCTCCCACATCACTAATCATCAGGGAAATGCAAATCTAAACCACAATGAGATAATTACCTCATACCTGTCAGGATGGCTATTATCAAAAAAAAAAAAAACAAGTGTTGGCGAGGATGTGGAGAAATTGGAAGTCTTATACGTTGTTGGCGGGAATGTAAAATGGTGCAGCCACTATGGAAGACAATATGGCAGTTCCTCAAAAAATTAAACATAGAATTAACCATATGATCCTGCAGTTTCCCTTCTGGGTACATATCCAAAAGAATTGATAGGGTCTCCAAGAAATATTTGTACACCCATGTTCATAGCAGCATTCACAATAGCCAAAAGGTAGAAGCAACCCAGATGTCTATATACAGGTGAAGGGATAAACCAAATGTGGTACATACATACAATAGAATGTTATTCAGCTTTAAAAGAAGGAAATTCTGACACACGCCGTAACATGGATGAACCTTGAAAACATAATGCTAAGTGAAATAAGCCAATCACAAAAAGACAAATACTATATGATTCTACTTAGATGAGGTATTTAAACTCATAGAGACAGAAAGTAGAGTGGTGGTTGCCATGAGCTGGGGGAGGGGGAAATGGGGAGTTGTTTAACAGAGTTTCAGTTTTGTAAGATGAAAAAGTTCTGGTGATTACTTGTACAAAAATGTGAATATACTTAACTGTACAATTAAAAATGGTTAAGATGGTAAATTTTATGTGTATTTTACCACCATTTAAAAAAACTAAACATTTAATTTTTTAAAAATGCAAGATATGAGATTTTGGGTTATAAAATTAATATGTTCTCATGAAGTGCAGTTTGGAACACAGCAGAAGAAACAATTACCCCTCACTATCCTTGACCACCTATAAGCATTCTTTGGCCCAATAATGTTGTTTAACCATTTTTTAAGAATCACATCTTTTCAATTAAATAATGGGTTTTGTAATTTTGAAGAATTAGGTTAACTTGCTTTTTGGTGGCAGATACGCTGGGTGATTTTTTATGGACCAGTTTGTTCCTGGGACCCAGGGTGCCTGCCTTCCTTGGATCACATACTGAGGTGGGCTGGGAACAATGAAGTGGGCATTAGTAGTGTCAAAATGTTGCATTTCACAGAAGTTACTAAAATGCACAGAATAATAATTTACTGTCCAGAAGGGTCGAAGGCCATTTCATTCCCAGGCTGCTGTGGGGAGAAATGGGTTAAGAGCCAGCATTACTGAGTTTCTCACTTTTGTGCAACCTTGGAGGCAAAGTTTGAAAATGGGTTTCCAGACTCCGGTCACGGCAGGCAGTATCATTACTGTGGCTTCTGGCCAGCAGGCATTTGAATCTTCATTAGGAACTATTTCCAGCATTTTTCCACCATGCCAGTCTTGGGCTGGATGGTCTAACGGAGAAGAAGTTTTAGAACTGACTGGTGGTTTGTGTTCTCGTTAGTGTTCTCACTAAAATCTGACAGTACAGTGCTCAAGTGCTAAGAGAAAGGGAAGCAGGAGTCCCAGAGAAGGAGGAGAGGCCGGACGGTCTAGAGATTTGGGTTGTTTTTTTTTTAAGATTTTATTTATTTATTTTTTCCCCCCAAAGCCCCAGTAGATAGTTGTATGTCATAGCTGCACATCCTTCTAGTTGCTGTATGTGGGACGCAGCCTCAGCATGGCCGGAGAAGCGGTGCATCGGTGCGCACCCGGGATCCAAACTGGTGAACCCTGGGCTAACATCCATGCCCATCTTCCTCCACTTTATGTGGGACGCTGCCACAGCATGGCTTGACAAGCGGTGCATCGGTGCGCACCCGGGATCCAAACTGGTGAACCGCGGGCCACCACAGCGGAGCACGCACACTTAAACCGCTTGTACACCGGGCCGGCCCCATAATTTTATGTTTTTAAAAAGCATCCAGTAATCACTGCACAAAAAAATGAAAATGTTTTTGGCTTCCTAATGTTCATTTTTCAGTTTAGATCTCTTTTATTTTGAATTCTACATTAGGGTTGGGGGGCACCAGACTCTTTCTGGTTCTTAGGTCTAAAGGTCTTAACCTGGGTTCCCAGCTGGGTTTTGCCTTTTATTGGCTGTGTGACCTTGGGCAAGTCTTGGTTTTGTCTCCTCTCAGATGGGGATGACAGTGCCTTCTAGGGTTGTTAAAAGGATTAAATAGTAGCTCTTATCATAGAATAATAAATGTTTCTTTAAAAAGATTTTTATGGGGCCACATTTTACAATTAGATAATTATTTTTCTCTCTAAGTGGCAGTGTTCTGCTTGTGAAGGAGACTAGCTTTTAAAACAGGCTGCTTTTGCTCCCATTCTTTTAATGCCCAGGGAGCTGATGGTGAGGCTCTCCAGGGGTATTCACTGCATAAAACAGCTGCAGGAGGCAGGCCTGGTGAGGGGTGGGTGGGGCCTGCCTCCTGCCTCCTCCTTCTCTGTTGCCCCAGCGGAGACAGAGTTGGTGAGAGGACTTGCACCTGCTGGGGGCCCAGAGTGGAAACTATTCCCAGCTGGTGCCCCTCCCCAGGCTTAAGGAATGATGATTATATTACAGTTTATAAAGCAGGCCTCCCCACTGTCTAAGGGGAAAGGCCAAAATTCTTTGCCCAGTGTGTAAGTCTCCCCACCCCCGTGGTACAGTCCCTGCCTCCATATTTAGCCTCATTGTTCCTAGCTTGAGCTTCTGCAACAGGGAACTGCTTGTGGTCTCTGCATCATGCCAAAAAAAAAAAAAAAAAGAGTAACAAGAAAAACACCCGGGCTCTTTCTTACTGCCATGCGTTTGTGATGCTGGTTCATTTCTCTGGAACGCCCTTCTACCTTTTAAGTGGAATGCTCTTCCTCTTTCGAGGCTTGGGAAGCTGATCACACTGTGTTGTCGTCTGTGTGTTGATGGTCTTCGCTGCCCGTGAGACTGAGTTCTTGGAGAACAGGGACTCAGCTTCATCTCTGTCGTCAGTGAGGCTGGGCACACGCTGGGCCACGAGGGGCTGCTTTCAGAGATGAACAGCGCAGAGTGGCACCCTAGCAGCCTCCCGAGCACCCCAGACAAATCAGGCCCAGGCTGCCCTTGAGGCTGCAGGGCTATACTGGTTTTGAAACTGCTTCTCAAGGAATGCTCCTGTGTAAGCCAGAGCGGGCGCACGAGGGATCAGTACTCTTGCTTGAGCTCTGTCAGGGAAAGTGTCTTTAGAAAAAGGTTTTTGAAATAATGAAGGAAAAGGACTCAACACAGTTCCCCCTGGCACCCTAAAGTACATGCTCAGTAACTTAATGCCAACAAAGCAATATGAATATCCTCATGGCTAAAGAATCACAAGTCCAAGTATGCCACATTTTTTTCTTGAAATACTAAGAATGTCTTTCTTGAAATACTAAGAATTAATGGTCTTTGCTCATCGTCATAATTACTTGTTTTCATGTTTGTCTCTCTGATTAGTCTATGAGGCTCCAAAGATCAAGATTTCTATCCTCTTCGAAATCCTTCAAAGATTTCTTGTCCTTTCATCAGTGATGAGCCCCTTACTCCTCAGTCTCTTGGGGCACCTGCTTAAAATAGAGATTCTTGGGTCCACCTAGAGGTACTAAATGAAAATCTGAATTTTAAATAAGCAAACTCCAGGAGAGTCTTAGGCATATGAAAGTGGATAAGCCACTCCAGCGGTATCAAGTCCCAGCTCCTTAGCTTGGCACCACAACCACTCTACAGGCTGGGCTTCACAGCTTCAGCTCTGCACAGCAATTGACCAAACCATCCTGCTTTCTCACCCCTCTTGGCACGAGCCTGGCCAACTCCTAGTGGTCCTTCAAAACTCAGCCCAGATGTCACCTCCTCCAGAAAGCCCTCCTGAACCTCCAAGTTCTGTGGTGCTCTGAAGGTCCTATGCTTCTCACTCTCAGTTCTTTTCACATGGTTGGGGACAGGCTGTAAGTGCCTCAAGGGCATGGATTATGTCTGACTCATCTCTATTCCCAGTGCCTAGCTCAGGATCTGGTACAGATAAGATACTTAATAAATCTTTATTGAAGGAAAGGGAAGGGAAGGGACTCTGGGAACAAACCCTGTCTTCCGGTGGATCCATTGAGCATTGAAAAGGTAGTGTTCTGGAGAAGGATCTGGGTTTAAATCATTTCTCTGCCACATACAAATGTTACCTCTCTGAGCCTCATTTTCCTAATCTCTCAAGTAGGGATAATGCTTACTTTTCAGGGCTAATGTGAGAGTTAAAGAGTTAAATGAGATAAAGTAGGTGAGGTGCTTAGCTCAGTGCCTGGCACATTCTAACTGTGTAATAAATCACCGGAGGACTCTCTTCTGGAAGTGGAACCAGGCTTGTTCTATAAGCTCCAGAGAACAGAACAAGACCCAGGGGATAAAGCTGCAGGGAGATGACCTCAGTTCAGAGAGTCTGAGTAGAAGGAAGAACTTTCCACTTGACAGAATGGGAAGCCTCAGGAGGAGGTGAACTGGCTGTCACAGGAGTGTACAAGCTGAAGGTAGATGCTCATCTGTCAGGGCTGATGCAGAAGGGCCTGATTCTACACGAGATTTGGGGTGGGGCTGAGCGTGATGAAAGATGGGAGCCAGGTAAGGCGTTTCCACTCAGTGCCCTCCATAATGCATTAATTTAACCAACACTGAGAGCCTCCTCTGGGCTGAGGCCTAGGTTGGGCACTGGGGACACAGCTGAACCTGACAGGCTCCCTGTCATTTAGGAGCTCGCGGTCTAAATAGTGGTCATTTATTGGGCATCTACTATGTGCCAGATGCCCCAATCCCCTCAACAACCCTCTGAGGAAGCTTTTATTCTCATCATATTTCAGGCAAAGAAACTGAGGCTCAGACAGACGAAGTGGTTTGCAGAGACACACAGACCCAGTGAGTAGTGCAGCTGGGATTAACGTGTAGTCCTGCCTGTCTCCTAACCCAGCTTTCCACCACCCAAGGCTGCCTTTCATCCAGATGCTGAAAGCTCTTTGCAGTCGTGGGGAAATCCCCAGACAGCACCCAGGATGCTGATGGCCGATGAACGTGAGTGACAAGGCTGAGGTCAGCTTCAGGAGGACGTGGTCTCCCTGCAGCACTCTCTGTGCCCAGGTTCTCTCCAGCCTGGGCCGTGTGGAGGGCCCAGGAAAACATGCTGAGGTCAGACCTCACTGCTCACATGACCAGCCGACCTGCCTGGGCCAGGGCTCCCTGAGGGAACCTGAAACCTGGCTGGGTTCCATCGGCTCCAAGAATAGCAGCTGACCCTACTGTCCCCGAACTGGAACTTCCGATCAGGTTCCAGGAGGCCCAAGCAGACTCCAGACATCAGTGGCAGCAAACTTTGACCTTGAGGCTGCTCTGGGGTGGGCTAATAACAGCTACATTCACTAAGGACCCACTGTGTGCAAGGCACCTCCTGGAGGGGGGACGTCCTTCAAGGGAGGTCTAGGAAGTATGGAATCCATTCTGCAGATGAGGAAATTGGGGCTCAGAGATACTGAGAACTTGCCCAGGGTCACAGTGAGTATGTAGCAGAGCGAGATTTGAGCCTGGGCTGCCTGTGCCAGTGACCCTGCTTCTGTGAGGAGGGAAGAGTACTCCAAGACCTCAGAAGAGTCCCAGGCAGAGCAGACAAATTGCGTCAGCCTTCACAGTGATGTCACTCCCACAGAGTGGGGCCCAGATGCTTAGGAACGCGAGATTTGAGAGCCACTAGAGATTCTGGAGAGCATCCCAGTTCACTCGAGCTTATTTCCTCATCCGTAAATGAGCAGCACACCCACATGGCAGCTGAATAAGCCTAAGCACAGACTTGAGAGCCAAGCAGATGTGGGTTAAAATCCTGACTGGCGGTTCCTACCTACAATACCTTGGACAAATCACATCACTGCCTCTCTGAGCCTGTTGCCTCAGTCATTTGTTCCACAAAGAGCTTTTGAGCACTGATTATGTGCCATGCATTATTCCAGCAGCTGGGGCTACACCAGTGAAAAAAGCAGACAGAAATCACTACCCTTTTGAGTTTAAATTCTAGAGCTCTGAAAAATACCTCACTGGATTGTTATGAGGATTAAATGGAGGAATGTACAATGGTGTAGTGTGTCTGGTAATGTAATGGTCTGGTAAATAATAAGCACTCAGTTTAATGATATGATTATGATGATGTGAACATGCCTGGTCAGTGCTCAGTGAAAGAACATTTAATTTGATACTGAATTCAACTATTTCATTTCACAGACAAAGAAACAGACCAGAGAGGGCATGAAACGCCTCTAGTTGCCCAGCAAGGCAATGGTAGGTTTCCAGCTCCTGGTCTGGTGTTTGTACCACCATCCACTAAACCTAGGGGGCTATCTCTGACAAAGGGAGCCGGGGAGGAAGGTGGGCAGCCTGAATCCTGTAGCCAGTGAGGCCAAGGTAGGCTTATAGCTAATTGATGGACTCCAGAGCCCAGGGAGCTTTAACTCTCTTTGTGCCAAACGCTTCCTGTGTTTCTCTGGTGTGCCAGGAGCTTTCCAGGCTCAGCCTCGACATGGACACATGACAGGATGGGCTGAGGGTGGGGTGGGGTGATGCAGAGCTGAAGACACAGGGTGCTGCTCCTTGCTGGCTTCATGAACGTGCGTCCTGTGCATTTGCACAGGGCCCTGTGTTTGGTTTAATGCTCTGCTGTCACTGTCTTGAAATTCTTAATAATTTTTGAACAAGGGCCCTGCATTTTCACTTTTATTTCACTGGACCCCCAAAGATTATGCAGTTTATTAATGTGGGTGCTGTGCTCTGGGGTGGGAGGCAGCAGCCCCCAGCCTAAAGCGGTCCTGGGACTTGTCAGAGGCTTGTTGATACTATGGGCCAATGGCTGAGTCACCAACAGACAGGAAAGAAGCCAGACCAAGCCGCACCTTGCAGGTCTGGCCTGTCACTGCAAATCTCTAAGAGACTGTAACGGGCAAGGGAGAAGACAGGCTCTAGGGAGATTCTGGGGGTGGAACTGGAACCTACAGAGGAGGAGCATGATCTGAGGGGGATTTCAGCTCAGTGTGAGAAAGACTTTCCTAACGGTCCAAATGTAATCATGATATGTAAAATATACCTCAATAAAGCCATTAAAAATGTAATCATCATACTGGCAGCTAACATCGACTGGGTGCTTACTATGTGCAAGGAGTTGTGCTAAACACTTCATTGACAATATGGAGGATAGCAGAGCAGTCAAGAACATGGGCTCTGGCGCCATACTGCCTGCGTTCTATCCTGGCTCCACCACTTATTAGCTGTGTGACCTGGTGTAAGTTACTTGACCTTTCTCTGCCTCTGTTTCATCATCTGGAAAATGGAGATAACAATGGTACCCAGCTCCCGGGGTTATTGTGAGAATTAAATGAGTTTACATACGTAAAACACTTATAATAGTGTTTGACATATATTTAGTACTATAGATAAGTGTGTGTTAGTTATTGTTTTATTTAAGCCTCAGGACAATCCTATGGTGTAGGTAGTATTTAGCATTATTCCCATTTAACAGATATGTAAACCGAGTCTTAGAAGAGGTCAGTGACTTGCTAATCACAGAGTTGGTAAGTGGTAGAGCTGGGATTTGGCCAGCAGTCAAGGAATTCTCAAGGAGATTCCACCTTAGGAGTTAGGTCAGACTTGTTGACCATCATGCCCAGTGTTTACAGGGTAGGCGTCTGGTGAGTTTTTGTTAAATTAATCAATTATTGTTTCTTTCATCTCTGAGATTCTAAGCCTCTGGGAAATGTATGCTCTGGCTGGAGGAGGGTTCAGGAACCCAGCTGCTGGGGATTTCTTACCAATTGTTGGCCTCAGCATAATGAATATCGAGTATGTCCACTCGAGGCCTTCTGAGTTAATTGCCTGTTTGCTCCATCCTTTCATCCCTGTGGGCACTGCCCAAACTCCAGTCTCATCATCTCTCTGGACTCTGAACTCAGCCACTGCATACTAATCCTGGTCTCTCACATCTGCACAGCCCTGCATAGTATACAAAGTGTTTTCACATTCAGTGGTTCATGGTCTGTGTGGCAGACAGCTCAGTACTCATGCCAGGCCTCTGAACAGAGTCCAGGCAGCCAGGGCTACCTGCCCCAAGACCAGGGCCGACTGCACGGGAGGGGGTGTGCAGTCTGGACACTCGGGGGAGCTCGGGGAGCTGTTGCTCTCTGGGTGGTATTTGGGGATCTCTTGAGCCAAGGAGTGTATGAAAGGTGCAAGGTTCTCACCAGAGAGTGTTCACTGCCACTCACGCTTAAGAGCTCAGATTCAGAAACAGTGCTCGGGCAAAACTGAGGAAGGCAGTCCCTCAGCTCTTCTAGAAGTTTAGCAAGTATCCCTTCATGAAGTTCCAGCTATAGAGGGCTGGCACCCTAAACCTCATCCCTGCCACAGAATAGCTTTTTCCCAAATTGCCATCAACCTACATCCAGGATTGCTGTAGGAAGTACGGCAGTGTGCCACCGTATCTATATTTAACAACAATAAGAGCAAACACTCTGTGTCAGGTACTGTTTTAAGTGCTTTGCAAATATTAATTTTTAATTCTCACCACAACCTTATGAGATAGGTACTGTTTTTATTTAACTTACAGAAATTCAATTTTACTTGCTGTGAATAAAAAGAGATAGACAGATGGAAAGAGAAAGACCAGTAATATATTAAATACTATCTCACTTACTCAGCATATGCCCCAGAATGAGAGTGTCCTGGGAGAGGTAAGTCCTGGGAGAGGTAAATCTATTCCTTCCATTGGTATCAGTTCCTACACGCCTCATAAAATTCTCAGTGTGTGCGCGTTTGGCCACACATGTGATTCTAGGGTTTAAGGATATGTCTCACCCCCAAGCAAGCCAATCTCTTCATCAGATATCCCACCAAAGAAACAGCAATCTGTTCCATCACTAGAGGAAAAATTGGCTGTGCTCTTGAGAAATGGTTCTATACTTTACTTAATGGGTGATTGAAAGGATTTCCAAGGATAATTTTGATTATTCATGATATTTTAGAACCTTATCCTAGGTAAGAGTTGACTGAACTATAACTCACAAATAAAGTGACCAACCATCTCAGTTTGTCTGGGACTAAAAGGGTTCCTGGGACACAAGACTTCTAGTGCTAAAACTGAGAAAGTCCCGGGCAAACCGGGACAAGTTGGTCACTTTGCCACAGAACACATCTCTGTGCCTATTGTGAAAGCTGGTTGAGGCCATGGTCCGTTATATCATTCTTTATCAGGATCTCAGGAGAAATTCTTGTCTGGTCTTCAAACCAAGAATAGTTGTATGTCCCCTAAGGAGTAAGTGGTTTGTTTTTATCTCATGAACACTGTGAACTGTCTAAGCGAACAGGTTTCCCTTTTTGCCTTGGCTGCTGGAAGTCTTAGAGCTAAACATGTGCGACACAGATTTAGCTGTGCAGGTCACTATGTTCTGCACTTTTTGCATCATTCCAGGCTCTACTTTGTCCCTACCTTGTTTTTTTCGATCTTATCTTGTCCCATTCTAAACTTAATGATCTTGTTTTACTTTAAATGTCTTTCTAGATTAAGGTAGGGTAAAATTAAACAGTCTTAACCTAGAGTCCATGGTACCCTGCTGAGAGTCATTGAAAATCTGAAATGATATGCAAAATTTATATCTATATACATTTTTTTCCTGGGGGGAATGGAGACATAGATTTTAAAAATTTCTTAAAGGACTCTGTGTTCCCCAAAATATTAAGAGCCATTGGTATAGGTGAACCCAGGGACAAATAAATACTTTTAGTAGAAGGAAGCTGAAAGGTTGAAAGTTTCAGTTGTAGTCCTGATATTTTAAAATATTGGAGTGATGGTATGGAAGGATGTTGGTGGGGCAGAACACTGGAATGGCAAAGACATGTTGGTGGGGTGGAATGTCCCCATAACGGGATGGCAAAGTGACAGAATGTGGTGTGTTGGAACAATAGCGTATTAGACTACTAGTATGTTCTGGAATGTCGACGTATCTGGGTCCCTAGAACGCTTCCTTCCAGATGTCCTGGCATCCTCCTTGCTTAGTTGTACCTCAGGGTTGGGCCTCTATCTGATTCAACCTCTAAATCTCCCACATCCCCTATCTCAGTGCCCTGTAAGAGCCCAGTAAAGATCCAATTGGCTGCGAGAGCCTCTCTCTCATGGGCACCTGGCTGGTCCATGGACTTCTGTCAATTTCACACTGAGATGCCTATTCCTTTCTGACTTTGCCCACTCTCCTTTGAGATATGTCTCAAATACCTTGCAGAGTCAAGACCACAGTAGACTACCTTGTGCACTTCTGTGTCCTCAGTGCCTGTCTCAGGGCCTGCCCAGAGGGCATGCCAACCCTATGGCTACTCTAGGGTAGCCTGGCTAAGCTGCTGGCCATAGGGCTGCGTGCAGTTGGGACTCTCAGGGCTGGAGTTCAGCTTCTGGGCACATTAGGCTGAAGGCAACTCAGGATCTTTGGAGTTGGTCAGGAGCAGGGGAAGCCAGGTCAGAGTTAGTTGGGGGGAGATTTGAGGCTTCATTACCAGAGGAACCGATTCAAAGCCCAAATCCAGGAGTTGGGATAGGACAGAGACTGATGTTCCTCAGCCTGGAGTTTAGACGGGGAATAGATAGAGGAGGATTTGGGGTGAGGGTTGGGTTCCTAAATATTCCCTCCTCTTTTTCTCTATCCATTCATTCAGTTAGCTAACATTTGCTGAGGCCTCTCTGTGGCAGATGGTCCATTCCCTGGAGTTAATAGTCTGTAATGGAGGAGACAGGCACATAGACAATGACAATCCAGTGTAGTCAGGGATGTGACATAGGACAGCTGTAGCGGCTATAGGAGACCAAAGTCTCCCAGTGTGGGAGTCAAAAAATTTTCCTAGAAGAATGCTGTCTGAGCTGACTCTGGAAGGAGTCAGGAGGGGCAGGGGGAGCATCTGTGTGGTGGGAAGGCTGCCTCAAGGGCCAAGGCACATGGAAATTCCCCAGTGTCTAGGTGTGGGCCTCAGATGCAGGTGCTAATGATCACAGTCTGTCCAGTTCTTTGGGCTGCACAAGTTTGACCTGTCCAGGTCTAATCTAATTGCCCTCTCCCCAACTCTTCCAATAATCCACAAATTTAAGTCTGTTGCAATCAATTCCAAGCAGGAGAAGATAATTGGCTCTTAACGTTTGCAGACATTTCCTGATTGTGAGAGAACAGGAATTTCTGGAGGTGCAAAGCCTCCTACCTCCCAGCCATCCCGCTGCTATGTCCTTTCTTCTGGGCCCACACCTTAGCCAGGCCCTCATCCCAACAGCTGGATGCACCATTTGCTCCCCTTCTGTCCATCTGAGTCACATCAGCTTTAAAATGAGCTCCATAATGGTGCAGGGAATGCTGACTAAATGGAGAGGCAAGTGAGCTATATTCAAACCCTGGCCCTTGTACAGAGGCTTCACAGATGGTGCTGTGTGAGGTTAGGTGGGGCACTTCCTCTCTCTCGGCCTCAGCTTTCCCATCCATGAAAAGGGAGAAGGATGCAAAGATTCTAAGGCCTCTTCCTGCCTTGACATTCTGTGTCTACAGTGAATCCTGGATGTCCTGTTTTCAGCCTGCTCCTTTGAAATACAGGCCACGTGATAGAGCAGACTCTGGAGATAGGAGACCTAGATATGATTTGGGCTCTGACTTGCTTTGTGAGCCTGGAACAACTACTAAACCTCTCTGAGCCCCGGTTTTCTTATTTGGTAAACTGAGGTAATACCTACCTCCCAGGGTTTTGTGAGGCTCCAGTGAGCTAAAAACAATATAATGATGATGATGGTGGTGGTGGTGATGATGACGGTGGTGATCTGTCTGAATAGCAGTTAATCTCTTGGAATAAATTACAATTGTGAGTGTTGCCAGGAAGTTAGGGGCCAGCTCCAGAGTCATAGGGAATGTGAACAAGTCTTTGAAAGCCTTGCCCATGGCTAAGCAAATAGTCCCAGCAAGAGCTATTACTGAAGGGGTAAAGGCATTCATCTTTGCTATCTACATCCATGTTTCTTCCATTCCTGTGAGGTGTGTGTCAGTGTACCCACTTTACACTTACCACTTTATTAGTTGGGTGACCAGTAAATAAACGCTTCAGAGACACAGTCTCTTGATCTGTAAAATGTAATATTACCTGACTCAAGGTTGCTGAGAGCTATAGTGGACATTGACTGCGTTTGGCTGCCCAGCATCCAAACACTGCCGATTTGGAGGACTTTCAAGCTACGTGGACGCTGAAGGGGGCAGCAACTCTTCCCCTGACCCCTGTGGGTCTGTGCTGGGCCAAGTTGGTGCCCCACCTGGGCCTTGAGTGTGGTGGGAGTTAGGCAGAGGGGAGAGGACAGTCAGAGATTACTTCAGGAGGCTGCAGTGTGGACAAGAGCCCAGCAGTGTAGTGGTGAGCAGCAAGTGGCCGTGTGGCTCTAGGTGGAGTCTGTCCTGAACAGACAGTTGGCTGCGCCCAGCTGCCCCTGATTCCTGTCCAGCTCACCAGTATCCCCATCATTTCAGTGAACCATCCAGAAGCCTTCCAATAAAGCTCCTTTTTGCTTAGTTTTGCCAGAGATGGTTTCAGTTGTTTGCAACTGAGAATTCTGACTGGTACGGAGTAAACCACATACATGCCAGACACAGTACCCAGCGTATAATAAGCACTCAGAAAACTATATGTGTGCGTATGTGTGCACACACACAGAAACAAAGGGAAGTACAATGCCCTGCCTGAGGTGACACAGCTTGGCAGTGTGCTGGTATGGGGCTGACCACCAACACCTTAGTGGTACGTTGTATTTACATATCACTTTACATCGTAACACATTATTGTTGAACAATTATTGTTGGGTGAGTCAGCAGCTGCCTGTGAGGCCATCGGGGAGGGAACACCAAGGACCAGAACCTGTAGAAAGGAATGCTCCTGTAACGCTATGCTTATCTGGGGCGTAGAGGAATAATGGGATGGTGCTTGGGGTACAGGATGAGGGTGGAGAGGGGACAGGTGGAGTCATCCTAAATTGGGGCCTCCTCTGCTGGGCCTACCAAATAAGGAGGTTTTGATTCCTGCAGTGTCGGCAAAGTGGATTAATTGAACCTAATGGGTGAAAATGTGTAATGAATATGGATAATACAGGTGATGAGGCCTCAAGGAAAGCTGGCTGGAGGAAGGGTGAAGAGCTGAAGACAGGTCTGATGGGAATTAGGCTATGGTTCCCTGGGCGCGCCCAGACAGTGGACAGCGGGGACAGCTGCTCCTCCCCAGGGGCCCAGGACCATCCTGCTGACCTGGGTCTCCATTCTGCCCCAGCCTTCAGACTTTCCCTTCACACTTGCATGGAATCAGAGAACGTCAGACTCACAGGGTTCTGGGGTTAGAATCAGGCTCAGGATTCTAGAATCATAGACCTTTAGCATCACATACGTTAATCATAGAAAATTTCAAAATCTAACAGTCTAACAATTGGAGGTCCTTGGGGAAAAACTTAGGGGATCCTTGTCCAACCTTCATTTAATAACAATAAATAACATCTGTTGAGCATGTCACACCATCTGAAGTCGTTTCACATCTGTCCAGCCATCACAGGGGAGTGGGTGGTACTCTATATTCAGGTTAAGTAATGTGCAGAAGATCAAAATGAGCTGGTTGGGACCGGAACCCGGCTCTGCAGCATATTTTCCGTATGGCAAGGTTTTGATACCCTTGTCTTCCAGAGTTATAGAAACACTTTTAACTACTTGGTATAACGTGTCCAAATTCTCAGATGTTTGTTGTGTAAATTCTGCATGGTCGTGTACTGTTTTTCTTAATTCTGGCATATTGCAATGCTCCAAAATGTGATTATCTTTGTTGCATCAGCGTAATTAGGGCTAGTACATTCTGCCATAGCTTTTTGGTAGGTGTTATCATCCAGCACTATTTTCAGTTCACCAAAGACTTAAACAACATATCCAAGAATACATTTAAAGTCACTAATGTAAAGACTGAACTTCAAGTCAATCTAGGTTTAGTCAGAACACGTTCTGATTTTCTTAGAATAAAAAGTTAAATTACCAAAAGAAAGAAGAAAAAAGGAAAAAGAAGCCTCCCTGGACAGGAGCGCATAACGCCACGCAGAGGGGCGGGGTGCGCCTCTCTCGCGGAGGAAATCTGTTTAGGATTCTGCCGGTAACAGGCGGCGGGGAGCCTGGGGCAAATCCTTGCCCTTCTCTGGGTCTCAGCTTCCTCCGATTTCAAATGAGAATAATAATTCCTGTCCTAGGAAAATTCAGGAGTTGGGAGAGATGCGCCGCCACGGGAGAAACAGCTAAGAGAGATGGCGGGGGGGAGGGGCGCGGAACAGCAGGGAGCTGCGAGGCGCTTACGGTCTCCATGGTAACGCACAGCAGCCAGGAGAGGAGGCGGGGCTTGGGAACCCGAGCTGGAGGTTTTGGAAAAGAAGGTTTCACAAAGAAAGCTCCCTGCTCACTGGAGAAAGGCCTGCTCGGAGACACAGCTCTGCACTAGAACAGCCATCTGTGCCGGACGCGCAGTGCTTCTTGCCCCATGTTACAGATAGGAGAACAAGACCCAGAAAGGACGCGAGTTGCCAGCAAGTTATCGGCAGGACGGGCATTTGAACCCGGCTGTCCTGACTTCTAATCAGTGCCCTTGTCAGTAACAGAATATTGTTCTCTGAACCTTGGTGTCCCCATCTGTATCTTGAGACAGCTGAAAGGAATGAGGGCCCTTCGAGTTCTGACAGTGTTCAGTGTAGCTATTAGCAAACACACCCAGATGGTGAATACTAAGATGAGGATCATGCGGTCCATGAGGCCTGGGCGTTGTCTGATTTGTCTCTGGGTCCCCCACCCCCACAAATGGGAGGCACAGAATGGACGTTTGGTATTTGTGGAATGAATGTTTATGCAAACGGACACATTCATTCTTTTGTTCCGCAAGGTTTGAAGAGCACCTGCCATGTGCCAGGTACTGTGATAGCTCAGAGAAGGGCTCAGGCACTGAGAGCTGAAGCCTTGCTGGAGGAGGAAGGCCTGGGTGAAGGAGAGGGGAGCCCAAGAGGGCACAAGTGAGGGAGAGGACTTCCGTGCCTTGAGCTGCCCTACAAAATGCACTACATTCACGTCCTGGGACTTCCCAGCCAAGCACGATTTGTCCCCATGCCCAGTCTCTGGGAGGACAATTTCATTCTGAAGATTCCTGCTGGGCAGTGAGGCATGGGCCAAGACCTTTTCTTGGAAAAGCTCAAAAAGTTCTGTTGAAGAAGACGGTGGGGGACCCCCTTTGTTTTTTGTTTTCTTAGTGCTGGCTTATTGGAGTGCAGGTGTGTTGAGGTCATGCTCTTCTTCGCCTGTTATGTCAAAAAGAGCACTGAACGGGGAGTCAGAGACCTGGATTCAAGTTCTGACTCTACCTCCAGCTCAGTGTCTGGCCTCAGACAGGTTGTTTTCCTTCCCTGGTCTTAGTTTGCTAAAAAAATATCTGGGGATAGCAATCTTCATAGTGGTGTAGTGAGAATCAAATGGGAAAATGGTTATGAAAGTCTTCCTGCCTCCTCACCGAAGTCATATTTATCATTTACTGTAAGCCAAACATTTTACAAGCATTATCTATAATCTGAGCAACAATCCTGCAGTTTTGGTATTTGTTATCTAAATTTAACATATGAGGAAACTGAGGCTCAGAGGAGTGAAGAAATTTGCCCAAGGCCACGCAGCTGGGAAGCCACAGAGCCAGGATCCAGACCTCAGTCTTTCTGACCAAAGTGTAACTCTAACGACAGATCCCTTGGAATCTTCATTCCTTCACCAAATGACATTTACTGAGCATACACCATGAGCTGGGTGTCAGCAGGGATAGATTGAGGGATAAGACACTATCTGCCAGGGTGTCAGGAGGAAATAGATGGCATTCTCAAGTTGGGTGATTTGAGAAGAGTTTAATAAAGGGATTATTTAATACAGGGACAAGGAATAGGGCAGTCCTCCAGGGCAAGGAAGGTTAGGGCACTAGTTACTACCCTTAGGCCTAAAGGAACAGGGGAGGGAGCAGTTACTAGAATCTGGAGACAGAGAGCTGAGGTAAGGGCAGCCTGACAGGAGCTATGTCCCTTGGTCAAGATGCGGCCAGCCCATGATGTGGCTTCAGGGAGGAAGCGAGGGGAATCTATACTCTGCTGGGACTCCAGTTGGCCAAGTCCTACCAGAATCCAGAGGGCAAGGGAGCCCTTTGTAACCCATACAAATCACCCTCCCAAGGTATGGAGTAAGGTCGAGAAGGAAAGAGAGTGGATCTGGAGTGGCAAACAGAAGATATTCTCCACAAAGACAGTGTCTTTCCTCTAAGGAGGAGCTCACAAATGGAGAAGACAGGTACATTCACAATTGTAGTAAAATATGTGAAAAGAACTGTATCAATAGTCTACTGCTGTGTAACAAACTACTCCAGAACAGATGGTTTAAAATAATAACCATTTATTTGCTCATGATTCTGTGGATTGGCACTTTGGGCTGGGCTTGACTGGTGGTTCTTCTGTGATCTCCCCTGGAGTCACTCAGTAGTTGCAGTCATCTGATAGCTCCACCTGGAGCTGTCTGGGGGGGGCCTCAGTGGAGAGTCCATGTGTGTTCTACATGGTCTCATCTTCCAGCAGGCTGCCCTGGGCTTCCTTACATAGTGACACCGCATTCCAAGAGGGTGGGAGAGGAAGCTGCAAGGTCTTTTGAGGCCTAGACTCAAAAGTAGCACGGTGTCACTTCTGCCACTTGCTATTTGTCAAACCAAGTCACCAAGTCAGCACAGAAACAAAGGATGGGAAAATACATCCCGCTGCTTGACGGGAGAGGTGGCAGTTACATTGCACTAATGTAACGCCGTGTATGAGGTTAGCATAGCCTGTCTTGGTGGTAAGCCATCTTTCAACTGATGCTTGAATAAAGAAATCATGGCATTTTTCAATGCCATGTTGAAGGCATTGAAAGGCATTCAATCAATGTTGAAGACTATTATAATTGTCTATTTAACCTTCAGTTTTTGCCCAATAGCCTCAGAACTCCCTTAGGGCAAGATTGATGACTGATTCATTTCTTTGTTCCTGGAGCTCAGGACAAGGCCTGGCACATAAAAAATATTAATGTGTTTGTTGAATGACTATGGCTGGGGGTGGGCTGTTGAATGGTCTACTTGTCCAAAGCCCTTGGAACCACAGTGGTACTCTCTTTAAATATAAAGTTGACATTATAAAACACTTCCTCTACCTCATTGAGACCCTTAAAATATTGCCATGGTTCATCAAGGTCAAATTCAACCCCCAGTTCCTCCACAAACGCTTCCAGACTATTTCTTTTCTCCTGTCTTAGAATCTCTGCAACCTTAATGGCTTTACTCCACGGCTTGGCAGTTCTTTCGAACTCTCTCCAACTGCTGTCTGGGGTTTTCATGGTTTAAACCTATTCTTCATCCCTAGAGAGTAAGTCCCTAAGGGCAGGGCTGCGTCTTCTATCCTACTGGGTTTGTCACAGTGCTGGGCCCACAGTGTGTCCTCAGTCAGCACTCCCTGAGTGGACCCACTCTGGGTGGCCTTGATCCTGGGAGGTACAGACGTGGCATGCCAGGAGCTATTCACACCGTTGTGAGTGTTCCACACATGAGAGCCTCCCCGATCTCTGGGACAGAGCAAGGCACATTGCTCTCCTGGGCTCTGGCCTGTGGCCTGGGCCTCAGTTGCCCCATGCTCTGGCCCCTGAGCTAACTGGGCATAGACCAGGAAGAGCAGTGTCATGAATGGCGGTGGAATGGCCTCCTGACAAGAGGAGAGATGTCCAGGGCTTGAGCCATTTCTTGTGGGCACACGAGCCATCACTGACCTTCAGACTTCTGAGGTTTCAGGAACCAAAGGGGCAGGTGTTCAATATGCCTCAAAAACAGAGCTCCTGGGTGGCAAATTTCACTTCAATGTCATGAAGAATGTGAGAGCAAGCTGTCACATAAGGTGCCCAGTTCCTTTCCATGCTTAAAACCCCTTCCCACGGCTCCCCCTTGCCCACAGGATAAAGCCCAAGCCCATTATATGGCAAAGGCTTCAGGACTTGGCCCATATATCCCTCCAGCTTCATCTCTCACCATTCCCCACCTTGACTATGGTGTCCACTGAACTGAACTACTTATTGTTCCTTGAAATCACCACTTGCTCTTTCTTACCTCTGGTCTTTGTGTATGCTGTTCCCTTTGCCTTGAATGCTGTTCCCCATCTTGTACCACAAACCCCCTTTCACCTGTCAGTGGGTCCTTCAGACTTAATTCAGGTATCACTTCCTCTAAGAAGCTTTCCCTGAAGCCTTTGGCTGGGTTAGGGATTTCCTGTAGATGCCATAGCCATGAGCTCCTTGAGGACAGGGACTTGGACTTCATTCAGCCCAGATCCTGGCAGAAAATCACTGTCCAATCAATGTTGAAGGAACGAACAAACGTGAATGTTTGAGGACAGGCTGGAAAACCACCTGACGGGAGTGCTATAAAGGTGAGTGGAAAGTTCTAACATTTCCAAGTTCTAAGATTCACCAGTTCCCTAACTCTCGGCTGAAGATTCAGACTGGGCCCGCACTCCATCTGGAGTCCGCTCCCCACCCAGCCACCTTCTCACTGTGCCCGCGAGTGTGTGTTCTCCGGCAGGCACACACACGTTCTGAACATAACCGGGAAAGCAATTTGCAAGAAATTGCCGGTCGATGTGTGCTTGGGAGCAGCGGTGAGCTCAGACGATTTCTGTCTGTGCGTCAGCCCACCCAGCCTCCTTCCTCCTCGGCTGCCCTGGGGGAGGGGCCTCCCACTGCACAGGTGCACAGGTGGGCAGTTTGTTTCCAACGCAGGACTCAGACAGGCCAACCCCAGTGAGAGCCGGCTCTCAGGACTGATTGAATTCAAACAAGAGAAGCTGAACATGGGGCATGGGGACGAGCTCTGTGGGGCCTGGGACGTGTAGGTCTGCAAAGGCAGCACACACACTCTGTTTTCCACCTATCCCCACCCCAGACACACAGGCTCCTGCTGAGGAAGTTCTACCGGGTCTTCAGGGCCCCGCTCAGTGTGCGGTCTCCTCTTAACCTCCCCAGCTCTGAGTCCTCTTTGTTCTTCCTGGCCAGTTGTGCTCCAAGGGTGGTCCCAGACCAGCAGCACTGGCATCACCTGGAACTATTTAGAGATGCACATTCTGGGGACTTACTCCAGACCCACCCAATCAGACACTCCAAGGGCAGAGAGGGGGGCCCAGCAATCCGTGTTTTCACAAGCCCTCCAGCTGATTCTGTGCAGGCTGAAGTTCGAGAACCCCTGCCTTAGGCCACTGATGACTACTTGAGGTTTTAGAATTTATAGATCATCTCCCACTATCATACCGTGAGCAGCCTAAAGGCAAGGGCAGTGTGGGATTCTTCCATGTAACTTCTCAAAAGGCCTAGCATAGAAAGAGTTCAGAGAAAAATTGAATTTCACTGATGGGGATACCAAGGAGAGAGACGGGATCTGTCCTGTGAAAGGTCACACAGAGCGTCAGCGACTAAATCTCCCACCTATCACCACTCCTGCCACACACTCACACATACACACCCCACACACACAAGTGCCCTAAGCTCTCTCTACAACAAATAACTTGCAGTTCCTGGGCTGTGCTAGGCTCTCTCACTGTTTTTGAACAGGTTGTACTCTGACTATAATGTCTTCTGACCTTGTCTCAACTGAAACCTTGACTCATCTTTGATGATTCAGCTCAGGCATCACATATTCCTCCCTCCAGCTGCGTGAAGGGCCCCACTGGGCCCACTGCCCTTTTGTGCGCCTGCCTCACCCTCCATATGAAGCCCCTGAGGGCAGCAGCTGTGGCTGATTCCCTGTTGTTTCTGGTAAACTGCACGGGTCCTGGCACAGAATAGACACCACTGAATGTACAATAAGTGGGCAAAGGTGCTGGGTTTAGGGAGCTGAAAATAAAAGACACACACAAGCACACACATGCACATGAGACAACAAATAAAGCAAGACCCAAACCGAAGTCTCTCGACTTCCAGCCCAGGGCACTTCTGTGGGTGACACCCTGCCTCGCCACCCCATCCTGTGCCCTTTGCTGGCTCGGGCCCCATGCACAGATACCTAAGAGTGACCATTTCGCTGTTGCCAAATCCAGCAGCAGCTCATGTCACTGTCAGAAATGTCAAGGGCTGCTTTCAGTGGCTACCGAGTCTCCTCGATCCTCACCTCGCCCACCCAAGGCAAAGCCTAAAGCCACCGCCAAAGTTAGGATGAGAACAGCCAGGAGAGAGGGGTTGCAGTCAGCATCTTGCCCTAAGATTCCTTTGCCATCATCTTAATAACAAAAAATTAAAAAAAAAAAAAAAAAGCTAAGATGTAGTTGCCAACATTGTGCTAAGTACTTTGCCTGGACTAAGTAATTTAATCCTCCCCAAAACCCTATGAGGTGGGTACTACTATTATACCCGCTTGCTTGGATGAGAGAATGGAAGCATGAATGTTACCTAGCAAGCAAAGCCAGGGACAGGATTCGAACTAGGCATTTGGCTCCAGAGTCCCTGTTCTTACTCACTATGTTATGTTGAAAAACAGCCATCTGTAGTGTTAAAAAGCACTTTCATGTTTATGAAGGGAGTTCGTATCCATCATCTTATTGAACACTCGTCATAACCCAACAAGGGAACTGAGGCTAAGGGAGACTAAGGGACTTTATCAAGGCCACATGGGGTTAGGAAGTGGCCAAGTGCATTTGTGGAGCCTGTGTTGGGTCCGCTAACCATTCATTCCCTCACCCGTTCAATCACTCTTTCATCCACCTAAGGAACTGAATGATTATTAAACATGGCTGGGCCCTGTGTACTCTACACTCCCTCTCATTCTGTTCCTTGGCAAGGGGCTCACTCCAGGAGAGGCAGGAGTCACTTGCCTCTGGGTCCTGGTCATCTCCCCAGGTATCCTAAGTACACCTGCTGTGTGGCAGCAAGACCAAGTCAGAGTTCTCCGACTCCCCAGGTTAAGTGAGGGGCTCCTCTGAGCCTCCACAGCTCCCAGGCTTCTCCCTGATGGCATGGAGCTGTTACTAACCATTTTACCCAGGACCCATGTCTAAACTCTCTTTGGCCCACAGTAGGCCAGGCAGAGCAGTATAGCTGGGTCCACAGCAGGACTTGGGTGGGTTTGCTGGGAAAAGCCCTCATTTATCCCGCTAGTCTCCAAAGTCCCTTTGATCATCCCCACTCCCACCTTTCACCAAAAAGAGACTCCAGAAGAGGATGGTGCAGAGACATTTATTGGATGTTTATGGGGCTGGTCCGCATGGGTCTAGATTGGGGACAGGGGCCTCCTCAGGGCTGCCTGGAATGTCACTGGCAGTCACTGTGGCCATGAAGCAGTGCTGGAGGAGGTGTTTGGGGTCCACAGCCTGTTCCTTGTTGCAGTCCAGCCATGGGCTCAGGAAGGGGTGACTCTGTCCGAGAAGGCTCACTCCTGGCACCTCCACCGAATTGCCCATGTTCCCACCTTGGCGGTCAGGGGGCGCATCCTCCGGGTCTGGAAAACAGTAAGCTGGGGGCATGCGGCTTCCTCCTGCAGCCCCTTCCTCCCCACCAGGATCACACACCCTGGCTAACTTCCCTGAGGGCTTACCTTGGGCAGGACTGTGCTCAGAGTCTTAAATGCATTATTCATTTAACAAATATTAATGATAAACCACATTGTGCACTAGGAACTGTGAATGTTTCTCATGAACTTAAAGTTTAGTGGAGAAGACAGACAACAAACAATATTTAGGGAATATGAAGACTTCACCTTCACCATAGACCTATGAGATACGTACTATTAAAAACTCATTTTATAGATGAGGATACAGGCTTGCTACACAGCTAGTATGCAGAGAAGTGCTGGAAATTTTAAAAACATTCTCTGCTTTAAGAATAGATTCCATGACTCTCTTCATCTACTGCTTTATTCTCTCCTCTTATATCTGAGCTTGAAAGGAAGCTCACTTGCCCTTATTATTCCCCACTTTCCATTCATGACTTATTCTGCTGTAATTTACTTGGTTTCTGCCCCCAACATACTTTACGATGTTTTGTCACTAACTCCCATGGTCACTTATAAATCCTTATCTCCCTTGACTTATCAGGAGCATTTGCCACAATTGAGCATTCCTGCCTTTTTAGATAAAAAGTGTATCAAGTGTTCAAGCCAGAAATGTGAATCATCTCCTACACCTTCTCCCCAACCCCTTCACAAAGCCAAGCAATTCACCAGGTCCTGCTGATGCCACCAAATCACCATCTGCCATATCCACCCATTTCTCCCCATCCCCACGGCCACCACCCTAGGTGAGGCTTTCATCTTCTTCTGCCCAGATCACTGGAACAGCCTCCACGTGGGCCTCCTCCAGCCCATCCTCCAGGTTCAAGCCAGAGAGATCTTTCTAAGGTCAAGTGAATCCATTTACTTTCTCAAAAGCCTTCAGTGTCTTCCCTTACCTGTGATCCTTGAGGTGGCATTCAAGGCTCTTCATGTACTGATCTCATCCCTTCTCTTCAGCTTTGTTACTAACTACTCTTCCCTCAAGAACTCTATGCTTTGCCACACCAAAATTTTCATTGTTTCCTAAAGAGGTCCATTCCTTCACATCTCTAGGTCTTTGCTTGTGCTGCTTCTTCTGCCTGGAATGACACTTTATACCTTCTCTGTCTAGAAAACTCCTGTGCTTTAAGACCCATTGATAGAGGATATCCAGGAAGAATGGTGCATCTGAAACCAAGGGAAGAGTGAATTTCAAGAAGTTGTACTAGACATTGGAGTTGGCTACCCAACATCCATTCCACCTCTTCCCACTTGATAATAAAAATTATATCTAGGGGACATTGGCCCCATCCAGCTCCAGGAGTGGGGCCTGATTGAACTGAGCCAATCAGGTAATCCCATTCCTTTGCCACATGGATGGGCAATCAGTGCATAGCATTTCCCTGGTCACAGCGATCGGTTTAGGAGTGGGCACATGACCAACGGTGCTCCAATCAGAGTAGAGCTCAGGCCTTTTTTTTTTGTTTTTTTCTGGTTAAAGGAAGAGATAGCTGCCTCTTTCTCCTCCTGACTAGAAGGGAACAAAAAGCACGTAGTCCCAGGGACTGCTGGCAGCCAACTTAGTACCATGAGAAAAGTCAGTCTGAGGAGTAAGCCAACACAAAATAGAGGGCAGAGTGGAGAGAATCTCAGAGAATGGAGCCACAAGCCTGAAGACATTGTAAACTTCTATTCAAACCATACCTAAAGCCCACCCTACTTTTGGACTTCTCACCTACAGAGTCAATAAAGTTACTTTTTATGTTTGGAGCTTTCTATTTTTAAACAATTTAAGGCTCACAAGAAATTACAAAAACAGTACAGGGTTCTAACGCATCCTTCATCTAGCTTTCCCCACTGATAACATCTTACATAACCATAGAACAATTTCAAAACTAGGAGATTGACATCGATTTAATACTATTAACTAAATTACAGATCCTATTCAGTTTTACCAGTTTTTATATGCACTTTTTTGGGTGTATAGTACTATGAAAGTTTATTACATGTGTAGATTTATGTAACCACTGCTACAATCAGGATAAAAAACTGTTCCAGGGCTGACCCAGTGGCATAGTGGTTAAGTTCGTGTGCTCCACTTTTGTGGCCCTGGGTTCACAGGTTCGGATCCCAGGCATGGACCTACGCAACGCTTAACAAGCCATGGTGTGGCAGGCGTCCCACACAAAAAAAACAAAAGTAGAGGAAGATGGGCACGGCTATTAGCCCAGGGCCGATCTTCCTCAGTAAAAAAAGAGGCGGATTGGCAACAGATGTTAGCTTGGGGCTGATTTTCCTTACACAAAAAAAAGCCTATTCCATCACTACAAAGAAACTTCCTCATGCTACCCCTTTATAGGCAGACCTTCCTCCTACACCTCTCTTGGTAACCACTAACCTGTTTTCCATCACTATAATTTTGTCATCTCAGAAGTGTTATATAAATGGAGTTGTATAGTACACAACTTTTGAGATTGGCTTTTTCACTCGGCATAATACTCTTAAGATCCTTTCAAGTTGTTGCGTGCATCAATAGTTGTTCCTTTTTATGGCTGCA
Source organism: Ceratotherium simum simum (assembly GCF_057802395.1). Lineage (NCBI taxonomy): Eukaryota > Metazoa > Chordata > Mammalia > Perissodactyla > Rhinocerotidae > Ceratotherium > Ceratotherium simum. The sequence continues at coordinate 6,555,828 of NC_141921.1, forward strand.
TATGTTCCATTGTATGGTTGTACCATCTGCCCACTGAAGGACATTTGGGTTGTTTCCAGTTTTTGTCTATTACAAATAAAGCTGCAATGAACATTTGTGTATAGGTTTTTGTGTAGACCTACATTGTCATTTCTCTAGGATAAATACCTAGGAGTGTGATTGCTGTTTTGTATGGTATAGTGGGCTGAATGGTGGCCCCCAAAGATATCAGGTCTTAATCTCTGGAACCTGTGAATGTTACCTCATATGGTAAAGTTTTTGCAGATGTGATTAAGGGTTTTGAGATGAGGAGATTATCCTGAGTTATCCGCGTGGGCCCTAAATGCCATCACAAGTGCCCTTGCAAAAGAAAAGCAGAGGGAATCAGACACACACAGACTATGTGAAGACAGAGGTCGAGATTGGAGTGCTACGGCTACCAGCAAAGGAATGCTGAAACCGTCACCAGAAACTGGCAGAGGCAAGGAACAGATTCTCCCTGAAGCCTTTGATTTCGGCCCAGTCAAACTGATTTTGAACTTCTGGCCCCCAAAACTGTGAAAGAATAAATTTCTATTATGTTAAGCCACTAAGTTTGTGGTAATTTGTTACACTGGCAATAGGAAACATATATATTAAGTATCTTTTCTTGATGAAAACACCAAACTGTCTTCCAAAGTGGCTTATACGATTTTACATCCCCACCAGCAATGTATGAGAGATGCAGCTGCTCCACGTCCTCAGTTGGTATCGTCAGCATTTTTACTTTAGTATTCTGACAGGTGAAGGGGTACCTCATTGTGGCTTTAATATGCATTTCCTTAATGGCTAATGTAGGTGAAACATATTTCCATGTGTGTATTTGCTATATGTATATCCTCCTCAGTGAGGTGTCTGTTCAAGTCTTTTGCTCATTTTCTAATGGGATTGTTTGTTTTCTTAATGTTGAGTTTAGGGGATCCTTTATATATTCTGGATAAAAGTCCTTTGTTGGATATGTGAATATTATTCCCCAGTACGGGGCTTGTCTCTTCATCTCTTAATAATAGAGTCTTTAGCAGCACAAGAATTTTGAATTTTGATGAAGACCAATGACCAATGTATTTTTTTAATGAGTTGTGCTTTTGGTGCCCTGTCTAAGAATTCTTTGCCTCACTCGAGGTCATGAAGATTTTCTCCTGTTTTCCTCTAAAAGTTTTATAGTTTTATGGTTTATATTTATTTTGAGTTAGTTTTTGTATAAGGCGTGCGGTTTAGGTAAAGGTTTATTTTTTTTACCTATGGAAGTCTAGTTGTTCCAACATTATTTATTGGAAAGACTATTCTTCCCCCATTGAATCGCTTTTGTACCTTCGTCAAAAATCTGTTGGATATACTTACAATGTGGGCCTATTTCTGGAGTCTATCTTGATCTATGTGTCTGTCCCTCTTCCAATATCACATTGTCCTGATTACTGTTGCTATATAGTAAGTCTTAAAATCGAGTAGTGTGATTTCCTCCAACTTTATTATTCTTTTTCAACATTATTTTAGCTATTCTAGTTCCTTTGTCTTTCCATATAAATCTTAGAATCAGTTTGTTTATATATACAAAAGATCTGCTGCAACTTTTATCTTTACTGTGGTGAGTCTTCCAATTCATGAACATGGCATGTCTCTCCATTTATTTAGGTCTTTGGTTTCCTTCATCAGCAGTTTGTAGTTTTTATCATACAGATCCTGTACATATTTTGTTAGTTTTTTTAAGTATTTCACTTTCCTTGGAGTGACTATAAATGGTATTAATGTGTTTTTAATTTTGGTCTCCAATTGTTGTTGCTAACATATATAAATACAATTGATGCTTGGTTCTGACCTTACATGCTATGAGCTTGCTAAATGCACTTATTAGTTCCAGGAAGTTGTTTTGTGTGTCTCTGCGTGTGTGTGTTCTGTAGATTCCTTGGGATTCTTTGTTATTTAAGCTTGCATTTTAAGGCATTCCATTTGGTACAGGGGTTTAGTTCAACCTTCTATTCAGTGCAAGAATCTCCTTAGCTGAATCCCACAATTAGCCTTTTCCTGATTACCTTCCAGGCTTGGGGGTGCTGTTTTTTTTTTTTAAACCAAGAGTTACAAATTGATGAACCAAATACAGCCCAGAGTGATGAGGGTGATCTTTACAGGAGTATTTCCAGGTCTATTCTAAGAAAGGTCTACCTTTATTGAGTCAACATCTGCCTCCCTATGGCTTCTGCCACTGATCCCAGCTCTGTTCTCTGGCTTCTCACAAAATGTCTTCTCCTCATGCCCCAGGACAGCCTTGCAGAGATCTGAGGTGCTAGACTGTGAGCCCTGAGACTCTTTTGCTCAAGGCCAAATGTCCCCAACTCTTCTGCTGATACTCACATGACCTGGTTCGGACTGAGCTGGTCACCTACTCTGATCATGTTCTGATTGGTCAAAGTCCTTAAAGTGTGGGGCTCTGAGCAGCAGGCAGTCAGGGCTCTGGGGAAGCCCTTAGGCTTCTAGGAGCTATAAAACCTTAGCTCAAATCCTCATTCTGATACTAAATCATTGTGCTACCTTGGGCTAACCCAGTCTCCTCTCTGGATCTCAGTTACCATTCTATAAAATGGGGTAGAAAATAGGGCTGGCCTCTTTTTTCTATTTCTTTTCCCCTGAATTCCAAGTTTTAAAGGATTCTCTCTACATAAAAGCATTTATTAAATACTAATTTTTTTTCCATTTTGTATTAATCAAAGAGCTCTGATTAGCAGGAGAGAGCCCATGCTGATTACCCCCCTTGAACTAATATAATTCTAGCTTGAAGCAAAGAAACTTGGTCCCAGTAAAACCTTTGAAATATTGGAAATTGCTCAAGAATCCTAATTGCTATATTTGGGGACCCTCAGGTGACTAGAACTCAAAATTGGGAACCTGTGCCAGAGATGCTAGAAAGTTACCTCTGAGATGTGATGGCTGGTGTGTTCTACCCAACTGGGAATAAAGAAGAACCATCACTCTCTTGCTTCCAGATCCTATACGTCTGTTAATGGAACCTGAGATTCCACTCATCGTTTTTTTGGCAGACACATCACAATGCTGGTTCATACTGAGCTTGTGGACCCACAAGACTTGTGTCTTTTTCACATGACTCTCTTTCCCAGATCCCAGTGCTTCCCTGAAATGTGTATCCTAGGCCCTTCACCTCCACAATCCTAGCCTTGCAGGGAAACCAGCAGATTAGGCAGTGGTCCCACTCTCGATTACACATACTTCTGCCTCTTCCTTTGGCTAATATGTGATGGACATTAATAAAGTCTCACAATGGTGCCTGAAGCCTGCGGGGAGGGGGTCCCATCTTTGAAAAGCTGCTAGCCAAGAGGCACTTGGGAGAGCAGGAAGCCTAAAGACAAATATCCCAAGTTCAATCTTCAAGCTACGATAAGATTCATGTTTGGCTAAAATGTGCTGGTACAACAATCTTATCTTATTCTCCTAACAACTCTCTGAGGTGGGTATTATTTTTCCATAGTATAAATAAGTAACTGAGGCCCAGACAGAGAAAGTCAACATTGACACAGCTATTAAGTATTAGATCCAGGATTCACTTCCCATTCTGCTTGATTCCAAAACTTGGACTCTTTCCACAGAGCAAGCATTCCCTTAGTATAGGCAGGAACTATGCTAGGTCCTGGGCATACAAAGGCATTTAAGACATAGTTCCTATTTCTGATATTAACACTAATCTTTGATATTAACAGACTCTTTGAAGAAACTAACATGTAAAAATCTAAGTGTCTGATAATTAAAATGAGAGCTACTAATGGTTTACAGGCTACCATGTGTCAGAGAGTAATCAGCTCCTATTAAGCATCACCTCTAGTTTTTACTACTCTCTTAGCAGGTATTATTGTACACATTTTGCAGAGTAAACTGAGGCCCAGAGAGAAGTGACTTGCCTAAGGCCACACGATGAGAGTGACAAAGCCAGGATTAGAGCCTGGTTCTCTGACATCCCAGCCCAGGGTTGTGCCTTCCAAACCTTCTCCAAGGACCTCTGTGGTGAATCCCCCCATTGCCTGGGCTCCTCAACCCTGAAATTGGGACTAGCCTGTGGTGACCAGCCAGGAAAGTTCTCAATTCTCTCCCTGCTTGGAGATGAGCCAAGACTAACTCATCACTGAGGCCTGTTTGGTTCTTAGGTCCCACCTCCCCAAATGTGGTTTATTAAAAAGCAGTGGGCTTTGGGGCAAGCGAACCCTCTCTGGAGGGTGAAAGGGGCTGCTGCAGGGAGAGATCCTTGGCCCAGGATGCAAAGGCTTGGCCACCAATTGGCTGGGTGACCTTGGGCACATGACTACCCCTCTCTGGGCCTCAGCTCCCCATCTGTACAGTGAGAGCATCAGACTTAGAGCCCTGTGAGGCAATGAGAATGGCTGATTAATGATCTTCCCACCAACATCTTTCAGAGGAGAATGAGAACTGAACTCTTGTCTATCACTTTTCCCCCATTTTTTGGTCTCTTATTAAATGTACATAGGTTGGAATATCACCTCCATGCTTACCTCACTCACCTTATCTGCAAAATAAGGTTGATAATAACCACCTGGCAAAGTAGTTGAGCGGTTAAATGGGATGAGGTATTTAAAGTCCTTAGCACAGCACCTGGCACAACAGCAGGGCCTCGATCACCCTCTGACCAAGCTAGATCCTCACAAAGTACCAGAGCAAGACAGTTAGGGTCTTTGTTGCATCCCACGTTTGGGGCATGGGGTGGGGGTGGGGGTGGGGGTGATGGGACAATACAGAACGCCTGGGCAGCAGAAGGAGCCTGTTTTCAAAAACTCTGTTCCACTTCTGCTCTGCTTTTGCCAAGGCACTCCCCACCCTGCCCCTGCCCCCACACCGAGATGTCAGGACCCCGAGGTACAGTGCAGTGAGTGTAGGCTCTAGAGTTGGGGAGATCGAGGTTGACATCCCAGCAACACGTGCTCGGTAGCTGTGTGGACTTGGCTAGTTCACTTTCCTTGGCTGAGCCGTGGTTTCCTCTGCTGTAGAATGGGGCTAATGATCTCTACATGTCTTGCTGAAGGGGAAGACAGCAAACAGAAATGAAAGTCTGTGTGAAGGGTAAAGTGCTGATGAATGTAGGATAGTGGGCCTGTAACTGTCTCAGATGTAGAAAGAGGGGCAAGAGGCTCTGGGCTGATGCTATGAGTTCAGAAAAAGGAGAGGATAGCACTAAGTGAAGAAGAAGAGAAGGAAGGAACTAAGAGCTGAGTTTGGGCAAAAGGCAGAGAGCCGAAAGCTATCATTTAGTAAAAGGTCAGGAAACGCATATTCCATCTTAAAAATGAAAAGCAAAAAACAAGAACACAAGCTGTCTCAAACCCTGGCGACTGAAAAGTCCAGCTGGTGGCTGAGCAGTGAAAGGTCGGAGGGTGGCTTTCATTCACAGGGCCAGGGGATGAATGTGTTCCCTTTGAGTCAGAAAGGCTGCGGGGGACAGGGTGGGGAGAGACGAGGGAGCAGGACACAAGCAGGAGCATCCCACAGACCCGGCCTAGCAAGAGAGAAAGAGTAGGACTTTGGAGGCAGGAGGCACCCGTATTTGAATTCCAGCTCCACAATTTACAAGCTGTGACCCCATGGGCAAGTCATCTAACCTCTGAGACCTGGTTTTCACATCTGTAAAATGGGTGATACTAACACCTACTTCCCTGGGGTAGTTGGGAAAATTAGGTGAGACAGTGCATGTGACATCTCAGTGTCTGGCACGTAGCAGGGACTTCGCTTTCACAGCACAAGGATAAGGAGAGGAAGGAGGGTGGAGGTTGAGTTGGCTCTGTCACTCACTCACTAGGTGACTTTGAGCCTCAGTTTCCTCCTCTGTAAAATGGACAGTAATAAGATCTATACTGCCCAGTCATTGTGAAGAGCAGATGAGATGCTCTATTTAGAGCTAGTTCATTCCTTTTAACTGCTCTATCATATTTCACTATTCCTCTACTGATGGACATCTAGTTTGTTTCCAATACAACAAGCTAACATGATATCCATCTTTACATGATATCCATCTCTCCTCGTGCAACTATTTCTCTAAGGCAGATAATTAGAAGTGGGATTACAGTCCCCCCTTATCCGCTGTTTTGCTTTCCATGGTTTCAGCTACCCACGGTCAACCACAGTATGAAAATATTAAACGGAAAATTCCAGAAATAAACAATTCATAAGATTTAAATTGCACACTGTTCTGAGCAGTGTGATGAAATTTCTCTCCGCCCCAGCCAGGGCCATGAATCATCCCGTTGTCTAGCAGATCCACACTGTATACGCTACCCACCTGTTAATCACTTAGTAGCCGTCTTGATTATCAGATCGACTGTCGTGGTATCACAGTGCTTGTGTTCAAGTCACCCTTGTTTTACTTAATAACAGCCCCAAAGTGCAAGAGTAATGACGCTGGCAATTGGGATACGCCAAAGAGAAGCTGTAAGGTGCTTCTTCTAAGTGAAAAGGTGAAAGTTCTTGACTTAATAAGGAAAGAAAAAAAATCATATGCTGAGGTTGCTAAGATCTACTGTAAATTTTATTACAATAAATTATTATAAGTGTTCTATTTTATTATTAGTTACTGTTGTTAATCTCTTAATGTGCCTAATTTATGAATTAAACTTTATCATAGGTATATATGTATACAAAAAAATATAGTGTGTATAGGGTTCAGTACTCTCTGCGGTTTCAGGGACCCACTGGGGGTCTTGGAACATATCCCCCATGGATAAGGGGGTACTACTGTACTGAGTTATAGGGTGTATACACTTCTAGTTTAAATAGATATTGCCAAATTGCTCTACAAAGTGGTTATACCAATTTATACTCTTACCAGTAGTATATGAGAGTATCCATCCCCCCCAACCTTCTCACCATTAATATTTTTTGACTTTTGCCAATATAATTGTTTAAAAAAAGTATGTCATTCTTAAATTGTATTCTGATTATTAGTAAGGTTGAGCATCTTTTCACGTGTATTTCTTTTTTTGTGGATTACGTTTTTCTCATTTGTTTACAAGTGTGCTTATATATTCTGGTTACCAATCCTGTCTCTCTTTTATATACGGTTGAATCTCATTATTCACAGTAGTTATGGTCTATAAAGTCATTGCAAACACTGAGTTAGCGAATACTGAATCACTGCTCCTTGGGGAAATACATGGGTAGATTCCCATGAGCCTCTGGTCACATTTTTGTCAACTGATCAGTACCTAACTTTGTTTTGTGTGTGTTTCTGTTTAAAGACGCCTTATTTAATATATATTGTTGACTCATTAACACTGAACTCACTGCCAACAGCACTATAACTCCTGCATGAACAAAGTTTAGATAACACAGGTATTCTTTCCACAAGGCACAACACAGCCTTCTTATGCTTAGGACACTAGACACACTTCAGCATTATATTTGGGGACCATTTTGAACAGTGAAATCAACAAAAATCACAAAAATGCAGAAACTTGGCACCAAATATACTGCGAAAAGGACACTTGTTTACAGTATGAGAGCTGAAACAAGAAGGCAGAGCGTGGCCTTGTTCAACCTCAGCTAGGAATGTGTGCCATGGGGCAACTCAAAGTCTTTGCTGCTCTGTGCGTGTCCACATCCACAAATGACCTCAAAAGCACTGTGAGTATTGATTTTGAGGTTACAAATAAATTTTAGCAAGTAGGAAAATTCCCAAATATGGAAACTGTGAATAATGATGATTGACTGTATATATGTATTTACATTTATATTTATAATAGCTTTGCAGTCCATCACTTGTTTTTTAACTTTTTGTATGGCGTCTTTTGTATTATTTGTATTTAATGTCTACTTGTATTTGATGTAGGCAAATTTGCCCCTTATTTTTGTAAATTAAATGTTTTATTCAAATTCTTATACTTTAGTCTCTTTCTGGACTCTCTTTCTATCCTAGGGTTTCTCAAGATTGGCACTTTTGACATTTTGGGTCAGATAATTCTTTGTTGTGGAGTGCTGTCCTCTGTATTGTAGGATGTTTTACAGCATCCCTAGCCTCCAGCAATAGATACCAGTAGCACCTCTTCCCCAATTGTGACACCAAAAATGTCTCCAGACATTGCCAAATGTCCCTGGGGAGCAAATCTGCACCTGGTTGAGGACCACTGCATTGCCCAATTCTATCTGTCACTTTCTGTGTCAATATCAAACTGATGAATTCTTATATCTTTAAAATGTCCTATTACCTAATAGGGCAAGTCTCTCCTCTTCTTTCTTTTCCAAAATTGTTTTGTTCACTCTTGCACCTTTACTTTCTAGAATAATTTTAGAATTAATTTGACAGATTCCATGAAATCTTTTGTTGAGATTTTTATTTATAGATTAATTTGGGAAGAACTGACGTGGCTATCATATTGAGCCTTTCTATCCACATCCATGCCATATCTCACCAGACAGTCAGGTTCTTTTATGCCTTTCATTAACTTTTATGATTTTTTTCTCTGTAAAAGTTGAAGCCTAGGCTCTCTGGTCTCTCCTAGGCTGAGTCTATGCTCAGGTTTTTTTCCTATTCCCCTGCTACTGCCTCCCAGGTCTTCCTGACTCCGAGGGGAGCCAGATGAATCCTTCCACCCCAAAAAGTCATCCCTCCTACTTTTCACTGCTCAGCCACAGCAGGATTATTCATAGTCATCAGGATCTAAGCAGGGTTCTTGTTTTGTTGCACAAGTTTGTTGTTAAGTTGGAAAATTAATCTTTTACAAATGAAAAAGCCCTCTGTCTTTCTCTGAAACTGAGCTACTACCCAGCCTGCCCCTTCTCCCTCCGTGATGTGTGCCACCCTTGGTGATTCTGTTTAGCTTAAATTCCTCCCCCATCCTGCCTGGACTTATCCCTGTGGTGCCCCAGGTGAATGACCCTGTCACTGCATAGGTCTCACTCAATCCTGCCCACATACCTGTTATTTACCCTCTCTGAGAATGCCTTTTCTCCCCTATTTTGCCTAACCAACTCCTTCACTAACTCAATACTAAGTCTACTCTCCTTTTTGAAACTCTCCTTACATTTAGCATCAAACAATTTTGTGCTTCATTATATACCTGCACAGACCCAGTGTGGTGGGCAGAAGAGTGTGACGCAAGGCAGAAAGACATGGGCTGGATTTCAGCCCTACATTTATTAGCTGTGACACTTTGAGTAAGTCATCTAATCTGTCTCAGCCTTGATTTGCTCATCTGTTAAATGGAGATAATACCCATTTTGAGTGTTGTCTACCAAACTATACCGAAAGATTTTTTGCCAGTGGGGACTTGTATCTTTCACAGTACTTTGCAGAGGTTGTAAAAATATGTGCAATAAAGACTTGTGAAAAAGCAACACTTTTTTTTGGCCCCTTAGAGGCTCTAGATGGCCTATGCTAATGAAGGAAGGGGTAGTCCAGAACATCAGATTATTGAAAAATACCTGTATTTAATTTCTGAATAAACTGAGTTTGGGGAGCAGCAAATTTGTCTTATTAATTCCATCTTGTTTGGGGTAATATTAAAATCAATTTCCATTCCCTAAGGCTAGAATTAAAACACTGTCTTAGAAAATCCACAAGATGGATTAATCTTTGTGTGACAAATAGAATGCTGACTATATCAAATTACTTTGATAAACACTGAGCACATGAAGAGTTTGGGATGGAAATATTCAGGTCAGGAACCTCCTGAGAAATGTGCTGCTGCTTCCAAATATTCCAGAAACACTCATGAGGCAAATGTTCAAACATCATTTCTAAACATCTCCTCTCTGGGAAGGTGCTAGCCTGCTGAAGACAAGGAAATCGTGTGGGCTCTTTCTTACCTGTAGTCTGTAAGCTTAAGCCTGGGTCCAACTTTGTGTGGGGCTTTGAGCTGATGAACAGGTAACAGAGCACACAAGCGGTGACAATGAAGGCCAGGAGGACCACCGCTGCTATGGACAGGCCCACAAGAGCGCCGATACTGGGGAGAGACCATAAGGGAGCCGAGTGTCAGGGAGGGACTGGGGAGGCAGCATGTTACATGAGAAGTGTTGTAGGTGTCATAGGAATCAGCCAGCTCCCACTTTTGTCCTGTCTCCACTTGTCTTTTTTTTTTTTTTTAATTTTATTTATTTATTTATTTTTCCCCCAAAGCCCCAGTAGATAGTTGTATGTCATAGCTGCACATCCTTCTAGTTGCTGTATGTGGGACGCGGCCTCAGCATGGCCGGAGAAGTGGTGCGTTGGTGCACGCCGGGATCCGAACCCGGGCTGCCAGAAGCAGAGCGCACGCACCCAACCACCAAGCCACGGGGCCGGCCCTCCACTTGTCTTAAACAGGTTTTCTGTGCCTAAGCATGGGAAAGAGCATGAACTATATGCCAAGTACTGGCCACATATGTAACATGACATGCCTCAGTGCTACCACGTAGCATAGTAGGCAGTTAGTACAGATTATTGAGTACCTACTGTGTGTCAGGCACTGTGAGATGTTCTCCCAATAGTAGGGGAGAGGCTGGCACCAGGCTTTGTGTGCCCTTCCTGCCTACAGCTCCTTCTCCAGCTTTCCCCCCACCCCCCCAACTCCAGCCCCAGACTCCTGCCTTTGCCATTTCTGCCGGATTTTGCTCCCAGCTAGCTGATGGCTGATTTCCCAGCTAGCTGATGGCTAATTTAAACTAAACCAAAACACCTTAGAGCTTTGGAGAGTTCCTCTTCCCATGGTTAAGTAAATTATTGGACACCCCTGCCATAGAATAGTATAGAGCCATTAAAAACATGTTTTCAAATAGTATTTAAGGTCAAGGATAAATTCTGAGATAATGTTAAGTGAAAAGAGCAGGACACACTACTAAATACATAGCATAACCCCAACTTAAATAAAAATAAACATAAATATATACATAACCATACATATGTAAGGTTGGGCGGAAATACACCGAAATGCTAACAGGCTGTCTCTGGGTGTAGTGCAGGCTGGATGTCCTGTCCAGGTTCCATTGTGTCTTATGATTGTCGAACACTCTGGCCAGAGTTTCAAATGCCAGCAACTGTATCTCTTTATCTGAGGGCTTTCTTGGGTTTAGAACAGCCTCTGTCTGCACAGTGAGCAGGTCAGAAGTACAGGAAAATTAACGCCTCCCTTCTCCCACTGCACACAACCAGGGACTGACAGATGCTGGATGTAAACACCCAGCTTCCTGACCCTCAGGTGGGATGACTCAGGGGTACATTCTGCACTGTCTGGCAGAGTTCAGCAGGTTTAAGCTCCAGTGACCCTCAGGGGTGACTTACTTGGTGACACATCATTGTTAGCTCCGTCCCTTCCCCGGCTCACTTCCCCACCCTCTATCAGTGTTTTCTAGGATCACTTTCCGTATAAACTACTTGCCCTCAAATCCTTGTCTCTGAGTTTTCTGAGAACCCAAGTTAAGACACTGGATCTCCCATGGTTTCTTTCCTTTTTTTGTTTCTCCCGTGCTTTCTACATTTCCTACATTGAGCATGTAGTACTTTTTAGTTCTTGTAAGCACTTTATTTAAACATTATTTCCTTTTTTGAGATATACTCACTGTTTATCAGGCTGTTATCTGGGAGACTTGGGACCCCACCCTTTTCGAGGGACATCTGTGGGCAGCTGGATGGAAATGGCCCTCTAAAAGTAGGGACCTTTGAGGAGGGGGTAAGAGAGCTGGGGGCATATATCCCAGAGCAGTGGTCAGTTAAGGAGCAGGCACTGTCTCTGACGGTCTGGGAACAGAGGAACCAGCCCTTAAGGATAGAGCTGGGAACAGGGGAGGCTCCAAAGGAGAAAATCTGTGCTTAGTATAAGATGAACTTTAAATGATCAGCGTTGTCCTATGGTGAAGGTACTGCCCCAAGAGGTGGTGGTTCCCTATCATTGGATGGGTTTGCACAGAACACCTGGGCAAGTACACCTTTCAGTGAAGTTAGGGATTCCTGCCCTGGGTGGGCAATTGGATGAAGAGCCACTAGCCTTCTAGGATTTCACAGATCTATGACTCTGAAAGATAGATAACCGCCTGTGACCTCTAGGAAAGAATTGGAGGGGTAGTCTAACCTTTGCTAGGGCTTTTGAGTCAAGCACTTCTAAGTTTGAATCCTGGTTCTCTCACATATAAGCTGAAAAATCCTTCACCTCTCCATCTTCATTTTCTTCATTCGTAAAGGTTCCTATCTCACTAGGTGTCCATAAAGATTACATGAGATGTGTAGATACAGTGCCTGATCACCAGTTCTGCCCTCCAGCAAGGCTGCTGTCTTTGGTTAAAAAAAAACAGAACTACTGATAGAGGGTGTCTGGAAAGTGGACCAGACATGTGATAGCAACAGCTGCTTCTCCACTGGGAGTCTTCACATCCTGAGATATGCTTTTAAAGACAGCAGTTCTCCTTAAGCACTATCCAAGGAAACAGTGTTTACCTGGAGACTTTTATGTTTTTAAGGGCCAGCTTTAATGCAAAGGGCCAAATAGAGTCAAGAGCAAAACAAGGTCTCCACCTTGCAATGGTGGGTCTCTGATAGGAGCATGCCAGAAGGGCTGTTTCAGGGTGTGGAGTACACTGATCACCTAGCTGTCCTGAGGACCCTTGGTTCCCCTCCTCCACTTTGCAACTGCCTGTGATGTTTATGAACCATGTTATGTCCAAGCCCAGGAAAAGTCAGCCCTGCAAACTAGAACCTTTCAGCAGCCCTTGGGGTCTGGAATTGGAGCACACTCACGTGTAATGTGACCTCAGAGATCTTCCATTCAACCCACTACCTCATTGTCTGAGCCACTAAAGCACTCCACACATCAAGAGGGTCCAAGGCAACAGGAGGGACCACAAGGGGTATATAGGGAAGGGAGTGGTGGTAGACGAATGAGGTCCCGGCTGGGTGGTGAGGGGGTAGCTGGGGTTGGGACCAGAGAGGCCTGAATTTTCATCCCAGCTCTGCCACTTCCTCTCACTGGGGTACTCTCAGATAGTAACTCAACCTCTTTCAAGTTTTCTCACTTGTAAAATGAGAGAAGACATGCCAGGGTTGCGAATGTGTGAATGCATCTAGCCCTTGGATGGTTCTAGGTAATGTTCTTTAAATCTCAGTCTACTATGACATTGCTAGAAGATCTTGGGTAATTCACTTTCATAGTCGGAGCTTCACTTTCTCCACCTATGAACCAGAGAAAGGGAACTCCCTTTTAATGAGCACCTACTATATGCAGTAGTCACTTTCACATGCAATATTTCATTTAATCCTCACAACAATTCCACGAGACGAGTATTACTATTGCCATTTTAAAGATAAAAAAAGAGACTTGGAAATAATTTGCCCAAATTCACATAACTGTTAAGTGACAGAGTCAAGGTTTGGACAGGGTTCTAACCAGCCCCAAGGCTCTACACTGTCTCTATACCTCAAAGGGAGGTCAGTGCTGTCACATTTCAGCACCCAGGTCAGTGCTAAGTACACAGTGGGTCTTCAAAAACTACTCCATTGTTATACTTTAGGTGCATGTCGTATCTCTCTGAACAGACTGTGAGCTCCTCAGGGGTAGGGAATAATTGATTTCTGTGTCCCCAATGCCTAACATACCACTTGGCACAACACAAAGGCTATAATGAATGAATGAATATATGGATGAACAGAGAATAGTAAATTAATATAATTCCCTCAGTTACAAATAGCAGATTACAGATAGCAGCCAAATGTGCAGGATCTGAAAACCAGGCCATCTGAAAATCCCTTAGAATTATGGATTGAGCAGTCTAGAAAAAGTGATAATATCTGTAATTGTCAGTGGCATATGCCAAGTTGATTTCACCTTTTTATCTCATTTGGTCCTTGCCCTAGTCAGAAATCACAGCAATGACTTATCATCCTTCCCATTTGATAGATGAAAAGACAGCGGCTCAGAGAAGTTTTAGTGGCAGACTGTCCTCTCACACCCAGAGGGTATGCAGCCTCTGGTCACATACCTCCAGGGACAGGAAAATCACTGTCTACTGAGATGGCCCACCCCATTTTTGCTGATGTCTGCTTTCCAGATCAGGCTCAGGATCAGGTCCTATCTTCTGAGTGAGGCCTTTGGAGACCCAGAAGGATGGAGACCTATTGCCCTCCCAGCCCCACATTTAGGTTCCAGGAATGTCAGCACTGTCCTAACCACCTCCTTCCCTGAACAAGTGGGGAGACTGAGGACCTGTGGGTGGGAATTCACCCAAAGTACACTTCTATTAATGTAGCCTGTGCTGGCTTCTGCTGTGGCACTATGCCACTGTCTCATGATAAACTCAGAGGCAGCTCTGATCCCCAGGTCTTCTGCCTTAGCTGGGAGTGGTGTACATCCCCAGCACTCACCACAGGCCTGTCAAACGCTCAGTGCTCAGTAAGGAGTGGCTGAAAGAATGACGAAATATGAGGCTGGGCTGAGGCTGGGGTTGAGTTGGGGTGTAGCATCAGGTTAGGATTAAGGCTTGAGGCTGACGTTTTCCTGTGGGCCTAGAGAATGTTTGGAGTAGGGGTGGGGGAAGAGTGCTGAGGTGGGGTTGCAGGGAGGATGGAGGGGGAGGTTGGGGCTGGTGATAGAGTAAGGGCCTGGATCAGAATTGGGGAGTGAGTAAAGTCAGGGGTGAGGTTGGTGTTGACATTAGGAAGGGGACCCTTGTGGGCACTTGGATGAGGGTGGAGTTTGGGTTTCCTGTGAACGTTGGAAGATGGGAGTTTGCTGTTAGGGAGATGGTTGGTATGTAATTTGGGGTTGGGTGGTGGAAGATGACGTTTGCTGTGTGAGGTTCAAGCCTGGATCTAAATAATGGAGAGGGTCAGGATAGGGGAATGGAGCTGAGAAGCGGTTGCAGGGGGAGTTGGGTTAGTGATAGCGAGAGCGCAAAGGTCAGTATTGGGCCTGAGGGGCTAAGGGCTGGGTGGGGGTTGGTGCTGATGCTGGGGTGTGCACCTGGATGAGGACATGAGGACTGAGGATTTAGCAGGCGGCTGGGCCTGAGGGTGGGGCGAGGGGGCTAAGCTCTAGCGGGGTTAGGGCCAGGGCCGGTACCTGAGCCACCACATGTAGCTGTGCTCGTAGGGGAAGAAGCTGTGCGGGTCGTCGCAGCAGTACTTGTGGTCGCGGAAGCCGCAGCAGAAGACGGCGGCCGCCTCGCCCCCCGGCCGCGGGCAGCTGAAGCCGCGCACCACCTCCTGCTCGGCGCTCACGTAGCTCGTGCAGGCGCCGCTCATCGCGTCCGCGCCGGGCCCGCCGCCCCCTCGGGCCACCGGACGGCCGGCGAGAGGAGGGCACGGCGGCGGGGGAGCGAGGCACGGACGGAGACAGCCCGAGAGGGACACAGAGAGAGAGGCAGAGATTGACGCACAGAGACCGAGAAAGACACAGCGAGAGGCGCGGAGACGCAGCGGTGAGACCTGGAGTCCCCGAGGACCCAGGGAGGCGACCAGGGACGCGGACAGGAGGGGAGATGGAGGACGAAGAGGAGAGAGAGGAGGAGTGCCGAGGAGCTGTGGGGGTGGAGACCGGCGGGAAGGGGGCGGGAGCGGGGCGGGGCGGGGGGCGACCCGCGGGGTCGGGAGGAGGGAGCCGCCCGGGCGCGTGTCTCTGACCGCGCTCCCCTCTCCGGCCCCACTGCGTCCCCAGTTTGTGCACGAGGGCGCTGGGTGCTCAGAGAGACGACACGACGTGTCCAGGGTGGCAGGGCGGGACTCGAAGCCTCGGGCGTCGATTCCACTCCTGCCCCGAGCACCGCCTGGTGCTGGGCTCCGTGCTGGGCGCTGGGAATCTCGGGGCAGTCCAGGCTAGTGCAGGACACAGCCGAGCGACCAGCCGGCGACCACACTGTAGAGTCAGTATACCACCTCAGTTAACCTTCACAACAACCCGGAGGACCAGGGACGTTCAAACTCATTTTATAAGTGAGAGCTACGGGTCAGAGAGAAGTCGTTTCCAGGACTCTTAAACCCGTTGGGTTCTAACCTGGAACTAGACAGTTCTCACGCCCTTGCTCTTTCTGGGGCTCTCACAGTGCCTCTTTTCCAGTGGACTTTTAAATGTCCTCATCCTCTGGCTCCCTTGCCTGCCTCTTCCTTTCGCTGCGCAGCTAGCTCACGCACAGACATTGTCACACTCCCCTGGTCACACTTCCTGCCACACTGGCCTAGGACCACACTGGCCTAGGACAAGGGGCGTCACACTTCCTGCCACACTGGCCTAGGACCACACTGGCCTAGGACAAGGGGCGTCACACTTCCTGCCACACTGGCCTAGGACCACACTGGCCTAGGACAAGGGGCTAGGGGATGTCCCAGATGTAGTAACCCCACCCACCAGGAAGCAGAGCCGGCACACCTCTTCATCCTCAAATTATTTCTAGGTCACAGGGCAGTGTTCTCACTAGGGTGGGAGGACCACAGTCTAAGGGATCTATGTGAAGCCCTTAGAGCCTGCCTGTCTGTCCTCTCAGGGTGCATTGGGGAAACACCGGCTCTGAGAGGTGCTCAGCTCCGCCCAATTACACTGAGCCGGG
The DNA here is from genome assembly GCF_057802395.1 of Ceratotherium simum simum. NCBI lineage: Eukaryota > Metazoa > Chordata > Mammalia > Perissodactyla > Rhinocerotidae > Ceratotherium > Ceratotherium simum. The sequence continues at coordinate 6,572,355 of NC_141921.1, forward strand.
ATTAGAGACTTTTGAGCTTTAGTTGTCAATGATTCCCATTCAGCCAATCACAGGTTGTTGGGGCTGAAAAGGACCTGTGGGCCACGTAATCAGTTACTGAATCACAGCTAGCGTTAAAAAAAGAAAAATTAAACGGAATAGAAAAAGTGCACTGCTCATAGTAAAGCTAAGTATCTTTTCTTTTTTTTTTTTTGGTGAGGAAGATTGGCCCTGAGCTAACATCCTTGCCCATCCTCCTCTATTTTGTATGTGGGATGCCACCACAGCATGGTTTGACGGGGATCTGAACCTGTGAACCTCTGGCTGCTGAAGCTGAGTGTGGGAATCTGAGCACTACATCACCGGGCCGGTCCCTAAGTATTCTTTCATAAAATGTTTGTTTCAGTTACCTATGTTTGTGTGCATTGTGGACCAGATCACAATGTAAAGTGCATTTCTTATTTTGAGTCAGGTTAAAAGGGTTTGAAAGCCACTGACTCTGACACCTCCATTGTACAGAAGGGCAGGGGCTAGCTCAAGATTACAAAATCTTTAGCTCTCCCCGTGTTTCACAGCAGTGGGTAGAGGAGGAAATAGTTCATGTGATGCCTTGGGACTCCCCAATTCCTCCATCGGTTGCATTGGGTGTGTGTGGGATAAATCATGGGCATCAGGGGGTCTGGGCTCAAGCCCTACTTCTACCCCTTCCCTGCTTTCTCTCTCTGTGCCTCGAGTTCCTTTTCTTCTATAGGCCAGCTCCTCAGATGCTGTGTGCCATGCCCTTGACCTGGGCTCTGGAGCCTCTGAGACGGGTCAGATGGGGGTCTGCCCTTGAGAAACACACAGAACGATGAAGCAGTCAGACAATCACAGGACAGGGCAGTGAAAAGGGAAATGTGAGGACTGTGGCCACAGAGGGGTCACCATCTGAAGAAGCAGAGAAGAGTTTTGAGGGGGTAGTGTCCTCAAGGGTCACTGTAAGGTCAAATATGAAAACTGGAGGGAATTGCTATCATCTGCCAAAAAATCCCTCCCCTGAGCTGTGGATCTCACAAACTGGGAACTGGATGACATACTCTGATGGCCGTGCACTTTGGCCTCCTTATCAGATGGAGAGTAAAGGGGAGGAACGGAATCCTGTGAAAGGGAGAGGGGTCTTCTGGAGATATGGGGTTCAGCTGAGAGGTAGAAAGCACTCTGCTCTGACTTTTGGCAAAATTGGGAAGCCACCAACAGTTTCCAAAGTCCCTTTCCAGCCAAGAATTAATTTGTTCCTCCTAACACCCCTGTGGGGTGAGCCAAGCAGGGATGATTGTGCCCCTGAGAGAAATAACAGGCCCAGTGCTACACAGCAGTCAGTGGCCCAGGCAGGACTGGTACCTACGTCTGTCTAACCAAGGTCCCCTTTGGCAGTCTGATGAAGACTATGGACCCCTATTCAGAAGAATATTTTTAACTACAAAAAGTGAGTTACTTAGGATTACAAAGGATACCAACTATATAGAATCATTATCAAAATATTTATTTTGTGAGTTAGTCCTTTTTTAACATATTAAACAACAAGATCTGGAGACTACGGTAATTCTGAGGTGGTGAATGAGGGTAAACAGTGTTTTAAGATACCACTATTCTAATGCAATATCAAAATACCTGATTTTTATTGGTACCAAAGTCACAGGTACTGCTATTACTACTGTGATTTGTTGCTTACATGCATGATAGAAGGAAATGCTAAATTTCAGTTAGAGGTTAGTGAAAACAAGGATGTAATTTTTCTCCATCCAAGTTCATGGACACCCCCCGCCCACTCTATCCATGGACCCCTTGGGCTCTGTGGAATCTATGTTGAATCCTCTACCTCTCTGGTCTAGCTCCTACCCCAGTGCTTGTTCCTTCATCATGTGCATCATGTTTCCTCCTGCAGACACTTATTGCAGAGCTACTATGTGCCAGGCAGTTTCCCATCTTGTATGATATATAGTCCTTGAAAACTCCCTTTGAGGTAGGTGTTAGTCTTCCCATTTTGCAGCCAAAGTGGCTGAGACTCAAGGAGGTTAATTGATTTACCCAAAGCCACGCAGCCAGTACCTGGTCAGAGCCTTGTACCACCAACTCCTTCCTCCCCAACCCAGATCTGGGGGCGAGAGTCTCCAACACCAGAGGGGAAGGAAAGTATAGGAGGGAAGGGTGAGTAGGCAGAACTCACATTTTTGGAGAACACACTGCGAATTAGACATTGGGCTCTGTGTTCTTCATTATCGCGCTTTTAATCCTCACAACAACTCTGTGCAGTATTACTGGGGTTTTTTTTCTTTCTTTTTTTTTTTTTGAGGAAGATCGGCCCTGAGCTAACATCTACCAATCCTCCTCTTTTTGCTGAGGAAGATTGGCCCTGGGCTAACGTCCATGCCCATCTTCCTCCACTTTATATGGGACACCTGCCATAGCATGGCCTGACAAGCGGTGCGTCGGGTGCGCACCCAGGATCCGAGCCTGCGAACCCCGGGCTGCCACAGCGGAGGGCGCGCACTTAACCACTTGCGCCACCAGGCCAGCCCCAGTATTACTCTGTTTTAAAAAATTAAAAATAACTGAATACATACATATTCATTATAAAACAACAAATTAGAAAATAGATAAACCAAAAGAAAAAATTAAAATCATCCATAATCTTACCACAGAGAAATCTCTCTTAATACTTTGATATGGAGTCTTCCAGATACACACATACACACACAATTTTGCAGCCACTTTACCGCTAGGAAAACTGGGTCCAGAGAGGTTACGTAACTTGCCCAAGGGTATACAAGTAGCAAGGTTCCAATCACCTGCTGTGTGGCCTGAGGCCGGTCACTCTCCCTGTCTGCGTTAGGGCAGTAGTTAAGATTACTCCAGATGAAAGAGCCGGAAGCCTGGCACCTGTGAGCCATAACTGGACGCCCCTTCTGGGCGGCTTTCTAAACGGTGCGCCCTGGACCTCAGCAGCCTTGCTCCAGGAGCCCGGTCCCCTCAGAGGGTCCAGAAAGAAACGCCCCCTCGCTGTGGTGACCGACCTCGCAGCTCGGTGACCGCAGTCAACGGAGGCTGAGAATCCGGGTGCAACCCGCGGCTGAGTACTCGGTTCCGCTGGGCTCTGTCGCGTGTGTGGTCTGCGGGGAGTCCCTGGACTCCGGACGCGGCGGGGCGCGAGCAGCCCTTCTTCCCTTGCCCTACTGCCGCCAGCTGTGCCGGCCCGGACACCCCTTCCCGTTGGCTCTCCTCGCCCCGCACCTAGCCCTGTCCGGGCTCTGATGCCAGTTTGCGGTTCACCGCAACTGGAGAAGCAAAGAAAGGACGCAGGCTTGCATCAAGTCCCTCTAAGAGCCATTTCCTCTCACCGCCACTCCCTTGATGCCCAGGACGGATTCTTTCCCTTCTCATCGAGAATGAGGCTCTTGCGTCTCATCCTGAGAGAAGTGACTTTGCCACGGTGGCACATCAAATCCAGGGACAAATCAGCGATGGAGGCTCAGCTCCCCTACCAGCCAGGCTCTACCCCCACTCTAGGTGGCCATCCTTTCAGTTTAGGTTTTCGTTAGTTTGCTGTTTGTTTTACTACAAATCTTTAAGACACACAAAACGACTTAAAGGATAATGCAAGGACCACCCATGTACCCTCCACTCAGTTTAAGAAATAAAAATCGATCAATCCTGTTTGAAGCCCTCTGTGTGTACCTCCCTATCCACCCACCCCCACTCCACACCTGTTCTCTTGAATTTTGTGTTTATCATTCCCATGCTCTTATTTATGCATTTATCGCGTATGTCTGGATCTTTGAGGAATGAATGGAGTTGCTTTACATGTGATTAAATTTTAAATAAATAGCATCATACTGCATATATTCTTCTGGAACTTGCTTTTATCACTCCGTCTTACGTTTGTGAGCTTTGTCTATACTGATGTGTATGCTCAATCTAGTTCATTCATTTTTGCTGCTATGTAGTTTTCCACTAAGTGAATATATGATGATTTATTATCCATTTTCTTCAACATTTAGATTGCTCCCAATTTTTTTATTGCTATACAATAATGCTTTTCTTGAGTTTTTTCTTTTAAAATCAATTTTATTGAGGTATATTTTACAAACAATAACATATATCCATTTAAAATGTGCAGCTTGGTGAGATTTGACAAATATATACACTCATGTAACCACCACCAGAGTCAAGATACAGTACATTTCCATCACCCATCACCATCCCTTGTGCCCCTTTGCAATCAGCCCTCCTCCCCACCCCCAGCCTTGCCTTAGACCTCACCAGTCTGCTCTCCATCCCTATAGATTAGTTCTGCCTCTTCTTGAATTTTTATGTTAATGGAATCAGACAGTATGTCCTCTTTTGTGTCTGACTTCTTTTATTTATCTCAATGCCTTTAAGATGCACAGAAATTGTTGCATGTACAAATAGTTCCTTCCTCTTTATTGCTGAGTATATGGAAAGATACTAATTATATGGAAACACTGCAATTTGTTTATTCATTCAACTATAATAGGCATTTGGGTTGTTTCCAACTTGGGACTATTATGAATTAAGTTGCTATGAATATTTTTGCACATATACTTTCACTTTTTTGGGTACATGTGTTTTCTTTTTTTTTTTTTAAGATTTTATTTATTTATTTTTTCCCCCCAAAGCCCCAGTAGATAGTTGTATGTCATAGCTGCACATCCTTCTAGTTGCAGTATGTGGGACGCGGCCTCAGGATGGACGGAGAAGTGGTGCCTCGGTGCGCGCCCGGGATCCGAACCCGGGCCACCAGCATCAGAGCGCGCGCACTTAACCACCAAGCCACGGGGCCGGCCCGGTACATGTGTTTTCATTTCTTTAGAGTGAATACCTAGGAGTGGAATTTCTGGGTAATAGGTTAGATGTATGTTTAATTATAAGAAGTTGCCGGGCCGGCCCGGTGGCTTAGCGGTTAAGTGCGTGCGCTCCGCTGCTGGCGGCCCGGGTTCGGATCCTGGGCGCACACCGACGCACCACTTCTCCGGCCATGCTGAGGCCGCGTCCCACATACAGCAACTAGAAGGATATGCACCTATGACATACAACTATCTCCTGGGGCTTTGGGGGAAAAAATAAATAAATAAATAAATAAAAAAAAGAAGTTGCCAAACTGTTGTCTGGAGTGGCTGTACCATTTTGCATCCCTACCAGCAACGTATAAGGGGCTAGGCTTCTACGCCTGAAACTAATATAATGTTGTATGTCAATTATATCTCAAAAAAAAAAAAAAAAAAAGGAGGCAGGGCTCTACATCCTCACCAGAACTTGGTATTGTTGCTATTTTTCATTTTGGCCATTCTTATAGGTGTGAAGTGGTATCTTTTCATACTTCATGAATATCTTTTCGTGTTCTTATTAACTATTCATATATCTTCTTTGGCAAAATGTCTATTTTGCCTTTTTTTTTTTTTTTTTTTGCTGAGGAAGATTTGCCCTGAGCTAACATCCATTGCCAGTCTTCCTCTTTTTTTTTACTTGAGGAAGATTAGCCCTGAGCTAACATCTGTGCCAGTCTTCTTCCACTTTGTATGTGGGTTGCTGCCACAGCATGGCTTGATGAGTGGTGTAGGTCTGTGACCGGGATCTGAACCAGCGAACCCGGGCCACTGAAGTGGAGCACACAAAACTTTAACCACTCGGCCACAGGGCTGGCCTCTATTTTGCCTATTTTTTTTTTTTTTAAGATTTTATTTATTTATTTTTTCCCCCTGCAAATCCCCAGTAGATAGTTGTATGTCATAGCTGCACATCCTTCTAGTTGCTATATGTGGGACTTGGCCTCAGCGTGGCTGGAGAAGCGGTGCCTCGGTGCGCGCCCGGGATCCGAACCCGGGCCGCCAGCAGCAGAGCGCGCGCACTTAACAGCTAAGCCATGGGGCCGGCCCTATTTTGCCTATTTTTAAATTGGGTTGTCTTCTCATTGAATTGTAACAGTTTTTATATATTCTGGATACAAATTCTTTATCATATGTATTATTGTAAATATTTTTTCCCAGTCTGTGGCTTGCCTTCTCATTTTCTTTTTTTTTTAAAGATTTTATTTATTTATTTTTTCCCCCCAAAGCCCCAGTAGATAGTTGTATGTCATAGCTGCACATCCTTCTAGTTGCTGTGTGTGGGACTCGGCCTCAGGATGGACGGAGAAGTGGTGCCTCGGTGCGCGCCCGGGATCCGAACCCGGGCCACCAGCATCAGAGCACACGCACTTAACCACCAAGCCACGGGGCCGGCCCCCTTCTCATTTTCTTAAAGGTGGTTTTCGAAAAGCAGAAATTTAAAACTTTGATAGTGCAATTTATCACTTCTTTCTGTTAAAATTAGCACTTTCTGGGTTCTATCTTAAAAAAATCTTTGCCTACCCCAGGATCACAAAGATTTTCCCCTATGTTTTCTTCTAGAAGTTTCATAGCTTTAGCTTTTACATTTATGCCTGTGATCACTTTTGAGTTAATTTTTGTGTGTGATGTGAAGCAAAGGTTGAGGTTCACTTTCATATGAATATCCAGTTGTTCCAAAACCATCCTTTGAAAGCACTATCCTTTCCCCATTGAATTAACTTGACACCATTGTCAAAAATCCATTAACCATATATGTGTGGATTTATGTCTGGATCCTCTATTCTGTGTCATTGATCTGGATATATCCTTAAGCCAATACTATTTTGTCTTAATTACTATGTCTTTATGAGTAAATCTTGAAATTAGGTAGTGTCCTCTTTGTCTTTATTTTTCAAAATTGTTTTAGTGATTCTAGGTCCTTTGCATTTCCACATAAATTTTAGAATTAGCTTGTCAATTTCTACCAAAAAAAAAAAAAAAGCCTTCTGAGATTTTGCTTATGATTGCATTGAATTAGTATAACAATTTGGAGAGAATAAACATCTTAATATCAAGTTTCCCAATCCATGAACATGGTATATCTCCTCATTTATTTAGTTCTTTAACTTCTCTCAGCAACATTTTATACTATTCAGTGTACAGGTCTTATACATATTTTGTAAAAGTTATCCCTTTTTCTTATTTTTGATGATATTGTAAATGACAGTTTTAATGTGATTTTCCAGTTGTTCATTGCTAGTTATAGAAACACAATTTATTTTTGTATATTGACCTTGTATTCTGTGATCTTGCTAAATTCACTTATTAGTTCTAGTAGTTTTTTTGTTGCCCACTTAGGATTTTTTATGTTAACATAAAGAACATAATATATTATGTTGTCTGTGAATAAAGGCAGTTTTACTTTTCCTTTCCAGTTGACGCCTTTCATTTCTTTTCCTTGTTTTATTACGTTGTCTAGGATCTCCAATATAATGTCAAAGAGAATTCTTTTGAGTTTTGAGGCAGAATTGTGCAATTCCTCTTACTCTACACTTGATTCTTTCCCACCACTCACTTAACAACAGAGAGATCCTCTGAATTTTTGACCTGAGCTGTTGAAGTAGCTCCAGTGACTCCAGTCTGACCTCCAAAATCTGAACTCTCCCTACCTCTCCAACTATGCCTCTTCTTTCCTACAGGAAGCTTCTGATTCAGTCAGTCTCACCTGGGAAAGGAGCCTCCTATCTCAAATTTTTGCTCATGTAATTCCGCCCTTCTGGTTATCTAACTCTTCTCCACCCTTCAAGGTCCAGCTTGAAGAAACCCCTCCTGCAGGAAGCCCTTCTGTGACCAACTCTCAGGGCACCATTTTTTCTTGCAGCATCTGCTGTGCTGACTGTGTATGTACCATTCACTGAGCACCTTCCATGTGCCATCATCTCACTTAGAAATCACAGCTTCAGACTACAGGCTCCTCTAGGACAGAAGTTATACCTGCTTCTGCCCTGGTTTCACCATACTCAGCCTAGGGCCTGGTTCTCAAAGGCAAGGCTGCTGCCTTGTGCCACCTTTGTTCTTTCGTGTGCCTTTGTGTGCAGATCAGAAAAAAGTGCCTCTTCCTCTCACCTGATGTAGCCCTATGCCAAAGGCAAGGCTTGGCGATTGGACTTCAAGCTAGAGTTCAACTCGCACTTGCCCCTTCTGCTAGACACCTTCAAAATCTGCATGGCCATATGGGTCAACCCTACCTCAAGGAAAGAATTAATAAATGAACAAATAATTCTGAAATTGAGTTTTTTATATTTATAAAGATATTGAGGCTCAGAGAGATTAAGTTACTTACCCGAGGACCCAGCCAGGAGTGGAAGAAACTGGGGTTTGCCCTGGGTCTGCTAGTCTCCAAAGCTCAAGGAAACACTGCCTTTGTTTACCTCTTTCTCTGATCTCAACATGAGTCCAGCACTTTACATGTTATTAAGCATTTTTCATGTTCGCAGTTCTTTTTCAGCATGAGATCAGCCACTTCTGGAATGTACTCCAAGACTTCTGCACCCTGGAGTGAATGTCTGGCCTCTCCCAGGATCAGAGTCTCCAACCCTAAACCCTCCCTGTCTCTGCTGGAGTGTTACCAGAGTCCAGGAAGCAGAGAATAGAGGGAAAGGCAAGGACGTTGGTGCCAGATCAGCCTGGATTCCAACTACTACTTAGCAACTGGCTTGCTGGGAGACTGGATTTCTCACTTAGCCTCATCTATGAAATGGAAGTCATAATATGAAGAGGAAGTCATACCGATACATAATATAGGTACATGAGCACTTAGTAAAGGTTAGTTCTCCTCTTTCCACTTTGCTGAGAGCAAGGATTGTGTCTCATGTTAGGTCCACACACAAGGAAACTGCAGCCTTTGTCCACAGAACAGTATTAGTGAAGTTTGTCAACCCCATGACTAGAACAGCTTTTTCTCTTGACCTTGGGCAAGTCTGTTCCCCTCTCTGAGCCTCAATTTCCTGTCTTTTAAATGGAGATAATAATACCTAAATAACCATAAGAAGAACTGTCATTTATTGAATAGACATGTACCAGGCACTGCAGTGCTGTATGGGTGTATTGTCATTTAATCATCACAATAGGCCTATGAGGTAAGTGCTGTTAATATCCCCGATGTCCCAGAAGAGGACACCGAGGTCCAGAGAGTGAGGTGAGGTACTTTGCCCATGAGTACTTTGCCCCCGAGTCACCCAGCTGCTAAGCGGCAGAGCTGGGATATGAATCCTGCTTTGCAATACTCTAGACCAGGATGTCTCCGTTTACTGATAATTTAAGCCAGATAACTCTTTGTTGTAGGGGACAGTCCTGTGCACTGTAGGATGTTTAGCAGCATCCCTGGCCTCTACCCACTAGATGCCAGTAGTACCCATCCCCTAGTTGTGACAACCAAAAATCTCTCCAGACATTGCCACATGTGTCCCCTGGTGGGCAAAATCACCCTTAGTTAAGAATCCCTGCTCTCCTCTCTGGATTCCTAGACAATGTCTTTCCTCTACAATATGACCAAGCAGGGAGGCTTCTTCCCCAACAAGGGCAGGTAAAGGAAATCAGCCGCAGACAGGTGCTACACTCATGCCAACACTATCTCATATTTGTTAGAGCCCCTTTCCACTCACAAAGGGCCTTCTCATACATTTGTTGTCTGAACATTCCAGGTGATAGAGCAGTTGGACAGAAGTGTCTAGCACAGTGCCCAGCACTTATCAGGTAAAATCTTGGTTTCCTTTTATTGGCTCCATGAAGTAATGGAGGGTCAGCAAGGTTAAGTGACTGTCCCAAGACTACACAGCTAGTCAGGGGGTGTTGTGATTTGTTATGTTGATTAGCCTATTAACTATTGTTATCAGCTCTTCTACTTTAATCCTGAGAAGAGTTTCTGCTTTCATTGGGAGGAACAAGGCAAATCAGAAGAGTTAGAATCTTAGTTTCCTAGAGTTGAAAGGATCCTAGAGGCTGTCTAGTTCAACTCCCTACTGCATGGTATTCCACCCTGGATTAGGGTTGCCAGATAAAATATGGGATAGCTAGTTAAATTTGAATTTCAGATAAACAATGAATAATTTTTTAATACAAGTATGTCCCATGCAATTGTCACTAATACCAGGGACGATTGTGGCCCTGGGACTCCTTCTGGAGAATGAAGAGCAGGGCTCAGTTGATCCTGTGATCAGAGGGGAGCACTCATATTCCAAGGGATCAGAGGAAGGGACCTTGTGACTGGGCTTTCCCATCTCACTGAGATTGGTCACCTCTTCCACGGGAGGACTTGAGCCTTTCAGGTCAGGGGGAATCTAGCTGATGCAGGGGCTCAGATAGTCCCTGGGACATGCAGAAACAGACATGGATGATGACAGTGAAGTCAGTCAGTCAACAAATGTGTTTTGAACACCTAGTATGGGCCAGGCATTTGTTATGCTCAATGACTACAGTGGAGATAGGGTATACAGCAATATCAAGGAAAGGAAGAGAATTTCCACCTGTGCAATGGGAGGGCGGAGTGAAAGAGACAATGGCAAGCAGTTTGGTTTGTTCTCACCAAAGGTAAGAAATGGAGGAGGATGAGGCACAAGTGCTTTGAATGATAAAGGAACCAAGCCTTTATTTCAAGGATAAGGGCTGGGGGCACACTGAAGTAGAGAGGTTATATGCTTAGATTTGCTTTTTTGAACATCATTCAGCTTGCAACGTGAAGGATGGATTGGAGGAGGGAGTTGGGGCCAAGGAGATGAGCTAGAAGGATGATAGATCCTGAGTTAGGATAACAGTAGCAGGAAGAAGGAGAGGAGAGAGATTTGAAAGATGTTGAGATGTGGGGCAGAGATGGCTATTTGTCCCTGCCCCTGTCCCCCCAACATCTGTTCTCCCTTTCTTCTATGTTAATGGAGCCCCCAGTTTTCATCCGGGCATATGGCCATAAGGAATAAAAACTTTATTTCCCAGTGATCCTTTTGTCTGTGTGTGCCTATGTGACTAAGTTCTTTCAACCTGTAGGATGTGATGTAATACCCTTAAAGGAATAAGGTTGAGGTGGTCGGCTATCTTGGATCATATAGTATGGCAACATCCTAGGGATGGTGGAGACAGAAGCCTGGGCCGCTGACTAATTCGTGAAGCAGAGTAAAGGTCCAGTTTTTACACAGGATGGAAATAAACTTCTACTTTATTTGAGACTGTGTTTACTTTGGGTTCCTGTTACAGCTGCCAAATCTCTATCCCAACACAAAGTGGTAAAAGTCACAGGTGAGGGCTAAGATGTAGGGACTGCACGAGATGTGGAGAGGAGAGGAAGCTGCAATTTTTTTGTTATACCCAAGGCGGTGTTTCTTTCTTGAAAATGGCCTTTTGACCATCTGCAATGTGATCACTCTGGATGGGGCCCAGTTATCTGTGCAAGCAGCTTGGTGAATTGCAGGACCCAGGCTTAGGCAATCCCCTCCAGCATCCCGCAGGCTGGCCCTGCTGGAGCTGGGAGGTTTCAGGGCTGCCTGCCTTCCACGGGTGTCTCCATGGTGACCTGTCCTCCGGGCAGCCCCCAGAGCAGGCTACTTCTCCTATCAGTAGTTCAGTGTCTGCCTCTGCCCCAGGGTTTATTTCTTCAGACTTGGGACTAAAGACAGGCTCTGTCATGCTAAGTCAGATCACTATCATTCTTACCTGGATCCCACAAAGCCCTGAATGATCTTGGCTCCAGGCAGCACTGGCTCCATTGTATCACGCATCTTCCTTCTTTGGGGCCTTTGCCTGAGCCACTCCATGCTTAGGACCTTCCAACCTCTTGCCCCCAACTAATTCTTATTAAAATTTTAGCTCTCAGCTTAAATGTTATGCCTTAGGGAAGTGTTCTCTAAACTCCAGTATAGATCCAGTGCCACTTTTATATACACTGTGGCTCCTTGTACTTCTTCCTGGGGCTTATCATAATTCTAATTACATAATAATTGGTGTAATTATTTGTTTAATGTTGTCTTTCCCATTATTCTCTGAGCATCGTGACAGTTGGGAACATGCATGTTCTGTTCACTGATGTGTCCCTAGAACCTAGTGCAGAACTTGACAAATAAGCAGTGCTCAAGAAATATTTGTTGATGAATGAATGTCCCTTCCAACCATAATTTTCCAGGAAGTCCTCTCATAGTCACACTCTCCTCCCTCCACGTGCCAGCCCAGCTAAGAGAAGTAAATAAGCAATTAGGATGGGACCTCCTTTTCTCTGAGGACCTGGGACCAGTTGACGTTGAATGAGAACCACGTGAGTGAAAAGAGAGCCCAGCAAAAGACAAAGACCTCTCATATCCACAGCCAGAAATGACCCCCTCCCCAAACACCTAACTAGGGGTCTCTGGCTTGTTAATATACTCCAAACTAATAGCAGATAGCTAAGGGATCAGAAATAAGATTTAAGCAGACAGCTAAAATATTGATTAATAATTAAGGCTTGGCAAATAACTAAACTACTAAGTACTAGGATATAACCTAATAAAGTATTTGGCTTATAAGTAAAGTGTTAGAAGATAATTAAGGTGTCAGTAGAAAATCAAATATTAACTACTCAAGTGTTAGCTGATAACCAAGAGATTAATTTAAAACTAAGTCGTTAGCAGATACTAGTTAAACAATGACTAAGGTAACTGCTTATAAGGATTTAAAGTGAGATTTTCCCTAGGGGACCCTTGCACGTGAGAGGGGACTTGGGAACAGCACAAAGCTGATAGAGCCTATAGGAATGAAGGTCTAGTTGGGAGTGCAAAGTCCTCAGCTGGACTCTAAACTTCTGGGGGAAACTGCTCGTCTTTGGTTTCTGGATAGGGTCTAGTCAGGGACAGCATGGAGCTGGTGCTCAAAATGCTTACCACATAATTAAATTTAATCTGCTAAGGGCTACGCACTGTGCTGAGGAGAGAAGGGAGGGCAGTTGCTTAAACAATGAGAATAATGTGGTGAGTGAGTGAGTGGTGTGTGGAAGGTAAGGCTTAGGGGTTTTGCAAAGGCTGGGTGGAAGGGAAAGCAGGTGTGTCAGCGAGAGATGATGAGTTTAGTTCTGGATGCATTGAATTGAGGTGTCTGTAGACATGCCCAGGTGGATATGAGTCCAACGTGGATTTGGGTGTCATCAGGGTGTAGACAGTGCTCAAAATGATGAGAAAAAATGAGATGGCTGCAGAAGAGGATATGGAGTGAGAAAAGGGACCAGCCTAGAACCCTAAGGAAGACCAACAGGGAAGGAGTGAGAAGAGGAGGAAGAAACATCAACAGACACTGAGAAGGAAGGAGCACTCAGAGAGATGGGGGCAAACCAAGAGAAAATGCGAGCGTGAAAGCTAAGGGAAGAGAGAGTGTTAGGGAGAAGAGTGCAGTCAGCAATGTCAGATGTGGCTGACAGGTCAAGCACGATAAGGTCAGAGAGATGTCCATTGAGAGCGTGGTTCCGAGATGTCCACCACAAAAATTTCTGTGATAGCTGGGTTTTGGGGGGTATGCGTGTGCACACGCATGCACACATGAGCATGTGGCAGAGCTGGAGCTTGGAGAAGGGTGTGTAAGAGCAGGCTGGAGCCCACTGCAGGGGAGCTTGTGGTGAGCCCACAGGGAGCCTTTATTTACTTTTGGCAGCTTTTGAGAAGGACAATTAAGGGAGACTTAAGCACAGTAAGCACAGTTCAACCCTTTCGTTGTCCAGTGGGAAAATGGAGGACAGCAGAGAGGGACAATTTGCTTAGTCTGTGAGTCAAGGGCACAGCCAGGACTTGAATCTGAGCCTCCTTCTTCTAGCAGAGTGACCTTGAGAGAAGTAGACATGAAATTCTTACTGGCCAGTGAATTATCGACCAGTGACTTTGCCCATCACCTCAGTTTTTAGCTGCCTCTTTTTATATGTTATATAAAAGTGAAATAGTATTTTATATACAAAATTCAAACATTTCAGAAATACTTAACAAAGAAAGTGAATGACTCCTGTTATCCTACCCCACCCCCATGGACAACAACCATTAACAGTTTGGTCTATATTCCTCCCTCCTCTCTCCCTCTCACTTAACATTGTAAATTTTTAGTAAAAATATTATACTTGGTTATACTGGATTTTTTGTGTGTGTACCTGTGTTCATTCTGTTTTACAAGTTGCCCTTTTTCACTTTTGGACAACTTTCTATGGTAGTATATAGAAATCTTATTCATTCTTTTTTTTTTTTTATGTGAGGAAGATCAGCCCTGAGCTAACATCCTATGTCAATCCTCCTTTTTTTTTTTTTGCTGAGGAAGATTGGCCCTGGGCTAACGTCCATGCCCATCTTCTTCTACTTTATATGGGCCGCCGCCACAGCATGGCTTGACAGTGGCGCATCAGTGTGCGCCTAGGATCTGAACCTGCGAACCCCAGGCCTCCAAAGCAGAGCGTGCGCACTTAACCGCTGCTCCACCAGGCCGGCCCCTTATTCATTCATTTTAATAACTGTATTAGCATATCATTTGGATTTGTACCATAATTTATTACCAGGCCATATTGATGGACACAAGACTTGAATCCAATTTTCGCTATTATGAACAGTATACATACATATTATCGTACACATTATTTGCATAGTTTGGGAGTCTTCTAGAAGGAGAAATGATGGATCAAAGGGTATGAACATTTGTTTTAAAAGATATTACCAAATCACCCTCCAAAAACTTGTGCCAGTTTGTTGTCCCATCAACAGTTTATGCAAAAGCCCATTTCCCCACATCCTTACCAACAATGGGTATTATCATTTAAAAAATCTTTCCAACTTGAATGAGGCTGAACATCTTTTCATATTCTTATTACCCATCTGTATTCTTCTGTGAATTATCTATTCATATCCTTTGCCTATTTGCTATTGTAGTTTACTTTTGGTCAGTGAATTCTTTTTGGGAAATAATGATTAGCTTGATTAAAAAAGGCTTGGAAGGCTTTGTACCAAATTGCAAATAGTTTTACCTCCAGGGAGCGAGAGTATAGAAAATGAGCGGGATACTTTCATTTTCATTTTACATCACCCTGTATTATCTTATAATGAATTTGAATTACTTTTGTAATTAAAAAAAGAATACACAGGAAAACAACAACAACAACATATAAATGTCTAGCCTGGATTGTCAATGGCTGGAAGTTCATGTGGGTGCAAGTTTTTATTGATCACAAGTTATTTTTTGGTTTATATGCAAAAAATATTTATTGAATGCCTCCTATTGAGCTGGCACTGCCCCGGGCACATTCATAGGTCTTTCATCCTAATCCTCACAACAGCCCTGTGAGGTAGGAATTGGCCCCATTTTACAGAGTTCTTAATAGGTAGGAGATTATTGCTTGATATACTTCTATTTGCCACATGTTTTCATGGGCTAGAGGTTCTTAATGGCTGGTGATTCACTGGTCAAGAGCTCTCATTGGCCAGGAGTTCCTAGTGGTTGCTCTAAGATTCAAATCATCAAAATACTAGAATTATTCCCCTGCAGGAGTGATGGACTAGGAGGAATAAGAATGGAGGGAGGAGTCAATGGGCTCTCCCTCTGAAGCACCATTTGAGTTTGCTTTGGTCACCCATGCAAGATGGGGGGGCGAAGGCGACAGTGGGAGAGGAGGGAAAGTGGTTACAGGTCTTCTCGCTTCTTCAGGATGAGCTTCCTCACGAGTTCTGTGATGTGAGGCCTGATCTCCTCCACCGACACGGTTGGGTCCCAAGCCCCTACCACTTTCCCGTCTGGGGCCACTAAGTACTTCCAGAAGTTCCAGGTGGGCTCCTTCCCAGAAGTCTCTAGAGAAAAAGGAAGAAGGAGAGCAACTACTTTTTTTTTTTTTAATTTTATTTATTTATTTTTCCCCCAAAGCCCCAGTAGATAGTTGTATGTCACAGCTGCACATCCTTCCAGTTGCTGTATGTGGGACGCGGCCCCAGCAAGGCCGGAGAAGCGGTGCATTGGCGCGCGCCTGGGGTTCTGAACCCGGGCCGCCAGCAGCGGAGCGCGCACACCCAACCGCTAAGCCACGGGGCCGGCCCTGCAACTACTTTCTTACACTGCTTCCCTGCATACCCTCTCCTGGAATTCCACTATCGGTGTCCATCCTTCCCTTGAAGCAGTGGTTCTATTAGAATTAACTGGAGAGCTTTTCAAAATCCTGATGCCCAGTCCATACCCCAGACCACTTAAATCAGAATCTCTGGGAGTAAGACTCAGGCCTCAGTATTTTTGAAAAGCTCTCCAGGAGATTCCAATGTGGCGCCAAGGTTGAGAACTGCTGCATTAGGATTCTGTGAAGTGCTTGATAAAGCATATCAGATCTTCCTTTATTAATGACTTCAAACTACAGAATAGTCTACACCCTATTCTCTGATGAAATCTTAATGGTTTCCAAATGTTAGTCCATGGACTGGTTGCATCTGAATCATGATGGTGGTGGTGGTGGGGTGCTTAAAACAAACATATTTTTGGGCCCTGCTTCAGTAGGTCTCAGGCTAATGCATTTTTAAGAGCTCCCCAGGTGCTTCTAAAGCATGGCCAGGTTTGATCTATAACTATGGGAACTGGGAAGGAACTAATAAAAACACATAGGGAAAAGAAAGCAAACATTAGGATTGACCCCTAGAGCAAAATTCACATCTGCCTTAGTAAGGGACCTTGTGTTTGTTACACTGTTGTTTCTCATTTACTCCTCCAGGTGAATGGGTTGGGAGGGGGAGGTGAGGGATATGAAGGCAACCAGAAGCACGGAGTGGGAGAAAGCAAAAATGGAGCCCCCAAAGGAGGAGAAAGGCCTGAGGGAGGAAACAGGACCATGACAAGCTTGGCTCATGACCCCACTGTGTGGCTCTGAGGCTTCTTGGGCTGGAGAAGAGATCTATTTCTGAAATATTAAGATCTAGTATTTTAACTCACAAGGTTTCCCTCCTGTGGCCTATAGACTTTGCCTCTGACTCAGGACAGGAGATGCCTGTCAGCCTTCTCTAGGCATTTGGCATCTGCTCCTTGGTTTCTCCATCCTCCATAACTCAACTAATTCACGTTGACTAAAATCTGAGTCCGAGTCTCCCTCTAGGAGCCCCTATGTATGAAAACAGGATCTCAGAGAAGTCTGCAAGAATGACTCTGAGGGAGAACTGCAAGGCAGCAAGGGTGGAGATATTCTTAGGCAGGAATAACCCTCATCCTCAAAGATTAATGCTGGAACAGACCATCAATCCACGCGGGCATCTAGAAGGGGCCCCAGGTCAACTGGCCAGCCAGTGGGTTCTGCTGCCTAGGGAGCCAGCTGAGGGAGTGAGGGAAAGGATCAAGACTTACGGGTCAGGTACTTGAAGGCAGGGTGGGCACCAGTGCCGATGACTGCAATCTTGCTAAACATGGGGAAAGAGACACTGTAGGTGCGGCGGGCGAAGCTCTCGATCTCCTTGTTGCTGTCGGGCTCCTGCTGGCCAAACTGGTTGCAGGGGAAGGCAAGCACATTGAAGTGGTGGGGCCCCAGGTCCCGCTGCAGCTGCTGCAGGGCGCGGTAGTGCTGGTCTGTGAAGCCACACTCGCTAGCCACGTTCACCACCAGGGACACCTGGGTGGCAAAAACAAAACCCAGACACATACACAACCCAGTGAAGAGGCATGCACTTGCACATGCCGTGACATGCCCACATGTGCGACCCCCCCAGCAGTTAATGCTCTCTCTCATACATACAAGAACACCGTGTACACATATGTAAACGTGTGTGCAATGCTCTCACGTATACACCAACACATGCACACAGGCACAGATGGAATCAAACATGCAGGGGCTTACAGATATGTGTGCAAACACATACATGAACATTCATGAGAATAAGCACACAATAACCATAAATGGGTTTGCACACAGCCCATGACACAAAGATACCTTAGCACACAACACACGCACAAACACATACAACACATTCACAGAAAGAGGCACACGCACCAGTGGGCTCACATCAGGAGGTGCTGTGAGGGAGTGGAAAGGCAGACCTGGGTTCAGTTTCTGACTTGGTCAGCTAGCACTCATCACTTTACATGTAGTTGCCTGTATCCGTGTGGGTCTCCCTTCTATAACGTGAACCCACTGAGGGCAGGAGCTATGTTCACTTCACTCCTGGGCCTAATGTACGGAAAAGTCTCAGAAAGCGTCTGCTGAATGTATAAGTGTGCACGCATACGCGATCACCTGCATGGGTACATAGACAGACATGGGTTTTCTTGATAAAAGGACCCCGAGGACCCCAGGGCAATCCCTTTTGCCCCTCTCTCTCCAGCAAACCAATACCACTTTCTTCTATCACTAGACTAACTTTTAAATTTATTATTGCCTTATAACACATTTATTTATTTATATGAATGTATTTATAAATTTATTTATTGCCTTTTGGTGATAAATATAAAGCTGGCTGATGGAACTTGATTATAGTACTGCAATTACAAATTTGGCACCAATGCTGTGTTTTTAGCTTCTAGTTACATATTATAAAAGGAGTTTTTTTTTTAGAAATTTAGAATTTTTTTTTAATTTTATTTATTGATATTTATTTATTTATTTATTTTTTGTGAGGAAGATCAGCCCTGAGCTAACATCCATGCCAATCCTCCACTTTTTGCTGAGGAAGACCGGCTCTGAGCTAACATCTATTGCCAATCCTCCTCCTTTTTTTCCTCCCAAAGCCCCAGTAGATAGTTGTACGTCATAGCTGCACATCCTTCTAGTTGCTGTATGTGGGAGGCGGCCTCAGCATGGCCAGACAAGCCGTGCGTCGGTGCGCACCCAGGATCCGGGCCCAGGCCGCCAATAGTGGAGTGCGCGCACTTAACCGCGAAGCCACGGGGCCGGCCTATAAAAGGATTTTAAATCTTACCCTGTGTATGGGCAGCCCAGCTCTATCTCTCTGGCCACTTTTTTAGAAGAGCTGGGATCATACCAGCAGGCTCCACAAAGAGGGCCACCTCCCAGGAACAGCCTGGGACACGGGACATGGACAGGTGCAAACTGCTCAGGCTAGACAGGATTTCTCAACCTCAGCACTATTGACATTTTGGGCTGAATAATTCTTTGTCGTGAGGGGGCTGTCTTGTTCATTGTAGGATGTTTAGCAGCATCCCTGCCTCTACCCACTAGATGCCTAATCTTGACAATCAAAAATGTCTCCAGACATTGCTAAATGTCCCCTGGGGAGCAAAATCATCCCCAGTTGAGAACCACCGGGCTAGATGATACAAACCACTGAGCTGTAACTCCTTCAGCCTGCCTCCACTAGATGAGGAAGGACCAATTCCCTGGGGCCACAGGCTGTTAGAACAACCTCCCCCACTAGCATCAGCATAATCCATATTCTGCCTGTAGTGGTGAGAAACTGGGACCCTTACCTCCCTTCCCTGGTGAGGGGTCTTCCTCTTTCTTCTCTGCTGGATCCCTGGGCAATGAGAGTATTAAAGGTTTCCTATTGTTAACCTACATCTTGTGTGTCTGCCCACTCTTTTGGAAGGACGGAAATCCTGCTTCTAGGTCTATGCCTGGAACCAAAAAACTTATCCTTAAAGTGACAAAACACAGACACACCCAAATACACACAGTTAATTTCCATATGTACATATAGAAGCACAGATACAGACTCAGATGTGTACAGAGAAGCAAGCAAACAAATAAACCATACACACACACACTCAGGCTTACAGGTACCTAACCTCACACTGCAGGCAAGCACATTCCCAACTGGTCACCCATTCATCCCTCTTCATCATTGATCTAAATGATTGTTTTACCAGTTAGCCTGAGGGCACAAATCACACAGTCTTGCTCATGGCTATGTCTCCAGGGCTGGACCCAGTGCCAGGCATGTAGTGGGAGCCAGTAATTATTTTTTTCAATTTTTAAAAATATTGCAGTACAATACGCATAATGAGCCAGTAACTATTTGCAGGTGAATGAATGACCCAGTGGCAGACCTAGCTTGGGTTAACTCACAGCATCATTTACAGCTTCCCTGAACTGACTGTTCCTGATCTCCCTCTAAACCTGGCGATTAAGGGCATGGGCTCTGGAGCTGGACTGCCTGGATTCACATTCTAACTCTACCTCTTAGCAGCTGTGTGACTCTTTTTTTTTTTTCCAATTTCTTTCTGATTGATTTCTTGGCCTCTTGCTCCCATGCTTTTTAGGATTTACCAATGACCTAGAGTATTAAAACACTCCGAATTCTGGGATCACTTCTCTGGGTCATTTTTCTCCAGGATTTCTGTTCCTCACATTCTGGATGCCTTATTACTTCTGAAAACAAATAGACCTTGTTCCATTTTTGTCTTAGCACTTATTAATATAGGAATTACCTTGTTCATTTTTCTGTTCCTTGTTTATTGTCTCTCTCCTCTCCACCTCATATAAGCTCTATTAAAGTGGAAACTTGTCTGTTTTGCTCATTACTGTATCCCCAGGGTTGGCCTAGTACTTATTATACAGTAGGTGCTCAATAACAAATAATGAATTGACAAGTAGCAGGGCTGGTCAAGTGCTGAACCTGGGGCTCTCTGGCCAGCTGCACTAGAGAGAAGAAGAGGCCTGAATGGGAATAGGCCCTGATCTTATTGGCTCTTTGCCCTGAGTCCTGGATAAGGTTCCTGCTGGGCCCACCAAACACAGGGACAGAGCACTCTACCAAGTGCTTCCACACTGTTGTCTCATTTGAAACTCACAATACCTTGGGGGACAATCAGGACAAGGGTTACCACCCCCAGGGTTTCTGTGCCAGGCACTATGCTAAACACTTGACACACACTATCTCTTCCAATCCTCATAGCAACCCTATGAGGATAGGTCTTTTTTTTTTTTGTATCTTCCATTTTATAGACGAGGAAGCTGAGGCATGAAGAAGTTAAGTACATTCCTCAGGAGGTAGGAGTGAGAAGAGGTGCCCCAGGCCTGGATATGGGCCCATTCCTCTCGGCATAATTGAGAATTTCAAGGCTTAGAGAGTACTTTCTTCACTAAAGACGGCCTTGCTCCAGGGAGAATGCTGACAGCCACTTTCCCGTGGTCCATCCGAATCTGGATGCTGGGCCCACCTGTGCATTAGAAACCAACTCCCCACCCTTCCCATATGGAGCCCCAGGTCCACCTTGAGAAGTAGACTTGGAGGGTTCTTCATTACACACAGTGCAACATCTAGGCCTCTGGATGTAGTGTGCAAGGCTCGTCTCGGTCTCTCCCTACCCTCTTCAGCCTCATCTTCCACCACTCAGCCTCACGCTTTATACTCCAGGCATAACTACTTGAAGTCCCCCCACCCCTCCAGCACCCTTCTTGCTGTTTGCTTCTGAGCCTTGGCATGGACAATTCTCTTTCCCTGGAATGCTCTTCTTGGCCTTGCTAAAACTCACTCTTGTTTCAAAGACTCACCCAGGCACACTTCCTCTCTGAAGTCCTCTCTGAGCTGAGATTCCTTCTTGGTAAGGAGTTAGCAATTAGCCTGGATGACTCTTACATCTCGGCCTGAGCTGCCATCTTAGGAATTTGCCTGGAGCAGACCATGGATGGATGGTTGGTTCTGCCCCTGGTTCTGGGCTTTCTATGGCTGTGGGACCCTGTGCAAATACCTTCACTCTTTGGGCTTTAGTGTCGTCTCTAAAGGATGATCTGTGTAAGGTCCCTGTGGATCTAAAAGGATAACTCGCTCTGCACTGCACATTCATTTCCACAATGTCCTCACTGGACTCAGTATCAGCAAATCCCCCTGTTCCAGACGTGGAAACTGGGGATGGGAGAGACAAAGGCCGCAGGATGCAAGAGTTCCTTTTTCCACCCATGCATGACAAAGGCGGGGCCTGGGCATCCAGCCTCTGGGAGAGGCCCGACCCCGCTGCCCCAAGTCGCTGAGAGGGAAATCGGCGCCAGCTGCGAGAGTTTCGGGTTTCACTGTGTGCGGGGGCCGTGCCACGTAGCCGCGGGACGGACCGGGCGCAGGACCTGGGGGCGCCGCGCCCCGAGGGGATGCTGGGTGGGGGTGGGGAGCCAGGGCAGGGTGCCGAGCGGCCGGAGTCCCCTCGGAGCCACACCCGACGGGGTCCCCGGCCGCGGGGCGCCCCCATTAGGCCCGGCCAGGGCGGTGCCGAGGCCCCGTGGCCGGACACTCACCGACCCGCGGTACTTCTCCAGCGACACCAACTTGCCCCGGATGTTGACCACCTTGAAGTCGTAGAAGTCCTGCTCCCGCTGCGCGCAGGCCGCGGCCGCCAGGAGCAGCCACGCCGCCACCAGTGCAGCCACCATGACTCGCTCCCGGGGTGGCGGGGTTGCGAGGGCAAAGGCGGGGCGGGGGGACCCGGCGCGGGGGGCGGGAGGGGGCGGCCCGCGAGGCAGGACGCGCCCCCTTCCCCTTCTCCGCGGGCGGTGGAGCGCCAGGCTCTGGACCCCAGTTTCCCCATCTTGACTGCGGGAGCGTGGGACTCCGCGCCCCTTCCCGGAGCCTAGAGCCGTGGTTCCAGGATTCTGACCACTGAGACCAGAATTCGTGTCAGTGAGGCTCCCTCTTGTTCCAGGATGCAGCGACTTGGTAGG
Source organism: Ceratotherium simum simum (assembly GCF_057802395.1). Lineage (NCBI taxonomy): Eukaryota > Metazoa > Chordata > Mammalia > Perissodactyla > Rhinocerotidae > Ceratotherium > Ceratotherium simum. The sequence continues at coordinate 6,594,801 of NC_141921.1, forward strand.
GAAAGGGAGCTGAAAATATGGATCTGAGAGTTCAGCTTCTAATTAGCACAGTGGCCTTAGGCTGGTCACTGCACCTCTCCGGACCTCAGTTTCTCCATCTGTTCAGTGCATCAGCCTCCCTTCCTGACGCACCCAGACAGTATAGAATGGGAGTAATTGAAAAATGCATGTGAAACTTTGTCAGCTGGATGGTGCCTGCAAACTTTAGATGAATGAATGAACGTTCCCTGACAGAGATGGCACTGAGATGGGGACGTGGGGACCGAGGGCGTGCTGCAGGCTGGGTTCCCGGGAAGCAGACTCCAAGATGGATGGAGACTGCAGTGTAGGATGGTTATGAGGGAGCACCCTTGGGATCAAGACCTGTGGAAGTGAGAAGAGGGAGCAGGAGTGGGCAGAAGTCCGGAGCTCCATGCAGGCGGAAGGAGTCTTGGCTGACCCCACAGGGACTCTGGAGCTAGGACGGCCCATCAGAGTTGTCCCCAGATGAGCTAAAATGGCCAGGGCAGGCCTTTATATCCCTGCCTTCATCAGTCATTGGACATAGGGCCACGTGGGAAGAGGTATGACAGGAGCCAAGGTGGCCCTGTCCCTGGAGGGGCTGACAGTTAAAAGCTTTCCGCTGACAGCACGCCCAGCAGTAGTGTCCCAAGTCTTCACTGCTGGGGGATCTGGGCAGCACGTCACAGTGTCTCCCACACTCAGAAAACTCCTCCTGAGCCCCACCAAGTACAAGCATGGTGCTGGGTGCTGACGCTGTGCTGGTTGTCCAGGAGCTCACAGCTGGCGTGAGGGAAGCCAAGTAAACCGGAGAGATCATGTAATGTGGTAAGAGCTAAGCACTCCTACAGGCATTCAACAAACGCTTCTTGAGCACCTGTTCTACGCTAGGTTCTGTTCTAGGTGCCTCTTATGCAGTGATGAACAAGACAGTGTGGTCCCTACCCAGGGGGAGACAGGTATTAAATAATTCATAAATAGCTCTAAAATTACTATTGTGGTGAGTACCACCTATACTACCCTTGGGGGTGGGGAGGGGTGCAGGAGAGCTTCCCAGAGAAAGGAAGGTTTGAGCTGAGCTCTGAAGAATGAGTAGAAATTAGCCAGGCTGAAACGAGGAAGCAAGTGCAAAGGACCTGAGGGAGACAGAAACATGGTGCATTGAGAAATGAAGAAGGCCAGTTTGGCTGGAGCAGAGAGAGCAGAGGGCAAGAGGAGAAGGTGGAGAGGCAGGCAGGGGTGAGGTCACACAGAACCTGATAGGCCACCGTAAAGATTATGGTCTATAAGCCAAGAAATGAAGGTTCTTTTTTTAAAGCAGAGAAGTGGCAGTGAGTGCTATGAAAGATCCCTGGCTGTTCTGTAAAGAGTAGATAGGAAGAGGCAAGAGCAGATGTGCTCCAGATGCGGGGGTAGAGGAAGCTCTACGGTTCTGAGGCCAAGAGGCAGTTGCTAACCTAGCAGTCAGGAAAAGCCTCCTGGAGGTGGTAATACCAGAATCATGTCTTCAAAGAGGAATGGGAATTCTGTAGTTTGGGAAGGAGGAGGGCAAAGATGTCAGACTGAGGGAGCAGTGTCTGTGAAGGCGCAGAGCTAGAGAGAAGAGCTTGGCTATTTGGGGAGAGAAGGGGTATGGGGTAGATGAGGTTGGAGGGGTCATCAGAGGCCAGATGGAGAAGGGTCTCGGGTGCCAAGGCAAGGAGCTCGGACTTCACTCTCTAGGCTGTGGTGAGCAAAGGTTTTGAAGCTGGGCACATCACAAGACTCGAACTCAGGCCTTCAGATTCAGAACATGGGATCTTTCTGCACTACCAAGCTGGCCTCTCTCTTTAGGAGCAGACAACATTAGTAGGAGAGATGGAAAACAGGAGAAAGGGTGCTCCAGGCAAGGGCCAAGGCAGAAATAAAGTGCTCCTGCACTTCCTACTCCTTCTCCCCCCTCTCTCATGGGAGCCTTGAGCCCGTGATGGGTCTTATGGTTACTAAATGGTCCCCTCTGCTCTGCCCCTGTGAAGCCATTGGTCTTCCTTCCTGCCATCTATCCCTTTCACTCAGACTTTCCTTGCATGTCCCAATAACCAGGAGTTCTCAAAATCTGCTCCACACAACTCTGACTCCTGCAAGCTTGGCTGAGCTATTTCCTGCTAAAATCCAGATAGGTAGGCATTTCTACCAAGAAGGAAAAAAAAGTTAATGGTGAAATGTTTCTCATTTGTAAATTTTTTTCCTGAGTCCTTCCCTCCTCCCCTATTCATGTTTCAGAACCCAGCTCAGATGTCACTCCCCTCTGCTACTACACTTAATCCCTCCCTCCGCTCTGTTGCCTTTGTACTGAGTACATTTTCCCGCAGTGGGCTGATGATAACATCGTGCAGTTGTCTGTTTCCATGGCCATCTTTCCCCCCAGACTGGAGCTCCTTGAGGGCAGGCAGGCCTGTATCTGAATCATCTTTGTGTCCCCTGGCACACATGAGCTACTCAGTAAATAATCATTTTTCTTAAACCTCTGGTAACTTTTATTACTTGTCTGTGCTAGAGTCTGATATGAGATGCTGTTGGTTGTAACCAACACTGTATATTTTGTCATTTTATTTTCAGTCCACCATGAATTTTTGGTGTTTCTGAAAGAGCACAGCTATTTCCAAGTGGTCCATCTACACAAGTGGGAAACCCACAGGCACAGACAAATGCATACGCAGTTCTCAGCTGAGCACCTGGAAGGGTAGAAGACTCACTCCTGGATCCTTTGTACTCCACTTTCCCATAGTAAGCTCAAAGAAGCTTTTTTATGGGTATTTAGAATACTCATTAATGTTTTCTTCATTCAACAAATTGTTGAGCACCTACTGTGTACAAGACACTATTTTAAGGGCTAGAAATATAGTAGTTAATAAGACAGACAAAAAATTCTTGAACTTACATTCTAGTGGGGGGAAAGGATAATAACTAAAATTTATAATATGAAACATATAGTACATTCGGTGGTGATAAGCAGGGGAGAGGGACAGAGAATGTGGTGGTGGGGTGGGGAGGGATTGCAACTTTAATTTGAATGATCAGGAACCCTCACTGAGAAAGTGGCATTTGAGCAAAGACCAGAAGAAAGAGTGCAAACAATGGGGAAAACCGGGAGAAGAGAAACATTCCAGGAAACAGCAAAGGCCCTGAGACAAGAGTGTGCATGATGTGTGTGGAGAACAGCAAAGAGGCCAGTGTAGATGGAGTGGAGTGGGGGAGGGGAAGAGGAGCAAGGGGTGACGTCGGAGAGGGAATGGGATGGGGAGGCAGATACTGTAGGGTCTTATAAGATGTTGTCAAGACATTTGCTCGCACTCTGAGTGAGATGGGAAGCCACTGAGGAGTTTTAAGCAGGGGAATGACATTTCTAATTTATATTTTAACATAATCACTCTGACTGCAGTGTTGAAATAAGGAGACCATTGAGGAGGCTATTGTAGTAATCCATGTGAGGGAACACGTAGGCTTAGACCAAAGTGGTGGCAGTGGAGGTAGTGGGAAGTAGCCAGATTCTGAATATATTTTGAAAGTAGAGGCATAAGGATTTCCTGATAGGTTAGATGTAGGGTATAAGAGAAAGAGAAGAGTCACAGATGACTTTAAGGTTTTTGGCCAGAGCAGCTGGAAGAATAAAGTTGCCATTACAGTCATGCATTGCTTAACGACAGGGATATGTTCTGAGAAATGTGTCATTAAGTGATTTCGTCATTGTGCGAACATCATAGAGCGTACTTACTCACAGAAGCCTAGATGGTATAGCCTACTACACACCTAGGCTATATGGTACTAATATTATGGGACCACTACTGCACATGTGGTCCATCGTTGACTGCACCATCATTACATGGCACGTGACTGTAATTGAGATGAAGATGCCTGCAGGGGCAACTGGTTTGGGATGGGAAATCAAGAGTTCAAGTTTTGGACATATTAAGTTTGAGTTGCCTATTAGCAGTGGTATGCTGGTAAATGTTTAACAACCAGTTCTCCAGGGAAAAAAGGTGTGTGTGTGTGTATACCCATACATAAAAGTTCATTATAAAGCTTACCGACATAAATGATGCATAGCACACAATTCACAAATAATAAACTATACAATACTTTTTATCGTGAATTCCACATGGCCAATTTATTCTCACAGAATGCTTTCATTGATTTTTGCCAAACTTGTATCTGTAGCCAACTAATGGTTGCAATTGCTGAACAAGTAGAGTTCCAAGATGAATGTTGGTTGATATTTTCATTTACATCAATAGTAAGATGAAACAATAAAGACATATTTTGGAACTTCACTAGTCAGTAACACAAAGTGACTTCTTTGCTGAATTGGACAATAGTTTTCCAATACTGGAAGAATATTTCCTCAAGTTATTTATGTTATTCACAATGTAATGGCTACAGACATGACACACTCTAAATTCACTCTGTATTATTAATATTATTTCCATCATTTTCTTAATCTAGACAATCAACAAAACAATAAATCAAACTGTGATTGGTAGCATTTGCCAATTTCTGTGATATAATACTCTTAACCATGGTTGATTTCAAGCTACCTATGTAATGTCACTGAACACAGAGTTAGGAAGAGATGCAAGAGTAGCACACCATTATATCATATTTCCACAATACAGATAGAGTAGTGTAAATAACCCAAAGAGCATAGAAAATAATAAAATATAGTAAAAATTGGCCGGCCCCGTGGCTTAGTGGTTAAGTGCTCGCCCTCCGACGCTGGCGGCCCGAGTTCGGACCCCGGGTGTGCACCGACGCACTGCTTCTCCAGCCATGCTGAGGCCGTGTCCCACATACAGCAACTAGAAGGATGTGCAACTATGACATACAACTATCTACTGGGGCTTTGGGGGGAAAATAAATAAATAAATAAAATTATAAAAAATATATATATAGTAAAATGATTAGAAAGTGATGTTTTGAATATTGTCTTTGTTTTTAATATAATTTATTTAATTTTAGTTTTCATAACTTAATTGTTAGTAATGGCTGTGTTTAACAAGAGACTGGAAGAAATATTGAAAATGTAACAATTGGCTCTAGGAGCTAGCTTCAGACAGCTATCTCTAATTAGCTTGGATATTTGAGTCTGGACTTGGAGGAAAGATCTAGATCAGAGATACAAATTTGGGAATGGACAGCATACCAAGTATTTAAAGCCATGATCCTGGATGATGGTGGAGAGTTGGTATAGATAGACAGGAGAACCAAGGACAGTCCTTGGGACTCCAGCATTCAGCATTAGGGAGATGAAGACATCAGGGAAATGCAAGGGAACCAGAAGGAGAGACTGAAAAAGAGTAGCCAGAGGAGGAATAAGAACCACAAGAGTGCAGTGTCATGGAGGCCAAGTGACAAATTTGTCTCAAGAAGGAGTGATTAACTGGTCAAATGCTGCTGATAAATCTAGTAAGATTAGGGCTGAGAGTTGAACATTGGATTTAGCAATTTGTCCTTCACCAATAAAGGGAATTAAACAAACAAAAATACAATATTTTCATGCCTCTGTGCCGTTACTCATGCTGCTCCCTCTGCCTGGGTTTTTGTTTTGTTTTTTTGTTTTTTTTTTCCTTCCTTATCCTTATAGCAAGCTCCCATCCTGCTTCCAGGCTTTATCAGTCAGAGTCTCAGTAGGAAACAGATGACATGCTCAGATTAGGATAATCAGACAAAGGTTTATTTACAAAGGGACTAATTTCTAACATGTGGGTGGGGTATAGAGAAAGACAAGGGATAGTTCAGGAACCTATTTGAGCTGGTTACACCCTTTGACCTGAATGGGCAGGGAGAGGGAGGAGAGATTACAGAAACTGGAAAGAGTCCTGTTCATCAAGCCTTCTTGAAACCCGCAGTTACCTTCAAAGGAGGTTCACAGTCAGCCCAAGGCAAACTTGCAGGGTAGTAGCCAGGGAATTAATTACCCAGCCCTCCCTCTCCTCCCTCTCACCAATTTCCTGCAAGGGTGTTGGCCCATACCTAGTGGAAGTCAGGGAGCAAAGGAACCCATTGATTTAGTTTGTACAGGTTCAGTGTACTGAGCAGACAGTGGGTGGACAGTGGATCTAAAGGTCCAAACAAAAGATATCCAGCACATAAACCCAATTTAAAAATCAACTTTTCAGGCCTGCCCAGTGGCCGAGTGGTTAAAAGTTTGGCACGCTCTGCTTTGGCAGCCCTGGTTTGAGGGTTAGGATCTTGGACGTGGACCTACACCACTCATCCGTCAGCCGTGCTGTGGCAGCATCCCACGTACAAAAAGTAGAGGAAGACTGGCACGGATGTTAGCTCAGGGCTAATCTTCCTCAAGCAAAAAAAAAGAGGAAGATTGGCAACAAGATGTTAGCTCAGGGCGAATCTTCCTCAACAACAACAACAACAAACAAAACCAAACCAACTTCTCTCTGAGGCTTTTCTCAACACCTTCAAGTAGTTAGGTGCCCCTCTTCTGTGCTTCCCTTTAACGTAGCACATGTGCTGTACTACACTGATCCTCAATCCTGGCTGCACGGATCCTCACTCCTGGCTGCGCCTTAGAATCACTTGGGGAGCTTTTAAAAAATACTGATATCCAGGCCCCATCCCCGACCAATCGAATCAGAAAGTCTGGGAAGAGAGCCTCAAAATGCGTGCTTTTTAGAAGTTCTTCAGGTGATTCTAAGGTGCAGCCAGGACTGAGAACCACTGCTGTGTTGTCACTGCCTTCCTACCTGTGTGTTTCCTTGAGGAGTCTGAGTGCTTTGAGCACAGGACGGTGTCTGATTCAAACCTGTGTCTTTAACATGAGCAGGAGACCCAATACAGGGCAGGTGCTCAGCACATAAAAGTTTACATTAAAGAGTATGATGACTTCACACTTTGTGTAATTTTGTTAGGATTGTGGTGTATATGTCACCCAGGGCATTGTTTTTCAAACTGCGAGTTGCAACTCGTTAGTAGGTCATAGAATCAATTTAGTGGGTCAGACCAGCATTAAAAAAAAAAAAAGAATTGAAAAGAAAATATCAGAGTATGTCCCATATAGTAAGGATTAGTGTAGTTTTGTGGAACAGGTATGTTTGATCCAGATTGCAATATAAATTATATAAGTACTGTGGGTTCCATTCAAAATGCTTGAAATCCACTGACCTAGGACAAGTAATATAACTCTCTGTGCTTCTGTTTCATTATCTTTAAAATGGGAATAGTAATAATACCTCCTACCTCATGGGATTATAATGAAGATTATGAACAAACACAAAACATATGATACACATGATACATGAACAAACACATGTAAAGTGCTTGGTGTCTAGCACAGAGTAAATAATCAACAGCAGCTGTTTCATTGTTCAACAACAAAAATGTTTTTTAAAAGCAGAATATAAAATTTTATTTATCTTGAGATTACTGCTGTGTAATATTAGGCATACAGATAGATAAGGGCTTTTTGTCTCACTCTATCAAATCAGTTATTATTGGTAAATGCTATGGCAGTAAATAACCTTTACAAATAGGAAGCCGTGTGCTCAACCTCTTTCCTTTCCTTGAGGCCAGGAATGCTGTGGGGCCTGACTGGGGCGGTGGAGGTGCTGCCTTAGATTCTATCTAAGGCTATGTCCTATTAATATCTCTACTGCATCTGACCGGTGCGCACAGGCTATCGCAGCACCTGCTCTTGGAAAATGAATGCAGTTCTGTTTAGAGGCCCTGGGAGGAGGGACTCAGCAGGGCTTACTTATTTAAGTATCCAAAGCACTTAGCGCCATGCCCGGCACTGAATACATGTGGGCTAAATTGAATTGAACTATTGATAACTGTTGTGTGACATTGATCAAGTCACCCCCACTCCCTGGACCGGAGTTTCCAGTTAGGAAAGTTAGAGGTAGAAGTCACCTCTGATTTTACAAGTGGGGAAGCTAAGATTCAAGTAGGGGAAGCGACTTGCCCAAGTTCATACCACCAGTTAGTTGAGAGGCTAACAGCTGAAGTCCCTCCACTCCATGGTAGAACACTTTCTACAGCACAGTATTGTCAATCCAGTTCTATAATCCTGGGGAGCAGTTAGAGACAACAAACTAAAGATATACAAAGCAGCAGAGATAGATCTTGGAAAATATAGTGTCATGTGCAAAGGTGAGACACAGAATGAGATGCATAATCCGGCACCATTTATACAAATGTAAAATATGTGCACACAATGTAAAAAAACACATTTTGCGAGAACAATATAAACAATTACACAATAAACACATTAAAGAGTTGCCTGTAGGGGTGGGGAGAAGAAAGAGGGTAAAGGGAATAAATAAGTAAATAAAACAAGAAACAGGCCGTTAAGGCGACAGAAGACACCTGAGGAATATGTTTAACTCAACTCTCCGCACCTGAAGTCGAAAAATAAAGTACTATAATCTCTGCTTTCTTGTGGATTTTACTTCTAGCAGTATGTGTAAAATGCAAGGCAGATATGTTCTGTCATTGATTTTTTAAAATCTCCCCTCCTCTCCTGGGCCTCTACCCTCATTTAGGCCTCAGCTTCTCTCATCTGGACTCTTGGAGCAGCTTTCTCCTTAGTCTCCCTGCCTCTGCTCTTGCCCCATCCAATCCAGTGCAACTTTCCAAAGAGCAACCAGAATAATCTTTGTCACACAAAAATCTGATCATGTTTCTCTCTTGTTTAAATACTCTTCAGTGACATAGTCTGTGACCAAATGACCTAGGCAGCGTGGGGCAGTGCTCAAGCACACTGCAGTTGGCTGCCTGGGTGTGTAGCCTAGATCTGTCACATTCTGTGGGATTTTAAGCAAGTTAATTAACCCTGCTCTGCCTCTATTTCCTCATCTGTAGAATAGGAATAACAGTACCTACTCATTGTGCGGTTGGCGAGTTAAATAAATTTAAACATGAAGTATTTCAAACAATTCCTGTCATACCACAAACATTGAACTATTATTGCGTTATTCTCAGGCCCTTGACAGTTTGGGTCCCATGTAAGACCTCAGCTTCATTTCCTGCCTCTTTCTTCTTGTTTCTGATGCATGAAAGGCCCTGTCTCCTCTCCCCTGCCTGGTAGACTGGTACCAACCCGGTTGGAAATGCCCCCCTCCAGGAAGCCATGCTTCAGTCCCCTGGCCACAGAGCGGGTGCAGTTGATGGGGAGTTCTTTCTCTGTGCTCAGACCCTGTGTGTTTATTCTGCTGTCTCATAAATTTCTCTTCAAGTATCTGTTTGTCTAACACACAGTGCCGGGTATATGGTAGGTATTTAATAAATATTTCTTTTTAAAACTTTTTATTGATGAATAATATACATATAGCAAAATTAATATATCATGAGCATACAGCCTTGATAAATTTTTGCAAACTGAACACATCATGTAACCTGCACCCAAATCTATAAACAGAACATTTCCAGGACTCCAGAAGCCCTCCTCATCCCTTTCTAGTCACTACCTCCCAAACCCCCAGTCCTGACTTCTGACAGCACAGATTACTGTTTCCTGTTTTTGTGCTTTATCTAAATGGAATCATATAGAATGTACTCTTTTCTATCTGGCTTCTTTCACTCATCATATGCTTTACTCATTGATATGCCATATTTTTGTTTGTAGTTGTAGATTGTTCATGCTCATGCTGTATGTACACTATTAAATTATGTGAATATGCCATAACTTGTTTATCCATTCTATTGTTGATGGGCACTCAATAAATATTTCTTGAATGAATGTAGAAATCTGTCCATTTTGTTACACTGTGAGTTCCTTGAGGAAACAAAAAGGGTTTTATTCGTCTCTGAAACGCTGGTACCTAGCACAGGGCCTGGCACTTGGTGGGAGCCCAGTGATTATTTGATGAATGAACTGATGCATGATTCTCCTGAGACTTTGTAATTAAACTGGTCATTTCCCCATTCTCGGTGGGGCCCCAGCTTCAGATCCCTGGGTGATGCAGGTGAGTTGCTAGGCAACAGCATGAGGTTGGCTCTGGGGTCACAGTGGAGAGTGTGCTGTGGAGGCCGAGGCTGAGGTAATTGGAAACACTTCTATTCAGCAGCCTCTAAACTGCCTCTGTTTTCTCCCCTCCAGCCCATCCCCCACACAGCTGCAGGAGGGATCTTTCTAAAACAGGCATCACACCACAGGACTCCCCTATTCCAAAACCTTTGGTTTCTCAGTTAAGGAAACTTAAGGTTCAGAGATCTTAAGTAACTTACCCAATGTCCATATAACAAGTAAAGTGCAGAGCTAAACCCAGGTTTATCTGATTCCACAATCCAAGCCCTTTCCAGTATTTTGATTTCAGACAAGTTGAATTTGGGGTGCCCACAGGTCATCAGGTGAAGAGATCCAGGAGTCTGTGGGTCACATTGCTGCCCTCCCCATCAAAGCCTTCCATGGAGCAGGTGCTTCAGAAACAAACAAGAACCAGAAGGCTGGAAAACCAGTTCCCTGTGGCAGAAGGGATGACCTTGAAGGTTCGCTCCACTTGGTATCTGGGGTTCCAGTTGGTGGACTTTGATCAGGAGAGCAGCAACATCAGGACGCCAGAGCCTTTCTGACTGACCTCACTGATCCCAGAAAGGCACAACAGAGTGCTAAACACTTGACCCAGACTGGAAGAACAGAGGAGGGTTGTCAGAAAAGGATTCTAGGACAAAGGGACATTTTGAACAATGAGTAGGAGATCGGGTAGAGAAAAGGGGAATGTGATGAAGACAGTTCAAGTGTCTGGATGTATGAGTTTAGGAGAGATTTAATAATCTGGTTGAAGCCTACTTTCCTAGATGAAATTACAGTTCTTTCAAGCATTCATTCATTCATTCCACAAATATTTCTTGGTTGAGCCAGGTACCCTATGCTTCAACCACACTGAACTTCTCACTGCTCCTTACACAATAAAAAAAAGCTCTAGGGGCTGGCCCCATGGCTTAGCGGTTAAGTGCGCATGCTCTGCTACTGGCGGCCCGGGTTCGGATCCGGGCGCGCACCGACACAGGGCTTGTCCGGCCATGCTGAGGCCGCGTCCCACATACAGCAACTAGAAGACTGTGCAACTATGACATACAACTATCTACTGGGGCTTTGGGGAGAAAAAGGGGGAAAAAAGGAGGAGGATTGGCAATAGATGTTAACCCAGGGCCGGTCTTCCTCAGCAAAAAGAGGAGGATTGGCATGGATGTTAGCTCAGGGTTGATCTTCCTCACAAAAAAAAAAAAAAAAAAGCTCTAGCCCCCTCCAACCTTTACACACTTACACAGTTCTATGAGAAACTGTGGCAGTCTTAGTCTAGATGTGGGTTGGAGAAAGGGCATGTGAAGGAAGATTTCCAGGAGGAAGTATCGTCTAAACTGACATCAGAAAGACGTCTGGTGTTAGCCAGGTCAGGAAGGGGAACAGGGAACTGGTCTAGGTAGAGGAACAACAAATATAAAGGCTCAGAGGCAAGACAGCTTAGTGCATTTGGACAACAGTAAGAAGCTTCCCATGGCAAATTCCTATACATTCCTCAAATTTCCACTCAAACATGTCTCTTCTCCTTGTGGAGCCGTTTGCAATCATCCCAGGGAGAGTTGCATCCTCTCCTGGTCCCTGAAGATTTCCTTAGAGGATTCATTAGATTATATTGTCACTTACCCGGATTGTAATATTTTGTGTGTATTTGTCTGTTCTCCTAAAGACCATAAGTTCCATGAAGGTAGGGAATTATGTCTGATTCTGCTTTGCAACAGCAACTAGTAAATAGTGGCACTTAATAAATGTTGAATGTTTGAATGAATTAACAAACTATTTACATGTCTTTCTTCTCCACTGGACTATGTGTTGCTCAGGGCAGGGATCCTATCTAATTCATCTCTAAGATCTCTCTTGGCTTTTAAATATAGTGGAGATTGCACAGGCTTTCAGAGGCAGACAGACGGAGGGCAAATGTCAATCGAACCACGTACTAGCTATGTGACCTTAACTTTCCTTGCCTTCAGTTTCCTAATGGTCAAGTGGAGCAACAGTTTCACCCTCACAGAGTTTCTGTGAGGGTTGAATGAAAAAATGTATATAAAGTGCCTAGCACAGTACTTGGCACATAGTAAATGCTGGCTGAGTGAATGGGTGGATAGGTGGTATAGCCGTGACTGAAGAGAAGACATAGGAGAAGAAAAACAAGGAAAAGACGATTCTCTTCTATCCCTAGATGAAAGAGGATTTTTTCCCTCAAGACTGAAGTGCTGTCCCTCCCACTCAGGGACCCCAAATTTCTATTTTGAACTCACTAACTCAGTGTTTTATGCTCAGTCCCGCTTAGACCTTCCCACTTTCTCCATCCTTTTGTTCACTCTCTTGTACCATCCGTGAGTATCAGTCCATCTCCTCCCCAGACTGGAAGTCCTTGGGGAGCAAGGATCAGGAAGGATTAATCCCCTTGACTCCTCAGTGCCTAGTACAATGCCTGGCACATGAGGAGTATTCTCATTAACCACACGTGAAGTAGAAATATAAAGAACAATGAGTCTGAATAATACATTCAGGGTGATTACGGACTCTAATTTAACTCAAAGATATTCCATTAAAAAAAATTTCTTCTTTCCTGGTAGCAATTTTCTTTTTGGGGCCAGTGACTTGGTTTATTGAAAGACCTTAAAGTGCTGTTGATCTGAGCCAAAGAAGGTTCAGAAAGCCTTTTCTTGGCAGGGACTCAATCCTCTCTTTCTTTCTATTATGTTAGTTTCTTTAAACAAAAAAGGATTTAAAAAATCTTTTTTAATTGATTCTCTGGTAAACACTCAAGGAAAGAATGTCTGTCCTGTGACTGGGCTGTGATTGACTCTAATAATAAAGTAGAGATGTCTTAATTGTAAAGACATAAAATGTCTGAACCTTCCCTCCTGCGTATTTAGTGTAATTGGCAATAATTCCCCCTCCCCCACTCCCTGACTGAGAGACAGCTCACTTCCTATTAGAAGAAAACCAGATCACTAACCTGGGAACCTGAGTCTTGGAAACAGTTTATTCTACCAGAGCTTGCTTCCAGAGGGAGCAGAAAGCAGGAAGCCTGCATTTTCTCTCTGCTTCAGTCCACCTGGTACCTGGACTTATCATGCTTGTGATTGGCTCAGCTTTTCCTCCTCCCTCTTGGGACACTTTGCAGCCTTCGAAATATTTGGGCAGATGTTTCCTGTGGAAAATATTCCACAGGGCTGCCCTCTGTTATGTGGGTTTCTGGTAGAAGTATCAAAGGTTTGAAGCTGGGCCCCATATCAAGATATTGGGAGATATATTGTGCTTGTCAGAGATTTGTGGTAATATTAGAAAATTCCTTCTTAGAAATTTCTTTGCATTGCCAACAATTAAAACCTCTTCTTTTCCACAGCAGGCAAACTTTGAAATTTGTCAAATTTCTGGCCCTACCGTTCATTAACTGTATAGTTTTGGACAAGTTGCCTACCATCTCTGAAATTTTTCTGAAAAAAAATTGGGGGGGGTGTGGAAATAACTGTTCCCACCTCCAAGGGTTGTTATGAGGTAGAAAGAAAGGTATGTGAAAATCCTGGCACACAGTAATCACTAATAAATTATAACTATTATTAGTCTTATACTCTGGAACCAAAGTCTCAGTTCTGCCCAGTTTCTGAGCCAATCCTGCCCAACGTAGAGGAAGGCTGCCTCACCTCTAGTAGCAGGTGGGACCAAGAATTAGACCTGGTTTTGGGTAGGCCAGATGCAAACCAGGTTCAGTTTGCACAACTGCCTTCAGCCACAATTCTCCCACTTAATACACCTGTCCCATGGCTGTCAGCCTGCCTAAATCCTACCAATCCTAACCTAGGTAGGGAGTGGGGATGGATCCTGCTCCTTATGCTGGCCACTGGCTTATAGCCTTGAAAAGAATAACCCAGAACCACAATGTTCCTCCCATCAGACTCTTATCGAAGGCACTTGCTGCCTAAACTCTGGCTGCCATGCCCACCTTCTAAATTAGAGCTTCTTGCCACCCATACTCCCGATCCACAGCATGTCTGAGCTCACTGCACTCTGAACATTGTGCATTGGCCCAAGATGATCTTCAGCCTTCTCCTCACTACATCTCTACTTCTTCTCTCTTTCCCTAGCCCAAGAAAAGAAGAAAGGGATTAACATTTATTAGATGCTAGGCAGCTTTATATATGCTTCCTTACTTAATTTAATCCTAGCAACCTCATGAGATGGGTATTATTTTTCACCTTCATTCTAGCGATGAGAAAAGTGAGGCTCAGAAAGGCTAAGTAATTTGCCCAGAATCACATATCAAGCAAGTGATGGGGTGAGATTTTGAACCTAGATATCTGCCGCCGAAGTTCAGGTTCTCTCCATTAGAGCCTGGGTGTTCACCTGAGACCCTCAGTCTTGGGGCCCATATGAACACTTTCACCGGAGTTAGGGAATTTCCCTAGGCTTCCCTTCCTATCTGCTGCTTTATGCCTCCTGGTCCATTCTTTGCTAGGGTCCTGCTTGGCTTCACATCTTGACTACTCCTTCTTGTCTTGCTCTATTTGCATATAGTGATCTTGTTCCGATGCCTGCTTTGTGACTGAGCAGGAAGTATTTGATTAATCAATCACCAAATGCAGTCAGAGGTTGTATTAGTTTGCTAGGACTGCCGTAACAAAATACCACAGACCGGGTGACTTAAACAACAGAAATCAATTTTCTCACAGTTCTGGAGCTAGAAGTCCAAGATGCAGGTGTCGGCAGCTTTGGTTTCTCCTGAGGCTTCTCTCCTTGGCTTACATGTGGCTGCCTTCTCCCTGTGTCCTCCTATGGTCATTGCTCTGCGCATGTGCACCCCTGGTGTCTCTGTCTGTGTCCAAATTTCCTCCTCTTATAAGGACACCAGTCCAATTGGATTAGGCCCATCCTAATGGCCTTATATTAACTTAACCACCTCTTTAAAAGCCCTGTCTAGGGCCGGCCCCGTGGCTTAGCGGTTAAGTGCGCACGCTCCGCTGCTGGCGGCCCAGGTTAGGATCCCGGGCGCGCACTGACGCACCGCTTCTCCCGCCATGCTGAGGCCGCGTCCCACATACAGCAACTAGAAGGATGTGCATCTATGACATACAACTATCTACTGGGGCTTTGGGGGAAAATAAATAAATAAAAAATTAAAAGCCCTTCTACAAATACAGTACTGGGCCTGAGTACTGGGAGTAATGGCTTCAACATATGAATTTTGCTTGTGGGGGTGGGCAGGATGCAATTCAGCTCATAAGAGGTTTCTAAGTAGTAAGCAACAGAAACTGACTCTTACTGATGTCAGCAGGAAAAAAAAATTATTAAAAAGACACTGAGGATTTTACAGAATCACAGGGAAGTCTGGGAAAACAGGCAGGAATAAGAGAGGTGAGGCAGTGAGTAACCAGCCCACAACTCAAATCACACCACCAAACCAGTCTGGTGAGGACATTGCTGCCATGACCAGTGACCCTGCCCTCTCTACATCCCGCGTGCTGCCACTGCCTCCTGGAAACTTGGCCTGCCTGCTGCTGTTCCCATTCTGCCATTAGAATGAATTTCTATGGCTCCTGCTCTTCTGGGTCATCAGCTCCTGATTCAAAGTCTGGGGCCAGTGTATCTGATTGGAGGACACATGCTTCTGCTTACCAGTAAGGGATGCTGGGAAAACAGGCATCTTGTGTTTTCTACTTCTATATTAGGTTCTGTCTTCCACCAAGACTCAAGGAGTCTCCCAATGTAAGAAGGAGGTTTAGATGTGGGGCACTCAGAATTATAAGTGTCCACTACACTCAACAAATATTTATTGAACTTTTAATATCATGCATTAGGAATACAAAGATGACCATCATCTGCCTTCAAGAGTTCGAAGTCAAGGGGATGGTTGGGCCCAGTGGCACAGTGGTTGAAGTTCACGTGTTCTGCTTCAGCGGCCCCGGGTTCACCAGTTTGGATCCTGGGCACGGACCTACTCACTGCTCATCAAGCCATGCTGAGGTGGCATCCCATACAGAAGAGCTACAACTCTACAACTGTGATACACAACTATGTACTGTGGCTTTGGGGAGAAAAAGGAAAAAAAAAAGAGGAAGATTGGCAACAGATGTTAGCGCAGCGCCTATCTTCCTTAAAAAAAAATAGAATTCCAAGTCTGGTATGGTGGGAGACAGATGAATAAATGGGCAATTAGAATGCACTGTGATAATGGCCATGATAGAAAAAAGCAGAGCAGGCTGTGGATTACGGGGAGAAGAGGAACTGACTAGCATAGGGGGATCAGGAGAAATCAGGGAAGACATTCTGGGAAAGATGACATCTGAGACCTGAAGGACACAGGAGTGTAAGAGCGCAGAGGGTGTAAGAGTTACACCCTCCCTCCTACCGTCCCAGCACCTATTTTCAAAGCCTCAGATATGAGGCCCTTTGCTTGGCACCTGGAATCCAATCCAGAGTTGTAGACAACATTGGCCAGGTACCCCAGCCTCCTGATCTGAGGACAGACACTGGACACAAGTTTCCACAATACAGAGACATATCCCCATATGCACTGAATTCCTTCATTAATTCATTCCTTCATTAATATTCCCAATCTCTTTTGGAAGTTTCTAGAACTGCCCAGCCCTGTGCTAGGCAGAGGTAGGAGATGAAAAAAGAGAAGCCATGGTCTGTGCTCTTAAAGAGTTTATAATCTGACTATGGAGGAAAAAACGCCTGTAGTGGGGCTAAGGATGTGTTCCTGAGGAAAGTCAGCTGGCCACTCAGACTCATTCCCACCGGCTGGCATTACCATGGCCCAGCATTCTAACAGGCTCAGAACCCTGATTTTGTGGCACACGAAGAGTGGATGCATCTCGCAGATTAGAGACGTATCCTCATACTCACATTAACAAAGCTTACTGTGACTGATGCATAAACCAGAAGTCCATTTATTAATTTGCAAAAATCAAGTATTATTTGCAAAGCCAATTTAATTTGCAAAGCAGACCAGAACACTGACACCAGAAGATCAGTGCATCTCTCTCCCTCTGAGTGTGTCACATGGGAAGCCAAGTATCAGAGGGTAGCCTAGTAGGCCTGGAATCAGAGCAAGGGGTATGAGCCAATCTCAAAAGAGAACTTTCTGTCGGTAAGTGTAGATACTCTACTCACTTCAGCTATGTTTCTCAACCCTGATTGCACATTAGAATCACCTGGGAAGATTTTTAAAGCACTCATGCCTGGGACCCACTCACTGAGATTCTGATTCAGTTGTGTAAAGCCCAAATAGGAGTCTTATTTTAACAGCTGCAGGCAAGTCTGGGCCCGGTCCCATGGCCGAGTGGTTAAAGTACTGTGCACGGCCTGGGTTCACGGGTTCAGATCCCGGGCACTAGACCTACTCCACTCACCAGCCATGCTGTGGCAGTGTCCCACATGCAAAATAGAGGAAGACTGGTACAGATGTTAGCTTAGGGCTAATCTTCCTCAAGCAAAAAAACGAGGAGGATTGGCAACGGATGTTAGCTCAGGGTGAATCTTCCTCAGCAAAAAAAAAAAAAAAAAAAACTGCAGGCACATCCAATGTGCAGCAAAGGGCTGCTTAGCTAAGATTTCTCACCCCAGGGCAGTGCCTGGAGAGGCATCTCTGTGCCTTTCCCTTTCCAAGTTTCTGTGGTTGACCGTCCTTCCCTTTCTAGTCACACAGATATTCTCCAAACGGGATACATGACAATTGATGTGGTTTCCACGTACCAAATTGCAGACAGATTCCAGGTCTGCAGCTTTGAGGTTACTCCCAGATCATCTTGAATGGAGTTTTGAGTGTTCCCAAACTTCTTGGACACAGTTTTACACATGGGCTCTTAGATTCCTACGGAGGGTTAATTTCATTTATGGAGAGTGGATTTTATTTCAGGGACAACCATATTTTCAGGCTTTTCAAGGGTGTCCCACTATTTATCATCAAGCATTCAGAGAATAATCCAAGGTTGTGGAAATTAAAAGAGAAAATTTAATTTTGAGTTAACTCTGACAATATGGACATAGCAGTGGTTCAATGGAAAGAATCAAGAGAGGTCTGAGCACACATCTTGATCTTGACCTTTTTTGGGTATGTGACTTTGGGCAAAAGGCTTTATCACCTTGAGATTCATCTGTAAACTGGGGATTATCACACGTAGCTTTTAGAGTTGTGGTGAGTAATAAAGATACTGTATGAAAAATCCTTGGCATAGTGTAGGCACTCAATGAAAATGACTATTAATATTGGTATTATTGAGGGAATTTGTCTCTCAAAAGTTGAGGAATATTTCCTCAGAGCCAAACGCCCTCTCTCTTTAGTTTTTTAGAGTAATAACTTTAACGTGCTTTAAAAATAATGATAAACACTCATTAAAAAATTCAAGTAATACAGGAAAAAACACAAGGAAGAAAGTAACAGATCACCCTTAATTCTAACACTCAAAATAGCATCTTTAACATACGGTTGAAATCATTCTGGACATCTCTATATGTATTTATACAGCATAATTGACACATAGAAATCATTCTAAAGGGCTTATACCGAGCAAGATATTTCAAACAAAATACTTAATAAAAAAAGTCTGTTGAAGTTAATTTAACAAATCAAAAATAACTAAAGAGATTGATGAATGCTATGATATAAAAAAGATTTTGAAAATAATTGGAGTTGTCATTTTTTTTTAAACTATACATTTTAATGTTAGATAATATTGACTGACTATTGTCTATCATGGTGAGTGATTATTACTGTTATGCTTCTTCCAGCTTCTCTCTCCTACTTCCTAATTTTTGTTACTCATTATTTTTACTTTGCCAATATTTATAAGTTTACATTTTATTTTGCAACTATAATTCCTCTAGTTGTTTAGGCTTAGTTCTAGATTTAAATAGATTCTATCTTCATCACCAATGCTTTTTGATAGCTTCTTTTCCTTATTTACAGTCATGTCTTTTTTTTTTTTTTTTCATGAGAAGATCAGCCCTGAGCTAACATCCATGCTAATCCTCCTCTTTTTGCTGAGGAAGACCGGCTCTGAGCTAACATCTAGTGCCAATCCTCCTCCTTTTTTTTCCCTCCCCAAAGCCCCAGTAGATAGTTGTATGTCATAGCTGCACATCCTTCTAGTTGCTGTATGTGGGACGTGGCCTCAGCATGGCCGGAGAAGCAGTGCGTTGGTGCACGACTGGGATCCGAACCCGGGCCGCCAGTAGTGGAGCACACACACTTAACTGCTAAGCCATGGGGCCAGCCCCTACATTCATGTCTTGATTAGCCAGATTTCAGCATCAAGAAGGTTTTTCAAGAATGCTAGATTCCTTGAATTCTTTCAATTTTAATAAGGTTCACCTGTTGCTTTTTTATTTAAGTGACAACATAGCTGGGTAGGATATTCATGGGTCACATTTTACCTCAGAATGCCATAAACTTTTGCTGTGGAAAAGTCTGAAGTGAGTCTGATTTTATTCCTTCTTAAAGATAACTTGCTTTTTCTGTTTGACAAAAGAATTCTTTCTTCTTTGAAATTCAATAATTTGACCAGGATTAATCTCTCTTTTGATAGTATTGCTGGAGAATTTATTATTTGCCTGCAATTTGCTGAGTGACCTCGGGTTAAGGCCTATCACTCTCTGGGCCTCACTTTTCTCAAACATACAATGAGGAAGATAATGAGTCCTTCCAGCTTTTGTCAGTCTACGCTCCCCTGCTTGGATTCAAGAATGAGCAAGCAGGTAATTTTCATTTTGTATGGGCTGTTAGCAAAAAGACATGTAAAAACTGAGTTTGAAGAACTGCTTATGGAGGTTGTAACAGGACTTCAAGTTCTTGAGGGAAGGTGGATTGGAGCAACCATGTTCAAGGTCCTTTTCCATCCCAGAAGTCAATCTAAGATAATGATGCCTTGGTATGTTTCTGTGACTGGGGCCCCAGTTGGCTAAAGTCTGATGTTTCATAGAAGCTTAGAGTAGGAATGTATCTTTAAGCCCCTCTAACCCAATGCTATCATTGTACACGTTGGCAACCAGATGCTCAGAGAGGAGGACTGGAATTCAGACTAATTCCCAGTCGATACTTCTCCTTTGCGGTGCAGTATGATAATGAGACTTAGAACAGATCCAGACCCAAGGTAAACCCATCAGCTTGATACTACCTTGCCACTATCAACTGATGCCAATGGGTCATCTATCTTTTTAGTGGGAGCCTCTGGACACTTCAAGCGAGGGGTGGGGAGAAAGAATGAAAGTGGACAGATGCCCTCCTCTATCATCAATTCCTTTCAAGTCCTACCCATCCTTAAAATGATAGTCCAGTTTCCATGTCCTCTATGAAGCCTTCTGATGCCAGAGTTTGAGGAAATCTTGCCCTTTTCTCCCTCCCACCCTTTGTCCCTCCATCCAACCAGTCATCCATTTTTTTTAACAACTACTCACGGAATATCTTCTTTGTGCAAGGCTGTTGGCTGGGGACTCGTCAATGAATCAGTCATGTCTACACTTTCATGGAGCTACCAGGGCCAGAATAAAGGCAATTATGATGCAGTGCGGTAGACAGACCCTCAAAAAACCTGGCCGGCTTTCCGTATTGAAGCTTCTCACAGCTACACTCATCAACTCTGATGGTGATGGATTTTAGTTAGAATCAGGTGGTAAATTTTTGGATAAACAATAAAGTGACAAATTATAAAACTGTTATATTATTAATATAAAAATTATTAAACTATAGCACTTAAATTTCTTTTTTTTAAAATTTTATTTATTTATTTATTTTCCCCCCAAAGCCCCAGTAGATAGTTGTATGTCATAGCTGCACATCCTTCCAGTTGCTGCATGTGGGACACAGCCTCAGCATGGCCAGAGAAGCGGTTCCTCGGTGCGTGCCCGGGATCCGAACACTGGGCCGCCAGCAGCAGAGCGAGCGCACTTAACCACTAAGCCACGGGACCGGCCCAGCACTTAAATTTCTACAGTGTGTACTATACTTACTGTTTTACCGAAATTATTTCCTGAATAAAGTCTAAATTTAGAAAACTCAGAGTGAGTTTGAAAAATAGCACATGGCAAATTTCTCATATGGCAAATAAAACTGTAGGGATATTAAGAGATTACAAAATGATCTCAAAAGTAAGTAACTACAAAGGACAACTATTATGAAACAGATTAGAAGTGAAGAAATAAAAAACTGGAACAGAGGAAGACACGAAAAGAAGACAACTCACTATGTTGATGCACTATGTTGATACTTGCACAATATGCAAGTATCGTTCACAAAGAACTGTTAATAGAGGAATAGAGTGGTTGGCCGTTCAATAAAACTCTCCTACTGTGTTCTTCAAAAGAGAGTCACTATATGAATGTGACAGCTATAATGTCCCTAAAGTGCAAACTGGGCAACCAACTTTGCTTTTTCCTTAGGAAACTGCCTACCACCCATAAATAACTATGAATGACTCATAATCTTTACAGTTGGCAGCTCTATGGCTCTTAGAAAAAATACAGAGGATTTATCACACAAAAGGCTACTATTAAGACAATTATTAAAATGAACAAACCAGAACTACATGTATCAACACGGTTAAATCTCAAAAGCAAATGTTGAACAAAAAAACTCAAGATGCAGAAATATATTTACAGTATGAAACCATTTATGTAAAGTTAAAAAACATGCAAGTTTTCAGTATCAATTCTTGTTTTTAAAAATATACATACAAATAGATATATAAATAAATACAGATATGTAGGTATATGTGGATTAGTGTATATACAAATATTTCCTAGCTCTGTCTGCTTAGAGCACCTAGAAGCAGTGATACCCCAGTAGCAATGATCATACCTAGTGCCCAGATCTTGGTTTTTAAATACCAGTCTTCAATAAAAAGAATCAGTGCTCCTTGGAGAAGTGATTGATTCCAGGGCTGGGCCAAAGAAAATATAAGATGAGCCTAGAGCATCTTGTGGTGCCAGGATAGAGACATGCCAAAAAGACACAGAAGCCAACCAAAAGAGGTCCCCATGGCCAAAGCTAGAACAATCTGAGCAACAAAATAAATAATCATAGTATTGGATTATTATCCAAAGAATTAAGTAAATATCACTAAGTCTTTGTGATATAAATAAATGATTGGGGCCGGCCCCGTGGCTTAGCGGTTAAGTGCGCACGCTCCGCTGCTGGCGGCCCGGGTTCGGATCCCAGGCACGCACTGACGCACGGCTTCTCCGGCCATGCTGAGGCCACGTCCCACATACAGCAACTAGAAGGATGTGCAGCTATGACATACAACTATCTACTGGGCCTTTGGGGGGAAAATAAATAAATAAATAAAATCTTAAAAATAAATAAATAAATAAATAAATAAACGATTGAATTAATAAATGAGGGAGAAGGAATAAGTCTTCCTTACAGAAGAATTTCAATTAATAAAAATAGAAGGAATTAAGGAATTAGAAAATCACCATTAGAACGTCATAGTTGTAATTGCAGCAGGCAAGATCCACAAACGAATGCTATAATTAGTAGATGAACATTGAAGATGAAACAGGATATTTTCGTAGCTTCAAATTGTATCTCCCCAAATATTATTATTATTTTTTATTTTATTTATTTATTTTTGTGAGGAAGATCAGCCCTGAGCTAACATTCACACCAATCCTCCTCTTTTTGCTGAGGAAGACTGGCCCTGGGCTAAGATCTGTGCGCATTTTCCTCCACTTTATATGGGACGCCGCCACAGCATGGCCTGACGAGTGGTGCATCAGTGCGCACCCAGGATCCCACCCCGGCCGCCAGCAGCGGAGCTTGCGCACTTAACCGCTCCGCCAGGGGGCCGGCCCCCACCCCAAATATTATTTTTACAAAAAGAGAAATCATAAGTTTACAGTGGAGAAACGTGGCCCACCTAACCAAGTGATTCAGGTTAATATTACAAGTAATAAGATGTATCAATATTGTGTATCCCTTGATATTATACTGAAAATGGCACATGGCTTCTGTGATATTCTTCCCCTAAATCCATAGCCTTAATCTAATCATGAGAAACATTGAGACAAACCCAAACTGAGGAACATTCTACCAAATACCGGACCAGTACTCTTCAAAAGTGTCAAGGTCGTGACGGAAGAGGGAAGACTGAGGAACTGTCACGGATTGGAGGAGACTAAGGAGACATGACAACTAAATGCAATGTAGCATCCTCGATTGGATTCTAGAATAGAAAAAGGACCCTAGTGAAAAATTTATGAAATCTGAATAAAGACTTTAATCTAATTAATAGCATTACATTCATGTTAATTTCTTAATTTTGATAATTAAATCATGATTTACAGTATGTTAACATTAAGGAAAGTTGGCTAAGGGGTATATGGAACTCTCTGTACTATTTTTGCAACTCTTTATAAATTTAAAATTTAAAATTATTTCAAATTACACAGTTAAAAAATGTAAAATAATACTATATATTGTTCTGGGGTACCGATATTCATTGGAAGTTTAGAAGCATACATAGAAATGAAAAACACCAAATTAATGATAGTAGATACCTCTGGATGCTAGAGGAGGAGGAGAGAGGATTAGGTTAACTGTGGAGGAGTATATACGGGCTTCAATTTTTTTTTTTTTTTTTTTTTGGTGAGGAAGATCAGCCCTGAGCTAACATCCATGCCAATCCTCCTCTTTTTGCCAAGGAAGACTGGCCCTGGGCTAACATCTGCGCCCATCTTCCTCCACTTTATATAGGACACTGCCACAGCATGGCTTGACAAGCCGTGCCTCGGTACCCGCCTGGGATCTGACTCTGGGCCGCCAGCAGCGGAGCGCGCACACTTAACCACTATACCACCAGACCGGCCCCCACAACGGTCTTCAATTTTGTTGGTCACGTTTTATTTAAGTTGGTCATGGGAATAGAAGTATTCATTCTATTATTTTTTACAATTTTTTGTATATCTAAAATACTTCATTAAAAATGGAATACAGATGGTCCTCGACTTATAATGGTTCGACTTAATGATTTTTCAACTTTATGATGGTGTGAAAGCGATAGCATTCAGTAGAAACCGTACTTCGAATTTTGAATTTTGATCTTTTCCCGGGCTAGCCATATGCATAAAACACTCTCTCCTGATGCTAGGGCAGCAGCAGCCGGCGCAGCTCCCAGTCAGCCACGTGATCAAGAAGGTGGTCTCATATACTTACAACCATCCTGTACCAATATGACCATTCTGTTTTTCACCTTCAGTACAATATTCAATAAATTACACGAGATATTCAACACTTATTATAAAACAGGCTTTGTATTAGATGATTTTGCCCAACTGTGGGCTAATGTAAGTGTTCTGAGCATATTTAAGGTAGGCTAAGCTATGATATTCGGTAAGTTAGATATAGTAAATGCATTTTCGACTTAGGATATTTTCAACTTATGATGGGTTTATCAGGATGTATCATTGTAAGTCGAGGAAGATCTGTATATAGTTCGATGCCAAAACGAACATTCGTGCTAAGGCCTTACCCTAGTCCCCTGCACAGATTTACCACTGAAGAATAGCCAAAACTCGAGCCCCCTTCCCTGGCCCTTAACTCTGACTTAAGGCCAGAAAGGTGAGTTGAGGGCAGATTGTAAAGCAGCTTGAATGCTTGCGCTTTATCCTGCGAGTAATGAGAAGCTGTTGAAAGGTTTTCAGCAGGGAGGGATGTGGTTAGATTAGCGGTTTAAGAATATGACTCTGGCTACTATAGAGAAGGAATCGAATGGGGGTTGAGAATAGAAGCAAAGAGATAAACTGGGAGGCTGTTGCAATAGTCCATAGGAGAGTGTATGAGGTCTAAACCAAGGTAATGGTGGTGGGGGTGGTGAGAAAGGGAAAGATAGAAGAGTTAAGAAGGAAATAGAAGCAACAAGACTTGGAGAGTGATTGGATGTGTGGTAAGTAAGAGGGAAGACTCAAGGATGATAGCTCCTCTGAACTTCCTCACAAATGCTCTCTGTACATTTAAACTATTTGGCATTTAAATATATACAGTATGCTATGGTTAGTATTTTGCTCTTAGTGTTTATCCTTTGTCTCCTCAATAGATTGGGAGCTAGTTGAGGGCAGGAACTGTCTTTTCTTTGGCTCCTCCACACCACCCAGCCTCTTGCCTTGTGCCAGAGCTTACTAGAAAGGTAGATTGGTAGGAGCTGGAGAGGTGCTGAGTAGGATGATCTGGGGCCAGATACACTGATATTCTGATGCTCTGGGCGAGGCTGTCAAGGGAAGGTGAATCCTGGGGCTGGCTGGATAGAGCAAGCCTTTGAAGGACTGGGAAGGAAGACCTGGAGCAAGAGATGAGTTGAAAGCCAGTATAGGAACAGGAGGAGGTTTTGATAGCAAGGAGGGGATCACCAGAAATGGTTCAAGAGCAGAAGGAAGAAGGCGGTGTGTGCAGAGGCCCAAGTAAATTTTTCTTGGATAAGGCATTGTTCATCAAGTGTTTGCTCTGCAGGGCAAAAACTCTGATTCTTAATGGTGCATGGGAAATGCTTCTAATACTAAATAGTGATTCGCTGGTTTGATTTAATTAGTTCCAATCTATCATAACACCCTACAGAGCCTCCTGAAAGCTGCGCCATCAAATCATACTAAAAACAAATAATAGTACTTTATTCATTTATTCAGTAACTTATTCAAAGTAATTTTTATCGAGCCCCTGTTATCTTACAGTCTCTGTTTCAAGTGCTGAATTATGAAACTTATGATCCACTGGAGACAGTGATCAAGTATTTACAAGTGTGATCAATGACACAAATGACAAATACAGACTATTGTAGGACCATATAATAGGAAAGTAAACTTGTCTTCAGTTTGGGGAAGGCTTCATTCAGAAGTAAGCTGAAATATGAAGGACAAGTAGGAGTTAGCTAGATGAAGAGCTGGGGAAATGAGTAGAAGAAACAGTGGGAGTGGCATTGGCATATGGGAAGACTCAGAGGCTTTAAGGAGCCACATTTTTTCAGGGAACTGAGAAGTGTATATTGGCTGGAGCACAGAGTATGGGACATGAGACAAAGCTAAGAGACGGCCAGAGGTCAGCTCTTTTAAGACTTTATGGTCATGTTGGAGTATTCATGGATCCTCTCCCTGGGACTGGCTTTGTTCTGGGTACTAGGGATATATAGAGTTGAATCAGACTTTAATGTACTTTAATCCAAGCCTTAAATAGCTCATCAGGTGGGGTAGAGACACTCTGACAATGGCAGTGCAGCATGGTAAATAGGATGATAGAGCTAAGAAGAGATTTTTATGGGAATTCACAGGAGAGGTACTTAAGGAATAAAATTATTTCATCATATTGCCTTTTAAGTTATTTCCTATTGCTTCCAAATTCTTATTAGATCAGTTAATTGTAGCATTAAGTTTAATGTTATTTTTAGACACAGGAAAATGGTTTAGCCGCTTATGCAACCAAGCAATTTCTAGTGTAGTTCTTGCTTATGACCTCTATACTACATCTTCCTTTCTTTTTCGTAAACTCTCACTCATCCTTTAATACTCTAATGAACTGTCCCTCTCCCACTTTTCTCCAGGTAAAGTTGGAAATCTTCCCCTCTGTGCTCTGAACGACCCTGGCATATAACCTATTATAGTATTTATCACAATGTACAATAACTGTTTATTTTCCTATATCCCCATTAGATTTTAGATTTTTTTTTCCCCACTAGACTTCCTAAGCATAGAGATTTTGTTTTGCTCATTTTTAAATCAGTCATTCAACAAATATTAGCAAGCACCTACTATGTGCCAGTCATCAGGCTAGATGCAGCAGTCTCAATGATAACCTGGATAAGACTCAGTCTTTGCTCTCACAGAGCTTATAGTCTAGTGCAGAAGGCAGATGAGTGAATGGGCAAGAACAGTAGGTATGACAAATGCTATAAAAGGAAAGTATAAGGTGCCATGGGGAGCCCAGGTGCAGGGGCACCTAACTTACTTTAAGGGGATAATGGAAGGCTTTCAGAAGGAAGTAAGTAATTTAAGTTGAGAACTGGAGGATAAGCATGAGTTAGCCAGGCAAAGTGGCAGTCGTGGGTCCAGAGCTGAGAGAGAGCACAACACAGTTAAGAAAATGAAAGGAGTTCACAGAGCAGTGGAGTTTTGAGGCAGGTAGTAGAGACTGGGGGGAGGAAGGGGAGCAATTAGAGATAGGTGTTTAATATGATGGTGTACACCTAGAAAGCACTATGTAAATATTTGTTGGATGAAAGAATGAGCCATTCCAAAACCTGGGGAATCGAGACCTTTGGGATTGCCAAGTTTGTGTGTGATTGTTCCCTTGCTCTGTGGGAGGCATTGTAGCGTGTTGGTTAAAAGCCTGGTCTCTAACACCAACCGCTTAGATTTGAATCCTGGCTTTGACAATTACTAGCTGAGGTGAGCCTAGACAAATTACATAGCCTCTTTTGTGTCATTTACCTTATCTGTAAGTTAGAGAGGATAATAATACTTCATAGGATTGTTGCCAAGATTAAACGAGTTAATATTTGTAAAGCATTGGAACAGAGCCTGAAACTAAGCACTGTGTAAGTGTTTGCTATTATTATTCCTCCATTCATCAAAACATTTATCGAGGGCCAAGTACTGTGCTAGAGGCTGTGAAAATAAAATGTGGCTCCAGCCATGGAGGAGGACCATAAAATCTGATGAGAGAGAAGATTCTTAAATAAGTAATTGGAACACAATATGATCAAGTGAGGTGATAGCGGTAAGGGCTGCAGATTCGAAGAAGAGGGAGCAACTCATTCTCTCCAAAGAAGCCAGGAGAGGCTGTAGAGGGAAGGATGCAGTTCAGTTGGGTGATGCAGAATGAACAGTTTGCCGGCAAAGAAAGGCAATAGGGTTCATTAGGCCAGGGAAGCACCACGTTGCAAAGGCTTAGTAGGATGCAAGCTGAAGGCATGTTTAGCGAAGGTCAAGGGGCACTTGCGTATCTATTATGTTCCAGGGTCTGTGTTAGGCACTTTTTCTAAGTTATTTCTTTTACTTTTTGTAAGAACTGTTACGAATGTGTCCACATCACTTAATATTCATATAGTATTTACTGTTGCAAGCACTTTATATATATCAACTATATATCCTTATGACAACTGTGTGAAATAGGTACTATTATTGTTCCCATTTTACAGATAAGGAAATTGAGGCAAAATGTTGAGTACCTCATTCAAAGTCATACACCAGGAAGTTGCAGTGCCAAAATCCAAACCTAAAGTTTGACTCCAGAATCTGTGCCCTTAACCGCTATCTTATTCTGCCCACCCCTCCATCACCCACCCACTAGTTATTGTTTTTGATCTGCTATAGACATAGAACTAGATATCCAAACTTGTTGGAACTGCATGTAAAGTAAGAGTTGAAAATCACTTTGGGGAGAAAAGTGCATGAACTCTACAGCACGTGCAGTCTGTACAGGACTGAGCACAACTTAAAAATAACTCCTTCCCCTCCCTGACTCTGGCAGTTGTAGCCAGCAAAGGTGGAGGTGGGGGTGGGGTGATATTTATTGAATTACACAGGATGTCTCAGGCCACTCATGTTTCTCTGGGGGTCCATTTTAAACTTGGATCCTCCAACCAGCAAGTTGCTCTCTCCGGAAACAAAAAAAGTTTTAAATACTTCCTTCACTGTAGGGGAGGTCAAAAGTGGGTGGAAAATGCAACACAGACAAGACAAGGAACAGAAAGAGTTAGGATTATCCAGAGAAATATTTCAGGGGACAATAAGGAATAAGAAGGGAGAGTTTTGCAGGCTTATTGGAGGAAGCAAACTTCCTCAGAAATATGACTGATTAAGACTGTACTTAAAGTGAACCCTGAGCAAATGTAACCATGGAGATTTAGATTAGGGGCCCCAGACGGAAGACAATCAGCAGAACTTGGACAATGTAAAAGGAAAGTCCAAATTGGACCTGAGGAATTCACATTGGTTAAGAGCTTTCCCTAAATTTTTAGGGAGGAGGAACTGAAGGTTTAAACCAGAACCTGCTAAACCACCTTTGCAGACTTTTATACAGATTTATGTATTTGTCAATGTGTAGTAAACTGCGTATTCTCAGTTCAGAGCATGGGTTCAGTCTTTCTCAGTGAACCCTTTTGTGATCCTCATAAAGTCTCCAGTTAAATAATCCCTCTGTGTATGACCTATAGATAGCAATCTGGATGGCTAGACCCTACCTGATGTGCAGTCAAAATTCTGATTCCCAGAGTGGGCAAAAGAGGAGAAAACCTCTTTTTTAGTCAGCAATATATAGAACATAAACTTCCTGACAACTCTGAGGATGTTTAGAGTGCTTCTTGCTTGTGAAACTGCTTAAGAGCTGGATTCTGGATGGGTGGAATTTATAGCAACATTATGTCCCAGATTTTCAAGGACAGCCCAGGTTTTAAATATCCTATCTTGTTGTAACTATAAGTATGCTTATAAACTTGTGTTCTCATGTATCCTAACTTGGATAGAGAGGAAAATATGAGCATAATATAATTGATCCTTTCTTGGACTTTATGATAAGCACAAATACCAGAAGAAAGTCCTGCTTGGGTTTGGAGGGATAACAGTGCTCTACTAAGAGTATTCCTCGGTAACAGGGTGTAAAAAAGCTATCTGCGATGTGAAAGAGGCTGGGGGAAACTCCTGCAAAATTGAGTATGTTCTGTGTGCCATTTGGAAAGAATAAAAAAGTCCAAGGGAGAGAACTTCGGGGACAAAATAGAGAGAGGTTGTTCCTAGTGAAGGTCAGCTGTGTCCCCTTTGAAAAGGAGGAAAGGGCTGAAAGTTTGAGAAAAACAGAAGGACACACAGAGAGAGAGGGTGAAAGAAAGTTACACAAGGACTCAGAGGATAGAGAGAGGGGATAGCAACGAAAGAGAATCTTAGAGGGGCTTGCCCTGTGGCGTAGTAGTTAAGTTCGGCATGCTTCTCTTTGGCAGTCCCGCGTTCTTGGGTTCAGATCTTGAACACGGACCTACACCACTCATCAGCCATGCTGTGGCAGTGACACACATACAAAATAGAGGAAGACTGGTACAGATGTTAGCTCAGGACAAATCTTCCTCAGCAAAAAAAAAAAAAAAAAAAAAGAGAGAGAGAGAAGCTTAGAGAGAAACTTAAAAGACAGACTCAGGAAGGTGAGACAGACAGTTAGGGGAGAAGAGGAAAAGAAAAAAGGCTATGGAGAACAAGAGCAGAAAAGAAAGTGAGAATGGGCTGGGGGGAGCTAGAGCAAGCAAGCATGCCTGGGCCAGAGAGGCAAAGAGGAAGCTTGAAGTTTCACTCAAGATTATGGAAGTCTGGAGGGCCCCAGAGGAGTGTTGGGACAGATCTAAGGCTGGGAAAGAATTCTGGAACTGGACCAACGGCTGTCCAAACAAAAAAAAAATTCAGAGCTGTATATACCATCTGCTAGAACTGGCAATCCCTCAAGGGATCCCTTAGAAAGCCTCCCCTCCAAAGCTGTAAGAGATCTCTGGTCATATTCTCTGGGGCACTTTGGAGACCCAGCAAGATGTTTTGTTGATGTTGTTTAACCTTAAAGAAATCTCTCTCTAAAATACTGTTGGCTTACAAGTTTGAAGTACTTAGCTGTTTAAAAATTGTGTTTCTCAGGTTCTGGGGGACATCAAAGTAAGTAAAGTGTGGTAAGTCGCCCCCCCTCCCCAAATCTGGGACTTCAATGCTACAGCCAGTATTTATTTTTCAAAGGAAAATACCTTTGTAGATACTAT